>NW_027361826.1:10605000-11805000 GCF_039654945.1 Dendrobates tinctorius
GGATCGTGTTTGCTATGGGTGTGAGGACCTCTATGTTTTGCTCTTTGTTGGATTTATTAAATTTTTGCATACGAGACGTTTCCAAAATTTCTATAGTCCTGCGAATGAGGAAGTAGTGTTCCTTGCTATGAGAAACTGCTTGTAAACAGATACTGAGTCCTCCATACAATGCACTGAGCTCAGGATCCTGACCTGGACTATTCAATCAGTGTTGCCCACCCTACGATTATATTAATGTGTTCTGTGACCAGGGTGATGTATTGCTTCCTGTTATTATCTGTGATTATATATAATATACACTGCGCATGCACCGATTCCGGCGCCACAACCCTCCCTTCTCCTGACATCACAGCCTTATTTCAATAATTTCTGCCCACCAACAAAATGGCGCCTGAAGTGCGCTATACGCATGCGCCATTTCCGACAGAGGATTCATGTCCCTGCCTCCGGCCCGAATAGACCCCACAGCAATACCAGAGAGATGAGTTGTGCCGGAGATCGCAGTATGCGATCAATGCTTACGCATACCGCGATCTCCTGGGCCACAATCCTCATCCCCCGGACGCGTAACTCTGTGGGGTCCAGACTGCGCAGGCGCGTCACACTTGCGCAGTCTATAAAGGCTTCGGACAGAGTGACGTGTGTGTGTGTGTGTGTGTATATATATATATATATAACACACATCGGATGGTATTTTAATTATTTTTAATTACATGAAAGCCACAATACATAATTTTTACCACTTCTGGTTGTATCCTATAAATCGTGCCTCGTGCAGGATCTACATTCTTCTTCGCCGTGATTTACCATCCACCAATTTTAAGATTCCTTTAATTTCAGTTCTGTGTCCAATTCACATAGCAAAACGACACGTGCAGTTCTATTACCATTATGTGAAGTCACTGTCAGCATTTCGTTTGTGTAAAGGATCAGCTTCTGTATTCTGTTTATTGGCCAGTGTACACACAGTTGACAGGTGTGTGTAAATATTTATTTATAGAGTTTTTTTTCCTTGTTACCTGCTTATTTATATTATTACACTCCTGGTTTTTAGCATACAAGTTATGACCGCACCTATCAAGAAGGTATGTGCTCCTTTTTGGACATTTTGGTACATGGCTTGGTCAACCACCTCTGCCCCACCGTCCTGTGTTGAGCGAATGTGTTCTGAAAAGGTGTTATCTGAGCATGCTCAGTATCTTCAGCGTGCTCAAAAAATGTTTGAGTCCCCGCGGCTGCAGGTCTCGCGGCTGTTAGATAGATGCAACACATGCAGCAATGCCTGTTTGTTAGCCTCAACACATGCAGGGGATTGCCTATCGAACAGCTTTGAGACATACAGCCGCGGGGACTCGAAAATATTTTTCGAGCACACCGAAGACACTGTTAGCACATTCGCTCGTCACTACACAAGATGTATAAAGGTGAATGAATGTGGTCCACTGTTAGATCTGAATCCTGCCCCCCACCCCTCAATATCTCTATTGAATCAAAACCAATGGATACAACTATTCATGCTCCAGTGCTGAGAGGCCGCAGTGACGTACACTTTGCTGCACTATAGTAGTAATTGCTATGGGATCCTAGCCCTTTAAATGGAAAGCATAGCCATTTGGATGTCCACATGTCATGGCCTGGGTTGCTAAGTATCAGTCCTGAGTCTTTGATGCACAAATACAATGAAACCTTTCACTGGAGATTCCTTTTCAATCAATATGAAAATCTAAGCGCAGACAAGTTTGTCAAGGTTTCGCAGTATACTATATTTCTGATCTCAAGGACCCTGGGTCGTGTGAATGAAGATTCTTACTTTTTCGGTTGCCAGGCTTGGTTGTCCTTGCTGTTTATTACACTCTTACCAGCATGTCCCTAATTTACCTCTGTGTCTGAAATCACTGCCCCTAATGAGCCGGATCGATCACATAATAAAACAGGGAAGTTCCAGAACGTCATTTTATGGCAGCCTGAGCTGTGCTGCTACTCCAGCAGTACAATATGGAAGCAGCCTTGCTCTATTAGGCTCAGTTCACACAAGCATATATTCAGTCCATATGCACAATGGACTGCGCAAGGAGTAATGTTAGCCTGGAGTCTATTGTGGTCCTTGTAGGAAAGAATGTCCCATGCACTAGTCTGTTCTGATTTACAGACAAGATTCAGGTGTGTAAATGGTGCGCAGCTCCCGCACCTGTCCGCTATGTGGATGAGCACACGGAGCTGGACAACAAGGCGTGTCTGAACAAAGCATTACAGATACTAAGGCCGGGGTCACCATAACCGACGCAAAATAGTGCTCTGTATGTCATCCGTAAGCAAGGTGTGGTCGCATATTTTGCGCATGTAAGCATCCGTATAACACGAAAGAATGGATATAGACACATAATATATATATATATATATATATATATATATATATATATATATATATATATATATATATATACACATGTCATTGAGACTTATATATATATATATATATATATATATATATATATTTCACAGAGTTCTTCATAGCAGAATAGCCGCTAATTCAATTGCTGGCTTTTGTGAAATCATTCCCCAACCCGACATGAAATGACACATGGTTTACATATAGTAAACCATTTCATGTTTTGTATGTCTTTCATTAGTAATTAGATGAGGGTTGATGTGTAAAATTTGGGAGGTGTAGGGGTTAATTTAAGGGGTTAATTCGTTGTAAAAAAGTGTGGGTTCCCACACACTGACAAATTACCGCGGGAGCCCACACATTTTTTTACAACAAATTACCGTAACCCCTTAAATTAACACCTACACCTCCAAAATTTTACACATCAACCCTCATCTAATTACTAATGAAAGACATACAAAACATGAAATGGTTTACTATATGTAAACCATGTGTCATTTCATGTCGGGTTGGGGAATGATTTCTCAAAAGCCGGCAATTGAATTAGCGGCTATTCTGCTATGAAGAACTCTGTGAAATATATATATATATATATATGTGTGTGTATATATACACACACTATTCTTTGGTTTCTTTATTAAACCTGTCAGTGTGAGTTTACTGCATAGTGCACTGAATTGCCGGCTTTTGTAAAGGACACTGGGTGCGTATTTCTCGCAAGTCACGTGTGTGGTCCGTGTGTAATGCGTATTTTTAGCGCACCCATAGTCTTGCATTGGCGTACTACGGACAGTATGCTGCGATTGGCATGGACCGTAGAATACGGACGAGAAATATACGGCTGATGGGAGCTACCCCATAGAGAATCATTTGTCCGTGTGTAATGCGTGTTTTTAACGCCTCTCACTTGTCCGTATTCCTCTCTAGTGCGACCCCGGCCTAAGGCACAAAACTCACTCTGAGAACGGGGTAGATGGAGGGAAAACAAGTGGGTGAGAAGGTGTACTTACCATATGTTTGGCTACGCCAAGGGTGCACCAGCCACCTGTGCTTGGTTTGAACAGTCTCTCTGTGCTGACAGTCTCTTTAAAGGAAAGGTTTTTATACTGCAAACTCATCTATGTAAAGTTGCTATAATGTTAGAAATCTGTGTTTCCATTGTAGAGAAATCAATCTATATTCCCAATTGGTCAACCGTTGCCCACCTCCTGTTAGTACTGGACGGACAAGTCACTTTCGTCCAGAGATCTAGCGCAAGCGCCGTCATTTCCCAGGGTGATGCATACGCAATAAGGTCCTGATGATAAAAACTTCGGCTATGTGCACACGTTGCGGATTTTGATCCGGAATTGCATCAAATCCGCAGTCTAGTGGACAGCCAATGTTAGTCAATGGTAAATTAAGAATGGCTATGCACATGCGGAAAAATCTGCACAGATTTGCAGTGTGTTTTTTCCGCAGCATGTCAATTCTTTTTGCGGATCCGCAGCAGAATTTTTTAGTCTGGCACACATATTCTCTCCCCAGTAACAACACCGTGCTGAAATCCGCAAGCGTTTTGCCCTGCATTTTCTCTGCAGAAAATTCCGCAGGCCAATCTGCAATGTGTGCACATACCCTTACTGTGCATGCACAACCCCAGGGAATAACAACACCGAAAAAGAGGCAGGCAGCGGTGGGAGAAAAAGCAAGAAAGACAGGAGAGCTGTGAGTGCAGCGCCAGCTGCCGCTGCACCTGTGGCTCATTTGCATACAAAATTGGGTGATTCCTCAAAAACGGAAACCTGGATTTCTAAAAGAGATGGATATGTATTTTTTATTTGGTCAGTATTTTGTGTGTGAATGTGGCCTAAGACCTTAATTTCCCATTGCAATTCCTCACGTGTATTGTTTATCTGTTGTGGTTACATGATATTATGACAAAGTCAATATCTTTTCAAGAACATAAAACCTTGATGTATTGCCGCATATAAACCACCCCCATCTGATACACTAAAATAAAACCTGAGCTGACTTGTCAGGTTGATGGAGAAGTGTTGGGTAGAAGACAGTAAAGGCCCCGTCTCACTAAGCAATCTCGGTAGCGAGATCGCTGCTGAGTCACAACTTTAGTGACGTAACAGCGATCTCACCAGCGAGATTGCTGTGTGTGACAGCGATCAGCGAGCGGCCCCCCTGCCGGTATCGCTGATCGCTGCAAGAAATCTCTGGACATTTCTTTGGTCGCTGGTCTCCCGCTGGCCAGCACGCATCGCTGTGTGTGACAGGCGGGAGACCAGCGATCAGGTGTAAAAAAATAATAAAAAAAAAAAAAATATATAGTTATTCTCACCTTCCGACGTCGCGTTCAGCCATCCCGCCTCTCTCCACGCTCCGGTCCCAGTGATCCTTTGCACGAATGACCGCGAGACTTTGTTATCCCTCGAGACCGTGACATCTCGCGGTCATTCTCGCAAAGGATCACTGGGACCGGAGCGTGGAGAGAGGCGGGATGGCTGAACGGGACGTCGGAAGGTGAGAATAACTATATTTTTTATTTTTATTCTATTTTCTACAGCGATAGCCAGCGATGCCGGGCGCTCGGCATCGCTGTGCTGATCGCTGGTGAAGCTGTCTGTGTGACAGCTCACCAGCGATCACATAGCGACTTACTAGCGATCCTGACACCTTGATATCGGTGTCGGGATCGCTGGTAAGTCGCTTAGTGAGACGGGGCCTTAAGGCTGTGTGCACACGCTGCGGATTCTGCTGCGGATCAATCCGTGCGGATTTAGCAAAATCCGCAGGTCAAAAGACCTACAGTTTATCTGCGGATTAGCCTGCGGTTTATCACCTCCACAATGGAGGAGATGGCAAATCGCAGCAGAATCCGCAGAAAGAATTGACATGTCAATTCTTTCTGCAGATTAGAAACCGCAGCAAATCTGCGCGGAAAAATCTGCAGTCTTCGGTTTTCATTTCCCATAGGATATTATGGTACTGTACACTGCTGCAGCAGAATCCGCAGCGTGTGCACACACCCTAATAATTATTTTTTTCCCTCTTTTGGGATTGTCTGCAGTGGGTTGCACTTCTGAAAAACTGTAATTTGTGTGAAAGCGATAATCCAGGCTTAGAATGTCATTTTGACATGTTTACTTCAAATATTCAGAATATATATAGTTTTCTGCTGAGTGTTTCAATAAGTTGCTAATTTTGTGAGTACGGTTTTCTCAAGGCCCCATACACGTTAAATTCATCCAAAGCCGCCAATTTTGGCGAGATTGGCTGTCCATCTAATGTGTGATTAGGAGCCTCCTGACGGCAGGATCGGGCATGTCGAGTTGGAATGTCCAATCATTTGTGTGACACTGGTTCATTTAGAAGAGTAGAGAATCGGTGAACATTTGTAGGAATGCTCCTTTCCTATTATACACTTGTATAAAAAAAGTCTGCCAATCACCCACCTGCTGATTACATGATGCTTATGGGGATAGTACAATTTGTAGTGATCGTTCTGTCACCGTCACTTATCAGCTTGTGTAGACAGGCTGGTGAATGAGTGACCTGTATATTGTTGATTGGACCTTCATAAGATACAATGATGGGCTGAAACTGGCACATTTAAAAGCACCATAGCCTTGTTGCATATGTATGTCCAAACAGTTGGCAAGGCAGTCTGAAATGGTAAGTTTACTCTAAGAAATGGCCAAACTTGTCTGACTTGTAGAAGTTTTGAAACTTCCTTTGCACTTCAATTTTTGGCCAAGTTTACATGCTTTACCACTGGGGAGAGAGAAGTAAGGATCTTGGTATGAATTTCCAATAAAACTGGTTATCTGTGAATATTTTATTTTTTTTACTAGGAACTTACAAGCAGGTAGTTAATAAATAACTACTGGCCTGTTCTGCCCAACGCCAATTCAGAAGAGTCACGGACTGCTGCTTCATGCCCTCGGAGCAGCTGTTCCTCTTCTGCTTCGCTCTGTTGACGAGACGTCACTGGCGACGTCATGCTGATTGACAACCGGCTTTCCGCAGGCATCGGGGAGCTGGCTGTCAATCGGCATGACATCTGCTGTCACGCTCCATGTGTAAAGGGGAAGAGAAGCAGCTTCTCTGTGGACGTGACGTCAGTGGAACTCGCGGAGTCGCTGACAGGGGCGGTCTGTGATGGCTCTTGGCTGACTGTGATCGGTGTTGGGAACTGCCTTCCTGCTAGTTACTAGACCCAGAAGAAGAAAAATAGTCTTGGATAACCCCTTTAAATGTCATTAATGTATGATGGGAATATGGGCTATTGCTTGTGACCATTTTTGTGTCTGTCTTTTCAATTATAATACTACTGTCGTTGGATCTGCTGTTCACGCTTGTTCTTCTGGTTGATAGAACTTTTTATACAAGAGTCAGAAAATTGCTGTGCATTTCTTCCGCAGCCTGTGGCACAGACAGTCCTATCCACTAAAAGGCAAGCATCGGTCTTCAAGCTATTCTTTTTTTTAAAGTCATGTAGCATAAATGTTGATTTTTTTTTTTTTTTTTGTTTTCATTTTTTGTCGCTGTATTTTTTTTTTTTTTTTTTGGCACGAATTAAAAAAATTGGGGCATCAAATCACGAAATATGCATCACAAAATGGATAAAATACAAAAAAAAACAAAGAAAAACAACAATAATCCTAGTAGATTGGTATTGCATTATTTTGGTGCTGATGTTAAAAAAAAAAAAAAAAAAAAAAAAAAAAAAAAAAGTAGTAACACAACTCTGCTTCAGCACGCATGGACACTCTGCTCGTGTCTTCCTTCAGGGGTGGATCTGGCTCATGCTGGACACTATCAGCAGCCAATAGCTTTGTCAAATTTTGTGTGCACCATTACAAATTGATGATCTGCAACACAGTAAGCCCCAACTCTTTTTGTAGCGCTAATAATTGACTTTGACTAACTACTAAGTAGCAGACTACGTTTAAGGATTTATTTTTTTTTTAATTTTCCTGAGCAATTTTTTTCCTTCAATGGTTTTTGGCCTCTGGTGTCTTGATTTTTTTTTTTTTTCCCCCCCAATGCCATTGAATACTGAAGAAATGGCTAGCTTTCTGCCCCCCCCCCCCCCCCCCCCCCAGGAAAAGCGATAGAAAAACACTCCAAAAAGACATCCCGGTGTCTTTTCACCTTTTCCATTGCCCCTATTGTAGGGCACAGAGCATCTTAGCAGCGGAAAAACTCCAGAAGAATGGACAGTTTTTTGGGGTTTTTTTGTTTTTTTTTAACCTTGGTGTCTTTAGAAAGCTGAATCCGTTCAAAAGACTAAACATATGCAGAGCAGGTCGTATTAACATAGACATTGTTCATTGTTTTGAGTGTTTTATCCAATAGGTATTTTAGGCAGTTTCCTCTTCGGAATCTGCTTGAAAAAGTCGTCGCGTGCGTGTACTTTGTGCCGTTTCAGTCTTTTCTTATAAAACATAACTGCGTTTTTCTATGCAACTTTTTTTCTTTTTAAACCAAATCCAACAGCAAATAAGTACGGTATATAAGTTTTTAATTCTTATTCCCCCTTTCTTTTAAATCTGCTTCTGCTCTAAAACACACATGAAAAACTATATTGCAAAAGTGTATAACATCAACCTTTTAAAGCTTGTGCTAGTGTCAAATGCTTGTCATAACCTGAATGCAAAAAGTATAAGTTGTCTTCAGTTAAAATCCTATTTCTAAGGGTAAGTTCACACTAGGCGTTTTTTTTTTTTTCCTTTCAGCAGCAAAACCTCATCTGTTGGCAAGATAGAATCTGCAGAAAAAAGCAGGTTTTGCTTGTTTTTTTTCTTGTGTTTTTTTGCTGTGTTCTTGGAATGCTAGATTTGTTTCTTGGGCATGCTGATAAAGTTTAGTGCAAAAAAAGGCCTATTCTACAAAATCAGATTTGGGCACAAAAAAGCCGCAAAATTTGACACGTGCGTTTTTGCTGCAGGTTTTCAGCGTTTGTTCACCACCCATTCATGTCAATGGGTGAAAAATGCTGAAGAAAATGCGCGTGACATGCTCTATTGTGCAAAAATCCATGAAGCACAAAATACTGAGGACAAAAAAAAAAAAATTTTCTGAAATATCATATACCTAGCTGGTACTATAAAATGCAGCTGATAATGTTGCTTTAACAAAAAAAACACAAAATACGCCTAGTGTGAACTTGGCCTTAAGGTTTTCTTGGCTGTCCTTGTTCAGGAAATTTCAGTATAACCACAAAGAAGGAGGCAGTCAGATTTTAATTTTCAAGGTCACGAGCGCTGTGGTTCAGTTTTGGTGCATTGTGCCATATGCATACGCTGCTCGCTGTAGTTCTGCTTCACAGGTCCCGGTGTTCTTGAAGATGATTGCACCTACTTGGACAACTGGAAATGTGCTTTTCTGCCATCCTATTTTTTTTTTCCTGATAGGGGTTAATATCTATCCATATAATGTTTTTAAAATGTTCTGACTTTGGGAGATGTGGAGCGCATGTATTAGTATATGCTGCTTTTGTTGCAGCAATTCTGTTTAGCTTAATGTAGCTCCTTTTTTCTTTGCTTGTTTCTCAACCGCCAAGATAATACTATTAGGTTCCAGTAATTGACAGGGGGTGCTGTGCTTTTTCCTGCTCTTATAAATGAATAGATATGAGCTAATTGCTGTTTTATCTTTTCTTACCCTGTTTCTCATTTTGTTGTTTCTATTTACTGTGATGGTTACTTCAGATAAGTCATTGTATTTGTATGTGATGACAATTGCAGCTATTGCTAACCTGCCTGACCAGTCAAGAACTGGGCTTTGTTGTGACCTGTGTATCGGTTGCCAGGCACATGGTGGTTTCACCAAGTTGCCGTAGGTGAAATGTTTTGTGTTCCTCCTCTTTCTTAGTAATGTTGTAGACCTATGTCAGATTTTTTTTTTTTCTTATTTCCCCCCCCTTGCAATCGGTTCTTTGGCTCATACACTGTTAACTTTCCATTTCGAACTTTTGTTGATCTCTGTCAAATTACTTGTTTATTCAATGGCCTTCGGCTGGAGCATTATCTTGATTTTATCAAGCCATTGAGTTGCTGGTCTTCCTCTTTGCCTTGTTCCTTTTATTCTTCAGACCTTGATGTCCTTCTCCAGTGATTGGGTGATTGCACTCTTCTTATGATGTGTCCAAAGTAGGCAAGTCGTATCTTGGTGATCATTGCTTCAAGTGACAAATCTGGCTTGATTTATCCCAAGATTGTTTTTGTTCTTTTTGCTATCCATGTTACTGATCACATTCTTCTCCACTACATTTCGAAGGTGTCAGTTCTTCTTTTGTCTTGTCTTTTTTTTTATCGTCTAGAGGTACTGTCACACTTAGCGATGCACCAGCTATATGACGCGGTCAGGATCGCTGGTGCATCACTAAGTGGTCGCTAGTGAGCTGCCACACAGGCAGATCTCACCAGCAACATAGCAGCGGTCGCTACTTACCTGTCAGACGAGGCGATCCTGACGTCCTCCACCCGCGTCCACGAGTCGCTCGTCGGCGCCACAGGAAGCTGACGACGAGAAACGGCCCAGGACGTTCTTGCGCGATCAGCGATGAGCAACGGGGGAGCTGGTCGGAGGTGTTATCAGATATGGCGATATCGCTAGCAATATCGCTATAACGTCACAAAATCGGTGACGTTATAGCGATATTGCTAGCGATATCGCTTAGTGTGACAGGCCCTTAGGTCTCACATCCATATGTTACTACAGAAAAGACTAGACTATGTACAATCTCTGATTTCGTTAACAGTGCGTTGTTCCTTGATTTGTAGACCTTGTCCAGTGACTTAAGTGTTGATTTTCTCATAGCTACCATATTTTACGCACTATAAAACGCACTTTTTTCCCCAAAATTTTTTGGGGGAAATGGGGGTGCATCTTATAATGCGTATATACTTTACCGATACTGTTAGTGCAGGCTGGAATGAGGGGTCCCCAGCGGTGCTGCGAGGGGGCTGTGCCAGCATTTCGTGAAAGGTCAGAGCCCCCCGCAGTTCCGTGGTTTCCTGTGCGGTGGACTCTGGGGGGGAAAATGGCCACTGGGGGACGGCGCATGCGCAAATGGAGATCTCAGGAGATGAGATTTCAGCGAAATCTCATCTCCCGAGATCTTGATGCTGAGATCTACATCTGCGCATGTGACGCCCCCAGGAGGCCATTTTCACCGGAGTCCACCGCACAGGAAACCACAGAATTGCGGGGGGCTCTGGCCTTTCGCAAAATGTCGGCAGAGACCCGGGCACCTGCAGCACCGGACACCCCCCTCATCCCAGCCTGCAGAATCACCCCACTCCTGCCTCCTCCAGCAACGACCCTGGTACCCCACTTCACCACAGCCACCACCCCCGGTAAGCAATAAGACGCATGGATTATAAGAAGCACCACCATTTTATTAAAAAAAAAATATTTTTTCCTATTTTTACCCCAAAATTTGAGGTGAGTCTTATAATCCGGAGCGTCTTATAATCCGAAAAGTATTCCCCTATTGACTTCTGGTGTTGTCGCTGCATCTTGAGTAAAGGCCCCATCACACACAGCGATCTCGCCAGCGAGATCGCTGTGTTTGACGGGGATCAGCGACCGGTCCCCCTGCCGGTTATCGCTGATCGTGCAGCATCGGCCAGGGCCGTTTTTCGATCGCTGGTCTCCCACTGGCCAGCACGCATCGCTGCGTGTGGCAGCGAGAGACCAGCGATCAGGGACGCTGGTTTCTAATGTAAACATTGTGTATCCAGGAGCCGCGGCTCCTGGATACCCGCTGGCTGTTTACCTTGGAAACTGGCGTACACGCTGGTTTCCAAGGTAAACAGCGGGTATCCAGGAGTCACGCGGCTCTTAGATACCCGATGTTTACCTTGGAAACCAGCGTGTACGCCGGTTTCCAGGGTAAACAGCGGGTATCCAGGAGCCGCGGCTCCTGGATACCCAACGTTTACATTAGAAACCAGCGTCCAGCGTCGCTGATCCTGATCGCTGGGGCTGTCTTGTGACAGCTCACAGCGATCAGCCTAACGATGTCCCAGCGATCCCATCATGTCGGATCGTTGGTGGGATCGCTGGGACATCGTTATGTGTAACGGGGGCTTTACCAATTCGAGTAAATTGAAATCCTTTACAACTTGCAGTCCATCGCCGTCCATCTCAGATCAGATCTGATTGTACCTGGCAGTCAATATCTTTATCTTCTTTGTATTGAGTAGTAGTTCCATGTTTGAGTTTTCCATCTTGACACTCCTTAATAAGTCCTTCATTCCATCTAGTATTGTTGCTATCAGTGTTGTATTGTCTGCGTATTTAAAATTGATTCCTTCTTTTATGGCAAGTCCAAGCTTCCTGAAAATAGCTTCTGCATATAAACTGAAGAGAAATGATGACAACAGGATACAGGATGCATTGTCTGACGCCTCGCTCTACTATGAACCATGCCGTATAGCCATGTTTCATTTAGACTGTCGCTTCCTGGTCGATGTAAATGTTTCTAATGAGGCTGAACAGATGGTTCAGAAACATCCATATACTTCATGGTATTTCAAAGTTTTTGGTGATCATCGGTCTAAGGTTTTGCTGTACTTGATGAAACAAAAATAGGTCTCCTTGTTGTAATCTTTGGCCTTTTCCATTACCCATCTAATGTTAGCCATCATATCTCTTGTGCCTCTGTCTTTTCTGAATACTGCTTGTCCCTCTGGCAGCTCTTTGTCAAAGTAAGGATCTTGGTCGAATCTTCAGTAGTAATTTGTTTGCATGATGTGTGAGCGCCATAGTCTGATAGTTTCCACAGTCGTTAGCATCTCTCTTCCTTGGAATAGGATTAAACTCCCATTTTTTTCCAGTCATTGGGCCATTTACCTGTTGTCCATATCTGTTGAGACGAGTATGTGATGACATCAACCGCTGCTTCAGAAGACTTTATTAGCGTTATTGGAATATTGTCACATCCAGGCGCTTTGTTTTTTGACAGAAGCTTTATCGCAGCAAAGACTTCGTAGTTTATGATCGGCTCTGTATCGTTTCCGGTCTGTTTCTTTCAGTATCACGGAGTCATTCTTGTAGAAGTGCTCGGTGTATCCTTTCCATGATCTGTTTTGGCTCAATTAGTTTGTTCCCGTTGTCATCTTTCAACTATTCTACTCTTGGTTGAAACTTTCGTCGTATGCATTCCTGGTGTTGCTCCTCAGATTTTCGCTTTCTATCTCTGTACATATCTTTTGGTAATAAAGTTCTTTGCTTGAATGGCTGTCTTTAGTCGTAGGCCACGTGCACACGGTGAGTTTTTGCGTTTTTTTTACCTCAGTATTTGTTCGCATTCCTGGTTTTGGCTTACAATCAATGGAAAATATAATAGAATCACGTCACCACATCTGCATTGGCTTACAAATACTGAATTCAAAAAACCTCACCAAATACTGAACATGTGAACGTGGCCTTAATGCCCTCAGGTTTTTGTTACTATTTGGTCAGTTTTTTACCTCAGTATTTGTAAGCCAAAACCAGGAGTGGGTTAATAATAATAAATAATAATTATTATATAGCGCAAACATATTCCGCAGCGCTTTACAGTTTGCACACATTATCATCACTGTCCCCGATGGGGCTCACAAAATACAGAAGTGGTGACGTGTTTCTATTATGCTTTTCCTCCGATTGTTCCTCTCCTGGTTTTAGCTTACAAATACTGAGGTAAAAAACTCACCAATTATTCAACGTGTGCACGTGGCCTTACTGATGCCTGCATGCTGCTTACCTTTTGCCATTTGTCTTTCTTTAGTGTCTCTTCTGTTAATTATGGCTGCACGGGTCTCTTTTATGCCTTTTGTTGTCTTATTGGCTTCTATAAGTCTGTGTGTCCATAATTACTCTTCTCAAATTTGAAATTGCAACACCAAAAAGGAAAAGTCCTAGATATATGGAAATCACAAGATGGATGGACATGATACTATGCAAATGATAAAAAAGGGAAACAAAACTTTCATAACTCCTCACTGAATTCAGAATCGAGTAAACTCCACGTGTAGAAATCCTCGCACGTACACACCTTGTATGCGATAAGTGAGGTTATTAATGGTTGTCTGAGGAGTATTCTGCCGCGACGAATGCACTTGAGTGCAAAAATCATCAAAATCCCATTGCAGTTGTCGACCAATGACATCCCAGGTGTGGTCAATGGGAGACAAATCCAGAGATGCTGCGGGTCACAGTAGTACATAGCAAAAGCACCATGTGGCCTTGCTTTGTCGTGTTGAAAAAATGGCTCCTGCAACACTTTGATTTTGTTGTGGAACCAGTAGTGCGACCAATTCTCCAGTGTATCGCCAAGCTGTTTATCGGGAATGAAGACTAGAGGGGTTCTATTGCTGCACATGATGAAACCCCACACCATAATTCCGGGAGAAGGACAGGTATATTTTTCCCTTCATGAAGGTGGCTTCATGGCCTTGCCAACATGGTTTCCTGACTAATCTCCAGCTATCATTGCATCTAAAACAAAAATGGGAATCTTCACTGAAGTGGACAGACCTCCATTGCCATTTTGCTTTTCATCAAGATGGTCTAAGAGGTCAGTGGGATACCTACAGCTGGATGTCCGGTTTGTAGCTCAATGTTGTGCAGATGCCTTCTGATGGGTTTTATCAACACTATTTTGATGCATTGGGTTTGGTATGTGATGTTCAATGTCACTTGCAGTACAGAATGGGTCAGTTGTGTAACCAGTGGTACGGTCATTACTCCAAAGTGTCTTGGGAGCCATTTTTAACACATGTTGCTTATGCTACTGTGAGCAGCCAGGGTGGCCCAAACGCGTTACCATGGCCTGCAGCATCTCCAGACACTTGTCTTCGATCGAGCACATCTTAGGCCTGTTTCACACTTACGTTTTTCTCGGCCGTTGGCAGCCGCCAAAAAGGCGGGGAACGGATCTGTAGCTGTGGAAACACCATCGGGGTCCACCGGACCGTTGGTGCGCCGGCATCCACCGATGTGGGAAAGTTAAAGGAACCGCGCAGGAAAAAAAATACCGCCGGCGTATCGCGGGAATCCCCAGGTATAGCGGGATGAAGAGGCCTGCGTATCGCGGGAATCCCCAGGTATAGCGGGATGAAGAGGCCTGCGTATCGCGGGAATCCCCAGGTATAGCGGGATGAAGAGGCCTGCGTATCGCGGGAATCCCCAGGAATTGCGGGATGAAGAGGTCGGCGTATCGCGGGAATCCCCAGGTATAGCGGGATGAAGAGGCCTGCGTATCGCGGGAATCCCCAGGTATCGCCAGAGAGAGAGAGAGAGCAGCGAGACTAGATTCAGGGTTAAACATATAGCAAGTGTCAAAAATGCGGATCCGGACACCAAAAAAAGTTGCATTGTCCGTTCGGTGATCTCAGCGGACGCCAAAATTTTGGCGGATCCGCACAAATACGGATGCAACGGACGATCATCGGTCTAAATCCGCTGATAATGAAAGTCAGTGGGGGAAAAAAACGTATCCGCTAAGAAAAATGGCAGATCCGGTTTTTTTTTGTTTTTTTTTGCAAATCGACGTATTTTGACTGATGGTGACAAACGGATGTGTGAAACAGGCCTTTGACGTCATTGGTCAACACTTTCAAAGGCAGTGCATTCAGTGCGGCAGAACATTCCTCAGCCAACCATTAGTAACCTCATTGATCGCAGCCAAGGCATGTAAGTGCGGGGATTTCTGCATGTGGTGCTCATACTTGATAATGAATAACTCAAGATTTTCTGCAAATTACGGAATGCCTAGAAATTATTTTCATATTAACATATTTACCAAGGCTGTGATTTCCATAATTCCACTACTTTTCCTTTTTGATTTTTCAATTTCAGTGTTGAGTGATGCTAATCACTTTTTTTTTTTTTTTTTTTTTTTATACTTCCATGTAGAAAAAAATAAAATTCTCTGATCACTTCTAGGGTTTGCCTACATGGACCTCTCCTGCTGTATAAAAATTCTACAGTAACAAAATTTCTTCCAAATATTTGAATTTTTTAAATTTTGCAGTGGTGAAAATCCGCAGAATGTATTGTCATGCTGGGGATTTCATGTCCACAGTGCCAGTTTTGACTGTATATTCACTCTGCAGTGTATGGATGAGTAAAATGCTGGTACTGTCCAATGGATTTTCTATGTTCACCCTTATAACATGCCTTCCAACTACTGATATAAGATTTACAACATTAAATTACAATCATTTAAAATATTAAAACTTATCTGTCACCAGATTTTTTTGCTACACCTTCTGAGAGCACCATGATGTAGGGGCAGAGGTCCTTATTCCAGTGATGTCACTTACCAGGCTGCTTGTTGTAGTTTTAATAAAAATCACTGTTTAACATATTGCAGTTCTAGCAGTTCTCTAAATGCTCAGCTCTGTAAAACCCCATCCACACCACTGATTGGAAGCTTTCTGTGTACACTGTGCATAGGCAGAAAGCTGCCAATTGGGCATGGGGTTATACAGAGCTCTTGAATATGGAGTAGTAGGTTTTCTAGTCCTCTAGTGATCACTTTTATTATCAAGAGATTGTCAAAACTAAAGCAAGCACCACAGCAAATAACATATTGATGGAATCAGGGTCTCTGTCTCTACATAATTTTGTGCTCAGATTTGGTATAAAAAAAGTGGTGACAGATTCCCTTTAAATTACATGATATACCACTAACTCCAAAATAATGAAAAAAATATCTGGATATCCTATATGTATTAAAGCTGCTCAGCTGTTCAGATTTGTTCAGAAAGGGTAAAAAAACAAGAAATGTTAGGAAAAGGCCACAAACCCCTTGATGACTAAGCAGTGTTGCCCTTGAACTTCCAATTTTTTATTTTAAAAGACAAGACAGTGAGTATAGCTTTATGATTCGTAAAGAAACGTATTGTGGGAACTGTGCGCCATCCTGTCGGAGACCAATACAGAGGGCCTCGAGAGCAGATCCTGAGGCCTTGGCTTTTGCCTCCTGTCCTAAATATGATTTTAGTAATTCGAGCACGTGTTTTACTGTGAGAAAAAAAATATATGTAATATCTAGTCACTCGTAGGGAAGGCCCAGCCAGAGCGGAGGAGTTTCCTGTTGCTCAACTGTGCGCTTTATTTCTTCACTCCTTTTTATGAAGTGTCTTTCAGGCAGGGACGTACTGTATGTGGTATAAGAAATGCTAATTGGTGTGCCAGAAATAATGAAAAATGACAGCAGTAAAAGCTGGTATCGGCCCTGCTGTGTTCACCAGGGCTGAAGGCCTAAGCCGTGTGTGGAACAAAGCCTCCTAAGCCACCGCACCACGTTTTCTACTTTCACCCTCACAAATGATGACTTGGAAAGCAAAAGGCTTGATGTGCCGCAATGGAGGGACTGTCGGTGCCTAATCTCCGCATGCAAATCTAACCTGCCATCATGGAGACCATAAATGTGTGTTCCACAGATCTGCTGAATTCACGGTGTCAGCGTCCTTATATGAATCTGTTACATGGCAGGTCAACCTCTTCAGTAGTGACTGATCGGAGCAGACAAGGAACCAGAAGTGTCTGGGTTTGGTCTGTTACGACGGCCTTGTCTGTGCTACTGGCTCCTGTGTGTGCACCAGGTGAAGGGGTCCCATGGTGGTCCTCACACAAGCTCGTGTATCACGTCCTTCATCAATGGGACCTATGCTTAAAATCCCATTGCTTATAGTGACATAAACATGACCAATGCATACAATTTAATTACTGATTATTAAAATCCGTTTATGTGCACATGAGGATAATAATGGCAGCTTTATATGGCTGTTAGAAGAGAGGCCATTTGCCAGTCGGCCATTTCCTGGTTTAGGATCCAGACTGACAATTGCTAAATACGCACAGAACGATCGTTCTTTGCCCGTAGAGTATCATCGGTTTTCTCAGCACACGGAGCTGCTGAGTAGACAATGTTCACACAACAATAGTTTTGGTCAGGAAAAATATTAAATTAGGCTGTTCAGATTAGTGTGTGTGTGTATATATATATATATTTTAGTGTGTATATATGTATGTACCTCCCCTGATGGGTCCCTGCTCTACCATACATAATCCACTTCTGGGTCACCAGCCTACAATTTTGGACAAACATGTAACTACCGGGCTAAGCCTACAATTTATGGGCAGGTAGAGCTGATTGTGGCCACCTGCAAGGTCAATGGGAGGGGTGAAAGATCAGACTGGAGGCAGCTAGCATCCAGGAACTTTTTTTTTTTCTTTCTCTATTTAGTTGCTGGATGCTAGCTGCCTCCAGAAGTGGATTATGTACGGTAGAGCAGGGACCCATCAGTGAGGTCACTTTGCTGTGGTTGATGGACTTACATGAATTGGCCATTTGTGCACTAAGAACCTTCATTTTCATCTTACTGTAAGTTGTAAAAAAAAAAAATTTTGAGAAAAATATTTTTGAGGATTATTATCCAAATTGAATGGTTTTAATGTGTTTCTGTGTTTTCACATGGCCTAGATTCATGTACATGTGCTGCTGTGCTCTTTTTATATAATATATATTTATAATTTATATTCGTGTGAAATCACCACACCTGACATATGTCTCGTTCGATTATTCAGTGTTTCCCAGTTTAATTAGACTGAATGATGTTTGGAAATGACCAATTCCTTCAAACCAGTTTCCATTTTATTCATGTCTTTAAATGGGCCATTATATTTTAAGGGAAGAAAAAATATGCGTACTATATAGTCGCTTAAGGCTGTGTGCCCACGTAAGCGTTTTTACTGGCAATAACGCTTAAAAATCGCTTAAAAGAAGCATCCTATTCATTTTAATGCATTTTTCACTTTTTGTGCATATTGATGCGTTTTTTTTCCTCTAAAAAACGCATCGCGGTAAAAAACGCAGCATGCTCATTAATTTTGCAGAAAAATCCGCATTTTTAGCTATTTTCTATGAGACTGGGGACACGCAGGGGAAAAAAAAGCATAAACGTGGGTTTTCTGGGATGGAGTCCGGTTTTCATGCAGAAATTTTCTGCATACGTGGGCACATAGCCTTTAGGGAACCTGTCCCCTGTTTTGTCGCAAATAAACTATGCCCATCACCTTTAAGCTTATAAGAATGAGGATCCTGCGACCCCTTTATATCCTCAGACATGTCCCTGCATACCCCAGTGTTTTATACTTGTCCTGCGCTGTATGTAAATTGCGCAGTGCATCTTTTTTATTTAGCGCATATCAAAGGAAAAAAGCGGTTTGACTTCTGAATTGGATACTCGACTTCAAAATTTTCTGTCTGCAGAAATAGCTGAAATGTGTTTGGGCATTTTACAAATCTACAATATTGCCAAGTAAGGCCTGTTTCCCATTTCAGTTTTTTGACGTCAGTCAAAATCCGCCAGAGTGTGAAAAAACGGATCCGTTTCCGTTTTGCCACAAACGGATGACAAAGGATCCATTTTTAGCTGATTTTTCATGAAACTTAAAGTGACATGACTCTGGAAAATGAGAGAGAGTTTTGCTGCCAGAATGGAATTTGGGGTTAAAATTCATGAAAGGAAATTGTTTTGGGCATGCTCATTATAAAAAGGCAGATCCGTTGGCGGATTCCGTCAATTAATGGTTGCCAACGGATCCGTTGCTATCCGCTCTTTTGACGCACACACACGTTTCATTGTCCGTCCACTCAAGGCAGCGGACGCCAAAATTATGACGGATCCGTTTAAAAAACGGATGCAACGGATGACCGTCAAAATCCGCCGCAATGCGAAAAAAACGGATCTGCCAAAAAAAGAATGGCGGATCCTTTTTTTTTTTTTTTGCAAAATGACGGATTTTGACGTCAAAAAATTGAAGTGTGAAACAGGCCTAATGTGGTGTTATTGGAGAATGGCCACAAAAACCCTGAAATGTTTCATGATGAAATGTAGTGCTTTAGATCAGTGGTCCCCAACCTTTTTTGCACCAGGGACCGACTTCCAGCAAGTCCATTCTTCCATGGTCCAGCGGTGTGAAGGTGGGGGGGGGGGCATATATACAGTGTGTAAAATATATCATAGAATCATAGAATCGTAGAGTTGGAAGGGACCTCCTGGGCCATCTGGTCCAACCCCCTGCTCAAAGCAGGATTCGCTAAATCATCCCAGTCAGATGTCTGTCCAGCCTCTGTTTGAAGACTTCCATTGAAGGAGAACTCACCACTTCAGCCTGTTCCACTCATTGATCACTCTAACTGTCAAAAAGTTTTTTCTAATATCTAATCTGTGTCTCCTCCCATTCAGTTTCATCCCATTGCTTCTAGTCTTTCCTTGTGCAAATGAGAATAAAGTTGATCCTTCTACAATGTGACAGCCCTTTAGATATTTGTAGACAGCTATTAAGTCTCCTCTCAGTCTTCTCTTTTGCAAACTAAACATTCCCAAATCCTGCAACCTTTCCTCATAAGACAGGGTTTGCAGACCGGTCACCATTCTGGTCGCTCTTTTCTGAACTTGCTCCAGTTTGTTGATGTCTTTTTTAAAATGTGGTGCCCAAAACTGGACACAATATTCCAGATGAGGTCTGACCAAAGAGGAGTAGAGGGAAATAATGACTTCACGTGATCTAGACTGTATGCTTCTGTTAATACATCCTAGAATTGCATTTGCCTTTTTTGCTGCTGCATCACACTGCATGCACACATATATATATTTACGCACATACATGCGCGCACACACACAGATACATGCACAGATACAAAAAAATACGTCTCTTCATTCCCTGCTGCTTCAGTCGGGCCACGGCTGCAGTGAGTGTTACTATGGCCACGGGCGGGAAAGCAGAGGGCTTGTTCCCTGCCCACAGACAGCGCTGACACATAACAATGTCAGCGTGTTCCCGCCTGCAGCCACACAGTGTTGCCGTGTTCACATGTGATGAGCGTTGCGTGCCTCTATGTGCGACTCACCCGGTGATAATGAACAGCCAGGGCAGGCATCTGCAGTGTGCTCTGAGCTGCCGCAGAGCACACTGTCAGTGTTTACTGCTGGTCTGCGGCAGCTCCACGGACCGGCAAAAGAACCCCAACGGCCTGGTCCTGGGCCGCGGACCGGTGGTTGGGGACCCCTGCTTTAGATTCATCAAATACAAGGCACTGTGAGCAGGTACTAAGATGCAGTAATGGGTCGGAGGCAGAGCAAGGGTTAACGTGGGGTTTAATTTAAGTGTTCCCCAACTCTAGTCCTCAAGAGCCACCAACAGGTCAGGATTTAAGGATTTTCTTAGTATCGCCCAGGTGGTGGAATTATTGCCTGTGCTGGAGAGCAGATCTCACCTGTGCAATTTTAAGGGAAATCCTGAAAACATAACCTGTTAGTGGCTTTTAAGGACTGGAGATGGGGAACACTGATAACAGGTTTTCTCCTTGCAGGGAGAAAACAGTATAAAGGGACACAGGGTACGTAACCCAGGGGAAACGGGTGTGAAGCATAGGGAAGGAAGTTCATGATTAGCAAACTTATCAGTGAGACGACCTCAGAATGCGGTCAGTTCAGGATGTGGACGTTGGTGCCAAAGCAGTGGCGCGTAAGGGGTCCGGTATGGTACTGGTAAAGATGGCGTCCTGGATCCTGGCGGCAGTGGTGATTCCTCGTGGTCCGGTGTAGTCCTGGAAAAGATGATGTCTTGGCTCCTAACAGCGATTCCTCATGGTCCGATCGGTGTGTCAGGAAACGACGAGCCGGTCAGAGCACAGTCTTTCGCCCTGTCAGCGTACAGGGACAACGAGCAACTCGACTCGGGTACAAAGGGAAATCCCTCGCAGCGGGTGTCCCAATTCTCCCATCGGTGCGTGCACGCGCTGATGTCCTGACTGGGCACCCTGTCGCTCACGGTCAGCGGGGACCAGGTACGTCGTTATTGTCAGTCTCTATTAGCAACTCTTTGCCTCTGTTCGTCTTGGCACGCTCTGGCCATTAGTTTATTCACAGAAGCCCTGGCACTGCCCTCCTGCACGTTCCCGTGGCAACCAACTCATTTTCTGTGCGCTGTTGCCCTTTTATCTTAGCCATACCCCCTACTCCTAGGTCCAGGGCCTTAACTTTCCCCATGAAACCTGGGTGTTATCTTAGCCATACCCCCTACTCCTAGGTCCAGGGCCTTAACTTTCCCCATGAAACCTGGGTGTTATCTTAGCCATACCCCCTACTCCTAGGTCCGAGGGTCGGTCCGAAGCCCTAGCTTTTCCCGGAGAAACCTGGGTGACAGCCCCAACAGTTCCGGATCCTTCACAGAGTAGGTAGGCCTGGTCTTCTTACAGCATGACCGATCCAGCCTAAAGATTTTTGGCACAAACCTGGTGCGCAGGAAAAGTGTCAGCGAGATCTTATCAGATGTATAACAAAACCAAATGGATGAGCCAGACTAAAGCTAATATACCAGCAAAGTGTAAGAGCATGTTCACACTGTAGCAAAAGCCCAAGGAAAAATTAAATAAGCATATACCGTACCTTACAGCAAGTAAATTTGAGTCCCTTATTTTGATTAAAGGTTAGGACCATCCCGATTGGTACACCTCGTCGTGGTGGGATGGCTTTTATGCCCTTTTGATGAAAATAGCGATAACTGTTATTTAGGCCATGTTCACACGTTCAGTATTTGGTGAGTATTTTACCTCAGTATGTGTAAGGCAAAACCAGGAGAGGAGCAATCAGAGGAAAAGTATGAGGCTATGTGCCCACGTATGCAGAAAATTTCTGCTTCAAAACCGGACTCCTACCCAGAAAACGCGCGTTTTTTGCGCATTTTCCACGTGTTTTTGCTTAAACGCATGTTTATGATGCTTTTTTTTTTCGTGCGTTTTCTGACTCATAGAAAATGGCAAATGCGGACTTGTCCGCAAAATTAATGAGCATGCTGCGTTTTTGGCCACTATGCGTTTTTTTGAGCGGAAAAAAGCGCCTCAATGTGCACAAAAAGGGCGGAATTCATTTAAAATGAATGGGATGCTTCTTTTTATGCGTTTTTGAAGCATTTTGACCGGAACAAACGCTTCAAAAACGCTTAAGTGGGCACACAGCCTAATAGAAACACGTCACCACTTCTGTATTTATCACCAACGCCCTTTTTTGGCTTACACATACTGAGGTAAAATACTGAACGTGTGAACCTGGCCTTACATGTACTATTACTATTTCCTTGTAATGTTTATGCTCATTTTATTTATTTATTTTTTTACGGCTCGGGTTTAGATGTATTAACCATGCGAGGATTTGCATCTGTCAACAAAAACGGGCATTTAGACCGCCTTAATTTTTAGTGTTGTGGGGCTGTTTGTGTGAACAGAATGATGATTGTTCTGTGGTGGATTACTACTCCCACAGAGGAGGTCCTATCAGATGTCCTGGGGTTGAGCTCCGCTCTTGTTTGTGCAGCTCTGTTTATGAATCTGCTGTGAAGAGTCCTTGATATAAACCTTGGAGAAGCCATGGGCCTGGTAGGGGGGATGTGGCTGTTTACGCTAACTTTCCTTTTCAAGGTAGAAATTACCATGAAATCTGCAGATGAAGTCTTTAGATTACTCTAGAGTCAGGTCTTGTTCTTATACTTGCCAATATCTACTTGTCCACATGGGAAATGTAGCCAAGCAGATTGTTTGTTTTTTTTATACAATTAGCTGCCGCATTTGCCATCAATATGATCTTCATTTCAATCTCCATGTAATAAGTCACCGTACAAACATGTTTTATTTAATGATAGTTGTACACCCCATAAAGACAATTATTTTGGCTGAGTCAGTGCCAGATTGGCTTGCCATGTAAATTGTTAGGTTGCATTATGGGCAACCTGTCCGCAGTCTTTCCCCTCCCTCCACACATCCCACCCCAAAAAAATTACCACTGTGTTTACATTTGGAGAAATCTGTCAATCGACTAAAGTTTAGATAAGCCATCTTTTGGCTGAGCTGATCTAATCAGGTGTCGCCCTATAGTCCCCTTCTGGCTTTTCAAACTGTAAAGTCATGCAGCCGGGCGCGGATTCATTCTGCCTGTGGTTTGGGCAGCAAGAATCTAGTGACAAGTTCCCTTTAAATCTTCAGACATTGTTGTGCTATTGATGGGGTTTATTTGATTTTTCACATTTATCACTTGTTTTTGTGGGGGGGGGGTAACTTTTTTTTTTTTTTCTATAGTGCAGTATTGGTTGAGGTTTTCGTCATAAACTTTATGCAAAGCCCCACCACCACCACCCAAATTCTTATTTTTGCTTTTAAATTTTTTCTCACTTGTCCTAAAGTTCACATGCATTGCAAGATGTTGTAAAGGGGAAAAAAAAGTGCATGCTTTTTTGGCATACATAAAATCACTCCACTAAACAGAACTACAGTACATTGAGGATAATGTCACATTTGCATGTAGCTGAAAAGTGGGGCCCTGGAATTGGTTACTGGTGGGCCCCCGGCACCCTAGTCTGATTCCTCCTACACTACAAAAACATATTGATTGTTTTCCAATGGTATTAGCCTGGGTGAGTCAGATAAAAGCAAGAAAAATTAGATTGTGAGGCCAAATGGAGAAACAGGCGACTGTGAGTGACGATGCGCTCTGTATAGTGCTGTCAAAATTAGAAATCTGAACGTAAATTGTAAAGTTGACACAAGCTTTGCATTTATTGTCTTCCCCTTTTAGTCATACTGAAACCAACATCATTGATCAGTTTTATATTTAGAATTTATGAAGTGTCCATTTATTTCTTATTTTTTCCTCTTTTGGAGAGGGGCTGTTTTTCTGTTTGACAGATGGCGGTGTCACTTTGGTAAATGAACTGATCTTTTCTTTGTCTCTGACGACACCAATTCTGTTTGGCATTGATGTAATGCAAAAAACAATGTATTTTATTTTTGCATTGCCCGTGAGCACAACAGACTGGCCGGACTGGTGCTGACATCACGCCTTGGGTTTCACTTCCTGAACAGGAAGCCATTTGCTTATAGGGTTATTCTTCTATACATTCTCAAGACCTTGTGACATGTCTACGGCAAGTTCCTGAAAAACGTACATCTAGATAATGGTGATGGGAAGCGGATGACTGTATGGCCTACTCATTATATTACTTCTGTAGTGTCAGATGGGCAAATTACCTTAAGAGCCGTTAGACTTAGGAATCAATCTGATATTTCTTACGTGGCTAGGAAATTAAAAAAAAAAAAAAAAAAAATCAAGCGAAAATGTCCCAAACAGTTCCAACAGAGCTATCGGCAAATTTCTTGAGTCATTTGGCTCTTGGGGTTGCCCAACATTTAGTTGTCCTCTGAAAATGTCAAATGTAATTTTAGGCATCAACAAATGTTCCCAGTGATATAGTAATGCTAAGCTTCCCCAGATTTCACAGTAAAAACCCAACATTATTGATCAGATCTTGGGCCTGATTGGCAGGTGTACTTGCATAGAAAATGATCCATAATAATTGAATTCCTTTAGCAATTTTCACCTGGTATTTCATTATCCATTTTAAAGGGGTTAATTGTCTTTTATTCCATAGTCTTGAAAAAATGAACATTTTAGCTGGACCCAAAATATAATTTTAGGGTGAAAGGCTTTTTATTTCTCAGCTGACATAACCTTATAAGGACTTGTTTGTTTTTTGTTTTTTTGTATTTGTGTCGGTTCTGAAAAATGTAAACATCTAAAATACTTTTCATGATTTTCTTTTGGATTAACTTTCAATGTTCATCCGTACTGTATAATTGGCTAGTTTTATGACCTATTGTTCTGGACCGTACAGTTATGATAAGAAATTTATGTATTTTGTCCTATTACTTTCTGCCCTAGGAAGAAATGTATTTAGCATAATTTTTGTCTTATTCTGAGTCCTACGTTTGCAGCAGATCAGTTCCTAATTACCGTAAGTGAATGGGGAGCTGAACTGCAGTACCTATAAACGCCCACAACAGTGTTTGGCGCTCTATCTGCTTACACACTACCTCCAGCCACAGAGAGCTGCGATCAGCTGATTGATGGGGGGGTGCTGGTTGTCACACACGTTTTGCCTAGTTTAGGCATAGGTCCTAAATATCCATGTCCCGGACAAGCCCTTTAAGGTAATAGTGAAATGGAGAATAGATGATGTGAATAAGATCTCTCAATGCGATGTCTAATAGGTAGTGATGAGTGAACGTGCTCGGATAAGGTGTTATCTAAGCATGCTCATGTGCTAACCAAGTGTCTTTGGCGTGTTAAAAAAATGTTTGAGTCCCTGCAGCTGTTCAACAGCCGCATCACATGCAGGAATTGCTTGACAAATAGGAAATCCCTACCTGTGTTGCGGCTTTAGAACAGACGAGAGACATACAGCTGCGGGGGCTAGAACATATTATTCGAGCACGCCGGAGACACTCGGTTAGCACCAGAGCATGTCCAGATAACACCTTATCCCAGCACGTTTGCTCAGCACTGCTAATGGGTCTCTGCTATTGATCATACATGTGTTTTGTAGGTTCCTTTGCAGCTTTATTGCATCTTATATGTTGTCTTTTCTATAGTTTATCAATGCCTTGGCGTTGTCACCCTTAAGCTGGAGTCACACATAGCGACTTACCAGCGATACCGACAACGATATCAACGTGTCAGGATCGCTAGTAAGTCGCTATGTGATCGCTGGTGAGCTGTCAAACAGACAGCTTCACCAGCGATCAGCACAGCGACGCCGAGCGCCTGGCATTGCTGACCATCCCTGTAAAAAATAGAATCAAAATAAAAAATATTGTTTTTCTCACCTTCCGACGTCCCGCGCAGCCTTCCTGCCTCTCTCCACGCTCCGGTCCCAGTAATCCTTTGCGAGAATGACCACGAGACGTCATGGTCTCGCGGGAGCGCGAAGTCTCGCGGTCATTCGTGCAAAGGATTACTGGGACCGGAGCGTGGAGAGAGGCAGGAAGGCTGCGCGGGACGCCGGAAGGTGAGAATAACAATATTTTTTATTTTTTACAGCTGATCGCTGGTCTCCCGCCTGTCACACGCAGCGATGCGTGCTGGCCAGCGGGAGACCAGCGACCAAAGAAATGTCCAGAGGTTTCTTACAGCGATCAGCGATACCGGCAGGGGGGCTGGTGAGATCGCTGTTACGTCACAAAAGTTGTGACTCAGCAGCGATCTCGCTAGCGAGATTGCTGTGTGTGACTCCCGCTTTAGTTTTGCCTCTCTGTGTACTGGCTGTATGTATCCTGGTTTCTAAGAAACGATCCATGTTGTGGTTTCTGTGTAGAGAAGGCATGTGTGACTGGAGCTGTAGTGACAGCCTTTACATCCCCTGGACCTCCCTTTTTCTTTATTTTGTTTTCTCACATACTGTATTTTGTCTGGTTTAACCCCTTAGCGACAGCCAGTTTACAGCTTAATGACCTGGCCAATTTTTACAATTCTGACCACTGTCCCTTTGAGGTAATAACTCTGGAACGCTTCCATAGATCCCGGTGATTCTGAGAATTTTTTTCATGACATATTGTACTTCATGTTAGTGTTAAAATTTCTTCGATATGTCTTGTGTTTATTTATGAAAAAATGGAAATATGGTGAAAATTTTAAAACTTTACATTTTTATGCCCTTAGATCAGAGAGATATGTTACACAAATTTCTTAATAAATAACATTTCCCACATGTCTACTTTAGATCAGCACAATTTTGGAAGCAAAATTTTTTTTTGTTAGGAAGTTATAAGGGTTAAAAGTTGACCAGCGATTTCTCTTTTTACAACAAAATTTACAAAACCATTTTTTTTTTTTTTTTTTTTTAGGGACCACATCATATTTAAAGTCTTTTTGAGGGGTGTAAATGACAGAAAATACCCAAAAGTGGCACCATTCTAAAAACTAGACCCCTCAAGGTGCTCAAAACCACATTCAAGAAGTTTATTAACCCTTTAAGTGCTTCACAGGAACTAAAGCAATGTGGATGAAAAAAATTAACATTTAACTTTTTTTTGCAAAAAATTTACTTCAGAACCATTTTTTTTATTTTCACAAGTGTTAAAAGAGAAAATCAACCACAAAATTTGTTGTACAATTTCTCCTGAATACGCCGATACCCCATATGTGGGGGTAAACCACTTTTTCAGCACATGGCAGAGCTCGCAAGGGATGGAGCGCCGTTTGACTTTTTCAGCGCAGAATTGGCTGGAATTGAGATCGGATGCCATGTTGCGTTCGGAGAGCCCTTAATGTGCCTAAACAGTGGAAACCTCCAACAAGTGACCCCATTTTGGAAACTAGACCTATTAGGCTAAGTGCACACGTACCGGAACTCTCGCGGAAATTACCGCGAGAATTCCGGAATTCCATTCCGCGGGAAAATCGCATTTTAAATTCCCGTGATTTTCCTGCGGAAAAACTAGCATTTTGCAAGCGTATTTAGCTTGCAGAATTGCTTGCGTTTTCCAAGCGATCTGTAGCATCGCTTGGAGAACTGATAGACAGGTTGGTCACACTCGTCATACATAGTGTTTGACAAGTGTGACCAACTTTTTACTACTGAGGCCGCCTATGCGGCATCAATAGTAAAAGATAGGATGTAAAAAAAAAAAAAAAAAAAAAGTGTTATTCTCACCTTCCGGCGTCCCACGCTCCCGGTCCCAGTAATCCTTTGCGAAAATGCCCACGATGACGTCCGTTCTCGCGGGATCGCGATGTCTCGCGGTAATTCGCGATGACGTCGCGCGAATGACCGGGAGACTTCGCGATCCCGCTTGAACGGACGTCATCGCGGGCATTTTCGCAAAGGCTTACTGGGACCGGGAGCGTGGAGAGAGGCGGGAATGCTGCGTGGGACGTCAGAAGGTAAGAATAACACCATTTTTTATTTTAAATTCTATTTTTTTACAGGGATATGGTACCCAAAGCCCGGAGGACAGTCTCCTCTCCTCCGGACCGTGGGTACCATCCGCAATCGTTCTGCTTACTTTCCGCATGGTGTGCACAGCCACATGCGGGAAGTAAGCGGAACAATGCATTCCTATGGGTGCGGGATTGCCGCGATTCCGCAAATTAATGAGCATGCTGCGTTTTTTACCGCGAAGCGATTCCGCCGCGGTAAAAACTGCAGCATTAGCACAGCATTGCGGAATCCCATAGGAATGCATGGGATGCTTATTTTTCGCGTTTTCGCGGCAAAATCGCGCGGTTAAAACCGCCGCGGAAACGTGAAAAAAAACGCCACGTGTGAACTCAGCCTCAAGGAACTTATCTAGATGTGTGGTGAGCACTTTGAACCTTCAAGTGCCTCACAGAAGTTTATAACGTAGAGCCGTGAAAATAAAAAATCCATTTTTTTTCCACAAAAATGATCTTTTCGCCCCCAAATTTTTACGAGGGTAACAGGAGAAATCATACCCCCACAGTTGTTGTGCGATTTGTCCTGAGTACGCCGATACTATCTGTGCCTACTCTATTTATGCCAGGAGGCAGTGCTGGTATCTGTCTCATATCCTCTCACTATAAGCCCTAAACATTGGAATGTATATATAGAGGTTAGGGGTGGATTGTAATTTTGAGAACAATATGGAAGATTTACTTTTCTTATTGACACTTTTTGGCAATTGTTTTCCTGAATTGCGTTCGTTTTCCGTAATGACTGCTGTCTTCTTTACCTGTGGGACCACTGTTTGGGCGCATGGGAGGGCTCGGAAGGGAAGGAGTGCCATTTTGGAATGCAGACTTTGATGGAATGGTCTGCGGGTGTCACGTGTTTGCAGAGCCCCTGATGTACCTAAACAGTGGAAACCCCCCACAAGTGACCCCATTTTGGAAACTAGACCCCCTAAGGAACTTATCTAGATGTGTGGTGAGCACTTTGAACCCCCAAGCGCTTCACAGAAGTTTATAAACACAGAGCTGTGAAAATAGTCTTTTTTATTTTCACAAAAGTGATTTTTTAGACCCCAATTTTTAGACCCTCCCCCCCCAAAGTTGGTAAATAGTGGAAACCCCTCAATTCTTGCTCCAACCCTAATCCCAACCTTAATCCTAGTTCGCCCTAACCCTAATGGAAAACTGAAAAAAAAATTTTTTCTTTCATTATGTTTGCCTATATAAGGGGGTGATAAACGGGGGGTTATGTGCTATGTTTTTTATTTTGATCACTATGATCACTTATCATAGTGATCAAAATAATGAATGGAATCTGCCAGCTGCCGCCGGCAGATTTCCCGGCGGGCGCACTGTGCATGCGCCCGCCATTTTCAAGATGGCGCCCATCGGAGGACGCCGGCGGGACCACCGGGAGGGAAGTGAGGACCACGGAGAGGTACTGGGGGGGGGGGATCGGGGACCCTATTTCTCTCTCTCTCCTCTGATGTGCGATCACATCAGAGGAAAGAGAAATTTAATGCATAATCGCGGCTTCTCTCTTTTTTTTGCGGTCACCGTTATAGGGTTAATAACGGTGATCGCAAAAGCGGGGTCGGTAAAAAACAACCGATTCATGTTCTCTGGGGTCTCTGCTACCCCTGGCAGCCGAGACCCCGGAGAAAATCCGACACTGGGGGGCGCTATGTACTTTCTCCACAGCGCCGTGAATTAACGGCGCTGTGGTTTTAGTACACTCAATTACCGCCGTTAAAAGGCGTATCGGCAGTCGTTAAGGGGTTAATAAATGGGTCATAATTAATACCCATGAAGGTCATTCTACCTTTTCTGTCTTCCAGAAAACATACAAGTGGTGCAAATTATGAAAAAAAAAAAAAAATTGCAGCTTCTTTTTTTTTTTTTGTTATTGTACATAGTGGGACATTTATAAGGATACACCTGGGTGGGCCATTTATAAAGATATATACAAAATGGCCGCCATGGTCACCACCCATCTTGAAAAGTCCCCCCCCCCCCCCCCCCATATACTAATGTGCCACAAACAGGAAGTTGATATCACCAACCATTCCCATTTTATTTAGGTGTATCCATATAAATGGCCCACCCTGTAGTTTTTATTGAAAGATTTTTGTTTTATAGAATACTTGTAAGAAAAAAAAGACCTGTCAGATTACAATGAAAACAGATTAAAGTGAATACATAATAGATGTGCAGTAACTTACGATAAAGTTCAAATTACTCATATATCTAACAATCTGAAAGGGACTGAAGACTTACAATAGACATCATTGGGAAGACGTATAGATCGGTATTGGGGTGTGATGAGGAAGGGAAAATGACCCATTTAACAAGACTCTTAAGGGCCTTTCTCACATGGCGAGAGTGCTAGCGATCTCGCCTGTGTGACATGTACCTGCGACCGCCCCCCCTGCTGGATATCGCTGATCGTGCTCGATTGTCCCAGGCCATTTTCTGATTGTCGGCGTCCCGCTCGCCGGCATTCATCGCTGTGTTCAGCCCCAACTAGCGACGTCGCAGAACTCATGGACGCAGGCGGAAGTCATCAGAATCGCTGCGGTGTTACAGGTAACGGCCACCCCCGACGGATCGCTCATCACTGCTGCGTCGCTGTGAGATCTGCCTGTGTGGCAGCTCACTAGCGACCATTTAGCGATGCACCAGCGATCCTGACCGGATGGTATTGTTGGGATCGCTGGTGCATCGCTAAATGTAACCGGACCTTTAGATATTCAGGAGTGTCCAAAAAGTATCCCATGGAGACCAAATGAGACTGAATCTCTCAACCGTTTTATAATGCAAAGCTGTGCGATATTCAAAATGTCTTTGATCCTGGCGTAAATGTAAAAAAAATGCAGCCAAAACGCAACGTGTGAACATAGCCTAATAATTCTCCTGGATGTATTTTGTAGAAAGATATTAAAGGGGTTATCCACTACCAGGACAACCCCTTCTTGATCTAAATGTTTGGCTCTGATAAAAAAACAAAACAACTATACTCTCCAGCTGTGTTGGCCCTCACTCCCCCCGGGGCTCCAGTGCGGTTGTATGACACGTGGTGATCGGGGCCCAGTCAGTGCTGGCGTCACTGATTGGGCCCTGGGCAAATTGAACATGAACAGGGAATGAGAGATCAGCTGATCTCATTTCCACTTCATGTTCCATTTCTCCAGAGGTGGAGACAGTGACGCCAGCACTGATTGGGCCCCGATCACCACGTGTCATACAACCGCACTGGAGCCCCGGGGGGAGTGAGGGCCAACACAGCTGGAGAGTATAGGGGTTTTTGTTTTTTAGCAGAGCCAAACATTTATATCGAGAAGGGGTTAGTAGTTGACCTCTCCTTTACAGAGCTGAGGTTGCTGTTTCTTCTGCATATAAGTGTATATTTTCTCACATGAAATACTATTACATATTGATTTGGAAATTACAGCATTTTTTTCCCCAGCTGAAATCTATGGTAAATTGGTAAATGCTAATTTAAAAAAATATATATTTATTACATATTTTTCAAAGCATCTATTGGAGCAAATTCTCATTAAAATCCTCTTTTTAAAAAATTTTGCGCACTTCACTTATTTGCACCTTAAACCTAGTCCACTCCATTACTTGGACATTTTTAGATTCCTCAGTTCCGGAACTACTTTTTTTTTTTTTTCTAGAAACTTTTGAAAAGTACGGTATCTAGTGAGACTCTCAGATTTGTGTTTTTTTTTTTTTAGATCAAATCAATAAGTTATCTAAATTAAGGTAATTTGTGCACCAACAAAATGTAACTAGGCCGAGCTATTTCCACATCAGCAGTTGAGTGTGTGCCTCTGCTGTGGTCACTTGCATGGAGAGGGCCCTTGTTGTGCTGTGTGATGTGGGCAGAGGAATTTGGTAGGGTGGGGAGGGAAAAATTGTAAAGTTTTGCCATTGTGTCACTCCATCCAGAGGCCGCATTAGTCTCTGAAAACATAAGTGTTGTAGCTGGCAGTTTCAATTACAAGTAGATTTAAAATGGCATAAAGTGAGGAAAATTATGCTAATCCTGTAGTGCCCGAGGGCCCCCACAATGGAGAGAACATGATCCTGTATATGTAAGTAATTTAAAATGGTTTTTGTTTTTGCAAGTCACAGCCTGCGATGTGAGCGCTGGTATATCAAGTCCCACCTATAGCTTATGGGCTTGAAAGAAGACCTCTGTCTCTGGCTATCCCGTTACATGTGTTTTGTGAACACGCTATATACTCTGGGACATCCAGATGGTGCTGAGGGTTTCTGTTTCTTACTCGTGGGACCAATGCTCAGTTTAGCATAGTAGCTGACGGACCCTGTTATGTCAATTGGGTCCAATGTATCTCACATTGGTGGCAACGCTCATGACACTCTTGAAGGGGCAGTGTCATGAAGATGCCCTCGGTGAGGTTCGCATGCCCTCGGTGGGGTTCGCATACCCTCGGACCTTGCCTACATACGTTATAAGAGAGCCACTTTGTACAAGAGGCTCTGGTTCTGACCTTGTATTACATAGATGTCCATTCCTCTGAATGGCCGGCCAATGAATACATTTTTTTTCTGGCTGGTTCCAGGTTCTCTGGCTAAATAGTCTGACATTCTGGTGAAACACAATTTTAAAGTGCTGCCGTTAACTGTTGTTCAGTGAAATTCAGGGAAATGTAGCTTTGTTGCTACAGCCTCAAATTACTATAAAAAATGTAAGCCATGTAGTCCATCATATTCAAAAGCACTGCATAACTTCACCTCCACCAGTGATTGGCAGCTTTCTGCCTATGCACAGGGCACACAGAAAGCTGCCAATCAGTGATGTGGGTGGGGTTATACACAATCAGTATTCAGCGAATTTGTAGATAAAACGGTTTATAATCAAATTTACAGCGAGCTGCCCAGTAACGTGACATCAAAGGAATTTGGGTCTCTGCCCGTACATCATGTTGCCTTCTGCAATGGTGGCAAAAACCCGGAAACAGATTCCCTTTTAATCTTCTCAATATTTGACCAGAAACTGAGGAAATGCTCAAAAACTGAGAAATTTATCAAGACCCAACATCAAGATACCGCAATAGTTTATCAAGAATATTCTAAGGGTTGTACAGAATTAGAATAACATGGCTGTTTTTTTTCCAGAAATGGCACCACACCTGTCCTCAGGTTCTGTGTGGCATTGCATTCGGTCCCACTCACTTCTGTAAAACTGAGCTGCAATACCAGACAAAACCCTTTGACGGGGGTGGTGCTATTTCTAGACAATAGCAATGATATGCTTCGAGTCCTATAAAGGTTCCTTTAGTCATGAAGTCATTGTGTAGGTTCCGAAGCTTTGCAGGTTTCTAATCTCAGATCTGCCGAGCTCTTGTGATCATGAGGTTGGCGTCGTCTGGAGCTGCTCGTGTTTTCTCATTGTACATTACCATCTGGTAATGAAGTACAGGTCAGTAGATAAAGGGCCAGCTTGATCTGAAGGAGTGAGCTATAGGGAATAAGTTGTCTGACAACCCCAACCAGTAGATATCAGGCAACTTGCCACTAAACTCCATCCTCGGTCCATCCTTAGTTCCCTGTGTGCAGTCCACAGAAAAGAGGATTTGCGGTAGTGGTAATAGTCTTTCTCCCATTATCCGGCTTCAAAGTGATATTTTTATAACTTGGGTAGGAAATCCCTTAATATCATATTTGTAGTTTTTTTTATTTCTAGTCTGTAATAAGGATATTATTTCCATAGAGAAACCTTATCTAGTGTGTGGGGCGCATGCTGCGTTCCTGGGCACATTACCGGGAGCAGGCGTCAAGACTTTTTCACTCATTCATTTCCTTTCTGTGAATTTAGTGTCCTCCACCACTACCACCACCACCTATTTTAGGGAAGTGTTTCCGTTGTCACTAATCTGCTGCCAGATAGGAGAAGAATAAAACAAAGTAAAGTAATGTCTCCCTGCTTTATTTTAGGTAACAAGATGGAGCTCAGAGTGGGAAACAAGTACAGACTGGGCAGGAAGATTGGAAGCGGCTCCTTCGGCGATATCTATTTAGGTAAGCAAAAAAAAATGCACAGGGTGGGCCATTTATAAAGATGCATCCAAAATGGCCGACTTCAAAATGGCCACCATTGTCAATACCCATCTTGAAAAGTTCCCCCTCCCATATACTAATGTGCCACAAACAGGAAGTTGATATCACCAACCATTCCCATTTTATTTAGGTGTATTCATATACATGGCCCACCCAGGTGTATCCATATAATTGGCCCACCCTGTATACTGTCTGTGACTCTTGGATAAATTGTCAGGAAAAAGTAGAAACAATCTGTTTGACAACCCTTCCTATTAAAATAACCTTGCACACTTGCTTGACTCCAGCTAGGACGAGTAGTGAGAGCGTGGCTTTGTACAAACTATCATCTCTCCTGGCTTTCAATAGCCAAGCATACGTGTTCAGATTAGTAAGGAGAGGGGTGTCATCCCTCCTCTCCCAATGAACTTGTTGATATTGTTAGTCTTCACTTATACACTTCTTTCCAAAACTGCCATGTTCAGCCAACAGTCCTAATATATCTTTATGGGATAGGATCTTGGAGATTGGAATAACCCTTTAAGTTGTCCTTACACCTTTTAATTGTTGGCTGAACACTCAATCAACCAACAACTATTCCTCCAAATTCCCATATGCATGAGTAAAAACAAAGTAAAAAAGCAAAAGGGCATTTAAATATCCAAGGTTCTTGGTACACACTGTTTTTAATCAAAAAAGCATAAAAGCCATCCCATCATCAGCAAGGTGACCCTTTGCAGGGTGGTCCTACACTTTACCGTACCGAGAAGGGTCACCTTGCTGGGGTGGGATGGCTTTTATGCTTTTTTTTTTTAATCAAAAATAGTGTTTACTAAGAACCCTGTTATTTAAATTCACTCTTCCTTTTTTTTACTTATTTAGTCCCAGCAGGGTATATGATTTTGTTTGTAGGTTTTGTCTGTTTAATGGCCAATATGAACATTGATTTATGTTCTACATGTATACCAACATAAACCCAAGCTCAATTTTTGTGTTTTTATTCTTGTATTGTTGCATTTTGTGCGAGCCGGGTCATGGCCTCCCTTCCTCCTATTACCTTTAAATGGCTTCCCATGGTTGGTGTCCACAGGTCGGGACCCGTTTTTTTGTCTGCCCTTATATATATTGAGGTCAACTCTGACACATGGTAAGGTTTTTATCATTAGTGTAGGACCATGCGTCAGAGTTGACCTCAATGTGCATAAGGCCAAGCAAAGGACTGGGTCCCAAACTGTGGACACCAGCCATGGGAAGCTATTTAAATGCTATGTCCAGCTTGAGGAATGGAGATCATGCCCCCGGCTTGCACAAAATGCAACAATACAAAGAAAAAGCGCAAAAATATTGAGCTTGGGTTTAAGTTGGTATACTGGCAGCATATAAACGCATGTTCACCTTGGTCAGTAGAGAGACAAAATCTACAAGAAAGAAAATGAGCATATGCCCTGCTGTAACTAAATAAAATAAGTAAAAAAGCAAAAGTGCAGTTAAGTAACATAGCGTTCTATATGTACGAGTGTACATTGGTCGTCCATGGGCAGAGGGTAGTCCGCTTCTGCCAGGTAATTCTAATGGAGGCTCATCTCTCCTAAAAACAGAATGGATAAGATGTTGAAATTGAACTGCCCTATTCTTGTCTCCTCTGATATCACTTGGTAGGGAGACCCCCACACATATAAAATACTTAATGCATTCAGTTGATATCTACAGGATGGGCTTGACCGGCTTTTTTTTTTTCTGGGCATGTGCACCTTAAAGGGCATGCCCACATTTTAACAAATGTATGATTTTGTGGCACTTAGTAATTTTGTAGTAGTACAGCCCTCCTCACAGACGGCTCTAATGTCCACATAACACCCGCTGATGGAGGTCTGGTCAGCAAATGCAGGAGGAGAATAATACTCGCCTTATATACTAGGAAGTGCCTCAAAATCATGTCCTCAACACCGTTAAAATGAAGATAAAGTGGTCAACCTCTTTTAAGAAATGGTGTGAACTATATGACCATAGTTGATTTTCTCCTAGTAGGTATCCTTCTACCTCTGGCTGGTAATGAACACTAAAATTACTGGTACTTTTTAATACCAAAAACGGGCAATGTTCCATGTGGAAGGTTTGGCGTAGGGCGGCGCATGTAATGCATTGACCGCTGTTACAAGCAAGGATGTTATTCCGGCTCAGACACTAGGGTCAGTGTTTCTATTTCTGGGTGTTCTTGGGGGGATATCTGCTGACTGCCTTCCACTCCTGGGTGCTGGAGGTTTCCTGTGTCTGAATTCGCTGTCGTGCCCCCACCTACTGTCATGAGGGTTATGGGAGTCCCTTGGGATTACTTCATGTGCAGACATTGTACTTAAAGTATTGGCTGCAGAACGAGGACAAGCAGTGTAAAGACGGCTCAGACCTGACATAAGCAGGTACTTGGCTCATCCTTTCCTACGTAACAGCATACTCTGCTTGGCTTAGTACAAACAGTTCCTCCCGTTCTAGCACATACTGCTGACAGAAGAAGGTAAGGACTCCCTGCACCTCCCACATTGTCTTTTGCTGGGTTTTGCTAAGCCTGAGGGTCAGGCCTTTGCCTAGCCGATGCTGATCTGTTCGCATAGTTTTACTTCAGAAGTGCAGGTAACTGACCTTTCGTCACACGGCTAAACCTGGACTTCTATGTCCCTCTGTTAAGATCCATTACAGTTTTTAATTTAAAAATTATGGTTACAACATTACATATAACATTACATTCTGGCAGCAAAAAAGGCAAATGCAATTCTAGGATGTATTAACAGAAGCATACAGTCTAGATCACATGAAGTCATTATTGCCCTCTACTCCTCTTTGGTCAGACCTCATCTGGAATATTGTGTCCAGTTTTGGGCACCACATTTTAAAAAAGACATCAACAAACTGGAGCAAGTTCAGAAAAGAGCGACCAGAATGGTGACCGGTCTGCAAACAATGTCCTATGACGAAAGGTTGCAGGATTTGGGAATGTTTAGCTTGCAGAAGAGAAGACTGAGAGGAGACTTAATAGCTGTCTACAAATATCTAAAGGGCTGTCACATTGTAGAAGGATCATCTTTATTCTCATTTGCACAAGGAAAGACTAGAAGCAATGGGAGGAGACAGATTAGATATTAGAAAGCACTTTTTGACAGAGTGATCAATGAGTGGAACAGGCTGCCACAAGAAGTGGTGAGTTCTCCTTCAATGGAAGTCTTCAAACAGAGGCTGGACAGACATCTGTCTGGGATGATTTAGTGAATCCTGCTTTGAGCAGGGGGTTGGACTAGATGGCCCAGGAGGTCCCGTCCAACGCTACCATTTTATGATTCAAAGCTATAGGGAGAGCGAGTCACCTGGTGTCTATTCACACGTGGTTGGTAGTCTGCTACATTTTTGCCTCTCCAATCTTGCATTTACAGCACAGAAGCCATTAATATTTGTAAGTGTCAAGATTAGATAAGTTGATTTATACTGTAGTTCAGCTGTGAGTTTTTTGTTGACCGGCATTCAAGCCTTACATCACCAAGCACAATGCCAAGTGATGGATGGAGTGGTGTAAAGGAGCTAGCACTGGACTCTGGAGAAGTGGAAATGTGTACTGAAGAGGGATGGATCACACATCTCTATCTGTCATCTAGGTTTGGTGAATGCTGGGAGAACGTTACCTGCCTGACTGCATTGTGCCAACTGTAAATTTTGGCGGAGGAGGAGGGGTTGTTTTTCAGGATGATTCCAGTTTTGGGGGAACTCTCTGGGGAAGGCCCTTTTCTATTCTAGCATGGCTGTGATAACGCAAGGTCCATAAAGGCGTGGATGGGCACGTATGGTGTGGAAGAACTTGACTGGTCTGCACGGAGCACTGACCTCAACACCATCAAACACTCTTCAGGATGACGATGCTAATTTTAATTTATATAGTGACAACATATTCCATAGAAATGTACAATGCGGATCAGACATTACAGACAGGGTTGCCAACTGGAGTTTATATTTTTCCTGGACAGCTTATCACAAAATCACATCAAACAATATTTTTTATGAACACATTGGAAAACCATTAAACGACTGATTAGAAGTGATCCAGGTTTACAGCCCATAATTCTGATACGAAGACTTCAGCTGCATTCACTGCAAAATGATGAATCAAAATAATCTGTATAAGTTTCTTCAGTCTCAAAAAAAAAATCAGGGCTGCCTTAAATTTTTTTTTTTTTCTTTTTTCTTTAGAGATTGTCAAAAAAAAAGCCCAATTTTTACAGCCGATCTTTGCAACTTTTGGATGGTTGGCAATCCTGGTTAGAGCAAGACATACTGTAATTCAACAATTCATATTAGAGGCTCGAGGACCCTGTTTTCTGCCAAAAATGTGAGGAACTAGAGGAGACACTTGAGGTGAATGGTCTGGCCACGTTTTATAGTAACGGCTAGGATGAACTAGAATGGAGCTTGTGAGCTCAGCCTCGCCTCCATCTTACCGGGTCTGACCTCACAAATGCTCTTGTGGATGAAGGGGCAAACATTCCCCTAGACTCTGAAATCTTGTAAAAAGAACCTTTTGAGAAGATTGGAAGGTGTTGTGTTCTCAAAGGGGGGGATGAACTTCATAGATACCGATGGATCACGAATGAGAGGTCCTAAAAGCCCCTGTAGGTGTAATGTGTACGTGTCTCAATGCTCTTTTGTCCACAAAGCTTCGCTGTTGGCTGAACACACTTTTAGATGATTTTTGCACAGAGAAATGCACTTGGCCAAGGGTTCATGTTTACTCAACATGGGAGAGGCGGACGAGCTGCTGCCAGTGTTTCCCAGTGCAAAATATATAGTATGTTGCAACATGCCCAATCTTCATCGGGCGGGGGGCGGCCACGTAATTCCCATATTGCATATATGGCATTGGTGGATCCTGCTGATGCTAACGGGGGGCTTTCCCCTTTTTAGAAAAGTGCACTCCGAACGATTCCAGTAATGTAAAATAACTAGCTGCAGCTCACGTAACCCCTGCAGCTAGTCACTGATCTTTGTGGGTCTACATCAGCGGAGATCAGTGATTGGCTGCAGCGGTGACGTGAGATGTCATCCCCCCCAGCTAAAATGCAGAGGATGGAGTAGCGACAGGCGCTGGACCTGGGGAGGGTTAGCGTATGATCTTTCGATGTGCCATTATTGGACTTGGTGTTTTTGTTTTTTTGGTCTCATTTGTATTTTTGTTTTTCTTTAAAGGCTTATTTAGAGATCAGCGCTTGCTTGTGCTTTTTTCCCGGACAGAAAACACACGTTATACTCTATGGAGACTTGTTCCACTCTGCAGTCTGGCGGACAGGACTTGACCACTCAAGTCAGCAGAAAATGGACGGCGCATGGATGCCATTTCTAAGGACCAATTTGCCATGAGGCGCCCAATATATGATAGCGGTGACACTCGTTTGCTTTGGTTGTACATGTAACCGCTGTGTAATAGGAAGGATATCCCCAGTATTCCCCAGAGCTCAGGAGCTGATTTCTGTGCCGCGGAGAAGGGAAACAGGATGTTTCTCGCCATATAGAGAGCGTGGAAAGGGGGGACAGCTGCAGTGTAAGGGGTCCTTGCTGGGGGCTCTGCAGCTGCTCATAAAGCCATGTTGGCTGCGGCCTGGGCTTAGCAATGGGTTAAGTCACTGCACTGTTTATGGATTGTGAGGGAGCAGGGAAGGATGGAGACATGAGGGATCTGTGAGCAGCTCCCTGCCCCCTCTGGCTCTCTTCCCCGCTGTGACTGCCCCCATCTGCTGGGCCGGCCCACAGCTTCTGCTTTATCTCTGATTAGACATGCAAAGCAGTATCACCCAAGGGCCATAGGAAATCCAGCCAGGGACCTCTGCTTGTTTCCTTAGATTTGTCTCATTTGGGCCATGTATTGTGGATTTCTGTCTGGATCCTTCCATCTCCATTCTCACATTCCGTGATCTCCCATGATGGCACACGAGTGTTACATTTACTTATTCATCTGTGTTCCTGCATTGGTAGATTTCTTCTCCTTATGTTCCTTTACCTCCGTTGTATCCGCATTTGGATTTAAGATGTTATATTTTTTGTGATATTTTCTGATTTATCCTCAATTATTTTAAACACGTCTGAAGCCTGTGTAGTTCTAACAAGTGACGGAGGCTAACAAGTGTGACCGTGGTTAATGACGCACATTAGTGTCAATTAAAGGGAATCTGTCACCAAGTTTTTGCCATCTATAATCAGCATAATGTAGAGGCACAGACCCAGATTCCAGCAATGTTTCACTTACTGGGCTTTGCCTTACACTAGGTTCACATTAGCGTTTGAGTCCGCAGCGTATAATCTGCAAACGCATGCCAAAACGCATGTTTAGGCAGCATTATTTTATGCGCATCATCTTACGCACGACAGATAAAACACTGTATGCATGCGTTTGTATGCGTTTTTGCATGCGTTGGCATTTATGCGCATGCGTTCGATATGACATCAGGCAAAAATGGGCGTGTCATGGGATTTCTATTTATATTTTGAACCCATGCGTACACATGTCCTTGCGTTCCCATACACAGTAATGCGTATTTTTGACGCCTCAAAAAATGCAATATGTTGCGTTCTCCGGACCCCACCGCACATCGCAAAACGACGCATGTAAACTCATGCCCCTGCATACACCATGTTAAAGATATCAGACCTTCGTCTGATGAAGGTACGCCTAAACGCACGTCGGGGCTGGCACATCCTGGGGACAGAAGCAGCTGAAAGGTATCTACACTGTCCACAATTTTTGTGAATCTTTATTTATTATTTTATGCTATCAGCGCTGAATTATTACATTATTGCGGCACATTGCACTTTATTTGTGGCAGCTTATTTATTATCAATTATTTTAGCACTCTGTTTGTGCTTTCACATATATGTGGAATTTTTTGCACATGTTTTTGTTTACAACATTGTGGCACATTGCACTTTATTTGTGGTATCATATTTATTATTAATTATTTTGTCTATATATATATATATATATATATATATATATATATATATATATATATATATATATATATATATATATATATATATATATATATATATATATATATAATACACAGTTCCTTTTTTGCTTGCACTCATTATATGTTGTTTGCACTTAAATATATTATTAGCACCAGCATTTTTTATATATGCTTTTATATATATTATAATTTTTCTATTTTTCACTTTACATTGTGTGATATCATTGCAGGTGCATTTAATTGAGTGACTATTGCTGTCCCCAGGCTGTGCCTTCATTTTGGCATTGGCCTCCCCTTATTATTAATTTTAAACATATATACATATATACATTTTTGTTGGATATCTAATAAAATAAAATATTTTCTATCATTGGACATTATTCTCGGTTTTTCGTTTGTTTTAAGTGCACACGTAGCAGAAAATTTCTGCTTAGAAACCTGATTCCCTTCCCAGAAACCCGCTCCTTTTTTGTCTTCGCGTTTTCCGCGTGTTTTCGTCGCGGTTTTTGCGCGGTTTTAATGCGTTTTTTTCCTGCGCATTTTCAAAACACATTGAACTAGCCAGAAACGCGGAAAAACCCGTAAAATTAATGAGCATGCTGCGTTTTTACCGCGGTGCGTTTTTTCACGGTAAAAAATGCATCAATATGCACAAAGTGCAAAATGCATAGAAATTAATGGGAAGCTTATTTTTAGCGGTTTTATAGCGGTTTTATTGGCAAAACCGCTAAAAATGCAGCTAAAAAAACGCTGTGTGTGAACACAGCATAACAGTGATCGTCTACAGGTATATTGAATTGAGGATGAGACTTATGAATGGAAATCAGATGTTCAATAATAGTCAGTAGAGGAAAGTCAGATCAGGGCAGCAGAACACAGGTGGTGGTATAAGAGTCAAGGAGCCGAAGACACAAGAAGCCGATTGAACAGTGGATGCAGAGTTTGTTTGTAGTGTCTGAATTGATCGTCTGGTTAACAATCTCGCCTTTTGATCTTTGGTTTGTATTGGAAGTGGTAATCCTCATCCTTTTGTCTAAAAGGTATATTGGTGCTCCTTGGAGGTCCCTTTTTGAAGGACCCTATCTGTACTGTCTGGAAGCCCCCAATATATGCTTCACCTACTACAGTCTTTCACAGCTAAATTAAATTTTGCGGAGTTGGAGATTCCTAAACATTGTTCTTGATTGCTTTGTTAGAGTAAGCATTTGCTAACATTGAGTACGTTACTTTCTTTCATTTATACACCAATCTGTAAGCCCACACAAGCTAGGAACATTGCGCTCGATCCTGTCTTTTCAAGATGTGGCACAAAGAAATATGGGCCATGCTTGTAGGATAGGTGGCATTAGATGGGACTTGTTTCTTAAACACTTTTAAAACAATGTGTCTGCGAATTGGGCAACGTTTTTCCTCGCTGTGGCCACAAGAATACAAGCCCTTCTCCTGATGGGACGTTGCCAGGTCTTCTCAAGAGCATGGACTTCTCCACAAGTCATAGCCTGACTTGCAAAGCAAAATCACAAGCGTACTTATCACTACAGTAAGTGACATAATAGGGAGTCTCGATGGCATCCTTTTAAAGGGCTTGTCTAGTTTTGAAAATTGGATAATCTGAATTACTAACAGAAGATCCTCCATTCAGAATCTTCAACTGTTGTGCAGATTAGTTGTCACTCTGGAGGACCTGTCCTAACGACTGGCAACGTAACTTCTTAAGGGCCCGTTACACATAGCGATATCGCTAGCAATATCGCTGTAACGTCACTGGTTTTGTGATGTAGCAGCGATATTGCTAGCGATATCGCTACATGTGATACTTGCCTCTGACCGGCTCCCCCGCTGGTTATCGCTGATCGCGCGAGAATGTCCTGGACCATTTCTCGTCGGGCGCTTCCTGTGGCGCCGATGAGCGACGCGTGGACGCAGGCGGGAGGACGTCATGATCGCCGCGACTGACAGGTAAGTAGCGACCCCCGACCGCTGCTATGTCGCTGGTGAGATCTGCCTGTGTGGCAGCTCACTAGCGACCACTTAGCGATGCACCAGCGATCCATATCGTTGTTGGGATCGCTGGTGCATCGATTAGTGTAACGGTACCCTTAAAGGTATTTTCCACCAATTGATCTTGAACTGATAGGTCATCAATATCAGATTGGTGGGAGTTTGACACCAAGCACCCCACCAAATCTGTTTACATCAGTCCCTGCTAAAGCTGAGAGCAACTGTTCATAATAGGAGCTGATCAGCAGTACCCAGGAGTGGCCACTAAACGTGTTGGCGCTCTTGTGTTCCACTCCGTATACGGTTTACCGCCGGCCTCTGCGGGGGCTGCAAACAGCTGATTGGTGATGGTGCCGGATGTCGGACCCTTCCCATCCAGTACCGAACATGGATAGGTTTTCCTCTCCAACCCTGCAACACACCACAAGTGTCATTCCTTCCTTAATTAAGTGCTTAAGCTTATTCAGACATTAGTTTTTTAGTTATGAGAATATCGATCTGATTTTCATTAGTATGTTTTTGTTTTTTTTTTGTTTTTTTTTTTTGTTTTTTTTTAATTGGTGTCTTCAGTTTGGTCAGTGTTGGCTTTTAAAGGGAACCTGTCATCAGAAAAAATGCAGACATGGAGGTTAATCTGCAGGCTAATGGTGTTATTAACCTGCCCAGCTCCCGCACTTAGCTGAATACCGCAGGGAGAAAATGAACTTTATTCCCCCCCCTGGCAGAGTTCGGGCTCCCGTCATGGAGGCGGCACCGGTTCAGACACCGCTCCGAGAATACCGAACAGCGTTTCATCAGTTAATTTTTCTTCCCCTTCAGAAAAACAACCCGAAGGTTTCTCAACATCCTCAAATAGTTTGTGGAAAAACGAACAGCGCAAAGATAGCATCTGAATGTCAGATTCCCCCCCCCCCCCACTGACTCATAGACTTGCATTGGCGAGATTGATCCAAGATTCTGACAAGTCGACAAGTCTCCGTTATTTTATGTAGTCAACAAAGATACACGGACATATGAGTAGTGCCATAGACTATAACAGATACGAACTTTATCCCTAAAAAAACGTGGATAGAGATCGAACGAAAAAACCTGACGTCCGAATGAGTCCTAAGAAGACTTGATTTGTCGTCCTCCTGTGATGACTAATCTACAGCAGCAGCCAGAGGGATGTCAGTCGTGGTGGAAAAACCCTGATCCAAGCACCTCACCACTGGTCACATGATATATATCATTCATGTGACCACTGCAGACAATCACTGACTTCAGTGTTCACATGAATGCGGAGGCCACTGCTTGACTGCAACACTCATGGTCCATGACCATCTACAGGACTGTCAGGGATCGCTGGAGTAGAAAGGGATTTGAAAGAGAAGGTATATCCCTTTTTTGGTTATAATGTTGGGATAATTTCATAAAATCATGGAAAATCATAGGTCGGTGGGAGGGCACTCTGCTTATTTCATCCAAATAGCGTCCAGAAAATTCGGTCTATAATGCCAACATTCTGTGACGTCCTACCTGACATAGAGGAGTGGATCCGGTGCTCCGACATTCTGAACCATTTTGAAGCCTCTTTTATGAAGGGTTCTCGGTGAAAGTAAAAGCTCGATTTGCATGAAGGAAAGGTAGACGGGGTACTTTGTATCATTGTCGGATCTGTGTGGACAAGTTTTATGATGTGATGTACACAGCAGGAGACATTTGTTTGCTTCTCATGTTTCCACAGGTGCAAATATTGCCACCGGCGAGGAGGTCGCCATTAAGCTGGAATGTGTGAAGACAAAGCACCCTCAGCTGCATATTGAGAGCAAATTTTACAAGATGATGCAAGGGGGAGGTGAGAACTAGTAGGGTCCTGTGGCTTCAGCATTACCCATGGAGGCTACGAGTTTTCTAAATCCTAAAGAAATTGCCTTAGAAGTAAAAGATGAAATGTAAGGTAGACCGCGATTACTGTTTTGCTTGATTTGATATCTCCTAATCCCAGAGTACAACCGTCTTCTGTGGCGGCCACATAGCTAGTGCTCACATCTACGTCCCACCTACGTCAGGCCTTGGAGGTCAGCTTCTGATGACAATCTGCTTTTGTCTCTTTACATTACCGTCTTATTTGACAGTGGGAATTCCTTCTATCAAGTGGTGTGGAGCCGAGGGAGATTACAACGTGATGGTGATGGAATTGCTTGGCCCTAGCCTAGAAGACCTTTTTAATTTTTGTTCTCGTAAGTTCAGCCTGAAGACGGTGCTCCTCCTGGCGGATCAGATGGTAATTATGATGCTCTATGATGGATGAATTGATATGATCAATGTGTCACTATCTTTTATTTTATGAAGCTGATACATGATCATGATCATCTGAGGGGCGCCCGCTCTAAATACAGTCTTTGGAGTCTGCAAAAGTAATTTTCCACTTGCCATCTTCATGGATCCTGCAATGTCTACTCCATGGTCCAGAAATGACAACGTCCCCATTTCCCAGTCTTAAAACTGCTAGTCTGGAATGGGCTGCAGCAGCCAGGTGACATCAGATGCTTAACTCGCTGACCGCTGCAGCCAATCCCAAGCTCTGATGGTTCTCTGATAGGGGAACAGTGATGTCTTCGTTTCAGGTGCCGGAGTCGCCTTTGCAAAAACCTTGAATGATGGTAGATGATGATGGTAGATGACCTATTGTGTAGATCAGATTATATGTTAAATGTATTTGAAAAGAAAATCTATTCTTCCATATCCTTGTCTAATATTTTAGGAAAAATCAGAAATATTGCAGTTTTCATACTTGCATCTACTGATTGTTTTGAAGCTACAACAAATTGCTGATCAAGTAACACATCCCTGGCATTGGGGGGGTCTACCCCTGCATTATGCTGCTCTCAAATTAAAAAAATAATCTGCTGACAGATTGAATGTAAAGGTGTTTTCTCAAGTTGGTGTCTTCAGGAGTACGCTGCTCCCGGCCTCAGTGGGAGGGATGACTGGCACGCTCATGGAGACTGTTTGGACCAGCAGCATGGTCGTGCCGCTGATCCAAGCTGTGCTCTCTTCTGTTCTAGCATTCATTGACCCAGCCTGCTTCAGAGTGGGCTCCTTTGAGTAGGTGAGCGGCCACGCATGGACTGCAGTGACAGCTATCCCCGACATCAAGAAGTAAACTATAACATTAGAAATGCCTCTGTACTTGAAAACGGAGAGGATTTTTTAATAGGGTGTAAACTGCTAAGCTGCTTGTTTTTACGAGTACTCTTCAATTTTACCTATTAATAAACTCAAGACAAATCCTTTAAATGTTGCTGTTAATCTGAGTCACGGGCTGGAGTATAGGAGACCATAGTATGTCCTACAATGCAGTAAATGCAACAAAGGATCGCAGGTCTAAGTCCCTTAAGCCTTCGTTCCCACCATGAGTATTTAGTTATTTAGTGAGTTTTTGATTTTGCAGAATTTCAGCCCCTATTATGTAAATTAGGTTACTCTGTTTTTTCTTTACTTTTAGTGCAGTTTTTTTTACCAGCGTTTTTATTGCATTTTTGATGCTGCGGGTTTTTGTCTCGGTGTGTCATGTTTTAACTAAAGCTGCTTTGCTTGATACTTACTGGTATTTGGCTTTGACCAAATTTTATTGATAGTCATATGCAGATTACATATGCTTTTAGCGCAATTCCACAGCGGAAACGCGCGTTTACCTGCGGATTTTCCGCATTTAATGTGAGTCTATGGGGAAAATCTGCACGTAACACTCAATGTAACCGCAGGAGAAATTGTCATGTTGTGGATTTGAAACATGCACCACAGGTCAGTTTACACTGCTTTAAAAGAAAAAAACAGTGGCCATGAGATTTCTATAAATCCCATACAATTTGGGACTGTAGGTTGCTGTGATTTTTTTCTTTTTTTTCTTTTTTTTTTTTTTCACGCCGTGAAAAACTCTTGGGAGCGTAGCATAAGGGGAATAACGAAAAGCAGTTTACAAAAAAAATTATAACTATAAAAAAGAGAAGTTTGAATCTTTCAACTCTGCAAGAAAAATATCAAAATATAAAATTGTTTTCTGTTGAACGCTGTAAAGCAAATATCGAAATGCCAGAATTGCCATTTTTCAGTAGCTACACCTCCCCTCCCCCCAAAAAAACGAAATAAAGCAACACAGTGATCAAAATATCGTATGTAACCCAAAATGGCACAAAAAAAAAGTTAACTGCACACAAAAAAGTCCTCATACAGCTTCAACAGACGAAAAAGTTGCAGTTTTTTTCCACTGCTATGTCAATGCAAAAATAGTCATGCAATGACAAAAAAAAATTTATTTGGTCACAGGAGGGAGGTGTTAATTTTAAATCTGCAAGGTGCGTGCCGTATAGGTCTTGCATCTTTAAGTGGCAACTTACGACTTTTTTCTTCATGTATTACAGATAAGTCGCATTGAGTACATTCATTCCAAGAACTTTATTCATCGGGATGTTAAACCAGACAACTTTCTGATGGGACTTGGAAAGAAGGGAAATTTGGTGTACATCATTGATTTCGGCCTTGCCAAAAAATACCGTGATGCTCGGACGCATCAGCACATACCCTACCGAGAAAACAAGAACCTGACCGGAACGGCAAGATATGCCTCTATAAATACGCATCTGGGCATAGGTGGGTGATGGATGGAATATATATCTGTCATATATTTGTGTCCTGGCAAGACATTCCATCTTCTCTGTACTTTATATTGCACTCACCACTTTTGACAGCTCTATGAAAAACACAAATGGCGCCATGGTTCCTTGAAGGAGTTGTCCACTACCTGTACAACCCATTTTTAAATAAAGTAGTCCCTCTTGTAAAGTAAAAATAAGATATTCACCTCCCACACCAGTTCTGTTCCAGAAATGTTGGCGCCTTTCCCCCGGGGCTCACTTGACATTGTCATGTGATCCCTGCAGTCACCTGGCAGCCACTATTGGGCCCCTGCATACAGACTACTTCCATAAGTGAGAGCAGCTCAATAGTGATTGCTGATTGGCTGCAGGGTTCACATGACAATGTAATGAGAGCCCTAGGAGATCGGACGTCGCTATTTTTATTTTACACAGAGACTGCTTTATTTAAAGAAGTTCTCCAGGTAGTGGTCCATTTTTCAGTTCTGTGCTTTTTTTTTTTTTTTTTTTTCCCCCTCTACTTCTTCCATGATATATAAACTTTTTTTTTTTTCCATTGCCAAATCTCACAAAAAAACAAACCCTCATGTGGCTGAATTGTAGTTTTTAACGGCACCACTCATTTTTCCATATGTGCTGAAAAAGGGGGAAAAAGAATTCATTGTGCTGTTGATTTTTAGGTCTTGTTTTTACAACGACCCATTTGCAGTGTAAATGACCTGTTAAACTTTTTTATAGCGGTCAGTACAGTTATGGTGATGCCAAATGTATAGAAGGGCTTGTTTGCTTTTACTACTTGCAAATAGGACTGGGCAAACCTAGGGATGTCCGGGTTCTGCCAAATATTTTAAAGCAGACAGCTGTCTGCTTTAGGTTGGCCCTTTGTGTAAAAAAAAAAAAAGAGAAAAAAAAGGCACCCTATGCTGGTTTTTTAAATTCATTTATTTAAATAATTAAAATTAAAAAAAAATGCATGGGGACCCCTCTATGTTTGACAATCATCCAAGATGATGCTTGGGGCTGCAGCCAGCAGCTGTCTGTTTTTCCTGCGCTGGTTGTCAAAAATAGAAGGGACCGCATGTCTTATTTATTGCACAGACGCCAGGTAGTGAATACGCGAATCATCGCACACCTGCTTTCGCTGCTATCTGGGTTGCTCATCACTACTTGAAAACAAAAAATAAAATGACTTGCAAAAGCTTTGGCTGTAGTTCCCATATTCTAAGAGCTGTAAGTTTTGTGAGTGTTTTTGTTTTTTTTATCAATGAGTTGTGTTATTTTTTGAGGGATGAGCTGTAGTTTTTATTGGCACCATATATTTTTTTTCTTGGGGTGGTGAGGTGAATAAATAATGCAATCCTGTGATTTAATTTTTATTTTTCGTTTCAGCATGGGATACTTTATTTTGAAATTTTATTAATTTGGCTTGACTTGAGTATACAGCCATACCAAATATTCAATTATTTTTTATATTTTGCTATTTGTGTAGGGGGTAAAAAAAAAGCATGATTTGAACTTGGCTAAATTGTTGCTTTCAGAGTTGGCATGGGAGCTTGCGCCAGATATGCCACATGCACATCCACCAGGCGTGTGCGACAGGTGTCACCAAGAGTTTATAGGGATTCGGGGAACTGTCCTGAAGACTTCATTAAGCAGAATATTCACATTATCTGTTAGAAGTAAAATGAGAATTATTCCAAATTTTTCTCAGACGCATTTCTTATTGTCGAATTATTATGTGATCGGATCGGTCTCCAGATTTCACAATACAGTCTGGAAACTTTATTATAATAGTCTTCCTGATGAGGCTGGTGTACTTCTAAAATCTGTCCAGAATCCACCTCTGTTTTACTAGCTTGTCTATATGCCATTACTAAGCAAGATTCCATAGCTCTTTTATGACTGATTTCTGAAAGGTAACTTCTTGTTGGCCTCCCTTTTTCCTTGTAGAACAAAGTCGCAGGGATGACTTGGAGAGTTTGGGATATGTTCTTATGTACTTTAACCTCGGGTCGCTGCCCTGGCAGGGATTGAAAGCTGCCACCAAACGGCAAAAATATGAGCGTATCAGTGAGAAGAAAATGTCAACCCCTATTGAGGTCCTCTGCAAAGGCTACCCCTGTAAGTGTTACCTATGGCTGAGCCATAAAATAATGACTTGTAACCATTTTCTAAGTTGTGATGTTAGTTGTCTGGGGAGCCAGTCGCTTACTTAGGGCTCGCTCACACGTATAACACGGCCAAGTGCTATCTGATGTTTTACAGGAGAGCACTTGGGCCGGTGTTATACTGTGGAGCAGATCGGTGATTTTCTCATACCGATTCGGCATGACAAAACCATCTCTGCATACTGTGAGTGCATCCGAGAATCTGATCACGCACTCCCATACATGAGTGTACGCTCTCAGACAATGGAAAAGATGGAGAAATTAAGTTCTCCATCTTCTCTGCACCTGAGCTGCGATTCTCTCATGCAAGAGAATGTGATCACAGTACTATGACACTCTGATCAATCTCTGACCGTGTGACCCCCAGCCTTAAATTATATATCTGCTAATGCAGGTGTATTAATAATTTGCTAAAGTTATTTGTGTATTTATGAAATTTAACATAACCGAGAAAATTGCATAAGAATTCATTAAGAAATTACGTAAGAATTACATCTTGCGCAGAGCTAGATCCTTGGGTAGCAATATGCAGACATTGAGTTGTTGCAAGTGTTAACAGAGCGATCATGCCCCCTTCTGGCTCCGTCACTTATTGCATCCCTGTGGCTACATTTCAGGATCACATTATTGCAGATGAAGTGTGTGCACAAGAAAAATAAAATAATTTTATTCCCATACAATGGATGAAAAGCAACAAATTGTGTTATTTGACCTGCAGGGCTGTAAATCAACGTTGACAGTCCTCCAAAGTGTTAAAAAAAGGACTTTTTTTTTTTTTTTTTTTTGCTTTTCGTGGCAGTTTCATTGCACCAAATTAATTTGTACATGTTCTAGTTTAAGTGTTTGCAAATGACATGCTATTTAAAGAGGAGCTGCCACAAAGTCAAAAGTGGCTAGTTTTTGCTCCTTTTTTTATTCCTGCTGCTCCCCATGTCCCTGAGTATTGTGTTTTGATGTGCTTGTTTTTTTTTTTTAAATGTACTATAGAGTTCCAGAGATAAAAGACTTTAGTGCAAATGAGTGTGGTTTTTACTGAGGGCGGGACTTGCATGCTCCTCTAGGGTGGAGCTCATTTGATCCTCTGGGGCATGACTTTACGTGTCACTTTATTACCGTATTACCTTGTGAGCAACACCACCTTGATAAAGACCATAAAATTAGCACTGAGGAAAAAAAAACCTGTCTCTGGAACTGTATACCAGCTTTAAAAAAAAAAAAGAACAAACAAAAAAAATCCGCCAGAATACTTGGGGAGCAGTGGGAATAAAAGAGCAAACACTGACTGTCGTTGATGATATGGGGTCCTCCTGTGTTTTTTATAATGGAAGAAAAAGTTTTGCACGCCACATCCTATTTTTTATGGTGGGCAGATTATGGTCCCCACACACGTAAGATGGTTCTGCCCGACTCCTCCATACACAGGAAAGCTTGGCCGAGCCTTCCTGTGGTCTGTATGGTGGAGACACTGCGAGGCTCCTCTGGCGACGACTTATCTGTCGGAGAACAGAAGGATCGGCTGTTGAAAATGTAACATGGGATACATCTCTAATGTACATCTTCTTGTATAAGGGAAGAGACCCGACAGACCCGCATCAGGCGATATTCGACTGTTCAGCCAAGTCTAGTGTTTGGTGGCCTTTAAGATGGAAGAAAGAAGGATTGGGCATGTTGAATATCAGAGCCGAATAATCTTTGTTTTCAGGAAGATGAGTCACGGAGCTGGTTTGATCCCATCTCCTGTTTGAAAATGCATGCACAGCAGCATGTCACTTCTTTGTGCGGATTCCGCTGTGGTTTGGCACCTGCTTCATGATAGGTGTCAAACTGCAGTGGAAAAACTGCAGATAAACCGCACGTCTTTTGACCTGCAGTTTTACCTGCGGATTTAGGAAAATTTGTGCGGAAAATTCCGCAGCAGAATCCACGGAGTGTGCACACACCCTACAGGAAATCTGTCATTTTAATCATTGAGATCTTTGTTGTTTTTTTTGCAGGTATGAGTCCAGTGGGCGGTCCTATCAGTGATTTGACAATCTTCCTTGTACTGTGCATGCAGATATACAGTGGGGCAAAAAAGTATTTAGTCAGTCAGCAATAGTGCAAGTTCCACCACTTAAAAAGATGAGAGGCGTCTGTAATTTACATCATAGGTACACCTCAACTATGGGAGACAAACTGAGAAAAAAAAATCCAGAAAATCACATTGTCTGTTTTTTTTTTTTTTTTTTCATTTTATTTGCATATTATGGTGGAAAATAAGTATTTGGTCAGAAGCAAGCAATCAAGATTTCTGGCTCTCACAGACCTGTAACTTCTTCTTTAAGAGTCTCCTCTTTCCTCCACTCATTACCTGTAGTAATGGCACCTGTTTAAACTTGTTATCAGTATAAAAAGACACCTGTGCACACCCTCAAACAGTCTGACTCCAAACTCCACTATGGTGAAGACCAAAGAGCTGTCAAAGGACACCAGAAACAAAATTGTAGCCCTGCACCAGGCTGGGAAGACTGAATCTGCAATAGCCAACCAGCTTGGAGTGAAGAAATCAACTGTGGGAGCAATAATTAGAAAATGGAAGACATACAAGACCACTGATAATCTCCCTCGATCTGGTGCTCCACGCAAAATCCCACCCCGTGGGGTCAGAATGATCACAAGAACGGTGAGCAAAAATCCCAGAACCACGCGGGGGGACCTAGTGAATGAACTGCAGAGAGCTGGGACCAATGTAACAAGGCCTACCATAAGTAACACACTACGCCACCATGGACTCAGATCCTGCAGTGCCAGACGTGTCCCACTGCTTAAGCCTGTACATGTCCGGGCCCGTCTGAAGTTTGCTAGAGAGCATTTGGATGATCCAGAGGAGTTTTGGGAGAATGTCCTATGGTCTGATGAAACCAAACTGGAACTGTTTGGTAGAAACACAACTTGTCGTGTTTGGAGGAAAAAGAATACTGAGTTGCATCCATCAAACACCATACCTACTTTAAAGCATGGTGGTGGAAACATCATGCTTTGGGGCTGTTTCTCTGCAAAGGGGCCAGGACGACTGATCCGGGTACATGAAAGAATGAATGGGGCCATGTATCGTGAGATTTTGAGTGCAAACCTCCTTCCATCTGCAAGGGCATTGAAGATGAAACGTGGCTGGGTCTTTCAACATGACAATGATCCAAAGCACACCGCCAGGGCAACGAAGGAGTGGCTTCGTAAGAAGCATTTCAAGGTCCTGGCGTGGCCTAGCCAGTCTCCAGATCTCAACCCTATAGAAAACCTTTGGAGGGAGTTGAAAGTCCGTGTTGCCAAGCGAAAAGCCAAAAACATCACTGCTCTAGAGGAGATCTGCATGGAGGAATGGGCCAACATACCAACAACAGTGTGTGGCAACCTTGTGAAGACTTACAGAAAAGTTTGACCTCTGTCATTGCCAACAAAGGATATATCACAAAGTATTGAGATGAAATTTTGTTTCTGACCAAATACTTATTTTCCACCATAATATGCAAATAAAATGAAAAAAAAAACAGACAATGTGATTTTCTGGATTTTTTTTTCTCAGCTTGTCTCCCATAGTTGAGGTCTACCTATGATGTAAATTACAGACGCCTCTCATCTTTTTAAGTGGTGGAACTTGCACTATTGCTGACTGACTAAATACTTTTTTGCCCCACTGTAACTGGCAACCGGTAAAATGACCGCCCACTGGACTCCTGCATGCAAGTGTCAAGGATTTCAATGTATAAAAAAAACAGATTATACTGAATCTTTTCCAACAAAGCTATATATCCTCCTCAGCTTCTCCTCTATACTGTCCACAGATCAAACTGCAGGTACAACGTGACAGATTCACTTTAAGGCTCTGCATGCTTTTTCCCTTGTGTGTAGGTGGAGGCTGCCTCCATCACTTACTGGAGACTGTAAAAATCTCTGTTTGCTCACATTTATTTCAACTGTCATGTTATGTGCACCCTGCTATCCTGACTGTATGGGAATATAAGAGATGTACGAGTCCGACGAAGGGGCACAGTATGGGCTCCCTGTCCCACTGTCAGATGCCAAATGATCCGATTTGCTTCTAGGAAGAACCTCAATGTGTATGGTGCCGTATGAAGTCTTGTAGTGTGGTGGTGCAGGGATACAGTGTGCCTCTGTATGCACCATTACCAAATATTTAGGGGGTAAGATGGCGACATAAATTATTAAAGATGATTGAGCCAGGGTTTCTGCTGTTCTTTTAGCGGAGTTCTCCACATATCTGAATTTCTGTCGTTCCCTCCGATTTGATGACAAACCAGACTATTCGTACCTGAGGCAGCTCTTCCGTAACCTCTTCCATCGACAAGGCTTTTCATACGACTACGTGTTCGACTGGAACATGCTCAAATTTGTGAGTATTTTTTAACTCTGTTTTCTTAATTCTATGAATACTCGTTTTTATGATCAGATACACATGTAAGCTCAGTGTTTCATTAGTTATTTAGCAAGTGTACGTTTTGTTACCAACCTTCTGCAGTTTGCTAATAAAGTGCAATATCCGGGATTACAATTTGTAAAGTGATGCAGCCGAGAACCACAAAAAAATAAATATTTGCTTTTCTATTCATAAAACTAATTCAGTTGTGTTTGATTTGTAGGGTGCAGCTCGGAATCCAGAAGATATGGACAGGGAAAGAAGGGAACATGATCGAGAAGAGAGAATGGGGCAGCTTAGAGGATCCGCCACTCGGGCGCTCCCTCCGGGCCCTCCTGCGGGTGCTGCCCCTAATCGGTTAAGGAATGGAGGCGACCCTGTAGCCTCCACACCAGCCTCAAGGATTCAGCAGAGCGGTCAGTACTTGCCAGATACACCTGCTTGCTCTGCATTATTAAGAACCATCTAAAATGTTTGGTTTTTTTTTCTCCTAGAGACTAACCAATCCCAACAATATTACCTAGGGTCCTGTAGAGCTGTTGTATCTAGATATGACTGTACTTGGTGAAAGACTTTAGGCTGTGTACCCACGTAAGCATTTTTTTCACGTTTTTTAAGCGTTTTTACCGGCAAAAACGCTTAACCGCTTACAAGAAGCATCCCATTCATTTTAATGAATTCCGCACTTTTTGTGTATATTGATGCATTTTTTCCGCAAAAAAAGCATCGCAGTAATAAACGCAGCATGCTCACTAGTTTCATGGAAAAATCCGCATTTCTAACTATATTGTGTGAGCAGGAGGATGCTCCTGTAAAAACCGCGCAAAAAAACGCACGGTTTTCCTGGGAAGGAGTTCGTTTTTCTGCATACGTGGGTGCATAGCCTGAATGTCCCCATCCGTGTTAGAGTTCTTTGTCACCTTAATAAAGAAGTACTCTTCTTAAAGGGGTTGTCCACTTCTAGGACAACCCCTTCTCACTCTGAATGTTGGCCTGCGTTAACATAAAAACACCTATACTTTCCTTCTGTGCCAACGCCATGCCAGCGGTGTCTGCACTTGTGCTTCCAGGGCTCACGTGAGGCTGTTACATCACGCAAAAGCCCTACATCAATCAGCGCTGGCGTCCCTGTCCCCATCTTCGGACACATAGGTAATCAAGAGGGAGTCGGGGCTGTGACTGAACGCTCATTTCCTCTTGACTACTTATACATCGGAACGCGGGTAGATTGATGCCAGCGTTGATTGGGTGCAGGGCTCGCGTGACAAAACATAACCTCATGTGAGCCATGGGTCTGCGAGTGCCAACACTGCTGGCACGGGAGGTGAGTATAGGTGATTTTATTTTGATGAAACAGGGATTTTTGTTAGTACTCACCGTAAAATCCTTTTCTCCGAGACGCTCATTGGGGGACACAGAGACTGTGGGTGTGTGCTACTGCCGTCTGGAGGCCGACACTAAGTATACAAAAAAACAAGTTAGCTCCTCCTCCGCCGCATACACCCTCGCCCCGATAGCGGGCGGAAACCAGTTTAGTGCCAAAGCAGTCGGAAAAGCTGACAGCAATTTAGCTCTACCGCAAAAAATCATATGTCTGAAAAAAAGGACCACCCTACAAATAAGGGTTTATACCCATCAAAAATAAACAAAAGCCAACTGGCTATCAGGGTGGGTGCTGTGTCCCCCAATGAGCGTCTCGGAGAAAAGGAATTTACGGTGAGTACTCACAAAAATACCTGTTTTCTCCTTCGCCTCATTGGGGGACACAGACTGTGGGACGTCCCAAAGCAGTCCCTGGGTGGGAGCAACTTATCAATCTACACCGCATGCCTACCTGTTCAAAGGTGTGCCACTGCTGCCTGGAGAATCCTCCTACCCAGGCTCGCATCCGACGAAGCCTGCGTATGTACGTTGTAATGTTTAGCGAACGTGTGCAGGCTTGACCACGTTGCCGCCTTGCATACCTGCTCTGCCGAAGCCTGATGCCGAAGCGCCCAAGAGGCGCCCACTGCCAGAGTCGAGTGCGCCCTTATTCCAGGTGGAACTGGCGTTCCTCTAATACGGTAAGCCTCTTGAATAGTAAGACGAATCCATCTGGCTATGGTCAACCGTGAGGCCGCGAGCCCCTTCCTGCGCCCTTCAGGGATCACAAACAACGAATCTGTTTGGCGAAAAAGCGCTGTCCTCGACACATACCTCCTGAGGGCCCTCACCAGGTCCAGCGTGTGGAGCGCCTTCTCAACTCTATGTACTGGAGCTGGACAAAATGAAGGCAAAACGATGTCCTCATTAATATGGAACGAGGACACCACCTTCGGCAGGAACGGCGGACGTGGTCTCAAGACTACTTTATCCTTAAAAAAGGTCAGAAACGGGGCTCTACAGGATAGGGCTGCCAGCTCCGAGACCCGCCTAATAGAGGTTTATTGCTACCAAAAACTCGACCTTCCTGGTAAGGTATGGCAATCCGACCTCCTGCAATGGCTCAAAAGGAGCTTCCTGCAGGGCCCCCAGCACCAGATTAAGGACCCATGCGTCTACGGGAGCTGTAAAGGGAGGCACTAGATTCGAGACTCCCTGAATGAAAGTCTTGACCTGCATAATACTAGCGATCTTTCGCTGGAACAAAACGGACAAGGCCGAGATCTGTCTCCTCAGGGAACTCGGAGCCAAACCTGCCTCCAGGCCTGACTGCAGAAAGGCCAGAATGTTGGGAACCGAGAAGGCCAAAGGCGCAACCCCGTGCTCTCGACACCAGAGAAAGAAAACCTTCCCAGTACCATGATAGATTCTCGCCGAGGCCGGCTTCCTGGCGTTAATCATCGTGGCTACCACCTCACGCCCAAACCCCGCCTGGGTCAGGACCCAGGACTCAACGGCCATGCCGTCAAACACAGGGCCCCTAAGTTCGGGTAGTAGATCGGCCCCTGGGACAGTAAGTCTGGCCGTTCCGGTAGACGCCATGGCACGTCTGCGAGGAGCTGTACTAGATCCGCGTACCAGGCTCGACGGGGCCAGTCTGGGGCCAGCAGAATTGCTGGAACCCTCTCCCTCTTGATCTTCCTCGGGAGAAGAGGCAGAGGGGGAAAAAGGTACGGGAGCCGAAACTGGCTCCATGGAAGAACCAATGCATCCGCTGCAATCGCTCGCGGGTCCTGAGACCGGGCAACAAACCTGTCTAACTTGGCGTTCTCTCTGGAAGCCATCAGATCCACCTCCGGAGTTCCCCACCGCTGGCAAATCTGCCGGAAAACCTTGGGGTGCAGGGACCATTCTCCGGCCGCGACCCCCTGCCGACTCAGGAAATCTGCTGCCCAATTTTCCACGCCTGGTATATGGACCGCTGAAATTACTAAGTGGTGCCTCTCGGCCCAACGAAGTACGTGTTCTATCTCGCGCATGGCTGCCCTGCTGCGCGTGCCTCCCTGGTGATTCACATACGCCACTGCCGTGGCGTTGTCTGACTGGACCCGGACTGGGCGACCCACTAGCCAGTGCTGAAAATGCTGCAACGCCAACCGCACTGCTCGAATCTCCAACAAGTTGATCGGCAGAAGGGCCTCCTGGGGAGACCACTGCCCCTGAGCTGTGTGATGACGAAACACTGCTCCCCAACCGAGAAGACTCGCGTCGGTTGTGACCACCAACCACTGATCTGGAGGAAAGGGTTTCCCCTGAAGGAGAGAGGAGTCGCGCGTCCACCATTGCAGTGCCCGCGTCCACCATTGCAGTGCCTGCCGGACCTGAAAGGACAACCTGCACTGATGATCCAGGGAGAAAGGACTCCTGTCCCATGCTGCCAAAAGAGCATGCTGCAGGGGGTGAAGATGAAACTGCGCAAACGGGATTGCTTCTATTGCTGCTACCATCCTTCCTAGCACCCTCATCCCAAATCGAATCGTGTGAGGGCCTGGCCGCTGAAGACTCCGAACCCCTCGCCGGAGCGCCTGGGCCTTGTCTCGAGGGAGAATTACCAACCCTTGGGAAGTGTCGAAAATCATCCCCAGGAATGGAATCCTCTGAGCCGGGGTAAGACATGACTTCTTCCCATTGACTAACCATCCCAGGCGGGATAGGGTATCCAGCGTAATGCCGACATTCTCCTCGCACGCCTGAAAAGACGATCCTTTCACTAACAGGTCGTCCAAGTATGGCAGCACTAATATGCCCCGAGAATGAAGAATGGCCATAACGACCGCCATCACTTTCGTGAAAACCCTGGGTGCCGTGGCCAACCCGAACGGCAGAGCCACAAACTGGAACTGCCGGCCATTTATCGCAAAACGATGGAACTTCTGATGCGGAGGAAAAATAGGGATGTGCAGGTAGGCATCCTGGACATCGATTGAGGCCAAATACTCTCCCTGCTCCATGGCCGATATCACTGACCGGAGGGATTCCATCCGAAAGTGCCTGACCTTGATGAACCTGTTTTGGAGCTTTAGGTCCAAAACCGGTCTTACTGTTCCATCCTTCTTGGGGACTGCGAACAGGTTGGAATAAAATCCCTGGGCCTCTTCGCCCTCTGGTACCGGGATAATGACCCTGTTGTGCGGAAGAATCCTGATGGCCCCTAGCAATGCCTCTGCCTGGGATTGCAATTTGGGAAGACGGGATTGAAAAAAATCTCCTTGGAGGGTGTCCGATAAACTCTATTTTGTACCCGAATGACACCAATTCCGCCACCCATGCGTCGTGTGCCACCTTGACCCAGACGTGGCGGAACCTGAGCAGACGACCGCCTACTCTGGTGTCCTCGGGTACCTGATGCCTCAAGTCATTTTGTAGAGGGCCTCTGAGACCTAGCTCCCCTTGACCTGGGTGGACGGCCCCGCATCCTCCCCAGCGGGTTGGCTCTATACGTGACCTGGCGCTCTCTGTCTTGGTTGCGACGAGCCGGGGCAGTAAAACCGGCCGCTGATGCCCATCCTGGGCGAGAAATGCCCGAAAGCGCGCCTGTGGTTGACGAAAGGGCGGTCTGCTCTTCTGCTGTGGGAGAAAGCTACTCTTTCCCCCCCCCGTGGCATCTGAAATAAGCTTGTCTAGCTTCTCCCCAAAAAGCCGATTACCCTGATAAGGCAGAGATGTTAATGACTTTTTAGAAATCGAATCGGCCCGCCATAGCCTTAGCCACAAGGCTCTCCTAATGGCGATAGCGTTTGCTGCGGCTAGCGCCGCGCAATTAGCCGCATCCAAGGATGCATTAATTAGATAGCAAATCAGATCTCGATGGCAGGAGACTATCTCAGACACCTCTACCGGCAAATCTCTGTCCTGCAGGACTTTGTTCAAAGACTCCGACCACGACATCATGGCCTTGGCCACCCATGTAGCTGCAAAGGAATGCAAAAGCGCTGACCCCGATGCCTCATACACCGAGCGGGCTAGACCCTCTATGAGCCGATCCGTGGGGTCCTTAATGGAAGACCCACTAGGCACCGACAACAATGATCTTGAAGCCAGGTGTGACACTGGGGGATCCACAATCGGAGATTCCGCCCACTCTTTACAGAACTCTGGTGCAAACGGGTACCTTGTCTATAGCGTTTTCTGCCCTGAAAAACGCTTGTCTGGGCGTTCCCTGTGCCGCTGTACCATGTCCTCGAATTCAGGATGGGTGCTAAACACCCTATGTGGGCGCCTGGCCTTTTTAAAAGATATCTTATGCCCTGCGGCCAGGGAGACGTCCTCCTCAATACCAAGAGTCTGATTGACTGCCTCAATGAGACTGTCCACTGTCTCCTGACACCCGGGAATATCCAGATCCAATGCTTCCTGCCTGTCCTCATCCGAACTCTGCTCGCTCTCAGACAATGGTGATGGAGAGCGAGATGCCGCACTCACAGATGCCGAAGCACCGGAGGGGCCCGGAGACGCCATATGGGTTCTTTCCCTGTACGTCTCTTTAGAGAGGGTACTGCCCCTGCAGGCCGGCGGCTCAAGTGAGGTGGATGAACCTTCCCAAACCGGAGAGCCGTTGTCTCTACCCCTATCCGGGGCCTGAAGGGTCTCGATCGCCTTCGTAAGTGAAGCCATAGACCGAGATAGCGATAACGCCCATTCCGGGGGCTCCGACCCCCTGGGCTCCGTTGGCGGGGAGGGCTCCTGGGCGCGTTCGGAACTACAGGCCTCACATATCTTAATGGTCTGCGCTCGCGTGAACACAGCCCCACAGGAAATGCATGCGGTATAAAGGAAGGTGTGCTTCTTCCCTTTTCCAGACATACTGCGGAAAAAACCTTTTCCTATATATTGTCGTTTTTTTTTGTTTTTTTTTTTATGGCATCCAGGGGTATGAGGAGAAGGACAACCTGCCCTAGTGTGGCCAAGACGGGGTCGCACTTACCCGAGCTCCGGCTGCCTCCCCGTGCTCCTGTGCTGCTGCTGGAGCTCGACTGCCGTCTGGAGGCTCCCAGCTGCTGTCTCCCTGGGTAGGATGCGATGCTTCCTGACCGCGGCCTACCCCATTCTGACGCCGGGGCCTCCATTTTATCCAGCGCCCGCCCAGTATCCAGGGGCGGCGCTGGATCTGACGTCGTTGGGGGGCGGGCGCCGGACCCGACGTCACGCTGGGGGGCGGACCTTCCCTCTGCGTCCTAGGCCAACGCTGCGGCCCAAATTTCGGCCCTGCCCCCCGCCGCACCGGGGGCGGGCCTTCCCCGCGGCCTAGGCCGCAAGCCGCGGGCTAAATTTCGGCCCTGCCCACCCGCCGCACCGGGGGGCGGGCCTTCCCCGCGGCCTAGGCCGAAGCCCGGGGCTAAACCTGAGCCCTCTTCCCTGCGGCCTAACTCGCCCTGGAACTGGCGCCTACTCAGCCCGGCGTGCTCCTTCCCCCGCCCGGCCACCGAGCGCCGTGGCGAGGGAGAAGGGGAACACGCCGCTGCCCCTGCTGCGCCGAAGAAGCCCTCCTGCTCTGCCTGCAGGCAGGAGAGGGGAGCCGCTCCAGCCCCTGGAAAGTACGCTGCAGCCCTGGCCTGGAAAAAAACCTCTCACTGCCCAGGAGCCCTGCTTACCCTGAGGTAAACCGCATCTTCGGACGGTGCAGGCACCCTAGCTCCGTCCGCCTTGGCTGGGCGAGGAGAGGGACCGTCCGCCACCACGCAGTACCGACTGGCGTAGCCGTGGGGCATCACAGACTAGTCTTGTGCCTCTGTGCAAGCCCATGGTTTCGCTACCTAGGGGTGGACAGGGCTAAGTCTGGCATACTGTCCCACGTCGCGGGATAGGGAACGTGGAGGGACACTCGCACGTGGTCGCCCATTGATGGTTTGGGGAAATCGGATCCTTTCAATAGGATGCGTTGCCCCTGTCATATCTTCTTTAAAATAAAAAATAAAAATAGATGTCTGGGGAAAAGTCCCAGAGATGTCCCTCGGTGCGGGAAAGGATACGCGGAGGAATACTCGCGCGTGCTCGCCCGTTGATGTTTGGGGGAGATCGGACCCTTTCAATAGGGTCCGTCGCCCCAGTCTCCTCTTCATAGCAAGAAAATGTTAAAAAAAAAAAGTCTGGAGAGACCCAGACTGTGTGTGCCTCCATCAGACACTAAGCAAAAACTGGTTTCCGCCCGCTATCGGGGTGAGGGTGTATGCGGCGGAGGAGGAGCTAACTTCTTTTTTTGTATACTTAGTGTCGGCCTCCAGACGGCAGGAGCACACACCCACAGTCTGTGTCCCCCAATGAGGCGAAGGAGAAACATCCGGTCATTTGTAATAGTTCAAAGCATTGGTCAGATGTAGATTTTTTTTTTTTTTTTTTTTTCCCACTGATTATCTGCACTGGCTGCATCAGTGGCCAATATAAGAATGGAAAGTTAATAAAGGGTTTCGACCCCAACCTCCTCTGAAAAAAAACCAAAACAAAACGTAAAGGTCATTGATGTGAAAATGGCCTCTGATGTTGGATTACTTGACGTTATATCCTAGGTGACTGCTAGGATGAAGGCAGGACTGCTATGGTCCTTTTAATAGTCCATGTTCAGTTCTTCAAGAGGAATGGGTTAACCATACGTGGACTTTACTTTCTATTAGTCTTTACACCGCTCTTTGCTCTTGCAATTACGTGATCCCAGACTGATCATTACACGTTGCAGACTGGGGCAGAGACTGTAAGGATTACAAGATCCTTCAAAATAACCAAAATTCTATTAGAAATGGATCCTTTGCACCCAAGCATGATTCCTGATTTCGGACTGACATATTGCCCATAGAGAGCATCAGTGGTGTTGAAGCAGTGCCACAATGCACCTGTGACTCCTCCAGGGCAGATGGGCTGACCCTTCATCAACATGGCAAGCTATCGATGCAGAGCTGGACTGTCTTCTCCTCCTTACTATTACCATGCACATGATCATTGTGGTGTAACAGGTGTAATATACACTTCTGTTTGCCTCCTGTTGCTCCAGGTAACACCTCCCCTCGGGCAATCTCACGGGTGGACAGAGAACGAAAAGTCAGCATGAGGTTACATCGGGGAGCCCCAGCAAATGTCTCTTCCTCTGATCTTACAGGGCGACAAGAAGTGTCCCGGATTTCAGCATCACAGGTAACTGTCCTCTTGAACGATAGTGAATCAGGAAATTGTAAACATCAACATTTTAGATGGTTTTTCTTTTTTTTTTTTTTTTTTTTTACAAAGATGCATGTAAGTTTGGGCACTCCTGGTTAAAATTACTGTTACTGTGAACAGTTAAGCAAGTTGAAGGTTGAAGATGAAATTCTCTAAAGAGGCAAACGTTAAAGATGACACATTTCCTTTGTATTTCAGGCAAAAAAAATATATTGCAATTTTTTTACATTTTAAAAATTACTAAAAGGAAATTTGCCTGATGCATAAGTTTGGGCACTCTTGAAGATGTGTGCGCTGAGATGACTTTGACCAAGGTTTCAGACCTTAATTAGCCTGTTAGGGTTATGGCTTGTTCACCATCATTGTTTGGAAAGGCCAGGTGATGCAAATTTCCCAGTTTTATAAAAACCTAGCCTCTTCTACCCTTGTGCCAAAAAACAGCAGCCATGGGTACTTCTAAGCAGCCAGCTAACACTCTGAAAATTTAAAATGCTGGAGGCCCACAAAGCAAGAGAAGGCTATAAGAAGATGGCAAACCGTTTTCAAGTTGCCCTTTCCCCAGTTTGAAATGTAATTAAGAAATGGCAGTTAACAGGAACAGTGGGGGTCAATATTAGGTCTGGAAGACCAAGCAAAATTTCAGTGAGGGCTGCTCATTGAATTACTAAAGAGGCAAATCAGAACTCCTGGTTGATTAGAAAAGACCTTCAGAAAGATTTAAGACTCTGGAGTTGTGGTACATTGTTCTACTGTTCATAGACCTCTGCACAAATATGACCTTCATTGAAGACTCATAAGAAGAAAACTTCTCCTGCGTTCTCCCCACAAACTTCAGAAGTATGTAAAAAGAACATCTAAACAAGCCTGATGCATTTTAGAAACGGGTCCTGAGGACCGATGAGGTTAAAATAAAACTCTGTGGCCATAATGATCAAAAGTATGTGTGGAGAAAAAGGGCACAGTTTCAGGAAAAGAACATCTCACCAACAGTTAAGCGTGGGGGTTGATCAATCATGCTTTGGGGTTGTGTTGCAGCCAATGCCACGGGGAACTTTTCACTGGTAGAGGAAATGGATTCAATGAAATTTCAACAAATTCTTGATGCAAACATAACACCATCTGGAAAAAAAAAAAACTGAAGTTGAAAAGAGGATGACTTCTCCAAATCGGTAATGACCCCAAATACACGTGAAAATCCACAATAGACTATCTCAAATGGAGCAAGCTGAAGGTTTTACAATGACCCTTACAGTCCCCTGATCTGAGCATCAGTGAAAATCTGTGGCTAGACCTCAAAATAGCAGAGAATGCAAGACAACCCTGGAATCTCACAGAACTGGGAGAATTTTCCAAGTAAGAATGGATGAAAATTCCTGAAACAAGAATTGTCTATCTACAAAGAACTGTTTACAAGCTGTGATACTTGCAAAAGGGAGTGCTGCTAGATACTAACCATGCAGGGTGCCCAAAGTTTTGCATCGGTCCGTTTTCCTTTTTGTAATTTTTAAAATGTAAAAGATAAAAATGTTTTGTTGTTTTTTTTGCCTAAAATACAAAGTAATTGTGTCACCGTATATTTAACTTTAGGCCTTTTTTAGAGATGATTTTATCTTGCTTACTTGGTCATAACAGTAATTTTGACCAGGGATGCCCAAGCTTTTACTTGCCACTGTAGTACGCGTTTTTGACGCGATCCCCACAAACAGTCACCATAAATGTTCCATAAAGACAGAAGATTTTGTTAAATGGCATCTGTCTGTACAAAATGACTGTTCAAACCAAGGTTAAGTGCCTGGTGCATATTCTGTGGCCAAAAAGTTCACTGCACCTTTCTTCCCCCCTACTTATTTTCCGATTTCTCCTCTTTGCTGGCTCTTGTGAAGTTGGAGCTGTCAATCAAGGAAGTGAAGGGTGGCTGTGATTGTAGAAGAAAAAAATGCAACTCCTTTCAGACCCAATTAGACTTGCCAATAATGTTCACTAAATATTCTTTATTCACCTATTATAGGATTAATTAAACATGCTGGCAATTGCCTGACAAACGAGCAGAAAGTTTGTTTGTCAGGTGATTGGATTTCTCGTGTCGGCAATAAAATCATTGTTCATGGTAGCACTTCTATGTAAACGGGAGATGTGCTGCCGATATGGAGGATTGTGTATGACCACAGAGAGAGCATAGTAACAATCATTCTGTGAGAACACAATACCGGCCGGCCTGTGTAAACCAAGCCGATCAGCTTATCTAAATGGATCCTTCTGATGGAGCGCCTTGTTAATTACTGACACATTTTATTTTTATTTTTTTAGGCCAGCGTACCGTTTGACCATCTTGGAAAATGAAGGCTGTCACCGGACCAATGTTTGCTTAGGTGAGATCTCCTTAAATCTCTCATAAGATTACCATGAGAAATAATGAAAAAATGAGGATTGTGGTGGTGTGACGGGGAGAATAGAAATTATCCAACTGGTGCAAGATTGTGTGGGGTTTGGTGCTCTAGAAGGGATATCCTCACTATCGCGCACAGTGTGGGGTGTGGTGCTCTAGAAGGGATATCCTCATTATTGCGCACAGTGTGGGGTGTGGTGCTCTAGAAGGGATATCCTCATTATTGCGCACAGTGTGGGGTTTGGTGCTCTAGAAGGGATATCCTCACTATTGCGCACAGTGTGGGGTTTGGTGCTCTAGAAGGGATATCCTCACTATCGCGCACAGTGTGGGGTTTGGTGCTCTTGAAGGGATATCCTCACTATCGCTCACAGTGTGGGGTTTGGTGCTCTAGATGGGATATCCTCACTATCGCGCACAGTGTGGGGTTTGATGCTCTAGAAGGGATATCCTCACTATCACGCACAGTTACATGGCCGAACATCCAAGCTCCAAACACACTAATAGATCTGTGTAGCGTTAGAGAAGATCTTTCGTATGGGAAAGATTGGCGTACTTCTAATTAATTCCTGTTATTAGCAAGAAATATTGAGCTGTCACTTGGGCATGTGAATATGCATGTAGGCTGCAATTTAGTGCCAAGACAAAGGACTGAATCGTTCTTTGTAGTCTTCCGATACCCTGGTGACGTGTGGTGTTGTCTCTTTATCCATTACCATGCAAATTGGATTCTACAGCAAAACATCCAGGAAACTATTAATTTCGAGGCCATACAGTATGACTCCATTGAGCATCTGATGATAATCCAAATTAAATTTACTCCGAATATATGAGGATAAAATAGTGGTTGACCTTTCTAGGAGGCTTAGTTTTTGCAGTCTGAGCTGTTCAGCTTCTTAGATGGATTATCCCACAGTGTCTGACTTCTCCAATTCCCTATCCGTCTCCATAATGTTGGTTCCTAGTGTAAATGGAGTGGGCATAGTGGCACATGCGCACTACCTCTCCGTTCAGACAAGGGACTTTGGGGCGCCCATTCTTGGAATCGGTGAAAGTCCCAGCAATCCCACCTATTAAAGGAGGTAGGGGGCATACAAAAGATAACTGGGGTAGGTGCTGTTTGGAAATGTCAATCGGTAGTACTACCTTCCCATCTACACAAAAGCATATGGATCATTCTTGGCTCTGGAAGAAAAACTACCCTAAAGTCCAAATATTAGCAAACGTCTTAATGTATTCTCAATAAGCATATGAAACCGATATAATACTGAAAATTGGTGAATGTGTGACAGATACAGCTCTAGGTATATACTATGTATTTTATTTATATGGCGCCATTAATTCCACAGTGCTTTAGAGACATCATCTCTGTCCCCATTGGGGCTTATAATTTAAGTTCCCTACCAGTAGTCTTTGTAGTGTAGGAAGAAACCCACGCAAACATGGGGAGAGCATACATGGGGAGAACTCTTTGCAGTGTTGCAAAGTAACAGTGCTAACCACTGAGCCACTGTGGTTAGCACTCATAGATTAGTAGGTGGGTCAATCACAAATTAATAAGACTATCCCTAATTATCCTTGTCATCATCTGCCTTCCTGATGTGCCATGACGCCTGGATGGTGGTAACATCCTGGGGTCATTGCACGTCATCGCTATGTATGGAATGAGCGCCTCTTCACTATATCCTACAGATTAACCTAAATGGTATCGGTGAAAAGGCCTTGGGGCCAAGTTACATTGAAATTAAAGGGATTCTTCCTATATTTCCATGTGAGCCAACAAAGACAAAGTTAGATAAGTAACGGCTTGTGTCCCTTACCATATATCTTTGTGGCACTTGATACACCCCATTACTGTTCCCATATATAATAGTATGGTATGATGTACTAATTACTGTATAGTAATAACATTTGGGTGCCTAAGCGAACTATTCATACTGTTTGTGGGTGGAGGTTTGGATGTATTTAGATTTTGGGGCCCTTTTTAGGGAGAGATGATTTGAAGTGGGGGCCCCTTCTTGTACTTTTTATTGGGTGCCAACCTCTGTGGTCAAGCATGCATATGAGAACAGGGATGATTAGGGACTATCTTATTAATTTGTGACTTGGTCCACCTGCTATGTGCAGGTTAGCTCGGGTAACGGTTGGGTTTGGTGATGGATGGCTGCATATTTCACCTGTATGTGGTAGATCACTAGCTGTATCTGTGTTACATCTACCCCCAACCTTCCATAGTTTACCTGTTCCATAGGCTTATTTACCCTTTTTATTCATTTTTATTTGCCCAATTTTTTAATGCCAATGTGTGATGCATGAGGATTTTATTTTTAATATGCAAAAACATTTTTAGACCTTTTTAGGGAAGGCTTTTGATTATGTTAATATTTTCTCAATGCCACATGATTTTAGATCTTAAAAAAACAAAACAAAAAACCCTGCAATTCTTCCGGGGGAGAATTGCTTTAGAATTTGGGGCCTGATGTATACCATAAGTATAGCTACGGCACCTACACACATCACCGTATGCGATTCCAGTGGGGATCCTAAAGTCATCTCGTCTTTCATATGGATCCTACACATTCTCGCTCTTGTGTGACTAGGGGGATGTTGTAGTATATTAACACTTGTTCTTTTCTTTTTTTTCTTTTTCAGTGTCTTCACTGTATTTCATTTTCTTTTAAAGATGACAAAATTTACATTTTTTTAAAACTTTTTTTATTTTCTGCCAATGAGGAGAGCCACGCAGAAGATGCCGGTTCCAGCAGCGCAGACACAAGAACTTGTGCGTCGTGGAGGGATTTACCGCTCCCCTTTCCTTACCGACATACTGGCAGTCCGGGGACAGCAGATGTTCTTCCTGCTCCTTCTAAAACTGAACACTACATATAGATATATACTGTATATATTCTTTTTATCTTTTAGCTTACTCTCCCAAACCACCATCCCCCCCCTCAAAAAAAAAAAAAAAAACTTTAAACGTTACATTTTTCTAAATGTAAGATTATAGCTGTACCTTTTATTTTTTTTGTTCCTTTTCACCTTTTAAAGATGAGAAGAATTAGCAAGTTGGAAAAAAAAAAGACTTGTCTATTACAAGACTGAAGCCTTCCTTGGTACGGGAGCCGGGGTTGGGCTCCATTCCCCTTCCAGCCGCCACCTAAATTAACCACGGAAGGGATAAATGGGGCTTTACTGTCATTAAAGGTCCCGGAGAATGCAAGGCTGGAGAGAGGCCTAATTTCTGATCTGCAGTGGATGCTTGGCTTGCTTTTAGTATGCACCTGCTCCAAAGAACCATGCAGATTTTGGAGAAAAGGGTGGAGTGGCCTGAGCGGTGGGCGAACCCAGCAGTTACTGGCCGTTTTATCTATAGGTTTAATAGTATTTTAGTAGTAGGTTTATTGTTCGGTATCTCCCACTGTGGCTGCTAGTGGCTTGTGGTCTAATTCTTTTGGAAAAAAAAAAATAGGAAAATAAAAAATTACCAACGCACATCCTTCTGCACCTCCCCCCTGCCCTTCTGCAGTGACGAGAGACTGAGACGGCTGCTTTTTGACTTTTTTTTTTTTTTTTTTCTGATGAAGACTGTGAAGGTGCATACATTAATTAGTGAGGGTTGTAAATGGTTGGGATGGTCCCGGATGGTGGGATGCCGAATGTTGGATCTTCTATTTCTCACCGTGACCTGGACATTCTCCCATCTGTACCACCAGATGGCGCCATGTAACGTCGAACTCTTACACGCCCTCCAAAACTGTTTCAATATTTAACAATGTTTTGGTTTCCTAATTTATTTACTTATATATTATCGTTTTCATTTTTATTTCTGGAAATTTTTATTACTTTATAATTTTAAAAAAAGTGAAAAAAAAATCCTGTTTTGGGGGGGAGGGGAGACACAACTTTTTGGGGGGTTTTTTGTACTTCCTGTGTAAATAGACTTTTTCAGCTTTAATGTGTTTGTTAATTTGAGGTAATAAAGTAGAAAATGATAAAGTGATGAAAAAGGTGTGTTGGCTTATTTTCTAGATGTTAACGCAGTTTGTTTATAGTACATTGTGGCGTAAGATTTAAATAGGACCCGTCGCCAGGTCACAAAAAGTGGCCTGTTTTGGCTCTTATTTTATTCCCTCTGCTCCTGGGTATTTTTTTTTTCTCTAAATTTGCCCATGTAGTTCCAGAGATATGGGTCTTATTTGGCGCTACCGGATGGTGTGGCTCACAGGGTAAGTATGCAGATCAGCTTATAGGCACGCCCCAGAGGTTCCTGATGGCACCGCCCACATTGTAAACACTATAAAAAAATTGCACTAAACAAAAAGTCCCATATCTCTGGAACCGAATGGTAATGTAAAAAAGAGACAACTGTAAGTATTGTATGTTACCAGTAATTTCTTGACATGTATATAAAGCCCCCAACTATGCTTCTTGGTTAAAATTTGACTACACTGAGCCTCCAGATCAAAATATGGCCTAAATTTAGTCCCACACCATCCGCCTCTATGAAATAAACCCCCACACTGTGGCCTTTTTATAAATTACAGCCTCCACCCTGCCTCCTGTGAAATCCGCTGTGCACACCATTACCCTTTTAAAAGATAATCCCCATATTGAGCTCTTTCATAAATTCTAGCCCTACACTACCCATTTTCTGAAATATGGTCTCCATCAATTGTCCCTCTTATAAAATATGTGCCCATTAAAAAAAAAAACACCTTCTTTTTCCTTTTTGAAGTCCTCGCTGTTCTTTAGGGCTCATCCATACGCCCATTTTTTTTTTTTCACTTATAAGAAAACCGGTTAGTGTTGTCACTTCTACCTTCTATCTAGCATTCTATGAAAAATGGACTGCACTCGGATGGTATGCGGCTGTCCGACTTTTATTTTTTTATGGACTTGCATTGCTGTGTTTGATCCAACACTCGGATCAATATTGGACATGTCCCGTGATTTTGTGCTTGGTCTGCAAAAAAAAAAATAAAAAATGTACAGCCCCATAGATTATTTTAGGAACCAATGCTACCTGTTTGACTCTGTTCTTATCATCTACTTCTAGGACTTTGGTGAAAATCTGATGCAGTTTTAAGTCAAATTTTTGCAAAAATTATGGTAAATTCTGAAGGGTTCACAAACGTGTAACCACTGGATGCCGAACCACTCATATCTTCAATTGTACAGTATATGCGCAGATACAATTGAATCCAGCAAGGGGGACGAATGTTCATGCTGCGGCTCCACTGAACCGGCTGTTTGTCTGGGGAGAGATGGCTGAAACTCACCCCTGATCGAACAGTGAACACAAATTCTTTTTTAAAAGTGTGTATAATTTATTTATTTTTTTTAAAAAAAAAACATGCTAGATCTTGACTGTAAGTCAACAGGTGAACATGAAATTTTGGGTCAACCGGGCGGTTCGCTCAGTGACTGACAGCTTTCTATGGATGTGTCAATACAGCCTTTTAAGAGTTCATCAAAAATTCATAAGCAGCAAAAAAGGAACAAATGACCAAATTCCAAATTTAAAAAATAAACTAAAAATGAATACAAGATGTTGGCCGTCTTCACCTACAAGTCTTCCCTTTGCATGGTGGTTGCTCCACACGTGCAACGCTGTCCTGCTAAATTTAGACTAGTCCATATCTACTGACTGCCGGCGATATGAAATCAGCAGGGGTGTCACGCTGAGAAAACCAACAAGAAGTGTTTTTGGTGTTCTTGTCACATGCTTACACAGAGGACATGGTGTTGTGCGTCGAAGCACAAAGGCATCGCTATTTTTATACCCCTCCTGTCACTGCATGCCGGCTGCACTGTACGTCTTCTCCATATCTGGTCTGCGGCACAAGAGACCAGCCAGCAAGAAAATGAAGTCTCTCTAAAACAAAAAATAGGAAAAAAAAATGTAATATAGTAATTGTTGGTTCGGTGGCTGGCCTGCTATCCGCAGACACTAGCATATAAATTGGGATTATTTTGCAGATAATTTTCCCCTGCTGACGTTCTTGTACCACTCTGCATTTGCATTGTTCTCATCTCGCAGAAAAAAAAAATTGAAATTCTTTGCTAGGGTTTATTAAAAGTATAGCACAAAATCCAACGATTTGTTAGGCGATGTTCACGCTTTTTCTTCTTTTTTTTTTTTTTTTTTTTTTTTTTTTTTTTTTTTGGTCTTTTGAGTGGGTGTGCTTTAAAAAAAAAAAAGTGCTGGGAAAAAATGCTCGAAAGGGTCTTTTTAATGGTCTAATTCATTTCTCTGGGAAGACGAATCGCTGTTCGTCATGCTCAAGGACCGGACCATTTTTCAGGCATTTTCCTCTAAGAGGAGAGGTAATGCTTTAGGCCGGGGTCACACTAACCGACGCAAAATACGGTCAGCATTTTACATGCGTAATACGGATGAATGGCCCCTAAACAGTGCTCCGTATGTCATCCGTAATCAAGGTGTGGTCGCGTATTTTGCGCATGTCAGCATCCGTATGTAATCCGTATGGCGAGATTTTCTCGCAGGCTTGCAAAATGGACATATAATGGAGCCCTATGACAGGGTTTCTAACAGAAACCACAGAATAGATATAGACTCATAGAATGCATATATATATGTATGTGTGTATTCTATGTGTATATATCTATTCTTTCGTTTCTTTATTAAACCTGTCAGTGTGATTTTACTGTATAGCGCACTGAATTGCCGGCTTTGCTAAAAGACACCTGGTGCGTATTTCTCGCAAGTCACATGTGTGGTCCGTGTGTAATCCGTATTTTTTGCGCACCCATAGACTTGCATTGGCGGATTACGGGCGTAGTACGCTGACAGTCCCAGCATGCTGCGATTGGCACGGAGCGTAGGATACGGATGAGAAATATACGGCTGGTGCGAGGGACCCCATAGAGAATCATTGGTCCGTTTGTAATTCGTGCTTTTAACGCCTCTCACTCGGCCGTATTCCTCGCCAGTGTGACCCCGGCCTTACAATAAGTCAATAGGAAGGCAAAAAAAAAACAGCCCAGTTGAAGTTTTTGAGCTTTTTACAAGCATTTTTGCTTCAAAAACCACACGTTTTATTCATTCATGAATATTGTCAAACGTCTGAAGCTCTCCAATAAAGAAAACACAAGTTTTGCAAAAATTGCGAAAAGTTATATATCTACTGGTATGGACAATTGTGAGCCCATCATCTTTTGCCGGATTTACCAATACAAACTGTATACATTGTAAAATTATATCTTAGGCTGGTTTCACATTAGCATTTTTTTGCGCAGCGCATCGTGCGCGTGCATGCATCATGCGTACCTATGTTTAACATGGCGTGTACATGGTCTTGCGTTTTCACGAGTTCGCATGCGTTTTCGTGCACATGCGTTTTTCAAGGTGTGCGTCTAGGCGCGCGCCAGACGCAACCCGTTGCATTTTTGGGTCCACCGAAAGGCGTCAAACGCTTGCGCACGGAATGCGACAAAATATCGCTTTAGTCTATGGGAACGCAGGCGTGCGCATGGACATGTGTTCGTCTGCGTTTTCGTGCGCATGCGTTTTTGGCATAAAAATGTATAGACACTGGTTTTAACCCCTAGAGAACGAATGCGCATAAAAGACGCAAACGCATGCAAAAACGCATGATGCGTTTTTTGCATGCGTTTCTATTGCGCACGATGCGCTGGGCAAAAAAAAAAAAGCTAATGTGAAATTTGCCTTAGACCTGAAGAGGCTGATACATTTGCTTTGGTAATCATTGTCAAAATACTGGTATACTTTTATATGAAAGTTTAAACTCCATTCCAACTCGTGTCCCCTCCTCTGCTGGGATCTCGTCATGCTGCTTAATGCAAGCTTTAGCCGTCGGTCAGGATGGGTGGGGAGTGACATTTGGACTGGTGAGCACAATAATTCTATAGCTAGTCTCAATATCCGGATTGTACAGACATGACATGGTTTCTCAAAGTAAATATATCAGTCTCATCAGGTTTAAGCACTAATGTATACCATTTGTATTGTGACATCTGATATCAGATATCAACAGGTTGATGATGGGTACACACAATAAGCTGAAATGCTGTTTTTCCTAGCTTCCGTGCTATAAAAAAAAAAACACACACCAAGACGACTGAATTGTGTGAATCAATCTTAATGGGGCAACTTTGTTTACAGAAGCAATCCAAGGGCTCATACACAACCAGGGCTGGGATAAGGTATCTTGGTGCACTAGACAGATGAACCTGAGGCCAGACACTGTAATCGAGCATTTGGCGGATTCCCTAATGGAAGCGAAACAGACCCCATTATAGATAAAGGAATATGGCTGACTGTATTTGAATCCATCATGCAACAAACACTGTTTGAAACAAAACTGATGTTGATTCTGGTGATAATGTAGTGATGGTTGTCCTGGTGCTGTATTCATGTACTACTGATGGCTTTGTTGATGTGTTCATGTAGTAATACGATTCTGGTGCTGTATTCATCACCAGAACCATCATCCGTACATGAATACAAAACCAAAATAATAATAATAATAATAATAATCTTTATTTTTATATAGCGCTAACATATTCCGCAGCGCTTTACAGTTTTGCACACATTTTCATCACTGTCCCCAATGGGGGCTCACAATCTGAATTCCCTATCAGTATGTCTTTGGAGTGTGGGAGGAAACCGGAGTACCCGGAGGAAACCCACGCAAACACGGGGAGAACATACAAACTCCTTGCAGATGTTGTCCTTGTGCACTAAGCCACCGTGCTGCCCAAAATCATCATTAGGGTCACGACTGTTGTCCCCTTCCCTGTCCCTACCACTAGGGGTGCCCTCGCTCGCCCTGTTCCCCAGATTACTTCTGATGGTGAAGAAGCTGGGGCCATGCACCTTGCCTTAGCGCCTGAATCTGCCCTTAGTCTGTACCCTTCCCCCACTAAGGGAAGAAAGTAGTAGTGTACTGTAATACACCAACCAGACTAAAGGCCCCGTCTCACATAGCGAGATCGCTAATGCGTCACCGATTTTGTGACGCAACAGCGATCTTGCCTGCGCTCTCTACATGTTGCAGCAGCGACCGGCCCCCCTGCTGGATATCGCTGATCGTGCAGGAATGTCCTGGGACGTATTTTCGGCGTCCCGCTGGCCAGCGCACATCTCTATGTTTGATCGCTGGATTGTTGCTGTGTCGCTGAAGAGATCTGCCTGTTTGGCAGCTTACTAGCGATCATTTAGCAACACACCAGCGATCCTTACAGGTCATATCGTTGTCAGGATCGCTGGTGTGTCGCTAAGTGACACGGGACCCTAACAAGGCAATACAAATGGGGATAAAGGAAAATACCAATCTTACAAATATACTCACAAACAACAGAGGTAAACACCGGGGAGTGGGAATGGGCAAAAAAACAAAGTAGGAGAAGGGGAATTATCACACAATCAAAACCTTAATATAAATACCAACACCCCCAGCCGGCTGATGAGAGCACAAAGGGGTCAGAGTGTTTTTAGACCAAATGTATATAAATTTTATTAGGAATAAAGAATTAGATATATTAAAATCACTTCATTCATATACGTGTAACATTTCGGTCTATACTTAGACATTCTTCAGGCAATATAATAACCTTTAATGGGACCCCATATTTTTTGGAAAGCGGGAGATGGAGAAAAGACGCTCGTTAAAACAGCATGTATGCTTTAAATGGTAGGGGATCCAGTAAGATCGGCGCTAGGCAAGTGAAAAAGCAGATAGTGCTATGTGAAGAGCCGATCTTACTGGATCCCCTACCATTTAAAGCATACATGCCGTTTTAACGAGCGTCTTTTCTCCATCTCCCGCTTTCCAAAAAATATGGGGTCCCATTAACCCCTTTCCTTCATTGGACGTAATATTCCGTCCATGTGCCCTGGGCCCTAATTACCATGGACGGAATATGTCTAATGCGATCAGCGGCGCCCACGTGGTGAGCGTCGCTGATCGCGGCCGGGTGTCAGCTAATTATCATAGCTGACACCCGGCACAATGTGTCAGGGGCGGTCAAGGACCGCCCCCGACACTTTAATCCCTTGTACACCGCGATCAAACACGATCGTGGTGTACCGTGGGTTAATGGGAAGCATCGGCAGGGAGGGGGCTCCCTCCGTGCTTCCCTGAGCCCCCCACAGCAGCGCAATGTGCAGCGCTGCTGCGGGGGGGCTCCTTTCCTGCAGGTCCCCGGATCCAATATGGCGGCGGGGACCTCTAGGGGCCTGCAGGAAGCTGGCTTCCTCAGTGCCTGCAAAGCGCAGGCAAGGAGGAAACCTGCACACTGCCTGTGACAGATTGCTGATCTGTCACAGCGATCTGTGATGTGACAGATCAGCGATCTGTCACATGACAGTGATGTCCCCTCTGGGACATTGTAATAAAGTTAAAAAAAAAAAGTGTAAAAATAATTTTAAAAAATCGCTAAATAAATTCAAGAAAAAAAAAATATTCCCCAATAAATTCATTTTTTGGAAATAAAAAAAACAAAACAAAAAAAGTACACATTTGGTATCGCCGCGTCCGTAACGGCCCACCCTATAAAACTGTCCCATTAGTTAACCCCTTAAGCGAACCCCTTAAAAAATAAAAATAAAAAACGAAGCAAAAAATGATTTATCATACCGCCGAACAAAAAGTGCAATAACGCGTGATCAAAAAGACGCATATAAATATCCATGGTAACACTGAAAACGTCATCTTGTCCCGCAAAAAACGAGCCGCCACACAGCATCATCAGCGAAAAAATTAAAAAGTTATAGCTCGCAGAATAAAGTGATGCAAAAATAATTATTATCTAAAATTGTTTTCATTGCATAAGAGCGCCAAAACATAAAAAAACACATAAATGGGGTATCGCTGTAACCGTACTGAGCCGAAGAAGAAAACCGCTTTATCAATTTTATCGCACGCGGAACGGCGTAAACGCACCACCCAAAAGAAATTCATGAAACGCTGGTTTTTGTAAATTCTGTGTCCCAAAAAACAAAATAAAAAGCGATCAAAAAATGTCACGTGCCCAAAAATGGTACCAATAAAAACATCAACTCGTCCCGCAAAGAATAAGACCTCACATGACTCGGTGGGTCAAAATATGGACAAATTATAGCTCTCAATATGTGGTGATGCAAAAACTATTTTTACAATAAAAAGCGTCTTTTAGCGTGCGACAGCTGCCAAACATAAAACCCGCCATAAATAGTAAATCAAACCCCCCATTATCACCCCCTTAGTTAGGGAAAAATAATAAAATTAAAAAAAGTATTTATTTCCATTTTCCCATTAGGGTTAGGGCCAGGGCTAGGGCTGAGATTAGGGTTAGGGGTGTGTTGGGGTTAGGGTTGGAGTTAGAATTGGGGGTTTCCACTATTTGCGCACATCAGGTGCTCTCCAAACGCAACATGGCATCTGATCTCAATTCCAGCCAATTCTGCGTTGAAAAAGTCAAATGGTGGTCCTTCCCTTCCAAGCTCTGCCATGCGCCCAAACAGTGTTTTACCCCCACATATGGGGTATCAGCCTACTCAGGACAAATTGCAAAACAACTTTTGGGGTCCAATTTCTCTTGTTGCCCTTAGGAAAATAAAAAATTGGGGGCACAAATATCATTTTTTGTGAAAAAAAAAAAATGATTTTTTTTATTTTCACGCCTGGGCGTTATAAACTTCTGTGAAGCCCTTGGGGGTTCAAAGTGCTCACCACACATCTAAATAAGTTCCTTGGGGGGTCTAGTTTCCAAAATGGTGTCATTTGTGGGGGGATTCCACTGTCTTGGTACATCAGGGGCTTTCCAAACGCGACATGGTGTCCGATCTCAATTCCAGCCAAAATCGTCAAATGGCGCTGCTTCCCTTCCGAGCTCTGCCATGCGCCCAAATAGTGGTCTACCCCCACATATGGGGTATCAGCGTACTCAGGACAAATTGCACAATAACTTTTAGGGTCCTGTTACTCTTGGGAAAATAAAAAATTGGGGGTGAAAAGATTTTTTAATTGTACCGCTGTACGTTATAAACTTCTGTGAAGCCCTTGTGGGTTCAAAGTTCTCACCACATATCTAGATAAGTTCCTTGGGGGGGTCTAGTTTCCAAAATGGGGTCACTTGTGGGGAGTTTCCACTGTTTAGGTACATCAGGGGCTCTCCAAACGTGACATGGCGTCCGATCTGAATTCCAGCCAATTTTGCATTGTAAAAGTCAAACGGCGCTCCTTCCCTTCTGAGCTCTGCCATGCGCCGAAACAGTGGTTCCCCCCCACATATCAGGTATCATCGTACTCAGGACAAATTGCACAATAATTTTTGCAGTCCAATTTCTCCTGTTACCCTTGGTAAAATAAAAAAAATTGAACCTGAAGTATTTTTTTGGTGAAAAAAAGTTAAATGTTCATTTTTTTTTTTTAAATACTCAAAAAATTCCTGTGAAGCACTTGAAGGGTTAATAAACTCCTTGAATGTGGTTTTGAGCACCTTAAGGGGTGCAGTTTTTAGAATGGTGTCACTTTTGGGTATTTTCTATCATATAGACCCCTCAAAGTGGCTTCAAATGTGATGTGGTCCGTAAAAATAAAATGGTGTTGCAAAAATGAGAAATCGCTGGTCAACTTTTAACCCTTATAACTTCCTAACAAAAAAAAATTTTTATTTCCAAAATTGTGCTGATGTAAAGTAAACATGTGGGAAATGTTACTTATTAAGTTTTTTGTGTGCCGTATCGCTGTGATTTAAGGGCATAAAAATTCAAAGGTGGAAAATTGCGAAATTTTCGCCAAATTTCCATTTTTTTCACAAATAAACACAAGTTATATGAATGAAATTTTACCACTAACATGAATACAATATGTCACGAGAAAACAATGTCAGAATCACCGGGATCCATGGAAGCGTTCCAGAGTTATGGCCTCATAAAAGGACAGTGGTCAGAATTGTAAAAATAGGCCCGGGAGTTAACGTGCAAACCACCCTTGGTAGTGAAGGGGTTAAAGGTTTATATATTGTCTGAAGAATGTCTAAGTATAGACCGAATTGTTACACGTATATGAATATAACCTTTCTGGACAATTGTACTTTGAATAAATATAATTTTTGATGCTGAATGGGAGTACCAGATTTTTTTCTTCCAATTATTGCCAGGATTAGTATTCTTTCTCTGTGCACCCAATTTCTGAACTACGGAGTGACATGTTTTACTACTGACTTTTTTTTCAAATTGCGCCTCCCTCAAGGAGGCAAGATGTAGCGCCCTAGGCTGGTGCCTACCCTACCTATCCCTCATATCAGCCCTGAACACAACTATATTTTTGCTTAGTAGGGATGAGCGAATTGGGCAAAATTTGAATTCGCCAAATTAAGCAGATTTTCCTTGGAAATTTGATATGCTGAAAAGTTATTCTCCGAGAATTGAAAGTCCCTTATTATATAAAAAAACGTAACCTCACCACACCGCTAACCTGCCCTAAACCCCATAAAGAATCTATGGGGTATTGTCAAGAGGAAGATGAGAGACACCAGACCCAACAATGCAGACGAGCTGAAGGCTGCTATCAAAGCAACCTGGGCTTCCATAACACCTCAGCAGTGCCACAGGCTGATCGCCTCCATGCCACGCTGCATTGATGCAGTAATTAATGCAAAAGGAGCCACGACCAAGTACTGAGTGCATTTATTGAATATACATTTCAGTAGGCCAACATTTCAGATTTTAAAATTATTTTTCCAGCTGCTGTTATAAAGTATTCTAATTTACTGAGATAATGACTTTTGGGTTTTCATTGGCTGTAAGCCATAAGCATCAACATTAACAGAAATAAACACTTGGAATAGATCACTCTGTAATGTCTCTATATAATATACAAGATTCACTTTTTGTATTGAAGAACTGAAATAAAATAACTTTTTGATGATATTCTAATTTAGTAAGACACACTTGTATATAAAGGCTTGTTTCTTTTGTAGGGTGAGGTGCACTTTTGAATGACACCATTCAGTTTACTACATTTGTACTGGAAAACAAGAAAAAAATCACTTGCAGTGAAATTGTGGGAAAGAACAAAAATAATACAAATCTGACATTTAAAGGGAACCTGTCATAAAAAAACAACACTTAACCTGAAGATAACTGCAGGCTACTTCAAATTTAATGAGCAGCTACCATCGCTTTTTTTTTTCTTTTGATAAATGACAGGTGCCTAATGTGTAACAAATTGGGGGATGAGCCTCGAGATCCCACCAATTCAGCAAAAAGGTGCTCTGCAGTGCGCTGCTCAGTAGACGCAGGCCCTGATCTCCTCTCTGAGCCTGTGCACAGCACTGTATACAGCCTCAATAGGAAGTCTGAGCTTGTACAGAGAGGATTACAATCTCCTAGACTTTCTATTCAGACTGTTCAGCGATGTGTGCATAGGTTCTGCCTCTGTAGCAGCGAAATCCAGAATAGCTTTTTTGGCCTGGGTGATCAGTGGGGTCTCTGGATGATGTGGACCACCACCGATCTGCTCACCACTAATAACAAAAGTAGCAGAAGTTGTGCACATTACCTGCCGATCATGCACATATCTCAGGTGGCATTGCAAAGTCATTGGCAGCACTGACCTGAAATACAGAAGTGAGCAGTGTCAGATTAATTTGTTTAAAGGGGTTGTCCATTAAGGAAAACTCTGCAGTTACTCTAAGTGATGTGCTCACTGTCATAATTCACTTCTGTTCTCTGTGCAGGTGGAAGCACATATTTACGAGGATGGGAAACGTTATACCAGGAAGGGGACCAGGATGGGGGACACTATCAGCAAGGGGACCAGGATGGGACACATTATACTAGGATAGGAAGTATATATACCTGGATGGGGCACATATATGTAACAAGGTGGCACGGGGTGGTAGTAGTGGGCGCGTTCACTAAGCAACAGTGAGCACCCCGGCACCTCGTACATGAAAAGAAACTGCAAATAAAGTCCCTTGTCCTGCATGTGCAGCATGCAAGACAGCACACTCACAGGCTCTGTCAGATTCCCCTCAGCTGCTGCCATGTCGGCTCTACATTCATGAGCTCCACAAATCACTTCAGAGTCAAGATCTTTTTCCAACAGCTTAACTTTACTAGCATATTCATCATAGCATATTCATCATATTCATCATAGGCAGCACATGTCAAACACAGAGACATCTTCTTATCTTTCCCTGTCATCCAGACAGACTCTCTTCTGCATCAGCTTCCCTTTCCCAGCAAGCTCAACTATATCCCTGGACAATCCGTGTTCCACCGGTTTCCTTGGACAATCCCAGTCCCTCTTCTGGACAATCTCTATCTCACTCGTGCTCCAGGCCCACCAGCTTCCTGCCATTTCCATGGTCCGGCTGCGAGTTATAGGGTAAAGGCCTCGCAGACTCAGCTGCCTCCTAATTCCAGCTGCTAGCTTTGGATCCTTCCTTGGAACTGTTCTGTATAAGCTGGTGACCACCTGCATGATTCTCAGCCCGGGACCCCTTACTGCAACAGCTTTATCCCCACGGCCTGTAATACTCTGCTCACATGTTCTGCCCTTGGGCAAGCTGGGGTCTGTCTCTAATCAGGAAGTGCCTTTCCTATACCTCCCTGGTCTGTGCTGCTCTGCTCTATGACTCCTCCCATCTGCTTAACCCCTATGCTGCCTATATCTAACTAACACTTACCTATCCTATTCTCTATATCTAATGTGCCCACCTCCATTCTAATCCCCCTATGGTCCTGCACTACTTCCTAATCTATCCCTAAGCTAAAGCACAATACATCACATTACAGTACATGACAAATACACTCACTGGCCACTTTATTAGGTACACCATGCTAGTAAGGGGTTGGACCCCCTTTTGCCTTCAGAACTGCCTCAATTCTTCGTGGCAGAGATTCAACAAGGTGCTGGAAGCCTTCCTCAGAGATTTTGGACCATATTGACATGATGGCATCACACAGTTGGCGCAGATTTGTCGGCTGCACATCCCTGATGCGAATCTCCCGTTCCACCACATCCCAAAGATGCTCTATTGGATTGAGATCTGGTGACTGAGGAGGCCATTTGAGTACAGTAAACTCATTGTCATGTTCAAGAAACCAATCTGAGATGATTCGAGCTTTATGACATGGCGCATTATCCTGCTGAAAGTAGCCATCAGATGTTGGGTACATTGTGGTCATAAAGGGATGGACATGGTCAGCAACAATACTCAGGTAGGCTGTGGCGTTGCAACGATGCTCAATTGGTACCAAGGGGCCCAAAGAGTGCCCAGAAAAAATTCCCCACACCATGACACCACCACCGCCAGCCTGAACCGTTGATACAAGGCAGGATGGATCCATGCTTTCATGTTGTTTACGCCAAATTCTGACCCTACCATCCGAATGTCGCAGCAGAAATCGAGACTCATCAGACCAGGCAACGTTTTTCCAATCTTCTACTGTCCAATTTCGATGAGCTTGTGCAAATTGTAGCCTCAGTTTCCTGTTCTTAGCTGAGAGGAGTGGTACCCGGTGTGGTCTTCTGCTGCTGTAGCCCATCTGCCTCAAAGTTCGACGCACTGTGCGTTCAGAGATGCTCTTCTGCCTACCTTGGTTGTAACGGGTGGCAATTTGAGTCACTGTTGCCTTTCTATCAGCTCGAACCAGTCTGCCCATTCTCCTCTGACCTCTGGCATCAACATGGCATTTCCGGCCACAGAACTGCCGCTCACTGGATTTTTTTTCTTTTTCGGACCATTCTCTGTAAACCCTAGAGATGGTTGTGCGTGAAAATCCCAGTAGATCAGCAGTTTCTGAAATTCTCAGACCAGCCCTTCTGGCACCAACAATCATGCCACGTTCAAAGGCACTCAAATCACCTTTCTTCCCCATACTGATGCTCGGTTTGAACTGCAGGAGATTGTCTTGACCATGTCTACATGCCTAAATGCACTGAGTTGCCGCCATGTGATTGGCTGATTAGAAATTAAGTCTTAACACACAGTTGGACAGGTGTACCTAATAAAGTGGCCAGTGAGTGTATATTACACTGCATCCAATAGTAAAACATTTATAAAACATCAGGGTGCCGCATGTGACACAGGTGAACAGCGGAGAGAGAAGGTACATGAGCGTCCCCGCCACCTCCTTACATATATCAAAAAGGAGCTTGCAGTCCATAAGTATATAAAAATATACATTTATTGAACATATACCAAATAAATAACAAAACACCTTGAAAAAGATCAGCGAAACGCTCGTCGGTTGCGGGGGGCTTTGGTCCAGCTTTTACATATTATGGGTAAGCATTGTGCTTGTATTATGTGTATTATTTGATACATGCCAGCTTATACTTGGGTGCATGTGCATATGATTGCGTTGGTATAGTACTTATTATTTCATCCCCATAATTTTCTATATATTGTTGGCACTTTACACAATTTTGATAAGTGACCTTAGCCATCATTATCTGATCCTTCCTCTTTATATGTGTATTGTTATTTATTTGGTATATGTTCAATAAATGTATATTTTTATATAATTATGGACTGCAAACTCCTTTTTGATTCTTTTGGTTAGGCTATATTCAGGAGTGTCCTATAGGGAGCAGTTGTATGATCTATTATGGCTGCTGGTCGATTTGGCATCCCTTATATTGTTTTGCCTTTTTTGGTCTGTATTTATAAATTACATATATACCTGGATGGGGCACATTATACCTGGAAGGGGACTAGGATATGTTACATTATATCAGCAAGTGGACCAGGATGGGGCTCATTATACCAGGAAGGGGGACATTATACCACGAAGGGGACCAGGATGGGGCACTGTCATGACACAACTGTCGGGTGACCAGAGGCTCCTTCCCTGTCCGTAACACTACGGGGCGCCCTAGCTCTCCCTGCACCACTTCAACGGGCAAAGCCGAAAAGCATTAGTGGGCATGCGCCGGTGAATTATGTCCCGGAAGTATTGCTGCCATTTCTGTGTTCCGGGACATAGTTCACCGACGCTTTTCTGCTTTTCGGCTTTGCCCGCAGTTGGGCAAAGCATTCTGTACATGTGCGATTGGAGATTGCAATGCGCACGCGCGTAATCAGAACAACTATGGAAATTACCTGAAAGATTGCGTACAGCGGCCAAGGAGGGGGTGGAGGGAAGGAGCCAAAACACCGCCCATCAGACTGGACAAAACTCGTTTACATACCGCTCCAAATTGAGGTGACAGATTCCCTTTAACGCTTTCTGTTCCTTATGCTATATATGCAAGAATGGTGCCTAACTGAGACAAGAGTGTACTACTAAATAATATTTATTGCATACCAAAAGTCTACAATTATTATTCTACTGACTATACATACATATATTTATACCCACGCTAGAGACAATAAATAAATAAATATATATATATATATATATATATATATATATATATATACACACTACCGTTCAAAAGTTTAGGGTCACTTAGAAATTTCTTTATTTTTGAAAGAAAAGCACAGTTTTTTCCAATGAAACTAACATTAAATGATTCAGAAATACACTCTATACTTTGTTAATGTGGTAAATGACTATTCTAGCTGCAAACGTCTGTCTTGTAATGCAATATCTTCATAGGTGTATAGAGGCCCATTTCCAACAACCATCACGCCAGTGTTCTTATGGTACTTTTTGTTTGCTAACTGTGTAAGAAAGCTAATGGATGGTTAGAATACCCTTGAAAACCCTTGTGCAAGTATGTTAGCACAGCTGATAACAATTTGGATGATTAGAGAAGCTCTAAACCTGACCTTCCTTTGAGCTAGTTGAGAATCTGGAGCATTACATTTGTTGGTCCCATTAAACTCTCAAAATGGCCAGAAAAAAAATGTAAAACTTGACAGTCTATTCTTGTTCTTAAAAATGAAGGCTATTCCATGCGACAAATTGCCAAGAAATTGATGATTTCCTACAACGGTGTGTACTACTCCCTTCAGAAGAGAGCACAAACAGGCTCTAACCAGAGTAGAAAGAAAAGTGGGAGGCACTGCTGCACAACTGAACAACAAGACAAGTACATTAGAGTCTGTAGTTTGATAAATCGACGCCTCACAGGTCCTCAACGGGCAGCTTCATTAAATAGTACATGCAAAACACCAGTGTCAACCTCTACAATGAAGAGGCAACTCCGGGATGCTGGCCTTCAGGGCAGAGTGGCAAAGAAAAAGCCATGTCTGAGACTGGCTAATAAAAGGAAAAGATTAATATGGGCAAAAGAACACAGACATTGGACAGAGGAAGAATGGAAAAAAGTGTTATGGACAGAGAAATTCAAGTTTGAGGTGTTTGGATCGCACAGAAGAACATTTGTGAGACGCAGAACAACTGAAAAGATGCTGGAAGAATGCCTGATGCCATCTGTCAAGCATGGTGGAGGTAATGTGATGGTCTGGGGTTGCTTTGGTGCTGGTAAAGTGGGAGATTTGTACAAGGTAAAAGGGATTTTGAACAAGGAAGGCTATCACTCCATTTTGCAACGCCATGCCATACCCTGTGGACAGCGCTTGATACTCAGTACCGGGCCGCTTCTTAAAGGGGATATGTCACGGCAGCGGTGACCCGGTCTGTGGCCCTGGGCTTCCAATTAAAGGGATATTTACATGGGAATAAAGTTTATAATAAAGTGTTCGTGACGCCACCTGTGGTATTCGGTCAGGGGACAGACGCTGCTATGCAGATCCTCTGGGATGGTGACATGGTAGCAGAGATGGTTGAGCTCTCCACAGGTAGAGCTGTATCCCAGGGCAGTTTGGATGTAGATGTTAAAGGTGAGGATGGTGAATGTGGTGCAGGGCAGGTGACGCAGGAATGATTAGAGGACAGAGTTGGGGTGCAGTTTCCAAAGCTTTACTCACAGTTCTGGTGTGCACAGAAGCCCACTTGGCGCTATGTCCTCAAGGTGAGGGGTCCAGAAAACTCCCAGGTCGATCAGGACACATCTTCCCAGGACTCCTTTCTGTATGTACCTTTCCTGGCCGTCTCACTGTGCTAGCTCTCCTCCCTTCCTGCCCAACAACTCACAGTCAGTGTCCCGAGACAGCAGCTATGGACCTTGTCGGACGACGTCCTCTCTGCGTCCCCTTGCTCCTATATGGCTGCCTTTTTGGCGAAGATAACTGTGGCTGTGGCTGAAGCCCTTAGAGGTGCCCCTGCCTCCGGCTTGCTAGTTGAGTCTGGTGATTTCTCCACTAGTCTCAAGGGTCGGTACCCCACTGTGACCTGGTCCCTTCACTCTTGGATTGGGCCCCATGGATGGAATGCTCACTATCCGTGCCCCTAGGACCCCTTCTCTCTTCTGGAAGCTTCCTTCTGTTTCTCCCTTTCAGCTTTCTCTCTGCAACACCTGAAAGGGAGCTGCCTCACAGCACGTCTGCTTATTTTCACTTTCTCCTGATGTCTCACTCACTCTCTCTGCACTGTTCTTTACTGCTCTGTTAGCTCCTCCTCTCTTTTGGGGGGGGCAAAAACAAAGGTCCCTCTCTAGGCTAGTAATATCTGCCCTCAGTCACTGGCTTTCCCTCTCTGGTGGAGAAAATTGCGCAGGAGCCCACACAATTTTTTTCCGCGATTATAGCCGACTATAGGGAAATGTTGGAGGCCGACTGAAACACGAAACCCAATGCAAGTCAATGGGGAAGCAAAGTCGGCAGGGAGTAGAAGACAGTAAACACACCTACAGTGCCCATTTCAATGCCAAAAACATCAATTCTTATAACTGAAGCTTGTCAACCTTAATTTACTTCCTAATAATAGTTACGCATTGAAAACTGGGGGTTATTTGGCTAAAGTTGTGGGGGGGTTGGGCTGGCTCCAGGTTTTCGTGTGCCCTGGGCCAAAGAGTGTCAGTGCGCCCCTTTAACACATACCACAACTCATGATGCTCCGATACGCCACAGAAATATAGGTATAATACAATGACACTTCACTGCTTACATGACTGATCTATTTTAAATTGTACAATAGCTCAAAAACAGGACAGTATATTACTCCATACAGTGTTATGGCCACCACATTGTGCGCCATACAGAATAATGAGCCCCATATATTTCTCCATACCAAATAATTAGTTACATATAATGTTACATACAGTATATGATGAGCTCCACATAATGCTCCATATATAATGGGCCCCATTTGTAATGCTCCAGTGTATAATGTGCCCCTTAGATGCTGCTCCAGTGTCTGATCTGCCCCATTTACATTGCTCCAGTACATGATGGGCCTCATGGATGATGCTCTAGTGTATGATGGGCTCTAATAATGCTCCATATATAATGGGCCACATTTGTAATGCTCCAGTGTATAATGGGCCCCTTAGAGGCTGCTCCAGTGTCTGATCTGCCCCATTTACAATGCTCCAGTACATGATGGGCCTCATGGATGATGCTCCAGTGTATCATGGGCCCTAATAATGCTCCATATATAATGGGCCCCATTTCTAATGCTCCAGTGTATATTGGGCCCCTTAGATGTTGCTCCAGTGTCTGATCTGCCCCATTTACATTGCTCCAGTACATGATGGGCCCTATTTTTAATTAACCCACGCATGGTATGTGAAAAGAGCTCCATGGAGTAATCTGAAGTGTGTGCTTCCACATCCTTCACTTTTGGGGCGGGTGAAGGACACAAGGAAAGGGGTTGCTCATGACCAGAAGCCTGCAGTTACGACTCAGTGCTTGCATTTTTTACAACTTCAGAAGAGGAGGCGATAAAGCTGGTGGCTGTTTCAGCAATGTAAGCCACAAACAGTTCCTGATATTCCGGCTTTAAAAGCAGTCTACCTACTCCCAGAAAAGGGAGCCTTACAGCCTTTCAGAGCTACACCATGACGCTGGCTCAACACCTCCTGCCTTAGCTGCTATTGTGTTATTGAAAATATCGGTATATATTTCCGTAGTCACCCTCAGGCGCTCACTCAGTTTGGTTTTGACCATAATAAAAAATGTTGTAAAAAAGGTCCTGCATAACAAGATAGCAAGTATATATTTTTTAGGGTACAATTGAAATCTCCATATAAATAGTCCCATCGTCACTCTCAGACGCTTACACAGTATGGATTTGACCGTAATGCTAAATGTCGAACAAAGGTACTGTATAACAAGATACAAGCTGTATAGTGTAAAAATTTGTTTAAAAAAAAAAAAAAATAGTAGTCAGCTTACCCGTCTGCAAAGCAATCCCCAAGCCTGCCAACGCCCAGAACGGACTGTGGTGAGCATCCACATGAATTAGGAGCAAGAGGAAGAGAAAAAAGTGATCCAGCTGGAGACAGAGGCGGCTGCAATTTACAAAGCTTTATTGGACAACTTAAAAATATGTTGGTTCTGTAAAAATTTCTAATAGCAAACACCAAGCACACCAGTGAGGAGGATCAACGCGTTTCAACTAAAAAATAGTCTTAGTCATGATCTAAGACTATTTTTTAGTTGAAACGCATTGATCCTCCTCACTGGTGTGCTTGGTGTTTGCTATTAGAAATTTTTACAGAACCAACATATTTTTAAGTTGTCCAATAAAGCTTTGTAAATTGCAGCCGCCTCCGTCTCCAGCTGGATCACTTTTTTCTCTTCCTCTTGCTAAAAATTTGTTTCTCCGATTCACCGTATATATAGAAGGCGTAACCCACACACGCTCACTCACTATGGATGATGTAGGGAAGGTGGACTGACAGACAAACCAGCCTGTAGTGAGAAGCAGAGGTGTAGCGCAGTGTAGGTGTGAAACTGCTAAGATAAAGTGAATGGGTGCAGTGTTTTAGCTTGCCCATGTCATGATCCAGCGGGTATCTGACAAGTAAATGGAAGTGAACTTTTTTTCCTTTGGCTTGGTGCCAAAGTGGGTTGATTGCCCCCGGTGGCCATTAGAATTATTACACGTGGTGTTGTTCATTCTAAGTTGCCCCGGTGGTGGTGAGTGGTAGTGTACTTTAGTTTCTTTGGTTTAGTGCACGTAATTTAAATCAGGTGTGAGGCTCTATAAAAGAGTTCAGGTGCAATGGCGGATCTTAATAGGGGCGGATGGGGCGGTCGCCCCGGGCCCAAGGTTTTTTGGGGGCCCAGGGGTGGGCTGGGCCGGGTGTCAGAGAGGCAAATGCCCCCCGAGCCGCTCCCCCAGCACCTGTACAGTGCCGGCCGTGCCCTGTGCTGTGATGCCGCCGGCAGCAGACAGCCGCCCGCGTCACATTCTATGAGGCCGGGGCCGGGAGCTGTGCACGGCCGTCACCTTGACGGCTGCTCAGCTCCGGCTCCCTCCGGCTGTACTTCCGGGTCAGATGTCGGGCGTGCGCGATGACGTCATCGTGCACGCGCCGACATGTCCCGGAGGATGCTGAAAGCAGAGGCGCTGCTGGGAAGCGAGCCGGCTGTGAGGTAAGTATGGGGAACTTTTTTATTTTTTTTTATTTATAAAATGAATTAAATGGGGGAGGGGGTGAGTGGGGGCTGTACACAATGAAGGGGGGGTGACTGGGGCCTGTATATGATGACGGGGGGGTGACTGGGGGCTGTATATGATGAAGGGGGGTGACTGGGGTTGTACAGGATGAAGGGGGGATGAGTGGGGGCTTCACAGGATGAAGGGGGGATGAGTGGGGGCTTCACAGGATGAAGGGGGGATGAGTGGGGGCTTCACATGATGAAGGGGGGTGAGTGGGGCTACACAGGATGAAGGGGGTTGAGTGGGGTTGTACAGGATGAAGGGGGGTGACTGGGGTTGTACAGGATGAAGGGGGGATGAGTGGGGGCTTCACAGGATGAAGGGGGGATGAGTGGGGGCTTCACATGATGAAGGGCGGTGAGTGGGGCTGCACATGATGAAGGGGGGTGAGTGGGGCTGCATATGATGAAGGGGGGGATAAGGGGGACTGCACATGATGAAATAAGGGGTAAGTGGGACTGCACATGATGAATTGGGGGTAAGGGGGACTGCACATGATGAATTGGGGGTAATGGGGACTGCACATGATGAATTGGGGGTAAGGGGCACTGCACATGAAGTGGGGGTAAGGGGGACTGCACATGATGTGGGGGTAAAATTAACTGCACATGATGATGGGGGAGTGGGGCTGCACATGAAGTTGGGGGGAAGGGGACTGCACATGATGAAATGGAAGGGGGGGATAAGGGGCTGCAAATGATGAAGCGGCACTGCAGATGAAGTGAGTGGGTGATAGGGGACTGCAATGGATGAAGTAAGGGGACTTCAAATTAAAGTGGGGACATTAAAGTAGATCCCCTATGGCCAGGATCACGTTGGGCGATTTCGTGCGTATTGGCCGTAGGCCTACAGCTTATGTGCAACGTCTTTTTAGGCCATGTCCACACGTGGTGGAATGGTGGCGAGTTTTCCGTATGGACCCACAGCAAACCAAGTGCTGCGGTCCGTACGGCTGTCAATTCCCGCACGGGGACCGCAGCGCTCAGGTGGGAAGGGGGGTACAGGGGCCCAGGTTTTATGAACAGCCTCGGGCCCATAGTCCACTTAATCCTCCACTGTTCAGGTGTGTTTGATGACTGTTGGTGATATTGTGTTCGTCATTTGGGAAGCAAGCCTGGGTGAGGAAGGAGTTGAACATGAGTCCTGCGCAGCCCAGCCAGAGGGGACGAGTGGCAGCTATGTGGTCTGCAAGAAGGGCTAGCATGGCGTGGTGGAGTCATAGTGTATGGTGTCGGCAGGAAGTGCTTGCATGGCTTGGTGGAGTGGCGACTATGGAGAGAGTTGCACTCAGCATGCGGGACTTAGTTGCTGAGAGCTGGACTCAAGCATGCTTGACTTTTTGGGCAGGAGCTGAACTCATCTTTGGAACTCTGTTACTGGACTTCTGCAATTGGTGGTGGACTCTGCTCCAAGGCTGCACTATGGTGAAGGATCCAGTTATGGTGATGGATCCGGGTGGAGGAGAAGATGCACACAGGTGGTGGGCTCTGTTGCTAGGAGCGTAGACAAAACAGAGCAAAGCTAAGTGGTGTTTCCCCTGTATTGTCATTTTCCCTCATGTGTGTTTAGTGCAGTGGTGGGATTAGTTTCCACACCGACCAATTCCCTAGTGAGGGTTTAGGTTCAGGGCGAGCTAGGGTTTTTAGGTTACTGTGCGTCGCCCGGTGCGGAACCGGCATAGGGAACGTTAGGAGTGCAGGGACACTGGCTTAAGGGAGTTCAGGAGGTCTCCACTTCCCTATTCCCTATTGCAGGGCCCACCATTGTTAATGTTACCCAGGTTCCACCTTTATTATTTAAATTCGCCTTGCTGGAGGCGGGGTTTCCAGACTACTGTATGTATAACGTAGACACAAAAACAGAACACAGTATGACAAACGTGCATAAATACTCTGCTGTAAAACATATGTAACTGTAAGTAGCAAGTGCTAGTAAAAGATGTTAACAAAACCAGGGTATTTTGTTGATACTTTTTTTGCAAAAAAATGTACGCTAAGCCACTCCGCCGCGTCAAGGCATACCCTTCTCGGAGCAGTCCTATCTAATATATTTAAAAACCTGAACATGTGAATAATACCTTCATGAGCAGGGTTCAGAAAGGTGCTGCCCGGTATGGGCTCGCTGGGCAAAATGGCTTTTTATGCATGTCCCAAAGGAGAGAGGCGGGGATCTCCCAAAGCTTGCATAAGCAAGAAATCAATGGATTCAGAACACATGACACATGCACAAAAACTGAACGGGTCATAAGACCCTGTTCACACCACCCAAGAACTAAGACACAAAAACAGAACACAGTATGACAAACGTGCATAAATACTCTGCTGTAAAACATATGTAACTGTAAGTAGCAAGTGCTAGTAAAAGATGTTAACAAAACCAGGGTATTTTGTTGATACGTTTTTTTGCAAAAAAATGTACGCTAAGCCACTCCGCCGCGTCAAGGCATACCCTTCTCGGAGCAGTCCTATCTAATATATTTAAAAACCTGAACATGTGAATAATACCTTCATGAGCAGGGTTCAGAAAGGTGCTGCCCGGTATGGGCTCGCTGGGCAAAATGGCTTTTTATGCATGTCCCAAAGGAGAGAGGCGGGGATCTCCCAAAGCTTGCATAAGCAAGAAATCAATGGATTCAGAACACATGACACATGCACAAAAACTGAACGGGTCATAAGACCCTGTTCACACCACCCAGCAGAGTATTTATGCACGTTTGTCATACTGTGTTCTGTTTTTGTGTCTTAGTTCTTGGGTGGTGTGAACAGGGTCTTATGACCCGTTCAGTTTTTGTGCATGTGTCATGTGTTCTGAATCCATTGATTTCTTGCTTATGCAAGCTTTGGGAGATCCCCGCCTCTCTCCTTTGGGACATGCATAAAAAGCCATTTTGCCCAGCGAGCCCATACCGGCAGCACCTTTCTGAACCCTGCTCATGAAGGTATTATTCACATGTTCAGGTTTTTAAATATATTAGATAGGACTGCTCCGAGAAGGGTATGCCTTGACGCGGCGGAGTGGCTTAGCGTACATTTTTTTGCAAAAAAACGTATCAACAAAATACCCTGGTTTTGTTAACATCTTTTACTAGCACTTGCTACTTACAGTTACATATGTTTTACAGCAGAGTATTTATGCACGTTTGTCATACTGTGTTCTGTTTTTGTGTCTTAGTTCTTGGGTGGTGTGAACAGGGTCTTATGACCCGTTCAGTTTTTGTGCATGTGTCATGTGTTCTGAATCCATTGATTTCTTGCTTATGCAAGCTTTGGGAGATCCCCGCCTCTCTCCTTTGGGACATGCATAAAAAGCCATTTTGCCCAGCGAGCCCATACCGGGGCAGCACCTTTCTGAACCCTGCTCATGAAGGTATTATTCACATGTTCAGGTTTTTAAATATATTAGATAGGACTGCTCCGAGAAGGGTATGCCTTGACGCGGCGGAGTGGCTTAGCGTACATTTTTTTGCAAAAAAAGTATCAACAAAATACCCTGGTTTTGTTAACATCTTTTACTAGCACTTGCTACTTACAGTTACATATGTTTTACAGCAGAGTATTTATGCACGTTTGTCATACTGTGTTCTGTTTTTGTGTCTTAGTTCTTGGGTGGTGTGAACAGGGTCTTATGACCCGTTCAGTTTTTGTGCATGTGTCATGTGTTCTGAATCCATTGATTTCTTGCTTATGCAAGCTTTGGGAGATCCCCGCCTCTCTTCTTTGGGACATGCATAAAAAGCCATTTTGCCCAGCGAGCCCATACCGGGCAGCACCTTTCTGAACCCTGCTCATGAAGGTATTATTCACATGTTCAGGTTTTTAAATATATTAGATAGGACTGCTCCGAGAAGGGTATGCCTTGACGCGGCGGAGTGGCTTAGCGTACATTTTTTTGCAAAAAAACATATCAACAAAATACCCTGGTTTTGTTAACATCTTTTACTAGCACTTGCTACTTACAGTTACATATGTTTTACAGCAGAGTATTTATGCACGTTTGTCATACTGTGTTCTGTTTTTGTGTCTTAGTTCTTGGGTGGTGTGAACAGGGTCTTATGACCCGTTCAGTTTTTGTGCATGTGTCATGTGTTCTGAATGTATGTATAACGTGTAATACCTAAATTCGCCAGTTGGAGGCAGCGTATCCAGCTGCACGTTTTATTATTTTAATTCGCCCCACTGGAGGCCCTGTATCCAGGGTCACGGGTGTCTTATGGGTTCGCCTTGCGGTACTCGCTGCATCCAGACACGTGACCGTGACATTATCACCAACCATATTTTTTTTTTTTCTGGTGAGCTTTGGCCATGTGGAGACCGCTGAGTAATTGCTGCTGGGCCTCACTGAGGTGAGTGAGGAGCGGCATGGTGTGTTAGAGCCTGCAGCAGTAGTTACCAGGGTCTGGGGCCTTCCCTTTTGGCTCAACCAGAAAATCAAATTGCGGCTCTGGCAAAGTGCCCCCTAGAGTCGCTGCTGGGGAGCGGGACTTGCTCATGCATGCGGAGGTACCCAGGCAGGTGGGAGGAGTTGGTGGCCAACGGAGCTGCCTGGTATTCCCTGAGGTGAAGGGGTACATCCCTGTAGTGAGCAGACTGGTGTTATAGTCTGCGGGGCTCACGCCAAATCTTCAATACCACCGATGAATCCGCCCCTCCTGGTCGTGTGGAGGCGACCAGCGAGTGTATTTTTCCTCCATATTCCGGTCCCTTCTCCAGGTGTGAGCAGCAGGTGCGCTGCGGGGGAGTGGGGGCATATCTCAGCCCTCGCCATTAACCAACCCTGGGAGGCGCAGACCTCATGGTGAAAGGGTTGGAGGGTGGTGTCCCTTGGTGAATAGCGGGGGTGTGAGTGTGGTGACACAGGGGGACGCCTCTGTCGTCGAGTCCAGAATGAGTTCACCAAAATATGACAAACGAATGTGTGGCAATAAACGTTCAGGTCCGAACCTGTGTGTGAACAAGCATGTATGGGTGGCCACCAAAAACATCTTGTGGAAGTGTGTTGTGGAGTCTGACCAGCGCATACTAAACATTCACATACATAACCTCGTTCCCCAGGTCGGCGCTGTGGAGATGTGTGGTGCCTCCAGAACATACATTGCCAATACCAGCGGTGCGTTTGTCATTAACCTGGTGTCAGGTAGTGGTGGGGTGAACTCAGGATCTGGGCGTCCCCGCTGCAGGTGTTTCCCTAATGAGGAGTGGCCTTGAGGGTCCAGAAGCCCCTCATTAAGGAGGGGGTACTGTCATGATCCAGCGGGGATCTGACAAGTAAATGGAAGTGAACTTTTTTTCCTTTGGCTTGGTGCCAAAGTGGGTTGATTGCCCCCGGTGGCCATTAGAATTATTACACGTGGTGTTGTTCATTCTAAGTTGCCCCGGTGGTGGTGAGTGGTAGTGCACTTTAGTTTCTTTGGTTTAGTGCACGTAATTATAAATCAGGTGTGAGGCTCTATAAAAGAGTTCAGGTGTGTTTGATGACTGTTGGTGATATTGTGTTTGTCATTTGGGAAGCGAGCCTGGGTGAGGAAGGAGCTGAACATGAGTCCTGCGCAGCCCAGCCAGAGGGGACGAGTGGCAGCTATGTGGTCTGCAAGAAGGTGTGGAAGGCATGGCGTGGTGGAGTCAGAGTTTATGGTGTCGGCAGGAAGTGCTTGCATGGCTTGGTGGAGTGGCGACTATGGAGAGAATTGCACTCGGCATGCGGGACTTGGTTGCTGAGAGCTGGACTCAAGTATGCTTGACTTTTTTGGGCAGGAGCTGAACTCATCTTTGGGACTCTGATACTGGACTTCTGCAATTGGTGGTGGACTCTGCTCCAAGGCTGCACTATGGTGAAGGATCCAGTTATGGTGATGGATCCGGGTGGAGAAGATGCACACAGGTGGTGGGCTCTGTTGCTAGGAGCGTACGCAACAGAGCAAAGATAAGTGGTGTTTCCCCTGTAATGTCATTTCCCTCATGTGTGTTTAGTGCAGATGTGGGATTAGTTTCTGCACCGACCAATTCCCTAGTGAGGGTTTAGGTTCAGGGCGAGCTAGGGTTTTTAGGTTCCTGTGCGTCGCCCGGTGTGGAACCGGCATAGGGAACGTTTGGAGTGCAGGGACACTGGCTCAGGGGAGTACAGGAGGTCTCCACTTCCCTATTCCCTATTGCAGGGCCCACCATTGTTAATGTTACCCAGGTTCCCCTTTATTATTTAAATTCGCCTTACTGAAGGCGGGGTTTCCAGACTACTTTATATATACTTGCAATATCTAAATTCGCCAGTTGGAGGTGGCGTATCCAGCTGCACATGTTATTTAAATTCGCCCCACTGGAGGCGGTGTATCCAGGGTCACATGTGTCTTATGGGTTCGCCTTGCGGCACTCGCTGCGTCCAGACACATGTGACCGTGACAGCCCATTGGAGGGCAGTGGAGAGTGTAGGAGTGGGACTGAATAACTGCCATTGGTCAGAGAAACTGTTTGGTGATGGTGGGCGGAGTTACCAGAACTGGAAGTATAAAAGGCTGAGGAAAGGTTCTGGAAGAGTCCGTCAGCGAAGGGAGCACAGTAAAGAGGAAGTTCTGCTGAGGAAATAGAGACAGTGGAAAGGCCCCAGAGAGGACTGACAGTTGAGGCTGTCACGGGGGTGGGTGGGTCAGAGGACGGTAGCCGCAGACGAAGACGGCCAGGGGCTATCATACGGACGGTGTGCTCAGACTGGTGCAGCGCTGTGGTGGTTGGGCCTAGGCCAGCCACAGTGGAAGAGCCACAGAGGACACCACGATTATAGTTACAAAGGAAGTGAAGGTACCGGGGCCTGTGTACAGAGAAATGTGAAACGGCTGTGGTGAATTGCTGTTGTCGACAGAAGGATGGGCACTAAAAACGGACCTGTTCAATACAAACTCTGTCTCAGTCTCGTGTTTGTCTGCGGCAAGAAGAGGGTCCCCCCCATAGTTGGTTATCCTACAGATGATACCTTAATACAAATTTTTGAAACAAGGTACTGTATCAGCAAATACCAGGTGTGTCCAGTCTAGGGTTAAATTTCCGTCTATACTTCCGGAGTCAGACACAGACACTCACAGGCTCACTATGTATTACACCAGAATTTAAAAATTAGAAAAAGGGAAAGGTATTCATAGCGTACACCAGTATACAGTGTTGTGGTACTTTTAAATCTTCGTATATATTTCAATCTCAGTAAGCAAGTCCAGAATCTCCGCTACTGGAAACTACATGGATACAAGTAGACGCAAAGTCGAGTGTTAGCAGAAATTTTGGAATTACTCATCGCGGGAAAACCTCCCGGTAGATGTTGCAGAGGCGATACAGACCCTCAATTACTGCGTCTGTGTAGAAAGTGAAAAAGGTTCTTTGTGAAGGAAAGGATTGCTTTATCGAAGTAGCGTGGATCACATCACCGTTACTCGTCTCCATCAAATTGTGATCACAGGGAGAGATGTACCCATGGTCCTCACTGCCTATCATGATGTGTCTGGTCATTTTGGAGTGCAAAAGACAGAAGCCACAGGCCGTAAGCGATTCTATTGGATTGGCATGAGAGGAGACATTGAAAAATGGTGGCAGGAATGTCACACGTCTGTGACTATCACAACTGTGAAAGGTGATCATAAACCACCACTGCATCCGCATGTAAGTTGACGTCCATTTCAAATGGTAGCCATTGATCATCTGAAGGTAGGGGCCAGCAGGACAGGCCATAGCTACATCGTAACCATCATTGATCAATACACCAAATTTCTATTGGCCGTCCCTGTGAAGGATTTAACTGCCCAGACTACACAGCGGTGGAGCAGGGAGAGGTAAGTATTGCAACTTGCAAGTGCTGTGGCCATGACCAAACGGGGGGGGCACAATCGTGGTCGACGGTACTGGCACAGGGCCCCTCATAGTACGCTGGTGTGTCTGACGGCGAGTGGGCCCTCCCACCGTCTGAGACACTGTATTGTACTATGAGCAGGGGCGGACTGGGACTAATATTCAACCCTGGCATTTGAAGTTACACAGGCCCACTAGTCACATGGTGACTATATAATATCTTTGTACACTTGAAGGTTACAAGAAGTGAGAGGAGATTAACATGACTATATAACATGTAGTCAGAGCTGTGCCCAGTATTTCAGCTCAGTCCTATTTATTGCTTTTAGGTACAGTACTCCTCCCAAAGCTCTGTCCCCTTTTGTACGCACGATTACAGAGTTACTGGCAGAACTGCTATCCATTGGGCAACCAGACCCCCTGGTCATAGCTGCCCCTATCATACCTCACAACTTTTGAAAAAGGGAAAGAGGGACAAAGACTGCGGCCACGCCCCGGCTACATCCATTTCGCAACTAGTCACACCCATGTCCACGCCTAATCGCACCCATTTAGCACTGCTGATCACACTGACTGGTACTGAGGGCACAGTGGCTGGCATTATGGGCACACTGACTGGCACTAAGGAAGAGAGAAAACAGAGCGAGAGAGAAAAAAGAAAAAAGAGAGAAAGAAAGGAGAGCGAGAGACAAAGAAAGAACAGAGAGAAAGAAGAAAGAACAGAGAGAAAGAAAGAGGGGAAAGAAAGAAAGAACAGAGAGAGAAAGAAAGAAGTAAAGAAAAGAAAGAACAGAGAAAGAAAGAGACGAAAGAAAAAGAGAGTGGAAAGAACAGAGAGAGAAAGAAAGAAAAAAGAAAGATTAGAGAGAGAAAGAAAGAACAGAGAGAGAAAGAAAATGAGGGAAAGACAGAACAGAGATTGAGAAAGAAAGAAAAAGAGAGAAAGAAATAAAGATTCTATAAAGATACTATAGCAGCCCGGCTCCCATTGTAGTGCCCACCTGAGCCTCCCGGTGCAGGAGTGCAGGACATATCATGATCCGCTCACATGGCCGGCATCCCCGATTCCAAGGCGATCCTGCTGTCTGCGTTGTCCTGATCATGTGACCCCTGACTCCTCCCCTCCTGTGACCTCATCACAGGTCCTGTGAACAGAGAAGAGAGCAGGCAAGCGACGCTGTGAGTGGCTGCGGGGGGGAGGTCTCATGCTACGGGGGGGGCAGCTTATCTCCCTGCAGTGCGGGAGGGTTGCAAACTATAACCTCCGTGCCTGCAGAGGGCCAGCGGCAGGAGCAACAGCCAGGCCAGTGGCCGCATCAGCTAGCAAGCGGCCAGATGAGCAGGCGCTGCCGCCCGCGGCCCACATGACAGCGCCCCAGCGGGAAAATGCCTGGTTGGTTATATTACCAATCAGGGCCTGACTATGAGGGGCCCTGTGCCATTGCCGTCGGCCATCAGTGGGCCCATCCACCTGTTCAGAGCAACGGCACTTGTCCGGGTGCGCCAGGTCTTGACCCCAGCCTTTGTGGGAGGGGTGGGCAGTCCAGTTAGGGAGGTTTAAAAATTGGCATATGTTGATGTGTTGGCTGGACATTCAGCTGCTGCAAAGGGCGTAATTGGGCAAGTCCGAGGAAGAGGAGGAAAAAACCGAGGCACTTTTCTGGTAACCTATGTGTCATCAGGGTAAGGTGGGACAAAATCCTTTGAAACCCATGCATGGTTCATTTTAATGAAGGTTAGATCATAAACATTTTGGGTCGACAGACGGGTCCTTTTTTCTGTCAGGATTGATCCAGCAGCACTGAAGACTCTTTCCGATAACACACTAGCAGCAGGGCAAGCGAGCTCCTGTAAGGCATATTGTGCCAATTCAGGCCAGGTGTCAAGTTTACTGGCCCAATAGTCAAAGGGGAATGACCGGTGAGGGAGAACATCGATATGGGAGAAGTAGTTTGTTACCATAGTTGACAACTGCTGCCTCCTGTCACTTTTAATCGATGCAGTATTAGCAGTCGTGTGAGCGGTACTTGAGAAATCATTCCACAACATGGTCATTAAACCTCTGTCTCCAACGCCACTTATGCTGTGTGCACAACCAACACCTCTTCCATTGTGCCCACTACGGCTCGTGGGAGAACCAGCACCGCTGCTGTGTGCTGGGAAAGCCTCAAACGGTTTACCAGAGTTGCTTGTTTGTTAGCCAATATTATCTATTATCTCTAGGTTCTCCTGTGACATGATGTTGTGTAATTTGCCTTTGTAGCGTGGATCGAGGATGCTGGCCAGCCAGTAGTCGTCATCCCTCATCATTTTGGCAATGCAGGGTCCCTTTTTAGGATCCGCAAGGCATAATTGCACATGTGGGCCAATGTTCCAGGTGTCAATGATGCACTGCCCGTGGTGGGTGGGGGAGCAGTTTCTGGCAAATCCACATCCCTACAGTCACGCACAAACACTGTGCCTGACCTTGGAATGCCAACATTTTCTCTTGCCCCCTGAGAAACATCCTCCTGCCCAAAATAATCATCCCCCTCATCCTCATCCTCCTCCTCTTCTTCCTCCACCTCGTCCAGGACAGTTCCCTGACCAGACAATGGCTGACTGTCATCAAGGCTTCCCTCCTCCTCCGCTGCAGACGCCTGATCCTTAATGTGCATCAAACTTTGCATGAGCAGACGCATAAGTGGGATGCTCATGCTTATGATGGCGTCGTCTGCGCTTACCAGCCATGTGCATTCCTCAAAACAATGAAGGACTTTACAGAGGTCTTTCAGCTTTGACCATTGCACACCCGACAATTGCATGTCTTCCCTCAAACTGCATGCCCGTGTATCCTCCCACAAATGCATTACAGCCTGCCTCTGTTCGCACAGCCTCTCAACCATGTGCAGGGTGGAGTTCCACCTTGTTGCAACGTCTATGATTAGGCGGTGCTTGGGGAGGTGGAGCAATCGCTGCAGCTTCTGCATACGACTGGAGTGTACGGCCGAGCGACGGATGTGTGAGCACAGTCTTAGCACCTTATGGAGCAGGGATGTTAACTACGAATAATTATTAAGGAAGCACTGCACCACCAGGTTCAAAGTGTGAGCCACTGGATAATGTAGATGGTTAGCACTCGGCCTAAGAGTTTGAGTTCGCGGTGCCAGTGAAAAGGAACGGATGGTCCCACAAATTGCATAGACAATATAGAGTCACTGCACACGCTGGTTATGCTTAATGTGAAATAAATTTATTGCTTGACGGTGAGGAAGCGACATCTATCGACGTTTCGGCCACATCGGCCTTTATCACAAAAGTCGCTGTAATAAAATACATACATAAAAATATCAAAAAAATGGACACTTTATACACAATATATACACACATAGTATCGAGAGAAAGTGGAATACATGCATTAGAATCACTTGGGAGGATATAGGGACATTAAAAAACGTAAGAATGAGAGATAATGCGGCAGGTAAGACAATGTATGAAATAACATAGAGGAGCGCGGTCATACCCCTTTGAATTGAATGTAGGATCTGTTTTCACCAAATCGATAATGTCACTGCTAGGCATAAATGAATTGGTAGCTTATTCTGTAAGTAAGGATAGATGGACATGTCGTTAGGGTGACATATAGTGAACAAAGAACTGAATTGGGTGTCTAGAGCCAGCTTTACCAACATGAACGATGTAGCCATAGAACTAGTTATGCACACAAAAAGACTAAAGGGGGGCTAAAAAGATGGCCGGGGTATGTCCAGGAAAAAATCCACTATATTTTGAAAAAAGGAAAAAAGAAAGTACCCAGGTTGTCGATAATCCTAATCCTTGAGAGGGTAGTGGACTGGTAAGTATGCCAGAGCTAAATAAAGAAAAAGGGGATATATTAGGTATGGAGTAGGATTTGTGGTCCTGAATTTGGACCATATTCAAGTTGGTGGTACAGCAGTAGTCCCTATATGGGACGATACTTACAGTCATTGGTGGCGCAGTGGATGAAGTGTGCACAGTGGAGCCAAAGCAGTGAGCGGATGCTGAGTGGCGAGTTGCGCGTCTTATACTGTCTGGTCCGGTCACGTGACCGTTAGTGAGGTCAGACGCCGGCGCGTGCGCATTGGAGCACGGCCGTGTCATCTCCCAAAAGACACCCACCAAAAAGATGGAGCTGGCCACTGGCACATGCGCAGTGAGGCGCAGTCAGGGAGAAACGCAGAGGCTGCTGAGGCTTTGAATGAAACATACATCTCAAAGGTGGAGGAACAGTGTGCTACACATGTCTAGGCTGGGCAGTAGAGATATAGAGAAGATATCTACGAACAGTATTATTGTAAATAATAAACATAAACATATAGCATTTAAACTGCGTAGGAGTCCAAACTTAAATAGAAATAATGAAATAAAGAAATAATAAAAGAAATGAAAAGAATAAATATGTAACCTGGGGGTAAGCGGGTAATGACAATGGGAAATGAATAATGCAAAATAAGAATAAACAAGGGGAGAAAATATTTTTATGACAAAATATTTTTATGAAAAGGACAAAAAAAAGGCAAAGAAAATTGAAATAAAAATTGAAATAAAACGAAAACAAAAATTGAAAATAAATGGGGGAAAAAATAAATGTAAAATAAACAAAAATGAAAGTAAAACACCCTCAAGGGGGGAAAAAAGGAAAAACGGGAAAAAAAGGAAAAAACAGGAAAAAAGGGAAAAAAAAGGAAAAATGAAAACTCAAAAAAGAAAATTTGAAAAAGAAAAAAAGACATATTATGGTTCATTATCTTACCGCTTGGGTTTAGACGTAAAAAGAGAGACTCAAGAAGGCCACCACTCAGTGGGTCTAAAGGAAGAAAAAAAATTGTTATTATTAGATTAACCAGTCGATTTCACGGTTGAGACCCCTCGGATGCAGGGTGTCAAGAGTGTAGATCCAGTATGTCTCCCGTTGTTTTAGAAGGCATATATGATTGCCACCCCTTTTGGGTCTAGGGATTTTTTCAATAATTTGGAACCGTAGTTGCGATACATTATGTCGGGCTTCCTTAAAATGGGCAGGAAGTGGGAGCCATGTTTTGCCGCACCTGATCGTGGACTTATGGCTGGATATTCTGTCCCTGATGGCCTGGGTGGTTTCACCCACGTACAGTAAACCACATGGGCATTTGATAATGTAAATGACGAAATTGGTTTCACACGTGACGTAGTCTTTAATTGGGTAGGATTTACCAGAACGTGGGTGAACTATTTCGTTACCTCTAATGATATTAGAACAGCTCATGCAGTTTAAGCAGGGAAACGTACCTGTTCTTTTCTGTCCTGTCAAAGTATGTGTGTTGGTGTGACTGGAGGTACCAAGGTCAGCCCGGACTAACTTGTCCTTGATATTTTGAGGTCTCCTCAGGCACATCAATGGTGGAGATTTGAAAATGTTGATTCTAGGATAGGCTCTGGTCAATAGAGGCCAATGTTTGTGGATGAGATTATGTATTCTTTGCATGGACGGGTGGTGACCATGAACGAATGGGAGTCTGGGTGGTTTGATTGTTGTGATTCTAGTGGTGTCAGGATCAACCAGTGCTTTTGGTCATCTCAGAAGCCAGAAGTGTAGATGGATAATGTCTAGATTCAAATCTGTCGGACATTTCTCATAATCTGAGGTCTCTAATGGATGGATCTGACACGATCCTGGTGACCCTTTTAAATTGTGATCGTGGGAGACTGTTACGGGTGGACCTTGGATGACAACTGTCATAAAGAAGAAGGTTATTGCAGTCGGTGGGTTTAGTGTAGAGATCGGATGAAAGTCTTCCTTGTGCATCTTTATGGACCCTAGTGTCCAAAAAGGTGATTGACTCTAAGTTGTGGGACATTGTGAATTTCAACTCATGTCTGACATTATTGATGGTGTCATGAAATTTGGCAAGGCTAGTTGGGTCCCCACCCCATATACAAAAAACATCGTCAATGTAGCGAAACCACACTGTGGCGAATTCCTGGAAGAGTGGATTGGAGTAAATGTAGTCTCGTTCAAACTTATCCATGTAAAGATTCGCGTACGCGGGGGCTACATTGGAGCCCATCGCGGTGCCACACGTCTGGATGAAGAAATCATCTTGGAATCGGAAGAAGTTTTCCCGTAAGACTACATTTAGAAGGTCCAAACATAGTGCCTGTGTGTCTGGTTCAATATTAGCTTCAATGAGAGTTAGTTTGACTGCCTCTATCCCTTTATCATGTGTTATTGATGTGTATAGACTGTTGACATCAAAGGTGCAGAGAATACTGTTGGGTGAAATGGAATTTATGGAACGAATCTTATTCAGGAAATCTCCTGTGTCCAGAATTAAAGATTTGGTGGTATGAGTAAATGGTGTTAATATTTTTTCCAGAAAGATAGATAAAGGATTGAGGATGGAGTCCGTGGAGGCTACTATGGGACGTCCAGGGGGGTTGTGTAGATCTTTGTGAATTTTGGGGAGGGTATAGAGTACCGGGGTTATTGGATGTTGATTTGTTAGAAATGTTCTAGTCTTTGCATCTATGGTCTTGAGCTGTATATGTTTATCAAGAATTTGGTCTATTTTCCTGCGTATTTGGAACGTAGGGTCAATGAGTACTCTCCTGTATGTGTTGGTATCCGAGAGTTGTCTCTTGATTTCGGTCACGTATTGATTCTTATTCATGACAACGATTGCTCCTCCTTTGTCCGCCGGTTTTATAATGATGTTTGGATTGTTTCTCAGGGATGAGATGGCTTGTTTGTCAACCGGTGATAAATTATGGCGGACAGGAAGTAGGCCCAATCGTTGTTCATGAATGGTCTGTTTAATATCCCTGTCAAGGAGATCTATAAAGGTCTCAACCGCATGGTTAGTTTTGGGAGGCATGAAGCTACTTGGATTGCGTAGTCCTAAACTGCCAATTGTAATAGAAGGACTTGTGTCCCGATTGGGATCTGGAGCTGTAATGTTAGCTAACCTTGTTGGAGAATCATCAAAATGTACCTTCAATCTAATGTTACGATAAAATTGTTGTAGGTCTTTCTCTAATTGGAAAGCATCCCATCTTGGTGTTGGACAGAATGAGAGACCTAGGTTTAGTACTTTAAGTTCTAAAGGAGAAAGAGAGTAGTCGGAAATATTTACAACTAAGTTTGGACTCCTACCTGTTGTGACCGAAGAGTCATCTGGCGATTTTGTTCTCCTCCTCCTCGACCGCCTGGTTGGCGTGTGTTTTGACCTAAAAAAGGAACTCTGGAAAGAGACGTGCTGCCAGTGTCGCTTCCGGACCCTGGTGAAGAACCTCCAACTGGAGAGGATCCCCCGGAGGCTGTGTCCCCCTTGTTGGCGACGAGATCTGGAACGGTAGTGTCTTGGTGCTGGATCTTCCCATCTGTACACTCTATTGTTCAGGTAGTCTTCTGTGTCACGTTGAAATTTAGACCTCTTCCTTTCCTCTAGAGTTTTTCGATGTGTTAGTAGAACAGTATCTACTTTATTTTTGAGAGTACTAAATTCAGTATTGCTCAAAGTTGAAGTTAATTGGGTCTCTATAGTGGAGATTTTTGCTTCGGTATCAATTATGGCTTCTTGAAGGTATTCGATTGTAAGTAAAATTATGTCAAATGAACACTTGTTCAGAATTCTCTGAAAAGTGGCGCAGTACTTAGCGTTGTCAGAGAAAAGAGTGGGTCTCAAGTGGCTACGAAGCCCGCGGGGTATCTTCCCTTGTCAATGGTATTCGCCCAACGTGGCGCAGTGTAGATCATAAGCTATGAGTCTTTTCTTTTCTTTCTCCCAATCTCTCGTCTTGATGTCCCTACTGGGAACGTGAAGAAAATCTGAGCCAGATCTGATTTTGGATAAAATCGTTGATCCTAGTGGATCATCGTACATAAATGTTTCAGACGTCATGGATACTGGGTCGGTGCTGATAACCAAAAAATGCTTATACTGGATAATGTAGATGGTTAGCACTCGGCCTAAGAGTTTGAGTTTGCGGTGCCAGTGAAAAGGAATGGATGGTCCCACAAATTGCATAGACAATATAGAGTCACTGCACACGCTGGTTATGCTTAATGTGAAATAAATTTATTGCTTGACGGTGAGGAAGCGACATCTATCGACGTTTCGGCCACATCGGCCTTTATCACAAAAGTCGCTGTAATAAAATACATACATAAAAATATCAAAAAAATGTACACTTTATACACAATATATACACACATAGTATCGAGAGAAAGTGGAATACATGCATTAGAATCACTTGGGAGGATATAGGGACATTAAAAAAAGTAAGAATGAGAGATAATGCGGCAGGTAAGACAATGTATGAAATAACATAGAGGAGCGAGTTCATACCCCTTTGAATTGAATGTAGGATCTGTTTTCACCAAATCGATAATGTCACTGCTAGGCATAAATGAATTGGTAGCTTATTCTGTAAGTAAGGATAGATGGACATGTCGTTAGGGTGACATATAGTGAACAAAGAACTGAATTGGGTGTCTAGAGGCAGCTTTACCAACATGAACGATGTAGCCATAGAACTAGTTATGCACACAAAAAGACTAAAGGGGGGCTAAAAAGATGGCCGGGGTATGTCCAGGAAAAAATCCACTATATTTTGAAAAAAGGAAAAAAGAAAGTACCCAGGTTGTCGATAATCCTAATCCTTGAGAAGGTGGTGGACTGGTAAGTATGCCAGAGCTAAATAAAGAAAAAGGGGATATATTAGGTATGGAGTAGGATTTGTGGTCCTGAATTTGGACCATATTCAAGTTGGTGGTACAGCGGTAGTCCCTATATGGGACGATACTTACAGTCATTGGTGGCGCAGTGGATGAAGTGTGCACAGTGGAGCCAAAGCAGTGAGCGGATGCTGAGTGGCGAGTTGCGCGTCTTATACTGTCTGCTCTAGAGGAAAGGAAGAGGTCTAAATTTCAACGTGACACAGAAGACTACCTGAACAATAGAGTGTACAGATGGGAAGATCCAGCACCAAGACACTACCGTTCCAGATCTCGTCGCCAACAAGGGGGACACACAGCCTCCGGGGGATCCTCTCCAGTTGGAGGTTCTTCACCAGGGTCCGGAAGCGACACTGGCAGCACTTCTCTTTCCAGAGTTCCTTTTTTAGGTCAAAACACACGCCAACCAGGCGGTCGAGGAGGAGGAGAACAAAATCGCCAGATGACTCTTCGGTCACAACAGGTAGGAGTCCAAACTTAGTTGTAAATATTTCCGATACTCTCTTTCTCCTTTAGAACTTAAAGTACTAAATCTAGGTCTCTCATTCTGTCCAACACCAAGATGGGATGCTTTCCAATTAGAGAAAGACCTACAACAATTTTATCGTAACATTAGATTGAAGGTACATTTTGATGATTCTCCAACAAGGTTAGCTAACATTACAGCTCCAGATCCCAATCGGGACACAAGTCCTTCTATTACAATTGACAGTTTAGGACTACGCAATCCAAGTAGCTTCATGCCTCCCAAAACTAACCATGCGGTTGAGACCTTTATAGATCTCCTTGACAGGGATATTAAACAGACCATTCATGAACAACGATTGGGCCTACTTCCTGTCCGCCATAATTTATCACCGGTTGACAAACAAGCCATCTCATCCCTGAGAAACAATCCAAACATCATTATAAAACCGGCGGACAAAGGAGGAGCAATCGTTGTCATGAATAAGAATCAATACGTGACCGAAATCAAGAGACAACTCTCGGATACCAACACATACAGGAGAGTACTCATTGACCCTACGTTCCAAATACGCAGGAAAATAGACCAAATTCTTGATAAACATATACAGCTCAAGACCATAGATGCAAAGACTAGAACATTTCTAACAAATCAACATCCAATAACCCCGGTACTCTATACCCTCCCCAAAATTCACAAAGATCTACACAACCCCCCTGGACGTCCCATAGTAGCCTCCACGGACTCCATCCTCAATCCTTTATCTATCTTTCTGGAAAAAATATTAACACCATTTACTCATACCACCAAATCTTTAATTCTGGACACAGGAGATTTCCTGAATAAGATTCGTTCCATAAATTCCATTTCACCCAACAGTATTCTCTGCACCTTTGATGTCAACAGTCTATACACATCAATAACACATGATAAAGGGATAGAGGCAGTCAAACTAACTCTCATTGAAGCTAATATTGAACCAGACATACAGGCACTATGTTTGGACCTTCTAAATGTAGTCTTACGGGAAAACTTCTTCCGATTCCAAGATGATTTCTTCATCCAGACGTGTGGCACCGCGATGGGCTCCAATGTAGCCCCCGCGTACGCGAATCTTTACATGGATAAGTTTGAACGAGACTACATTTACTCCAATCCACTCTTCCAGGAATTCGCCACAGTGTGGTTTCACTACATTGACGATGTTTTTTGTATATGGGGTGGGGACCCAACTAGCCTTGCCAAATTTCATGACACCATCAATAATGTCAGACATGAGTTGAAATTCACAATGTCCCACAACTTAGAGTCAATCACCTTTTTGGACACTAGGGTCCATAAAGATGCACAAGGAAGACTTTCATCCGATCTATACACTAAACCCACCGACTGCAATAACCTTCTTCTTTATGACAGTTGTCATCCAAGGTCCACCCGTAACAGTCTCCCACGATCACAATTTAAAAGGGTCACCAGGATCGTGTCAGATCCATCCATTAGAGACCTCAGATTATGAGAAATGTCCGACAGATTTGAATCTAGACATTATCCATCTACACTTCTGGCTTCTGAGATGACCAAAGCACTGGTTGATCCTGACACCACTAGAATCACAACAATCAAACCACCCAGACTCCCATTCGTTCATGGTCACCACCCGTCCATGCAAAGAATACATAATCTCATCCACAAACATTGGCCTCTATTGACCAGAGCCTATCCTAGAATCAACATTTTCAAATCTCCACCATTGATGTGCCTGAGGAGACCTCAAAATATCAAGGACAAGTTAGTCCGGGCTGACCTTGGTACCTCCAGTCACACCAACACACATACTTTGACAGGACAGAAAAGAACAGGTACGTTTCCCTGCTTAAACTGCATGAGCTGTTCTAATATCATTAGAGGTAACGAAATAGTTCACCCACGTTCTGGTAAATCCTACCCAATTAAAGACTACGTCACGTGTGAAACCAATTTCGTCATTTACATTATCAAATGCCCATGTGGTTTACTGTACGTGGGTGAAACCACCCAGGCCATCAGGGACAGAATATCCAGCCATAAGTCCACGATCAGGTGCGGCAAAACATGGCTCCCACTTCCTGCCCATTTTAAGGAAGCCCGACATAATGTATCGCAACTACGGTTCCAAATTATTGAAAAAATCCCTAGACCCAAAAGGGGTGGCAATCATATCCGCCTTCTAAAACAACTGGAGACATACTGGATCTACACTCTTGACACCCTGCATCCGAGGGGTCTCAACCGTGAAATCGACTGGTTAATCTAATAATAAAAAAATGTTTTCTTCCTTTAGACCCACTGAGTGGTGGCCTTCTTGAGTCTCTCTTTTTACGTCTAAACCCAAGCGGTAAGATAATGAACCATAATATGTCTTTTTTTCTTTTTCAAATTTTCTTTTTTGAGTTTTCATTTTTCCTTTTTTTCCCCTTTTTTCCTGTTTTTTCCTTTTTTTCCCGTTTTTCCTTTTTTCCCCCCTTGAGGGTGTTTTACTTTCATTTTTATTTTTGTTTATTTTACATTTATTTTTTCCCCCATTTATTTTCAATTTTTGTTTTCGTTTTATTTCAATTTTTATTTCAATTTTCTTTGCCTTTTTTTTGTCCTTTTCATAAAAATATTTTGTCATAAAAATATTTTCTCCCCTTGTTTATTCTTATTTTGCATTATTCATTTCCCATTGTCATTACCCGCTTACCCCCAGGTTACATATTTATTCTTTTCATTTCTTTTATTATTTCTTTATTTCTTTATTTCTATTTAAGTTTGGACTCCTACGCAGTTTAAATGCTATATGTTTATGTTTATTATTTACAATAATACTGTTCGTAGATATCTTCTCTATATCTCTACTGCCCAGCCTAGACATGTGTAGCACACTGTTCCTCCACCTTTGAGATGTATGTTTCATTCAAAGCCTCAGCAGCCTCTGCGTTTCTCCCTGACTGCGCCTCACTGCGCATGTGCCAGCGGCCAGCGCCATCTTTTTGGTGGGTGTCTTTTGGGAGACGACACGGCCGTGCTCCAATGCGCACGCGCCGGCGTCTGACCTCACTTCCGGTCACGTGACCGGACCAGACAGTATAAGACGCGCAACTCGCCACTCAGCATCCGCTCACTGCTTTGGCTCCACTGTGCACACTTCATTCGCTGCGCCACCAATGACTGTAAGTATCGTCCCACATAGGGACTACCGCTGTACCACCAACTTGAATATGGTCCAAATTCAGGACCACAAATCCTACTCCATACCTAATATATCCCCTTTTTCTTTATTTAGCTCTGGCATACTTACCAGTCCACTACCCTCTCAAAGATTAGGATTATCGACAACCTGGGCACTTTCTTTTTTCCTTTTTTCAAAATATAGTGGATTTTTTCCTGGACATACCCCGGCCATCTTTTTAGCCCCCCTTTAGTCTTTTTGTGTGCATAACTAGTTCTATGGCTACATCGTTCATGTTGGTAAAGCTGCCTCTAGACACCCAATTCAGTTCTTTGTTCACTATATGTCACCCTAACGACATGTCCATCTATCCTTACTTACAGAATAAGCTACCAATTCATTTATGCCTAGCAGTGACATTATCGATTTGGTGAAAACAGATCCTACATTCAATTCAAAGGGGTATGACCGCGCTCCTCTATGTTATTTCATACATTGTCTTACCTGCCGCATTATCTCTCATTCTTACGTTTTTTAATGTCCCTATATCCTCCCAAGTGATTCTAATGCATGTATTCCACTTTCTCTCGATACTATGTGTGTATATATTGTGTATAAAGTGTACATTTTTTTGATATTTTTATGTATGTATTTTATTACAGCGACTTTTGTGATAAAGGCCGATGTGGCCGAAACGTCGATAGATGTCGCTTCCTCACCGTCAAGCAATAAATTTATTTCACATTAAGCATAACCAGCGTGTGCAGTGACTCTATATTGTCTATGCAAAGTGTGAGCCAGGCAAGGTATGTGTGTGAGTTTTGCACGGGCTATGGCTGCTACAAAATTACGACCATTATCACTGACTACCTCGCCTGCCTCAAGATGTAGACCGCCCAGCCATGACTCTGTTTGTCGCTGCAAGTAGTCGGCCAGTACCTCCGCAGTGTGTCTGTTGTCGCCCAAAGACATCATCTTTAACACAGCCTGCTGACGCTTACCACTAGCTGTTCGATAGTGGGACACCTCGTGTGCAACACTGCCAGCTGCGGATGTAGTGCTCGTGCGACTGCGCTCTGTGGACGAGCTTTCGCTGATAGACGAGGAGGAGGAGCGAAAGCCTACAGCCAACTGTTTCCTATACCGTGGGCTAGGCAGCACTGTTCCACCGCCGCTGTCCCCAGTGGAGCCTGCATCCACCACATTAACCCAGTGCGCAGTGATGGACACGTAACGGCCCTGGCCATGCCTACTGGTCCATGCATCTGTTGTGAAGTGCACCTTTCCACTCACTGACTGTTTTAGTGCATGAACAATGCGGTCTTTCACATGCCGGTGGAGGGCAGGGACGGCTTTTCAAGAAAAGAAGTGCCGACTGGGTAGGTCATAGCGTGGGACAGCGTAGGCCATGAGGTTGCGGAAAGCTTCGCTTTCAACCAAACGGTAGAGCATCATCTCTAATGAGATTAGTTTGGCAATGTAGGCATTCAACAAAGTGTATGCGGATGAGAGGGTGAGTACTTTCTTGTCCTACCCAGAGTGTCTGGTAGGGTGAGCTGGACTGGAGAGCTGCATATGGGGGAAGTAGCGGTGGACCGGATGGAGTGAGAGGGGGTTGGTGATGGTATTAGTGGTGATGGCCTAGATTCAGTGTTGTGTTGCAAAACCATTGTGATTCCCTGAGTGCTTTGGCCTTGCGACTACACCGCCACATTTAGTGCTGGTGGTGTGCTTAACGGTGGCGGTGGTCTTACAGTGGGGGAAGCGATGGAGTGTTTTGGCTACCTTCAATCGGAGCAGGTGCACATGTGCTACCTGAGGTTTTGTAGTCTGTCCACGCTTGCAAGTGCATGTTGATTAAATGTCTAAGCATGCAACTGGTATTCAAATTTCTGAGTTGTTTACCTCGGCTAAAGTTCCTTCCGCACTTCTTACAGGTAACCTTTGCCTCATCAGTAGGATTTTGGACAAAGAAGTGCCACACTGCATTCTTCCTACTATGGTAAACATTTTCTGGCCTTGCACGCTGTGCTAAGTTGTGGTACTCGCAGGTACGCAGGATGCAGTTTCGAGTCACGAGACAACTACGGTGCTTTTTAAGAATACGTTTATGGGACTTGAGGGGACTTTCCTCAGTCACGGTCTGATCACCGAAACAGGGGTAACACAGGTTGCCCATGCAGGGGCTCTAAACAAGCAAACACAGTAACGCAGCACACGACTACTCCTGGCAACGGCCGGTCACTATAGGATCGCGGTTTGGCCGACTATGGGTCCTTAAGTCTAGAATCTACTTAGCCGTCCAGATGTCCCTCGCCATTCGGGCTGGTGGTCTTTCGGCGAAATAGTTGCTGGGCCCAGTTGCTGAGGTGTTGAAGCAGTCTTCGCGCTCTCCGGCGCGCTGAGGACACTGGAGCCCCACAGGCCCTGGCGGAGTCCTTGGATGGATGGGCCGCAGCGCTCGGACCTGGGCAGGCGGCAGCGTTGTATAGTGGCTGCAGTCATGAGCTCAGGGGAGGCGGGCCGCGGGCATCCTCTTGCAGTAGCTGCCACTGGATCTTCTGACCATTCGCCCCGGCGGGAGCCCCCTTCAGCAGGTCCTGCAGGGCTCGAGCTCGGCGTGCCAAATTTTTCACGAACCAGCGGTAGTTGCCGGCCAGCCCCAAGAAGGCCTGCACGTCCTTCACCGTCTCGGGGTAGGCCACCCCTGGACGGCAGCGACCTTTTCCAGGGATGGTCAGACGCCCTCCGCCGAGACGGTATGCCCCAGGTACTCGATTTGGGTGCGGAACAGGTGGCATTTCTGGGGCTTTACCTTTAACCCGTACTTCTGCAGCCGGCCGAGCACCTGCCCCAACCGCTTCAGGTGGTCCTCGAATGTGGCGGAGTAGATGATAATATCTGGAAAGTTCCTGAGGTGTTGAAGCAGTCTTCGCGCTCTCCGGCACGCTGAGGACACTGGAGCCCCACAGGCCCTGGCGGAGTCCTTGGACGGATGGGCCACAGCGCTCGGACCTGGGCAGGCGGCAGCGATGTATAGTGGCGAGTGACAGGCCACCTGCGCAGCTAACAGCTGCGACGGGGAGTCCGCGACCAAGAGAGGCCCGGCTCCTGCTGCGGACTGAAGCGGGACAGTCGTGGCCGCTGACGGCGCGGTGCTGGCCGCGGCCACTGGTGAAAGCCGGGCGGCCGCAGGTGACAGGGAACAGGCTGCGGTCATGAGCTCAGGGGAGGCGGCCCGCGGGAGACCGCGGGTAGGCCGCAGCCGCGGGCAGAGGGGAGGCGACAGCGGCCGCGGGCTGTGCTGGGGCCGCAGTGGCCGCGGTCTGGAGAGGGGTAACAAGTCTCGGACGGCTCTCTGGGTACCGTCCCTCTGTAGTCCTCAGTCAGCGTCCTCCCTGGTGCTGGTGAGTCGCTCTAGCTGGCAGTTGCTCCCACGCTCTCCTGCTGTGTCTGTCCCGGTCTGCTGACTCCTCGTCTGGGGAATTCCCCGCCTCCTTTATACTGATCCTGTCAGAGACACCGCACTGAACTTGCTCACTGAGCCAGTGCGCGTGTCCTGAGTAAAGCGAACAGTGCTCAAAGCTACCTGTGGAGCGGGCAGCAACCGAGTAGATGTGTACTTCACACCCGCAGGACCTGAAGCACGTGACTGCTAGAGGCGTGGTCTAAACTCCACAGAGCTAGGAGCTGCAAGACAATTCCTAGCAGCGTAACTGCGAGACAAAGTTACCAAGGGGCATAGACAGTGAGAATAGTCAGGACGTAGCCAATGAGTCACACACAGATAGCTGCAAGGTACAAGAGGGGCGAGCAGAGAGTAATCAGGTCACAGGCAATGGGTCATACACAGATAATAACGCAGTACAAAATCAACAGGCAAACTCACAACGGGAAACAGAATTGGGTCAGAACCATATAAACAAGCTATAGCAACAAACAGGCACACGGGGGTCAGTACACTCGGCCAAAGGCAAAAGTATAACTGGCAGGGATTGAAGCTACCCAGGGGTTTATGAAGCTCTCCCAGAACCAGAAAGAGGCCACAATCATTAACCCCAAGTGTGCAGGTCAAAACCTGCACAGAGCTCCAGACATTAACCCCCGGTGTGCAGCTCAAAAACCTGCACTGGGATCATGACAGATCCCTCCCCCAGCCCACCTGTCAGTCACAATGGTCCATCCTCGAATCCTGTCCCCTGGGAACAGTTTCCCCTGGGACCCAGATGACGGCTCCCCTGGTTCCGGCCTGGACACTCAACGGGGGCCGTTCCTCCCACACTCCCCCAACCTGTATGCTCGCCAGTCCTCGGGCGAGGGATTCTGTAGACTCGTGTTAGTTCCTTGGGATGACAGTCCTTGTCGCCATACGAACTGGTCCTGTTCGTAACGTTCAGGGGGTTTGCCAGCTGTTGACCGCTCGGAACGTCGAAGCTCGGGTGTAGTGGAGTCTTCTGGGGTGGTGGAGGGTGGTCGACTAGTTGGTTCTAGTGGGATTTCCGGGTCTACGGTAGTGCCACTGCAGGGGCGCCCCGCAGATGTGACGGGGAAGTCCTCTTCGTCATCCAGGTCCCAGACCATAGGCAGGGGGTCAGGGACCTGGGGGTCGGTTCGGGTCGCGGGGGATCGGTAGACGTACATGGTCGTAACATGTTATAGTGCACAACCCGAGTGAGGGGCGCGTTGTTTCCTTCAGATTGTATTTCGTACACAGGCCTGTCGGGGCTTATTGGGCGCAACACTCGGTACGAGTTCGCCTCCCACTGGGGTTCTAGCTTGTTTTGGGGGCATTGATCAAGTACAAGTACCCAATCCCCAGCTTGAAAGTCAATGGGTGGGGGTAGTGATCCTCCTTGGTGTTCTAGATCCTGGAGCTTCGTATGGACGATACGGTGGAGGGTCTGCAGCCGATGCCGGTGGTTTCGGACCCATGTGGATACCCCGGTCCAGGGTTGTGGTTCCTCCGAGTTCAATTTCACCTCCGTAATGCCTTTGCCTTCTCGTCCGAACAGCAATGAGTAGGGGGTGTAACCAGTCACTCGATGTACCCGATTGTTATATACCCACACCAGCTCGGGGACATATTCAGGCCAGCGGGTCTTGCGGTCGCTCTCTAGGGTGCGCAGCATTTGGATTAGCGTACGATTGAATCGCTCGCAAGTTCCATTTCCCTGCGGGTGGTATGGCGTTGTCCGCGATTTATCGATCCCGTAAAGATGGTGTAGCTCTTCCATGACTGTTCCCAGGAAGCACGCCCCTTGGTCCAAATGTATTCATTGTGGAAAGCCGTACACTTGAATAAAGTTCTTACAAATCGCATAGGCGGCCGACTCCGCTGTTTGGTCTTGGGTGGGGGTGACCACGGCAAACTTAGTGAAATGGTCCATCATAACGAGGCAATGTGCATACCCCTGATAGGCAGGACCTATGGTTAGATAGTCCACCATAAGAAGCTCCAGAGGGGCCGATGTTACAATAGTTTGCACCGGGGTTCGTTGCGCGGGGGGTTTAGCGAGCTCACACGAACGGCAGGTTCAACAAACTTCTTCTACAGCAGCGTGCAAGCGTGGGTGGTACACTATCTGCTGTAGCCATTGTAAAGTCTTTTGAGAATCAAAATGAGCCCCTTTGTCATGGGCTTCCCGGGCCAGTTGGTTGAGATGGGCTCCGGGCACGATCACCTGCCATATCGTAGCTGATGTGGTTCGTGACGTGGCTTTTCGATATAAAAGTCCTTTTTTGATGGCTAGTTTTTCCCACTGGCGCAACATCAGCAGCATATCTTGGGTCAACGTCTGTCTTTGTGAGCCCGTGGGCAATTTACCGGTGGCCACCCATCGGCGCAGGAGTCCAATTTCTGTATCTTCTTGTTGCTGCTGCATCCAGTTGTCGCGAGGCTGTTCCAACATCCCATCTAGGAGTCTTGGATGAGGCGCTTCCTGTGTGTTGATTGTAGGCGCGGCGGTGGTGAGGGCGAAAGGCGTCTCGTCTGCCTCTAATTCGTCGTCTCGACTTCTCCCTGGGGTGGTGTGTCGGATTCTGGAGAGCGCGTCGGCGTGCACGTTTTCAGTTCCCGTTTGTAGATGATCTTATTGAATTTGGCCATCCGAGCCACCCACCGTAGCTCGAGGGCCCCCAGTTTGGCATTCTCCAAATGGGCCAACGGGTTGTTATCGGTCCGCACTACTACCTCAGAGCCTGCCAGGTACTCTGCGAATCGCTCTGTCATTGCCTACACCACCGCGAGGAGTTCGAGCTTAAAGGAGCTGTAATTGTCCGAGTTGCGTTCTGAGTCGTGCAGCGACCGGCTACCATAGGCGATCACTCTCTCCCGGCCGCCATGCACCTGTGACAACACAGCTCCTAGTCCCTGAAGGCTCCCGTCGGTATGTAGGATGAACGGTTGCAAGAAATCCGCATATGCCAATACCGGGGCGTCCGAGAGCGCAACTTTAAGATCTTGAAACGCATCCTCTTGCAGTAGCTGCCACTGGATCTTCTGACCATTCGCCCCGGCGGGAGCCCCCTTCAGCAGGTCCTGCAGGGCTCGAGCTCGGCGTGCAAAATTTTTCACGAACCAGCGGTAGTAGTCGGCCAGCCCCAAGAAGGCCCGCACGTCCTTCACCGTCTCGGGGTAGGCCACCCCTGGACGGCAGCGACCTTTTCCAGGGATGGTCAGACGCCCTCCGCCGAGACGGTATGCCCCAGGTACTCGATTTGGGTGCGGAACAGGTGGCATTTCTGGGGCTTTACCTTTAACCCGTACTTCTGCAGCCGGCCGAGCACCTGCCCCAACCGCTTCAGGTGGTCCTCGAATGTGGCGGAGTAGATGATAATATCGTCCAGGTATATCAACGTGGCTTCAAACTTGAGGTCTCCTAGACACCGCTCCATCAACCGCTGGAAAGTTCCTGAGGTGTTGAAGCAGTCTTCGCGCTCTCCGGCACGCTGAGGACACTGGAGCCCCACAGGCCCTGGCGGAGTCCTTGGACGGATGGGCCACAGCGCTCGGACCTGGGCAGGCGGCAGCGATGTATAGTGGCGAGTGACAGGCCACCTGCGCAGCTAACGGCTGCGACGGGGAGTCCGCGACCAAGAGAGGCCCGGCTCCTGCTGCGGACTGAAGCGGGACAGTCGTGGCCGCTGACGGCGCGGTGCTGGCCGCGGCCACTGGTGAAAGCCGGGCGGCCGCAGGTGACAGGGAACAGGCTGCGGTCATGAGCTCAGGGGAGGCGGCCCGCGGGAGACCGCGGGTAGGCCGCAGCCGCGGGCAGAGGGGAGGCGACAGCGGCCGCGGGCTGTGCTGGGGCCACAGTGGCCGCGGTCTGGAGAGGGGCAACAAGTCTCGGACGGCTCTCTGGGTACCATCCCTCTGGAGTCCTCAGTCAGCGTCCTCCCTGGCACTGGTGAGTCGCTCTAGCTGGCAGTTGCTCCCACGCTCTCCTGCTGTGTCTGTCCCGGTCTGCTGACTCATCGTCTGGGGAATTCCCCGCCTCCTTTATACCGGTCCCTCCCCCAGCCCACCTGTCAGTCACAATGGTCCGTCCTCGAATCCTGTCCCCTGGGAACAGTTTCCCTCGGGACCCAGATGACGGCTCCTCCGGTTCCGGCCTGGACACTCGACGGGGGGCCGTTCCTCCCACACTCCCCCAACCTGTATGCGCGCCAGTCCTTGGGCGAGGGATTCTGTAGACTCGTGTTAGTTCCTTGGGATGACAGTCCTTGTCGCCATACAAACTGGTCCTGTTCGTAACGTTCAGGGGGTTTGCCAGCTGTTGACCGCTCGGAGCGTTGAAGCTCGGGTGTAGTGGAGTCTTCTGGGGTGGTGGAGGGTGGTCGACTAGTTGGTTCTAGTGGGATTTCCGGGTCTACGGTAGTGCCACTGCAGGGGCGCCCCGCAGATGTGACGGGGAAGTCCTCTTTGTCATCCAGGTCCCAGACCATAGGCAGGGGGTCAGGGACCTGGGGGTCGGTTCGGGTCACGGGGGATCGGTAGACGTACATGGTCGTAACATGTTATAGTGCACAACCCGAGTGATGGGCGCGTTGTTTCCTTCAGATTGTATTTCGTACACTGGCCCGTCGGGGCTTATTCGGCGCAACACTCGGTACGGGTTCGCCTCCCACTGGGGTTCTAGCTTGTTTTGGGGGCGTTGATCAAGTACAAGTACCCGATCCCCAGCTTGAAAGTCAATGGGTGGGGGTAGTGCTCCTCCTTGGTGTTCTAGATCCTGGAGCTTCGTATGGACGATACGGTGGAGGGTCTGCAGCCGATGCCGGTGGTTTCGGACCCATGAGGATACCCCGGTCCAGGGTTGTGGTTCCTCCGGGTTCAATTCCACCTCCGTAATGCCTTTGCCTTCTCGTCCGAAAAGCAATGAGTAGGGGGTGTAACCAGTCACTCGATGTACCCGATTGTTATACACCCACACAAGCTCGGGGACATATTCAGGCCAGCGGGCCTTGCGGTCGCTCTCTAGGGTGCGCAGCATTTGGATTAGCGTACGATTGAATCGCTCGCAAGCTCCATTTCCCTGCGGGTGGTATGGCGTAGTCCGCGATTTATCGATCCCGTAAAGATGGTGTAGCTCCTCCATGACTTTTCCCAGGAAGCACGCCCCTTGGTCCGAATGTATTTATTGTGGACAGCCGTACTCTTGAATAAAGTTCTTACAAATCGCATAGGCGGCCGACTCCGCTGTTTGGTCTTGGGTGGGGGTGACCACGGCAAACTTGGTGAAATGGTCCATCATAACGAGGCAATGTGCATACCCCTGATAGGCAGGACCTATGGTTAGATAGTCCACCATAAGAAGCTCCAGAGGGGCTGATGTTACAATAGTTTGCACCGGGGCTCGTTGCTCGGGGGGTTTAGCGAGCTCACACGAACGGCAGGTTCAACAAACTTCTTCTACAGCAGCGTGCAAGCGTGGGTGGTACACTATCTGCTGTAGCCATTGTAAAGCCATTGTAAAGTCTTTTGAGCATCAAAATGAGCCCCTTTTTCATGGGCTTCCCGGGCCAGTTGGTTGAGATGGGCTCCGGGCACGATCACCTGCCATATCGTAGCTGATGTGGTTCGTGACGTGGCTTTTCGATATAAAAGTCCTTTTTTGATGGCTAGTTTTTCCCACTGGCGCAACATCAGCAGCATATCTTGGGTCAACGTCTGTCTTTGTGAGCCCGTGGGCAATTTACCGGTGGCCACCCATCGGCGCAGGAGTCCAATTTCTGTATCTTCTTGTTGCGGGGCTGTTCCAACATCCCATCTAGGAGTCCTGGATGAGGCGCTTCCTGCGTGTTGATTGTAGGCGCGGCGGTGGTGAGGGCGAAAGGCGTCTCGTCTGCCTCTAATTCGTCGTCTCGACTTCTCCCTGGGGTGGTGTGTCGGATTCTGGAGAGCGCGTCGGCGTGCACGGTTTCAGCTCCCCGTTTGTAGATGATCTTATTGAATTTGGCCATCCAAGACACCCACTGTAGCTCGAGGGCCCCCAGTTTGGCGTTCTCCAAATGGGCCAACGGGTTGTTATCGGTCCGCACTACTACCTCGGAGCTTGCCAGGTACTCTGCGAATCACTCCGTCATTGCCTACACCACCGCGAGGAGCTCGAGCTTAAAGGAGCTGTAATTGTCCGGGTTGCGTTCTGAGTCATGCAGGTCCTGCAGGGCTCGAGCTCGGCGTGCAAAATTTTTCACGAACCGTCGGTAGTAGCCGGACAGCCCCAAGAAGGCCCGCGTGTCTTTCACCGTCTCGGGGGTAGGCCACCCCTGGACGGCAGCGACCTTTTCCAGGGATGGTCGGACTCCCTCCGCCGAGACGTTATGCCCCAGGTATTCGATTTGGGTGGCATTTCTGGGGCTTTACCTTTAACCCGTACTTCTGCAGCCGGCCGAGCACATCCCCCAACCGCTTCAGGTGGTCCTCGAATGTGGCAGAGTAGATGATAATATAGTCCAGGTATATCAACGTGGCTTCAAACTTGAGGTCTCCTAGACACCGCTCCATCAACCGCTGGAAAGTTCCTGGGGCGTTGGGCAGCCCAAACGGCATCCGATTGAACTCGAACAGTCCCATGGGAAGGATGAATGCCGTCTTGGCCCTGTCTTCCTCCGACATCGGCACCTGCCAGTACCCACTGGCCAGGTCAAGGGTTGAAAAGTACATTGCGTTCCCCAAGGCGGACAGAGACTCTTCTATGCGGGGCAGTGGATACGAATCCTTGATGGTGCAGGCGTTCAATTTCCGATAATCCACGCAAAAACGCAAAGTGCCATCTTTCTTCCGAACCAGGACAATAGGGGCCGCCCAAGGGCTTTGGCTCTCTCGTATGACCCCCTTTCAAAGCATTTGGGCTAACAGAGTTTTTATTTCCTGGTATAGCTGCGGTGGTATTTGCCGATATCGCTCCCGGATGGGGGCCGCTCCTGCCGTGGGGATCCCATGCGTGATGGCCGTGGTACATCCGAAGTCGTCCTCGTGGCTGGCGAAGACACTGTAAAATTGTCCAAGAAGTGTCTCTACTTGGAGAAGCTGGGCTGGCACTAGGCCGGACAGTTCTGCCCGCATTCTCTCCTGGATGACTCAACCTTTTTCTTGGGTCGAGGATGCGGCAGCCTGTTGGGTTTGTACCGTCACTGCCCAGGGATCTTCGGGTTGCACCCTCAACTGGACCGTGGGGTCCGGCAGCATCTCCTCCAATGGCCTCACTAGTTTGGTCATCTCGGCTCGGGGCTTCAGGGCGATATCCTGATCTTCCAGGTTGACACAACGTACCAAGACAGTCCCTTCCCGCACTGTGGCCAGGGAGCGGGCCACCAGGATGCCAGGGTGCAGGCGCTCCGAATAACATGGTTCGATCTGCACCTCCACGCCCTCCAGTGGTATCGGGGCGCGGATCGGCAGAGCCACCAACGTCTGCCCCGGAGGAAGCACGAGCGGAGGGGCCGCCGCTGCGATGACCTTGCCCAGCACCTTACCCTCCTGACACTCCTGGGGCACTCGCGCCTCCCACACCAACTGCTGGAAGATCTGCCCCTGGGCCGTGCGAGAACCCCACTGACCTGGGTCTCCTGCGTGGTATCGTTGAGGAGTAGACTGCAGAACTCCCACAGTATGTTCATGCCCAAGATGATCGGGTGACGGTTGTTAGTCTCTCCTTGGGTTGGACCACTCCCCGGCGACCGAGGGAATTTCCACACAATGTCATCTGAAGCCACACCACCCCGGCAACAGGTACCGGCAGTTGGTTTGCGGCCACTAGTCGTATTATGGGCCCCCACTGGGGCCTTGCCGCTTCCGGGAAATGCTGCCGGAAGTACGTTGCCGGCATGGTCGTCACCTGTGACCCCGTATCCACTAGGCACCGCACAGCACAACCCTCAACTTCAGCCCATACTAATGGGCACTTTGCGATCAGTTCTTCGGGACTTCCACCACCCCTCGTTGTGGCTTCCGGCTCCGAGTGGCGTCCCCCATGCCCGGAGCCCTCTAGTTTAATGTCCGCCGGGGTGGGTATCTCCCATGGAGTGGACACTCCCGTGCGAAGTGGCCCAGTTCTCCACACTCATAACACCGGGGTGGTGAGGCTTGGCCACCCCGGGTATTGCGAGTCCCCCAAGGCCCGGACTTGTAGCCAGGTCGGCCGGGCGCGGGCTCTGTTCTCTTCTTCACTTCGGCCAGCTTACCCCGGATACTCTTCAGTTCCTGTCTCATTTCCTCAATCTATTGAGGTTCTTCGACCACGCTTACGGAGTACTCCATGCTCCGGGCCTTCCCCACAGGAGCCGTCATCCCCTGCTCTTGCTCTCGCACCCGGGCCTGACTCCCCACTTCGGAGAAGGCTAAACGTGGGTTCACTCAGACCTGTTCCCGCATTGCCTGCTTGATTAGTGGGTCCCGGAGTCCTGTCACTAACAGGTCACGCAATGTAATGTCGATGGGCCCTACCCCCATTCCGTCCTTCCTTTCTATGGCGGTGTGTAGCTCCTGGAGGGCGTTCATATACTGGGTGATGGTCTCCCCCTTCCCCTGCATCCGACTGAACAACCGGGTTCTCAACTCCCCCACGTCTGTTGGATCCCCATGGGGTCTGTTCCAGGATCTGTAAGACCCTGGCGAAGGTGTTGCGACGCTCCGGGGGTCTCAACCGATTTCCGGGCCTCCCCATCCAGCGCCATAAGGGCCACCTCAGCCTCTAGATCGGGGGTCATGGGGTGCATACGGAAGAGGCCCCGCATGCGTTCGGTCCAGCTCCACAATAGGGTATCAGAGCCAGAAAACTGGGGCAAGTTACTTAGCATAGCCCCCAGGGAGATGCTGTAGCGGGGACCCCCATCATCTACAGGGCCCGCAGCCCTACTCTGATCAGGCGCACTGCCATCAGCGCTCGGAGACTGCATCCTGCCGACTACGCCAAATGTGGTGCTCGCAGGTATGCAGGATGCAGTGTCGAGTCACGAGACAACTACGGTGCTTTTTAAGAATACGTTTATGGGACTTGAGGGGACTTTCCTCAGTCACGGCCTGATCACCGAAACAGGAGAAACACTGGTTGCCCACGCAGGGGCTCTAAACAAGTAAACACAGTAACGCAGCACATGACTACTCCCGGCAACGGATGGTCACTATAGGGCCGCGGTTTGGCCGACTACGGGTCCTTAAGTCTAGAGTCTACTTAGCCGTTCAGATGTCCCTCGCCGTTCTGGCTGGTGGTCTTTCGGCGAAATAGTTGCTGGGCCCAGTTGTTGAGATGTTGACGCAGAAGCGAAACGCGCGTTGGGGCGACGGGGAAGAAAGCGCCATACACTTTAATCATGTAAAGAAAAAAGAGGGGGAGAAGCCAGCGCTGCTTGTGGTCAGAACGTAATACAAGAAGTGTGAAAACACACATAGGTTTCAATCTGTATTCAAAAATGAGACATTTAGCAAAAAATTGATCAATTGTTTGAGCTACCCCGCCACGTCAAGGCAGTCTCGTATGGGGAGTCCTACTCTACGTTTTTTATATTCGCTGTGCCATTACGGCCTCCTAAATGTATAAAAGCAAGACCTCATTACATGCACACTGTACCTCAAGCATTTCAGAATCGCTCCTATGGCACCAGAGAAGACAAGCGCAGATAAAGATTAGCCAGGTCCATGCAGACATTTCAGGTCCAACCTCCACACTGCCTGTCCAGCACCACATGATAAAGGACGATCCAGGCCCAGATACAGGTGCGTAATCAAATAAAGCCTAGGGCAGGGCAGGGCTGCCGTTTAATGTGAACAGCAGCCTAGATCAATCACTGAGAAAACAGAAAGAATGGCGTACATGACCCAGCGCGCACGGCTACAGTGGTGGTCAGCCACAAAACCAATATCAAGAAAAAAGAGGGGGAGAAGCCAGCGCTGCTTGTGGTCAGAACGTAATACAAGAAGTGTGAAAACACACATAGGTTTCAATCTGTATTCAAAAATGAGACATTTAGCAAAAAATTGATCAATTGTTTGAGCTACCCCGCCACGTCAAGGCAGTCTCGTATGGGGAGTCCTACTCTACGTTTTTTATATTCGCTGTGCCATTACGGCCTCCTAAATGTATAAAAGCAAGACCTCATTACATGCACACTGTACCTCAAGCATTTCAGAATCGCTCCTATGGCACCAGAGAGGACAAGCGCAGATAAAGATTAGCCAGGTCCATGCAGACATTTCAGGTCCAACCTCCACACTGCCTGTCCAGCACCACATGATAAAGGACGATCCAGGCCCAGATACAGGTGCGTAATCAAATAAAGCCTAGGGCAGGGCAGGGCTGCCGTTTAATGTGAACAGCAGCCTAGATCAATCACTGAGAAAACAGAAAGAATGGCGTACATGACCCAGCGCGCACGGCTACAGTGGTGGTCAGCCACAAAACCAATATCAAGAAAAAAGAGGGGGAGAAGCCAGCGCTGCTTGTGGTCAGAACGTAATACAAGAAGTGTGAAAACACACATAGGTTTCAATCTGTATTCAAAAATGAGACATTTAGCAAAAAATTGATCAATTGTTTGAGCTACCCCGCCACGTCAAGGCAGTCTCGTATGGGGAGTCCTACTCTACGTTTTTTATATTCGCTGTGCCATTACGGCCTCCTAAATGTATAAAAGCAAGACCTCATTACATGCACACTGTACCTCAAGCATTTCAGAATCGCTCCTATGGCACCAGAGAGGACAAGCGCAGATAAAGATTAGCCAGGTCCATGCAGACATTTCAGGTCCAACCTCCACACTGCCTGTCCAGCACCACATGATAAAGGACGATCCAGGCCCAGATACAGGTGCGTAATCAAATAAAGCCTAGGGCAGGGCAGGGCTGCCGTTTAATGTGAACAGCAGCCTAGATCAATCACTGAGAAAACAGAAAGAATGGCGTACATGACCCAGCGCGCACGGCTACAGTGGTGGTCAGCCACAAAACCAATATCAAGAAAAAAGAGGGGGAGAAGCCAGCGCTGCTTGTGGTCAGAACGTAATACAAGAAGTGTGAAAACACACATAGGTTTCAATCTGTATTCAAAAATGAGACATTTAGCAAAAAATTGATCAATTGTATGAGCTACCCCGCCACGTCAAGGCAGTCTCGTATGGGGAGTCCTACTCTACGTTTTTTATATTCGCTGTGCCATTACAGCCTCCTAAATGTATAAAAGCAAGACCTCATTACATGCACACTGTACCTCAAGCATTTCAGAATCTCCCCCTCTTTTTTCTTGATATTGGTTTTGTGGCTGACCACCACTGTAGCCGTGCGCGCTGGGTCATGTACGCTATTCTTTCTGTTTTCTTAGTGATTGATCTAGGCTGCTGTTCACATTAACAGCGGCCCTGCCCTGCCCTAGGCTTTATTTGATTACGCACCTGTATCTGGTCCTGGATCGTCCTTTATCTGTGGTGCTGGTCAGGCAGTGTGGAGGTTGGACCTGAAATGTCTGCATGGACCTGGCTAACCTTTATCTGCGCTTGTCCTCTCTGGTGCCATAGGAGCGATTCTGAAATGCTTGAGGTACAGTGTGCATGTAATGAGGTCTTGCTTTTATACATTTAGGAGGCCGCAATGGCACAGCGAACATAAAAAACGTAGAGTAGGACTCCCCATACGAGACTGCCTTGACGTGGCGGGGTAGCTCAAACAATTGATCAATTTTTTGCTAAATGTCTCATTTTTGAATACAGATAGAAACCAATGTGTGTTTTCACACTTTATGTATTACGTTCTGACCACAAGCAGCGCTGGCTTCTCCCCCTCTTTTTTCTTGATATTGGTTTTGTGGCTGACCACCACTGTAGCCGTGCGCGCTGGGTCATGTACGCTATTCTTTCTGTTTTCTTAGTGATTGATCTAGGCTGCTGTTCACATTAACAGCGGCCCTGCCCTGCCCTAGGCTTTATTTGATTACGCACCTGTATCTGGGCCTGGATCGTCCTTTATCTGTGGTGCTGGTCAGGCAGTGTGGAGGTTGGACCTGAAATGTCTGCATGGACCTGGCTAACCTTTATCTGCGCTTGTCCTCTCTGGTGCCATAGGAGCGATTCTGAAATGCTTGAGGTACAGTGTGCATGTAATGAGGTCTTGCTTTTATACATTTAGGAGGCCGCAATGGCACAGCGAACATAAAAAACGTAGAGTAGGACTCCCCATACGAGACTGCCTTGACGTGGCGGGGTAGCTCAAACAATTGATCAATTTTTTGCTAAATGTCTCATTTTTGAATACAGATAGAAACCAATGTGTGTTTTCACACTTTATGTATTACGTTCTGACCACAAGCAGCGCTGGCTTCTCCCCCTCTTTTTTACTTTAATCATGTAAGTGCTTTGTTGGAAACATCCTTTTATTCACATACTTCTTTTGGGTACATACTTTAATGCACTATGGTCGAGGTACTTAGTAATAGCTGAGTAGTACAATATGGATGCCTAGGATCCATATGAACTTGTTGATTGGCTATGCCTGTTTCCACTGTGGAAAGTTCTTTTCAGTTCAGATGCATTTTTATGGATGTAACCCCAATATGTGTTATTAATATAGCATATGTATAATGTTTTTTATGCACTTATTCAATTAGTATATGCTATTTTGGGCAATTGTGCAATATAGGCTCCCTTTTTGGATAGCAGTGTCCTTTTTTTATTAGTGTTCTTCATTAAGTAATGTATATTATGCTATTGCATTCAATAAAATTTGTATATTTGGCAATTTATACTTATTTCTTGTGGTGTATGAATTGAGCCTTACAATGCAGCCTAATCACCACCAGCGCCAGAGGCGTATCTAGGCTTCCTGGCACCCGGGGCAAGAATTTGGTTCGGCGCCCCCCCCCCACACCAAGTACATATGCGACTTGCACACTTAGCCATGTACCCACGAGCTGCTCTCCCTAATGCTCTCAATGTTCAGTAAAAAACTGAAAGCAGGAGGAGAAGCTCATTGTCAAGTATGAAAATCGCATATGAGTGAAGTGTCCGTGTGATGACTACTGGAACCTGCAGAGCTAAATTCTGACATTGCAGCTTCTGAATTCTCACAACGAATGCACTGCAAACTTTTAGGATTCTCCCTTGCTGATGTACAGTCATGTCAGCACAAGTATGTGATTTGTATACTTCTGGCCACACTCCGACTAGACGTGCCCGGCCTCGCTCCGTTCATTTTCATTGAGTGAGGCCACACATGTCTAGTCAGCATGTGACCGCATGTATGTAAATTACAGGCACAAGAAAATCCTAACAGCATTCAGTGCGCACTGTGAGAATTCAGAAGTCTGCAGTCACATAGAATGACAGCAGACTCATCACAAACCTGGACAACCCCTTTAATGCTCCTAACAAATAAAACTTGAGAACAAGTCAGTATCACAAATAACATTTACATCCAGGTACCTTATAGATGACGTCTCTGAAGTCGTTCTCCTTTTCTTCTTCTTGTCCAAACCCCATGATGAGTTTTCTCATCCACAGCGGCCTCTGCAGACTTCCATCTTCTCCGGTCTTCTGCAGCAAATCTCCACACGATCCCCTTAAAGATAGAAGTGTCATTATAATGCTCCTAAATAAAAATGTCTGCAATATACTGTCGCCTCACACTATTCCCCTCCCTCCTCTAACATCCCTCCTGTTCACCATACTGTCTCATCATATATTTACCCCCTCACTCTCTATACTGTCTGCTCACACATACCCCTGACTCCCTATACTGTGTCCACATACATTAACCCGTTCGCTCCCCATACTGTCTGCACCCAACCCCCATACTGTTTCCTCATACATACTCTAGGTGTCCTCAAATCTCCCCACACACATTAAATCCCCCATCCCCACTCCAAATCCCTCACACACATTAAATAACCCCCCATCCACACTCCAAATCCCTCAGACACATTAAATACCCCCCATCCATACTCCAAATCCCTCACACACATTAAATAACCCCCCATCCCCACTCCCAAATCCCCCCCCACACATTATGTACCCCCCACTCCAAATCCCCCACACATTAAATAACCCCCATCCCCACTCCCAAATCCCCCCCCACACATTATGTACCCCCACTCCAAATCCCCCACATATTAACCCCATCCCTACTCATTAACCCCCCAAACAATAACCCCCATCCCCACTCATTAATTCCATCCCCACTCATTACCCCCCGTCCATACTCCCAAATCCCCCAACACATTATGTACCCCCCACTCCAAATCCCCCACACATTAACCCCCATCCCCACTCATTAACCCCCCAATTAATTCCATCCCCTCATTAACCCTCCACAAATTAATTCCATCCCCACTCAATAACCCGCCACACATTAACCCCATCCCCACTCATTAACCCCCCACACATTAATTCCATCCCCACTCATTAACCCCCCCACACATTAATTCCATCCCCACTCATTAACCCCCATCCCCACTCATTAACCCCCCACACATTAATTCCATCCCCACTCATTAACCCTCCACAAATTAATTCCATCCCCACTCATTAACCCCCATCCCCACTCATTAACCCCCCACACATTAACCCCATCCCCACTCATTAACCCCCCACACATTAACCCCATACCCACTCTTTACCCCCCACACAGTAACCCCCATCCCCACTTATTAACCCCACTACACATTAACCCCATCCCCACTCATTAACCCCCATCCCCACACATTAACCCCCATCCCCACTCATTAACCCCCACTCTTTAACCCCCCCACACATTAATCCCCATCCCCACATTAACCTCATCTCCACTCATTAACCCCCCCCCCCACGCATTGACCCCATCCCCACTCATTAACCCCCATCGCCACACATTAACACCCCCCATCTTCGGTGGTTTCTTCAGCTCCACATTGGAGCACACTTACCACCAGCGCTGAGCGTTCACACTGGGCGCCGGGGAGTGACGTCAGCAGCGTGATCACGACATGTCACGCTGCTGACGTCGCTCTGGCTCGGCGGTCAGAGCTGCAATAGTACTGGCGTCTATACAGACGCCAGTACAATTGTTCCCTGGGAGCCGACACGCGCACCTTCTCTGCGCCAGCTGTCAGCTTGACAGCTGACACAGAGAACCGCTGACTCTCAGGCCAGGGGGGGCGGCAGAACGCAGCCACCAGGGAGGACACTGCGGACCGCTGCATTAGGCGGCCCGGACTGCGCCCCCTGCCGGCTGCGCCCGGGGCAACTGCCCCCCCCCCTAGATACGCCCCTGACCAGCGCTGCTGCACACAAAAATCCTCCCCTTTCACTGCACACTAACTGTACAGTGAAAAGCGCTAGCAGCAGAAGCAGTTTTTTATTTTCTTCTTCCCTGCCTAACGCTCTCCCTGTTCAGAATCAGCAGCAGCACCTCTCCGTATTGTAAGATCGGCAGTAGTAAGATGGCGGTCGGCGTTCACAGCCTTTTATAACCACTGTGACGCCACACAAAGCCAGCCAATCACTTCAATGCCCTTCTCTAAGATGGTGCTGGCCACTGCGCATGTCATCGCGTTGCCCACAGTGTGCGTCCTCCATCATTGGCTGAGAAAAGGCGCTGGAAGCATCATTTGAAACGCGACTTTGGCGCTCTGATCGGCGACCTCATGTTAGGGTTGGGTTTCGATCGGCGAAACCCGACTTTGGCGAAAGTCGGCGATTTTTTAATCTGACCAACCCGTTTTGCTCAACTCTAGTTAGGACCCCTCTCACTTGTGGTCGGGCATAATGCAGACCCTAAAGTTCCAGATCACTCGCTGTCATTTCTAATAGGAAAGCTGTTGCCCTTAGCAACCAATCACAACACGGCTTCCTTGCTTCATGAGTAACATAAAATGAGAGCTGCGCTGGGACTGGTCGCTATGGGCAACAAGACAGTTTAAACCCTCCAGCCCCATTATCTACACAGGAAGAGCACAGAGGGCTGCGGATGCGTCTGTCGCACGTCGCTAATACCAGCTACAATGACGTGACGCATCTGCTGCCTCACATAGATCTAACAACTGCAGCTATGCCAGCCATTACCATCCCGGCCGTCCGGCCACACAAGACACATTACTGTCATAGTAGTCACGGGCAAGGCACAGGCACAGCAACGTGCACATCCCTTTAAAAAGAAACTGACGTCACACTCTGGCCGCGCCCACCAGTGCGGGTGGGCGGAGACTGCAGGGAAGCGATGACGTCGCCACCTCCCCGTCTTCCCCTGACGTCGCCGTGTACACAGAGCCAGGCAGCCACGGGCTGTGGGATGCCAGCTTGCGGCGCATGCGCGGAATAGCGGATCAGGAGCCGCACATCACACACAGCTGCCTGGCTCCCGTACGCGCTGTTCGTGGCCGGGCGGTACCGCAGTGCGATTACTGCTGGGTGTGAGGGTCGCTGCTGCTGACGGTGAGGACAGACAGGATCTGTAGTGCGGGCTCAGGTGAGGGAGCGGCACGGGGGACGGCGCCTGATTGGCTGCTCCGTGCAGGCGACCTGTTGGCGCTTTTACTTGGGGTCTGGAGGAGCCGGGTGCCCCTTACAGCGCTGTGATTGGCTGGCGCTGTGCGGGGGCCGAGTCCGGGGTCACATCCCTCCACATCACCTGTGGCCGAGCTGCTACAACCGTGAGGAGCCCCCTGGGGGATGATGTCATATGGTGGGCGCCGCACTGGGGGGCTTCCTGGCGCTGTGGGCACCGCACTGGGGGCTTCCTGGCGCTGTGGGCACCGCACTGGGGGCTTCCTGGCGCTGTGGGCACCGCACTGGGGGCTTCCTGGCGCTGTGGGCACCGCACTGGGGGCTTCCTGGCGCTGTGGGCACCGCACTGGGGGCTTCCTGGCGCTGTGGGCACCGCACTGGGGGCTTCCTGGCGCTGTGGGCACCGCACTGGGGGCTTCCTGGCGCTGTGGGCACCGCACTGGGGGCTTCCTGGCGCTGTGGGCACCGCACGGGGGGGCTTCCTGGCGCTGTGGGCACCGCACGGGGGGCTTCCTGGCGCTGTGGGCACCGCACGGGGGGCTTCCTGGCCCCTGACCGTACACATCATTCTGGATTTTACAGCCCTCACCCCCCACAACCTGACATAACTAATGTCCAGATTCTCCTGCCCTGTAACCTACCATCCAATCAACAGTGATTTATCTGCATTCGACCAGCACTACAGGTGCTGGAACTGCCATCGCACTTCCCAGTATGCATTGTGCCTGTCATTTTGCTATGCCTTGACCACAGGCAGTGGACAACAGGTTAGAAGGGAGACCCCTAGTGGCTGCTGTGTTGGATGGATTTTTCTGGTGTGAGACATCATAATGTTGAGATAAACAACCTGCAGATCACGTTATTAAGCTGCCCATAATCTCAGGGACCATTCAGATTTTATTCACTCTGCCGCAGTGCCGTGATACGTCGTCCTGACTGCAGATCAGATCTGTTGGACAGGAACGTGGGTGAAAATGGACCCAAATCTCTCAGTAAAAATATCTGCAGACTGTTCGCCCTATCCTGGGAAGCTGCTGGTGCTGTGCGGGCACATGGAGGAGCAGTGGATGGAGCTGAACAGCTCTGCCAGGGGCACATGGAGGAGCAGTGGATGGAGCTGAACAGCTCTGCCGGGGGGGGGGGCACATGGAGGAGCAGTGGATGGAGCTGAACAGCTCTGCCGGGGGGGGCACATGGAGGAGCAGTGGATGGAGCTGAACAGCTCTGCCGGGGGGGGCACATGGAGGAGCAGTGGATGGAGCTGAACAGCTCTGCTGGGGGGGGGCACATGGAGGAGCAGTGAATGGAGCAGAACAGCTCTGCCGAGGGGGGGCACATGGAGGAGCAGTGGATGGAGCTGAACAGCTCTGCCGGGGGGGGCACATGGAGGAGCAGTGGATGGAGCTGAACAGCTCTGCTGGGGGGGGCACATGGAGGAGCAGTGAATGGAGCAGAACAGCTCTGCCGAGGGGGGGCACATGGAGGAGCAGTGGATGGAGCTGAACAGCTCTGCCGGGGGGGGCACATGGAAGAGCAGTGGATGGAGCTGAACAGCTCTGCCGGGGGGGGGCACATGGAAGAGCAGTGGATGGAGCTGAACAGCTCTGCCGGGGGGGCACATGGAGGAGCAGTGGATGGAGCTGAACAGCTCTGCCGGGGGGGGCACATGGAAGAGCAGTGGATGGAGCTGAACAGCTCTGCCGGGGGGCACATGGAGGAGCAGTGGATAGAGCTGAACAGCTCTGCCGGGGGCACATGGAGGAGCAGTGGATGGAGCTGAACAGCTCTGCCAGGGGCACATGGAGGAGCAGTGGATGGAGCTGAACAGCTCTGCCGGGGGGGGGGGGGCACATGGAGGAGCAGTGGATGGAGCTGAACAGCTCTGCCGGGGGCACATGGAGGAGCAGTGGATGGAGCTGAACAGCTCTGCCGGGGGCACATGGAGGAGCAGTGGATGGAGCTGAACAGCTCTGCCGGGGGCACATGGAGGAGCTGTGGATGGAGCTGAACAGCTCTGCCGGGGGCACATGGAGGAGCTGTGGATGGAGCTGAACAGCTCTGCCGGGGGCACATGGAGGAGCTGTGGATGGAGCTGAACAGCTCTGCCGGGGGGGCACATGGAGGACCTGTGGATGGAGCTGAACAGCTCTGCCGGGGGGCACATGGAGGAGCAGTGGATGTACCACGTCATCCAAGGCATGTCTGATAGCCTCTTGTTCCTGACCGCTGCAGCCAATCGCAGACCTCAGGGATCATCAGACTGAAATACGGGATGTCACTGCTGCAGAGATCGCCAGAGTGTCCTGTGCTGGAGCGGGAGGGGACACATTTGATCATTTTTTTAAGCTTAATTTTGTATTATTATTTTTTAGCTCTAGCTTTATTTTCGTCCTTGTTTATATTTTTTCTCTTCTTAGGCACCCAGGACAGCTTTCTGCAGTGAGGGGCATACTTTGGCCCCCGGTGATGGGGCCCTGATGTACTTAGGACGCAGGATCCGCTCTTGGCAGGGCTAACTAATGCTTTTCTTGCTCTCTTTGTGGGAACTGACTGAGCAACCAGACTTCCAGGTACGTTCCTACAGGGCCTGTCTTTGGCTCCCAGAGTATTTACCAGATTACATTGTTTTTTTTCATTCATTCCCCATTGATCATGATTCATATAACGTATTTTTACACAAACACGGAGGGCACCATCAAAATAGTAACACTTATTAGATGGGATCCAACCACAGTATGTCTTAAAATCAACAGACATAACAAACCAGAGGCAAAGAAGACATACATCCAAAGCAGGGATCACCATAGAAAATTACAATTTTTATTTCAAGGGCAATACAAAACACCAAAAAGCAGAAGAATATAAAACCATTAAAAATATACAGAGGTTTTTAACCAAGATCTGTATAAATGAAAGCAGCTACACACCCTATAAGTAATCCACTAGATGTTCATGAAGATCAGTGTATTTACCAGGTTACATTGTTTTGTTTTGTTTTTTTTCAATTCATTCCCCATTGATCATGATTCATATAACCTGATCATCAGTTTGGTTATTGGCATGGCAGCGGGTTCGGCTTTGTCTACATCCCTGGTACCAGCGCGGCTCACAATCTAAGTGCTTAAAACCTCAGAGATTTCCTATGAGATGGACCCATCGGCATGGTTCTGTGGCCTTGTGGAACGGTTGCCCCCTGTTCTCGCAGCCCTGGACTGATCCTTGTAGGTCGGTGGGTTGTGTATTGTCTTCCCATGGCGTTAGTGTCACACACGGTGTATGGTAAGTGACACACGTACAGCAGGAGGGACCTGACCTTGACGCTTGCGGCTCCAAGCTCTCTCATGATCAGAGGTGACCACGTCCACCCTCTTCACTCCGCAGTGATAATTTCAGGTTAGAAGAATACTTATCTCATGACCATGTGGATCTTAAGAGCCTGTTAAATGCTAATGACCCTTCCCCCAACTAAAATGTTCTGTGTATGAAGCTGCAAAATAATCATGAACAAGTGTTAAAACCGCTCGTTTTACGATTATGTAGCTGCCGATCACTGATCTACCCACTCGTTCATCTGACAAACTGATCCTTTGTGCAGCGTAAGAGATCTTTATTTTTGGAGGTGGATCGTCCTGTTTAAACAGGACTTGCATGGCCGAGAACTGCGGCGTAGATCGGGTAGTGAGCTTCGTTTGCTTTTGGGAATGACTGCCAATCAGGATAAGCTTACCAGATCGGAGGCCGCATCGTGCCGCCGGTTGGTTGGTGTAAACAGACATTAAAGGCTGTCATACACATTAGACGGCTGGTTGTTTGACCGACGTCCGTCTCGGCTGCTTCTCCAAAACACAGGAACGCTCGTTTAGTCAAGCACTCCTGCGTTCTCTACAAGAGTCGTCGCCAGGCGCGTTTTATACCGTCGGCAGGCCGAAATCAGACATGCCAGATCAGGATTTCCCCCTACAATAAGTTTCCCTTACACATAAGACTGTTGGCTGTATGGGAGGGCTTGACTTAAAAATCATTGGGGGAGATTTAGAAGAAGAAATACCTAGAAGATCAGCAGGTCTGTGTGATTGCGACCAGACGTTATGTTGAGCTTGTGCACACCCGCTCCGTAGAGCAGGCTGGGCGGACGTCATGGGTCAAGTCTTGAGTTGGATAAGACCACCCTTTTCAATATAGCACTGTAAGTGAAGAAACAGGAATCTGAAGCATTTATCGCCCACACACTGGACTGTTCAGATTGGTGGGGGTCCGCCAGCTCAAGCCGTTACCCATGGGTGCAGGATGGGTGAGCACGCGTATGGTACTGGCACTGATGGAAAAAGGGGAGCACCATCCTAGTGCAGAAACCAAGGCTGCAGAAGTATTCACACCCCACACTAGATGTCAGGTTTTATGTTAAAACATTTTGACGTTCATTTTTTATTCTTTTTAAGTACAAGTTGTACTCAGCACTTTCTTATAAAAAAAAAAAAAGAAAAAAAAATTATATATATATACACATTATATATAATATTCTGAGCTTTATACTTTCTATTAAGGAGATAAAATCCTATAGCTGATTCTCCCCCTAGTTCTGTGTAACCATTGTGAGTTTTGTGTCATGTATTCCCATTGTGTCAGGACAAAGCTGAAACGATGATCGGAGTGTTGTCTGGCGGCCGCGGCTTTAGCTCACCTGTCGGCTAATTGTCTCGTGTAGCTTTTATTACCTGGCGTCTCGGAGGTAATATGGAACAGGTCTGTATAAGTTACAGCGGCGCCTGTGTAAGCACTGCGCACTCAGCTGTGACCGGACGACAGAGTCCGCCTGCGGTTAATCCTCTGTGTGCGGCCTGCTGTCATCTCGCCCTTTGTGTGCACAGCATGTTTTTTTTTTTTTTAAAGAAAATATTAATAGAAAAGGCAAACTTTTTTTTTTTTTTCAGACGTGTTGGATATATTCCTGTTACCAGGTAACATTGGTCTGCTGTTTTTTTTTTTTGTTTTTTTCTTTTTGTTTTTTTTATTTGGCAGCAGGGATCTTTTGACAAAGCATTGTACCTATCCTTAGGAAATTCCCGGCCCAACCGCAGGTCTCCGGACTGAACTGGCAGCAGGCACAAAGGCATAAATGAGGCTGTTGGATCAGGAGGTCCAGAATTACAACACAAAATACAGCATTGAATGGCTAGGTGAATATTAGATCTGCTCAGATCAGGTCTGTGTGAATGGAGCGGAGGTCGATCTTGCACGTTGCATCTCCATTCATTCTTACGGGAGCGCCGACGACCAGCCGAGCACCGCTCTCAGCTCTCTGCGATGGTCTTGTTAAAGTGAATCCGGCACCAGGTTTTTGTTATGTAATATGAGAGTAACATAATATGAGGGAAGAAACCCCCGATTCCAGCCATTGGGTGCTGCAGTTTTGATATTACTGTTTACTCTGCTGCAGATCTAGCAGTTCTCTGAATGCTGAGCTCCAGGGTGGATTTGATTTAAATCAAAGTTTCTACCTAAACTAGTTCTTGCTACTTTAACATGCAAGTAGATGAAGATTTTTAGAATCACTTTTTATATTACTTTTTTCTCCCCAGTTTAATGGGTTAATCATTCATATTTGGACACCACTGTTCTGTTGTACTTAGGAAGGAGAAAAATAATCCTGACCTTAATAACAATTTAAATAGATTTATTCAACTGAAACAATAACAACATTACAGCATAAGTTATTTGCTTAAACAAACATCCATGTTTGTTAACTAATTTGGCTAAACAAAATATATATATATTTTAAGAAACTTAGACTGTCAGCCCAGCCGACACATGAAAAACTTAAATACTACTGTCCCTGCTGTCCTCTGCAGCTCACTTGTCGTCATCTTCATCATCATCATCTTCTTCTTTGTTCCTATTCATAATCTGGAAAAGAAAAACAAGCTTTCCTGCTTTATTGGGTCCCAACCGATTTCTCAATTTAGAATGAATGAGTCCAAAGGAAGAGAATATTCTTTCAACGCCTGCAGAAGAAGCTACTGCTGTTAAAAGTGAAATCATTACTTGAACAGTCTCTAAATCCAAGCGCTTAAGTGACTTCCACCAGTTTACTGGTGTGACCTTCCTTAAAATATCTTCAGCAAACATATATTTCTTGAATGGTTCCCCCTTAGCTCTGAAGTTTATTATAGTTGGCATTAAAGATGGATGATTGCTGGATACCCATGTCATAGCTAACTCCTCTTCCTCAGCACTTAGGTTTTGACCCTGATATTGGATATTGACAATATTTGCCAAAAAATGAGCTGGAGTCAGTGCTTGTCCCATTTGTTTGTTTACTGCTTGTAATTTAATTCTGTCCATGTGTAGTTCTGTTTTTAAGTGTTCACTCAGTTCCTTCCAAATTTCAACAGCATCCGCTAGAAAACAGCTATTTTTCTGTATTTTGTTTAAAGCTTGAGAGATGGGTTTCAGGAAGCTCAGCATATGTTCATCATTTCTCTTAAGCCCAATGTTGAGGATTTTGGCCGTGACAGTGCCATCTATTTTATCTCGATTTTCTTCACAAAGTGTCATCAGAATAGGCCAGTTTTTGATATACTGCTCAAAACAGTCCACCACAGAGTTCCATGTAACATCTTGTGGGAGCGTTAGCTTGGTTCCACCCATCCTTTTCAGAGCTGCTGCAGCAAAATGATTATTACGGAAGTATTTAGCAATTTCAACAACATTAGCCTTTATTTCTGGAACACTTAAGTCTTTGGCTAAGAGGTGCAGCAAATGAGCACTGCAACCATATGTTATTAGCAGCTTTGTATTCCCTCCCTGCTCTTCTAAATCTCTTCTCATCTTGGATACGTTTGCAGCATTGTCAGTGACCAAACTGCGTACTAGACATTTGAATTTTTGTTCACATGTCGTTATAGCTTTTACTGCCACTTCTTGTAAATATTCTGCTGTGTGTGCATTTCCTGACGTATCAGTTGTTTGTGCAAGGAAGACTTTACCTTCTTCTGTTGTTATACAAGCACATACAATAGGATCATTGTGGACATTACTCCACCCATCAATACTTAGGTTAACAATTTTACCCTCCAGAGCTGTTGCACATTGCTCCATTTCTCTGTCATACACTTGATCCAGCAGTTTCCCTGCAACATCAGCTCTGCTGGGTGGACTGTATCCTGGTCTCAGTGACTGAACCATATTAATGAAATGTGGGTTCTCAGTCAGACGGAAAGAAGAGTTCGTTGTATAAATAAACTGGGCAATTTTTTCATCAATCAACTCTTTTTCTAATCTGCAAGTTCTTATCACAAACCTATCTATGGTGGTTCCAGGAGGTAAAGGTTTTTTCTTCCTTTTGGGTGATGGTGATATGTGGCTGTGGGTGTCTGATGATGATGATGCTGCTGCTGCTAATGAAGCACTATCCTGGATGGATAACTCTGAAACTGTAGAACAGGATGATGGTGATCTTGGAGGTGGATAGTTTCCAGAATCCATGAATTCCCCTAAACAAAAAAAGTCAATGCTGTTATTTTATTGGTTATACAATTTCTGCTTATTGTACACAACACATCACTGCCCCTGCCCCAAAAGGAATATTTGTTTTTCTTCATAACTGTACCAAATGACAGTAACATGCAGTAATAATAAGAAATATAATTTTTCTCACACATGACAGTTCAGTCTTTAGAAATAGGATTCAATAAAAATGTTTACCAACCTGAAGATCCTGCCTGTTCAGAAGTGTTTCTTTGGTCATCTTCATCACCGCACTTCTCATGATGTTGCCTCATTCGCGCCACCAGGCCTTGCATCTCTTTGTTGCATCGTTTGCATTTTGCACGCATGCCTGCCTTACCGATAGGCGAAGGAGCTTCATTAAAATATTCCCAAACTGGGTCTCTTTTACGGCCTGCTGCCATTATAAGGAAAGAATGTAATAAACCTCAGATCGTACACACAAACAGATCCAGACTTGTCTGTCTGTGGCTATGCTGCAGTATTGTGCTCAAAGTTTCACTTTCATCTTCTTGTCTGCTTGCCCTTCCTCCTCCTCACACTTAGATTCACATTCTTCTTGTGTTGTGCAGATCTATTCCACTCCAAACAATCAAACATATTGTCTAACTTCTTGGACTTCCCACTGAAGGGGTTGATTCTGTATTCATAGGTTTGTAGAACAATAGGATTAAGGTCTTTTTCTCAACTCTGTTCATGTTGTAACATTTTTGCCGTGAAGAAGAGGCTGGGACCTCTGCGGAGTCAAATTCAGTTTTGAGAACTGCGTAAGTAAAGCGAGCGTCTGTGATAATATAGGAGAGAAACTGCCCACTAATCCTACAGAAACCTCTGGAAGAGCATGGCATTGTGAATGTTACACATATACAGCCTTTATTCTACTGAGTTAAACAACTCAGCTTTATCTCATGATGGAAGAACCTTTGGATGGTAAAATATTTTCCTCAAAAAGCAGTTTATTGTAAAAAATCCGATTTAAATAAAAAAAAATCCGATTTTTTTTTTTTTTTTTTTTATTTTTTTTAAAAAAAAACATTGATTTTTATCCACCCTGCTGAGCTCTGTATAACCCCGCCCACACCACTGACTGGCCACTTTCTGCTTTTGCAGTGTACACAGCTGCCAATCGGTGGGGGGCCGGGCAGGAGGACTGCATGACAGATGACATCTAGTTCTCTTGTGATAATCGCCTGCTTGATAAAACTGATTTTATTGAAACTACATCAAGCAGCCCTGTAAGTGACACATCACTGGAGTCAGAGTCTTTGCCCCTACATCAAGCTGCTCTCAATTAGGTAGTGAAAACCTGGTGTCAGATTCCTGTTAACAATGAATGGTGCTGCTGTGTGGATTATCAATCTGTGCTCCATTCACTCTTCCAAACGCCAATTCTTGGGATCTAGGGGAATCCCAAAAGTTGGACCCCCCGGTGATCGGGAAGTTATTGCGTGTATGGAGGATAACCTTCGAATTTGAGAATAACCCTTTAAGTGGACAATAGACAAACTTTTAGTAATTTGTTTCCAAACCTGAGGAAAACCCTGATTCTATGGTTGTTTACAAATGGATAACATTGGCTGCGTTCATACTAACGGTACTGTCACACTTAGCGATGTACCAGCGATCCCGACCAGTGATATGACGCGGTCAGGATCGCTGGTACATCGCTAAGTGGTCGCTAGTGAGCTGCCACACAGGCAGATCTCACCAGCGACATCGCTGGGGACGGGGGTCGCTACTTACCTGTCAGACGAGGCGATCCTGACGTCCTCCCGCCCGGCTCCACGCGTCGCTCGTCCTCACAGCAGGAAGCGCCACAGGAAGCTGACGACGAGAAACAGTCCTGGATGTTCTCGCGCGATCAGCGATAACCAGCGGGGGAGCGGTCGGAGGTAAGTATCAGACATAGCGATATCGCTAGCAATATCGCTATAACGTCACAAGTTATAGCGATATTGCTAGCGATATCTCTTAGTGTGACAGTACCTTAAGGTTTTGCCTCCTGTTAAGAGTTGCTGGATATTAGATAACATGCATGTTTTAGTGCAGGATACATCTGGATGGGTATCTCACTGCACAATGTTGCTGATGACTTAGATCTCCGCAGGACAGGAGCTAGTACCTTTCTGGGCAAAAAAACTCAGCAATGTCCTATACGCAGGGTGTGAGCCGTGCTGTGTGGATTGTAATGTCCTGTACGCAGGGTGTGAGCCGTGCTGTGTGGATTGTAATGTCCTATACGCAGGGTGTGAGCCGTGCTGTGTGGATTGTAATGTCCTGTACGCAGGGTGTGAGCCGTGCTGTGTGGATTGTAATGTCCTGTACGCAGGGTGTGAGCCGTGCTGTGTGGATTGTAATGTCCTGTACGCAGGGTGTGAGCTGTGCTGTGAGGATTGTAATGTCCTGTACGCAGGGTGTGAGCCGTGCTGTGAGGATTGTAATGTCCTGTACACAGGGTGTGAGCCGTGCTGTGTGGATTGTAATGTCCTATATACAGGTTGTGAGCCGTGCTGTGTGGATTGTAATGTCCTGTACGCAGGGTGTGAGCTGTGCTGTGTGGATTGTAATGTCCTGTACGCAGGGTGTGAGCTGTGCTGTGTGGATTGTAATGTCCTGTACGCAGGGTGTGAGCCGTGCTGTGTGGATTGTAATGTCCTGTACGCAGGGTGTGAGCCGTGCTGTGTGGATTGTAATGTCCTGTACGCAGGGTGTGAGCCGTGCTGTGAGGATTGTAATGTCCTGTACGCAGGGTGTGAGCCGTGCTGTGAGGATTGTAATGTCCTGTACGCAGGGTGTGAGCCGTGCTGTGTGGATTGTAATGTCCTGTACGCACGTTGTGAGCCGTGCTGTGAGGATTGTAATGTCCTGTACGCAGGGTGTGAGCTGTGCTGTGAGGATTGTAATGTCCTGTACGCAGGGTGTGAGCCGTGCTGTGAGGATTGTAATGTCCTATATACAGGTTGTGAGCCGTGCTGTGTGGATTGTAATGTCCTGTACGCAGGTTGTGAGCCGTGCTGTGTGGATTGTAATGTCCTGTACGCAGGTTGTGAGCCGTGCTGTGAGGATTGTAATGTCCTGTACGCAGGTTGTGAGCCGTGCTGTGTGGATTGTAATGTCCTGTACGCAGGGTGTGAGCCGTGCTGTGAGGATTGTAATGTCCTATATACAGGTTGTGAGCCGTGCTGTGTGGATTGTAATGTCCTGTACGCAGGTTGTGAGCCGTGCTGTGTGGATTGTAATGTCCTGTACGCAGGTTGTGAGCCGTGCTGTGAGGATTGTAATGTCCTGTACGCAGGGTGTGAGCCGTGCTGTGAGGATTGTAATGTCCTGTACGCAGGGTGTGAGCCGTGCTGTGAGGATTGTAATGTCCTGTACGCAGGGTGTGAGCCGTGCTGTGTGGATTGTAATGTCCTGTACGCACGTTGTGAGCCGTGCTGTGAGGATTGTAATGTCCTGTACGCAGGGTGTGAGCTGTGCTGTGAGGATTGTAATGTCCTGTACGCAGGGTGTGAGCCGTGCTGTGAGGATTGTAATGTCCTATATACAGGTTGTGAGCCGTGCTGTGTGGATTGTAATGTCCTGTACGCAGGTTGTGAGCCGTGCTGTGTGGATTGTAATGTCCTGTACGCAGGTTGTGAGCCGTGCTGTGAGGATTGTAATGTCCTGTACGCAGGTTGTGAGCCGTGCTGTGTGGATTGTAATGTCCTATACACAGGTTGTGAGCCGTGCTGTGTGGATTGTAATGTCCTATATACAGGTTGTGAGCCGTGCTGTGTGGATTGTAATGTCCTGTACGCAGGTTGTGAGCCGTGCTGTGTGGATTGTACTGTCCTGTACGCAGGTTGTGAGCCGTGCTGTGTGGATTGTAATGTATGGGGTTGTAATTCTCCGTTAGTGCTTTTAGGTAGTTAGCGTCTGTCCTGGGCCTCAAAGTGTTAGTTATTCGGTTTATTCCTGGTTAATTCAGCTCAGAGCGCCTTGTACTCAGAGCGTCTGTTATTGGCAGCCATGCGCGGTGTAACATCTTGGTGCTAGGCAGTGGCAAGGCTTCTGTGTATTGTGTGGCAGCGTGCCCTCTTGGGGATCTGTTCTCCTACAGGTTAGTTGTTCCAGCATCGCTTTGCTCTATTTACCCAAGGCTTCGGGGGGGCGGCTTGGATGTGTTGTGGCCAAGGGGCCTGAGTCCTCGAGGCATTGGAATATGTATGTATGGTTGGACAATGGCAGTCTTGTTAGATCCAGCTATAAGTTGCTTTAAGTTTCAATCACCATAATACTTGATGTTTTTTTTGTTTTTGTTTTTTTTAAATAAGGTCATTATTACATTTCCAAATTGGCATATTGCATAGGACTTGGAAGCTCTGTCCAATCTGCAATTATCAGAAAAAGTAGTTCCGAGCTTCACAAGTATGGCACCGCACACAACCTGAATGTGACTGATGAGAATATGGTGCGGATGCATGGATAATAATGTATCCATGTGCATGCACTGGGGCAATGGTGGGCTCTCCATTATCACATCGGGTACAAGCAGGGTCACATTCATGTGCTTTACAGCAGCCATTTTCAGTGACACGTTATTTTCCTGATCTATAGTCAATTGGAAAAGGCTGCTAGGTGCTGGCCCTGCCGCCGCGCACCTTGCCCCCTGGGCCCTGCCGCCGCATGCCTTGCCCCCTGGGCCCTGCTGCCGCATGCCTTGTCCCTGGGTATATTCTATTCTACTGTGTGTTAATAAGAGTTCATAAGGGCTCATGCAGACGTCTGTGCAACATGGTGTAAGCACGGATCCTAATGCTCAGCCTGATCCATGGAATTCCGACCTGAGCGTAACTGCTTCATATATTTCTATAAGGGCGGTCATGCTCTGGTTAGGAGTCCCCCCATGGCCAGTCCGGGCATTAGGGTGTGTGCACACGTTGCGGATTCTGCTGCGGAAATTTGTCTAAATCCGCAGGTCAAAAGACCTGGGGTTTATCTGCGGATTTATTGTGGATTAGCCTGTGGTTTTCCCATGCGGTTTGACACCTGTCATGGAGCAGGTGCCAAACCGCTGTGGAATCCGCATAAAGGATTGACATGCTGCGGATTTAAATCCGCACGGAAAATTCCGCAACGTGGGCGCTGCGTTTTTCAATTTGTATTGACTTAAATGGTACTGTACACTGCAGCAGAATCCGCAACGTGTGCGCACACCCTTAGGCCTGTTTCACACTTCGTTTTTTTTGGGTCAGATCAAATCCGCCAAAATGGTGGAAAGCGGATCCGTTGCTAACTGATGTGAATGGATGCCACCTGATCCGTTTTCTGACGGATCCGATGAATGAAGAATTTTAAAGGAGCCGCTGCCCGAGAAAGAGAGAGAGAGATTTTTTTCTTCCGCCAGAAAGGATTTCAGGGTTAAATTTCCGGCTGACTTCCTTTCTCCGGGCATGCGCACTGTAAAATGCGTATCCTGCAGCAAAAAAAACGTTGCAGGGTCCGTCCAGGCATGTCGGCGGACGCAAAAAACTTGGCGGATGCAACTCAATGGCGGATGCAACTCAATGGGGAAAAAAACGGATCCGCCAAAACAAATGGCGGATCCGTTTTTTTAAAAAACCGGCGCATTTTGACGGTCAAAAACGGAAGTGTGAAACAGGCCTTAGGGTCCATGCTCGGACAGTGTGGCACTGACATCTCCATCAGCTGTTAGAGAGTCACTCTGGAGGTTCAGCCTCGGAGACCATCACTGGTAGGAAGAAGACTGGGCTCGTACTCCTTGTGATCGGCTGGAGAGCGGAGGATGCAGGCAGTCTCTATTGTAGTTGATGGGAGTAATGTAAATGTATGAGACCATCAGGTGCTTATAACATGAATGTCTGCTCGTGAGCGTGCATGATAATCGGACTGATCCTGTCCTGCAGGAAGTCTTGTGGTAGAGCCACATTTCTGTGGCCATTACGTTGTGTAGACCTGGTATGGTACTTACTAATGTTATTATTCTGATCAGTCTGACTCCTGCATCGCCGCTCTACAGGATGAGTCACAGCCGGCGCTGCTGCTGATCTAAAGGAGCACATGATATTTCGTGTCTACTGAGGCTGATGAGGTTCTAGTGGGCTGATGCCACAGTGCATTGCTGGAGCTGCACGGCCTGTGCACATCCAGTCGGTAGGTGTAGACTGGGGCTCTGTACATTATACGTCTGCTCGCAGCAGCAAATGGATTACATGGGCACTTTACACTCTCTTGGTGGCACCCTTCTGTGTGTTTTTGTTTGTCTTGGGAATCTGTCAGCAGGTTTTTGCTACCCTGTTTGAAAGCAGCATGATATAGGGGCTGAGACCCTGATTCCAGCGATGTGTCACTTACTGGGCTTCTTGCTATCATTTTACTAAAATCACAGTTTTCCCTGCTGCAGATGTAGTAGTGCTCTAAATGCTAAGCTGTGTATAACCCCGCCCCCACCACTGATTGTCAGGTGTGTACAATATGCATAGGTCAGAAAGCTGCCAATCAGTGGTGGGGCCGGGGTGATGCGCCGCTCATAACTATGGAGGACTACCTGGCAGCAGGTTTCCTGGTGACACAGGATCCACCAATCACAGTAGGCAATGTCACAGCTCACCTGCTCCCTCTCCCCTCATCATGACCATTGCATATGATTGAAAAAAAATCTAATCCTGCAGAGGGTTTATTTCAGGTCCGTGATAAATGCAGCAGCTGACGTCTCGGGGCTTTCTCCTCAGCCCCAGCGTCCTCTCCTTTGTGTCAGTCCAGTTCTGGGTTAGTGAATGCTTCGATGCTAACGAGTGACAGCACTTATTGTGAAGAAGCCTGGAGCGCGGTGCTTGTTAGACTACATGTTGAAAGCTTTCCTCCGCTGCTCTGGGAGGGGAAGACTAAAAGAATTGTGCAATTCCTTGCTCTTCCGCCATATCTGACATCTGGTGTGAAGAGACTGTACGGCGGCCGGAGCCCTGCAGGTATTGTGCACGTGGCCTATTAGTCAGAACAGCACACGTGCATGACACCGACATACAGCGGCGTCTCTCCACGGCCAGTGTCAGATCAGGAAAAGTGCACTTTTTATTGTCTTTTTTTCTTATTTCTTGTCACTCTGATTCTCGCCCTCTTTATGTATGTACAGTGCTGATTGTAGTTACCTTTCCATTCTTTACAGCAACATTACAAAGCAAATTTCCAATGTTTATTACCTCTAATAATGTGGTGGCTTTACCTGATTTATATCCACAAGCTATTTTATTGTTGCCTCATTATTAACCCCTTTAAAAATTAACCCTTCTTTACATTTTAATAGATCACATGAAAATAAGAAGCGTTGTAATATATCGTCTCAGAGCAATCTACGGTACTTCTTTCTCCTCCTGGACTGATCATTTATTCTTCAGCGAAGACAGAATTTCATGTTGGCCAGATAGGAAGTTTCATTTGGTACTTCTAAAATCCTAGGGAGGAGCTAGACACAGACGGTCTGCCGAAATGGCAGTTACGGATCTTCATTGAACATCATAAGCACCAATGGTCATCTCCTATATCAATAATGGGAAAGTATATTCACTGAAGAGATATAGATATATACAGTTAGGTCCATATATATTTGGACAGAGACAACATTTTTCTAATTTTGGTTCTAGACATTACCACAATGAATTTTAAGCAAAACAATTCAGATGCAGTTGAAGTTCAGACTTTCAGCTTTCATTTGAGGGTATCCACATGAAGGGTTTAGGAGTTTCAGCTCCTTAACATGTGCCACCCTGGTTTTAAAGGGACCCAAAGTAAGTGGACAATTGACTCCAAGGCTATTTCATGGACAGGTGTGGGCAATCCCTTCGTTATGTCATTCTCAATTAACCCCTTCACCCCCAAGGGTGGTTTGCACGTTCATGACCGGGCCAATTTTTACAATTCTGACCACTGTACCTTTATGAGGTCATAACTCTGGAACGCTTCCATGGATCCCGGTGATTCTGACATTGTTTTCTCGTGACATATTGTACTTCATGTTAGTGGTAAAATTTCATTCAAATAACTTGCGTTTATTTGTGAGAAAAACGGAAATTTGGCGAAAATTTTGAAAATTTCGCGATTTTCCAACTTTGAATTTTTATGCCCTTAAATCACAGAGATACGGCACACAAAAAACTTGATAACTAACATTTCCCACATGTTTACTTTACATCAGCACAATTTTGGAACCAAAATTTTTTTTTGTTAGGAAGTTATAAGGGTTAAAAGTTGACCAGCGATTTCTCATTTTTACAACACCATTTTATTTTTAGGACCACATCACATTTGAAGCCACTTTGAGGGGTCTATATGATAGAAAATACCCAAAAGTGACACCATTCTAAAAACTGCACCCCTTAAGGTGCTCAAAACCACATACAAGAAGTTTATTAACCCTTTAGGTGCGTCACAGGAATTTTTTTGAATATTTAAAAAAAAATGAACATCTAACTTTTTTTCATAAAAAAAATACTTCAGGTTCAATTTTTTTTATTTTACCAAGGGTAACAGGAGAAATTGAACTGCAAAAGTTATTGTGCAATTTGTCCTGAGTACGCAGACACCTGAAATGTGGGGGGGAACGACTGTTTCGGCGCATGGCAGAGCTCAGAATGGAAGGAGTGCCGTTTGACTTTTTCAATGCAAAATTGGCTGGAATTCAGATTGGACGCCATGTCACGTTTGGAGAGTCCCTGATGTACCTAAACAGTGGAAACCCCCTACAAGTGACCCCATTTTGGAAACTAGACCCCCCAAGGAACTTATCTAGATATGTGGTGAGAACTTTGAACCCACAAGGGCTTTACAGAAGTTTATAACGTACAGCGGTACAATTAAAAAATCATATTTTGTCCACAAAAATGATCTTTTCACCCCAATTTTTATTTTCCCAAGGGTAACAGGACCCTAAAAGTTATTGTGCAATTTGTCCTGAGTACGCTGATACCCCACATGTGGGGGTAAACCACTATTTGGGCGCATGGCAGAGCTCGGAAGGGAAGCAGCGCCATTTGACGTTTTTGGCTGGAATTGAGATCGGACACGATGTCGCGTTTGGAAAACCCCTGATGTACCAAAACAGTGGAAACCCCACACAAATGACACCATTTTGGAAACTAGACCCCCTAAGGAACTTATCTAGATGTGTGGTGAGCACTTTGACCCCCCCAGTGCTTCACAGAAGTTTATAACACCCGGGCGTGAAAATAAAAAATTCGTATTTTTTCCACAAACATGATCTTTTAATCACCATTTTTTTATTTTCCCAAGGGTACCAGGAGAAATTGGACCCCAAAAGTTGTTGTCCAATTTGTCCTGAGTATGCTGATACCCCATATGTGGGAGAAAACTACTGTATGGGCACACGTCGGGGCTCGGAAGGGAAGTAGTGACGTTTTGGAATGCAGACTTTGATGGAATGGTCTGCGGGTGTCATGTTGCCTTTGGAGAGCCCCTAATGTACCTAAACCGTGGAAACCCCCCACAAATGACACCATTTTGTATACTAGACCCCCCAAGGAACTTATCTAGATGTGTGGTGAGCACTTTGAACCCCCCAGTGCTTCACAGAAGTTTACAACGCCCGGGCGTGAAAATAAAAAATTCGTATTTTTTCCACAAACATGATCTTTTAGTCACCATTTTTTTATTTTCCCAAGGGTACCAGGAGAAATTGAACCCCAAAAGTTGTTGTCCAGTTTGTCCTGAGTACGCTGACACCCCATATGTGGGAGAAAACTACTGTATGGACACACGTCGGGGCTCGGAAGGGAAGCAGTGACGTTTTGGAATGCAGACTTTGATGGAATGGTCTGCGGGTGTCATGTGCGTTTGGAGAGCCCCTGATGTACCTAAACTATTGAAACTCCCCACAAGTGACCCCATTTTGGACACTAGACCCCCCACGGAACTTATCTAGATGTGTGGTGAGCACTTTGAACCCCCAAGTGCTTCACAGAAGTTTATAACACTCGGACGTGAAAATAAAAAAAATCATTTTTTTCCACAAAAATGATATTTTTGCCCCCAATTTTTTATTTTCCTAAGGGTAACAGGAGAAATTGGACCCCAAAAATTGTTTTGCAATTTGTCCTGAGTAGGCTGATACCCTACATGTGGGGGTAAAACACTGTTTGGGCGCATAGTAGAGCTTGGAAGGGAAGGAGCACCATTTGACTTTTTCAACTCAGAATTGGCTGGAATTGAGATCAGATGCCATGTTGCATTTGGAGAGCCCCTGATGTGCCCAAACAGTGGAAGCCCCCAATTCTAACTCCAACCCGAACCCCAACACGCCCCTAACCCTAGCCCTAGCCCTAACCCTAACCCTAACCCTAGCCCTAACCCTAATGGAAAAATGGAAATAAATACATTTTTTTTATTTTATTATTTTTCCCTAACTAAGGGGGTGATAACGTGGGGTTTGATTTACTATTTATGGCGGTTTTTATGTTTGGCGGCTGTCGCACGCTAAAAGACGCTTTTTATTGTAAAAATAGTTTTTGCATCACCACATATTGAGAGCTATAATTTTTCCGTATTTTGACTCACCGAGTCATGTGAGGTCTTATTTTTTGCGGGATAAGTTGACGTTTTTATTGGTACCATTTTCGGGCACATGAAATTTTTTGATCGCTTTTTATTCCGATTTTTGGGACGCAGAATGAACAAAAACCAGCGTTTCATGAATTTCTTTTGGGGGGGTGCGTTTACACCGTTCCGCGTGCGGTAAAATTGATAAAGCGGTTTTATTCTTCGGGTCAGTACGGTTACAGCGATACCTCATTTAGGTCGTTTTTTATGTTTTCGGTTTTATGCAATGAAAACTATTTTATATAAAAAATAATTATTTTTGCATCGCTTTATTCAGCGAGCTATAACTTTTTTATTTTTTCGCTGATGATGCTGTGTGGCGGCTCGTTTTTTGCGGGACAAGATGGCGTTTTCAGCGGTACCATGGCTATTTATATGCGTCTTTTTGATCGCGCGTTATTACACTTTTTGTTTGGCGGTATGATAATAAATCATTATTTTTTGCTTCGTTTTTTATTTTTTAAGGGGTTCGCTAAAGGGGTTAACTAATGGGACAGTTTTATAGGGCGGGTCGTTACGGACGCGGCGATACCTAATATGTGTACTTTTATTGTTTGTTTTTTTTATTATTTCCAAAAAATGGATTTATTGGGGGAATATTTTTTTTTTTTTTTCTAATTTATTTGGCGATTTTTTTTTTTTTATTTTTTTTTTAAATTATTTTTACACTTTTTATTTTTTTTTTTTTACTTTATTAAATAGTCCCAGGTGGGACATCACTGTCCTGTGACAGATCGCTGACAGCGATCTGACACAGGCACTGCAGAAGGCTTCCTCATGCCTGCGCTTTGCAGGCACTGAGGAAGCCAGCTTCCGCAGGCCCCCGAAGGCCCCCGTTGCCATCTTGGATTCGGGGGCCTGGAGGAAGGGAGTCCCCCGCAGCAGCGCTGCACATTGCGCTGCCGTTGGGGGCTCAGGGAAGCACGGAGGGAGCCCCCTCCCTGCCGATGCTTCCCTTTAACCCCCGGTACACCGCGATCGTGTTTGATCGCGGTGTGCAAGGGGTTAACGTGTCGGGGGCGGTCTGTGACCGCCCCTGACACATTGTGCCGGGTGTCAGCTGTGATAATCAGCTGACACCCGGCCGCGATCAGTGGCGCTCACCACGTGGGCGCCGCTGATCGCGCCGACGTACTATCCCGTCCCCGGTCATACGGGCCCGGGTACCGTGGACGGGATAGTACGTCGGATGGCAGAAAGGGGTTAAGCAGATAAAAGGCCTGGAGTTGATTTGAGGTGTGGTGCTTGTATTTGGAAGGTTTTGCTGTGAAGGAAACATGAGGTCAAAGGAGCTCTCCATGCAGGTGAAACAAGCCATCCTTAAGCTGCAAAAACAGAAAAAACCCATCCGAGAAATTGCTACAACATTAGGAGTGGCAAAATCTACAGTTTAGTACATGCTGAGAAAGAAAGAAAGCACTGGTGAACTCATCAATGCAAAAAGACCTGTGCGCCCACGGAAGACCACAGTGGTGGATGATCGCAGAATAGTCTCCATGGTGAAGAGAAACCCCTTCACAACAGCCAACCAAGTGAACAACACTCTCCAGGAGATAGGCGTATCAATATCCAAATCTACCATAAAGAGAAGACTGCATGAAAGTAAATACAGAGGGTTCACTGCATGGTGCAAGCCACTCATAAGTATCAAGAATAAAAAGGCTAGACTGGACTTTGCTAAAATAAACATCTAAAAAAGCCAGCACAGTTCTGGAAGAACATTCTTTGGACAGATGAAACCAAGATCAACCGCTACCAGAATGATGGAAAGCGAAAAGTATGGCGAAGGTGTGGTACAGCTCATGATCCAAAGCATAGCACATCATCTGTAAACCACGGTGGAGGCAGTGTGTTGGTTTGGGCATGCATGGCTGCCAGTGGCACTGGGTCACTAGTGTTTATTGATGATGTGACACAGGACAGAAGCAGCCGAATGAATTCTGAGGAATTCAGAGCCATACTGTGTGCTCAGATCCAGCCAAATGCAGCCAAACTGATTGGTCGTCGTTTCATACTACAGATGGACAATGACCCAAAACATAAAGCCAAAGCAACCCAGGAGTTTATTAAAGCAAAGAAGTGGAATATTCATGAATGGCCAAGTCAGTCACCTGATCTCAACCCAATTGAGCATGCATTTCACTTGTTAAAGACTAAACTTCAGGCAGAAAGGCCCACAAACAAACAGCAACTGAAAACCACCGCAGTGAAGGCCTGGCAGAGCATCAAAAAGGAGGAAACACAGCGTCTGGTGATGTCCATGAGTTCAAGACTTCAGGCAGTCATTGCCAACAAAGGGTTTTCAACCAAGTACTAGAAATGAACATTTTATTTACAACTATTTAATCTGTCCAATTACTTTTGTTCCCTTTAAAAACAGGGTGGCACATAAGGAGCTGAAACTCCTAAACCCTTCATCCAATTTTAATGTGGATACCCTCAAATGAAAGGTGAAAGTCCGAACTTCAACTGCATCTGAATTGTTTTGTTTAAAATTCATTGTGGTAATGTCTAGAACCAAAATTAGAAAAATGTTGTCTCTGTCCAAATATATATATGGACCTTACTGTATGTATTTGTGTGTGTGTGTGTGTGTGTGTGTGTATGTATGTATATAATATTGTGAGACAGCGACCGGAGTCATATGTGAGGGTCGCTATGTGTCCCCCAGAATGCGCTCAGAAGTGTATTATATCCGCTGGAGTGCCCTGTCGTCGCAGCATTGTGCCTGTGACTCACAGCGCAGAATAAAAGTGAGTTTGAGCCTGGTCAAGTTATTTGGACCAAGGAGTTTATTCAGGAAAACCCGGCATGGGCTTTTATTTTTTAAATAGACTGCAGGAAGGTAGTGGGGTCCAGTCCGTTTCCTCCAGCCCAGGTCTTATAAGTAACATAGTAATTAAGGTTGAAGGAAGACTTTAAGTCCATCTAGTTAAACCCATATCCTATCCTAACCTGCCCTAACATGTTGATCCAGAGGAAGGCAAAAAAAACCCATGTGGCAAACAGTAAGCTTCACATTGAGGAAAAAAATTCCTTCCCAACTCCACATACGGCAATCAGACTTGCTCCCTGGATCAACGCAATAGTAAGGAAACTAGTGTATATACCCTGTAATATTATACTTTTCAAGAAAGCCATCCAGTCCCTTCTTAAATTTTAGTAGGGAATCACTCATTACAACATCATATGGCAGAGAGTTCCATAGTCTCACTGCTCTTACAGTAAAGAATCTGCGTCTGTGATTATGCTTAAACCTTCTTTCCTCCAGACGTAGAGAATGCCCCATTGTACACGTCACAGGTCTAAGAGTAAAAAGATCATTAGAAAGGTATTTGTACTGTCCCCGCATATATTTATACATTGTAATAAGATCACCCTAAGCCTTCGATTTTCCAAACTAAATAACCCCAAGTGTAATAACCTGTCTTGGTATTGCAGACCCCCTAGTTCCCTAATAACCTTGGTCGCTCTTCTCTGCACCCGCTCCAGTTCAGCTATGTCTTTCTTGTACACCGGAGACCAGAACTGTACACAGTATTTTAAGTGTGGTCGCACTAGTGACTTATATAGAGGTAAAATTATGATCTCGTAATGAGCATCTATGCCTCTTTTAATGCATCCCATTATTTTATTTGCCTTTGCAGCAGCTGCCTGACACTGGCCACTAAATGTGAGTTTGTTGTCCACCCATACACCCAGGTCTTTTTCAGTGACCGTTTTGCCCAGTGTTTTACAATTAAGCCCATAATTATACATCTTGTTCGTTCTACCCAAGTGCATGACCTTACATTTATCCCCATTAAAGCTCATTTGCCATTTATCGGCCCAAGCTTCTAGTTTACATAAATCCTCCTGTAATATAAAATTGTCCTCCTCTGTATTGATTACCCTGCAGAGTTTAGTGTCATCTGCAAATATTGAAATTCTACTCTCCATTCCCCCTACAAGGTCATTAATAAATGGTAAAAAGAAGCGAGCCCAAAACTGACCCCTGTGGTACCCCACTGCTAACCGTGACCCAGTCCGAGTGTGCGCCATTAATAACCACCCTTTGTTTCCTATCCCTGAGCAAGCTCTTTACCCACTTACACATATTTTCCCCTATCCCCATTGTTCTCATTTTATGTATTAACCTTTTGTGTGGCACCGTATCAAAAGCTTTTGAAAAGTCCATGTACACCACGTCCACTTCATTCCCTTGATCCGGAACTTACCTCTTCATAAAAGTTTATCAGATTAGTCTGACAGGAACAGTCCCTCGTAAACCCATGTTGATATTGGGTCATGAGGTTATTCTTCTTCAGATACTCCAGTATAGTATCTCTTAGAAAACCCTCCAGGATTTTACCCACAGTTGAGGATAAGCTCACCTATAATTTCCAAGTTCAGTTTTTGTCCCCTTTTTGAATATTGGTACCACATTTGCTATACGCCAGTCCTGTGGTACAGACCCTGTTATTATGGAATCTTTAAAGATTAAAAATAATGGTCTATCTATGACTGTGCTTAATTCCTGCAGTACTCAAGGGTGTATCCCATCCGGGCCCGGGGATTTGTCAATTTTAGTGATTTTTAGACGCCGCCGTACTTCCTGCTGGGTTAAGCAGGTGACATTTAATGGAAAATTTTTTTATCCCTGATCATGTTATCAGTCATGGGATTTTCTTGTGTAAATACTGTTGAAAAAAAGTCATTTAGCATATTGGCTTTTCCCTCATCCACCATTTCACCCAGACTATTTTTAAGGGGGCCAACGCTATCATTTTTTAGTTTCTTACTATTTATGTAGTTAAAGAATATTTTGGGATTATTTTTACTTTCTCTGGCAATGAGTCTCTCTATCTCAATCTTTGCTGTCTTGATTTGCTTTTTACAGAATTTATTTAATCTTCTGTATTTATTTAATGCCTCATCACTACCTACTTGCTTTAATTCTCTAAATGCTTTATTTTTATCTCTTATTGCACCTCTTACAGCTCTATTTAGCCATAGTGGTTTCCTCCTATTTCTCGCATGTTTATTCCCATACGGTATATATTGTGCACAGGTCCTATTCAGGATGCTAATAAACGTCTCCCATTTTCTTTGTGTATTTTTATGTCTCAGGATATCGTCCCAGTTAATTGCACCAAGATCATCTCTCATCCGTTGGAAATTTGCCTTCCTGAAGTTTAGTGTCCTTGTAACCCCTCTACTACACATCTTATTAAAGGATACATGAAAACTTATTAATTTGTGATCACTATTACCCAAGTGACTCCCAACCCTTACATTTGATATGCGGTCTGGCCTGTTGGTTAATATTAGGTCTAGTGGTGCCCCTCTTGTTGGGTCCTGAACCAGTTGTGAAAGGTAATTGTCTCTCATCGTTGTCAGAAACCCATTACCTTTGCTGGAACTGCAGGTTTCGGTTCCCCAATGTATTTCAGGGTAGTTGAAGTCCCCCATAATAATGACTTCTCCTTGAGTCGCAGCTTCATCTATTTGCTTTATGAGGATATTCTCTGTTGCTTCCATTATTTTTGGAGACTTATAACAAACCCCTATCAGTAATTTATTATTTTTTTCCCCCTCCCCTTATCTCTACCCACAGGGACTCTACATTTTCATTAGATTCATATATATTATCGCGAAGGATGGGTTTTAAGGATGATTTTACGTATAAACACACGCCTCCCCCTCGCTTATTTGTACGGTCATTTCTCAACAGACTCTAGCCCTGTAAATTAACCGCCCAGACATGGCTCTCATCCAGCCATGTCTCAGATATCCCCACCATGTCAATATTATGTTCCAACAAAATTCTAATTCCTCCATTTTTCTTGGTGAGGCTTCTGGCATTAGTATACATGCACTTTATGTATCTCTCTGTACCTCTGTTCTTTCTTAAATTATTAACTGTTCTAACCCCAACCCCCATGCCACCCCCAATTTCATTGTTTGTGCCCAGATCTCTATCTGCACTGTCTTCCCCTCCTATAATAGGAATACCCCCCGCCATCCCTACTTTAAACACTCCTCCAACCTTCTAGCCATTTTCTCCCCCAGCACAGCTGCACCCTCCCCCTTGAGGTGCAGCCCGTCCCTAGCGTAGAACCTGTAGCCAACTGAGAAGTCGGCCCAGTTCTGCAGGAACCCAAACCGCTCCTTCCTACACCAATTCCTGAGCCACTAATTAACCTCCCTAATCTCCCGTTACTTCCTGTACCACGCCAGAGAGGCATTTCCGAAATTACCACCTTGGAGGTTCTTGCTTTAAGCTTCCAGCCTAATTCCCTGAAATCATCTTTAAGGACCTTCCACCTACCTCTAACTTTGTCATTTGTGCCAATGTGCACCATGACCGCTGGATCCTCACCAGCCACTCCCAGTAATCTGTCAACTCGATCAGCGATGTGTCGGACTCGAGCGCCAGGTAGGCAGCACACTGTTCGACGATCCCTGTCTTTGTGACAGATTGCCCTATCTGTTCCCCCTAATAATTGAGTCCCCCACTACCAACACCTGTCTGGCCTGCCCTGCTCTCCTATTTCCCCCCTTACTGGAGCAGACACTCCTCCGGCTTTCAGAGGACATGCCTTGCTGTGCCTATGGCCACAGATTGGAGAGAGGAAAAAAAAACCCTGCAGAAAGGGTTTGGGTGTGTCAGTTCTGACGTGCACAGAGAGAGAGCAGTAGTCTGCAGAGCTCCCTGTGTGAGGCAACACAGGGCCAAGCTGAGCCAAGGTCTGGCACTCCTTTCATACCCGGGCAACGCTGTCCCTCACGGCAACTGGCCACGGACTGTTTTGTTGCTTCCCGGCTGCGATCCGGAGAATACAGCCTATTGTGCACTGTGAGTGTTTTTTTTGTGGACAGTAACCCCTTTCTGGCATCTGACGAACTATCCCGTCCACGGGACCCGGGCCCCTATGCCCATGGACGAGATAGTACGTCATAGCAATCAGCGGCGCTCAAGGGGTGAGCGCCGCTGATTGCGGCCGGGTGTCAGCTGATTATCACAGCTGACACCCGGCACTATGTGTCAGGCCCCCAACACGTTAACCCCTGGCACACTGCGATCAAAAACGATCGCATGATCGCTGCGCTGCTCCAGGGTCCTCCCTCCCTGCAGGTCCCTGGAATCCATATGGCGACGGGGACCTTCGGGGGCCTGCAGGGAGCCGGCTTCCTCAGTGCCTGCAAAAGCGCAGGCATGAGGAAGCCTCCAGCACTGCCTGTGTGAAATCGCTGATGTGTCACAGCGATCTGTGATGTGTCAGATCAGCGATCTCACACATGACAGTGATGTCCCCCCTGGGACAGTATAATAAAGTTACCGTATATACTTGCGTATAAGCCTACCCGTGTATAAGCCAACCCCCCTAATTTTGTCACAAAAGACTGGGAAAACTTATTGACTCGCGTATAAGCCTAGGGTGGAAAATGCCGAAGCTACTGCCCTTATAATGCTGCACAGTGAGCGGCCCCTTACAATGATGCACAGTTATTAGTGGCCCCTTATAATGCTGTACAGTGAGCGGCCCCTTACAATGATGCACAGTTATTAGTGGCCCCTTATAATGCTGTACAGTGAGCGGCCCCTTACAATGATGCACAGTTATTAGTGGCCCCTTATAATGCTGCACAGTGAGCGGCCCCTTACAATGATGCACAGTTATTAGTGGCCCCTTACAATGATGCACAGTTATTAGCGGCCCCTTACAATGATGCACAGTTATTAGTGGCCCCTTACAATGATGCACAGTTATTAGCGGCCCCTTACAATGATGCACAGTTATTAGTGTCCCCTTATAATGCTGCACAGTGAGCGGCCCCTTACAATGATGCACAGTTATTAGCTGCCCCTTACAATGATGCACAGTTATTAGTGGCCCCTTATAATGCTGCACAGTGAGCGGCCCCTTACAATGATGCACAGTTATTAGTGGCCCCTTATAATGCTGCACAGTGAGCAGCCCCTTACAATGATGCACAGTTATTAGTGGCCCCTTATAATGCTGCACAGTGAGCGGCCCCTTACAATGATGCACAGTTATTAGTGGCCCCTTATAATGCTGCACAGTGAGCGGCCCCTTACAATGATGCACAGTTATTAGCGGCCCCTTACAATGATGCACAGTTATTAGTGGCCCCTTATAATGCTGCACAGTGAGCGGCCCCTTACAATGATGCACAGTTATTAGTGGCCCCTTACAGTCATGGCCAAAAGTATTGACACCCCTGAAGTTCTGTCAGATAATATTCAGTTTCTTCCTGAAAATGATTGCAAACACAAATTCTTTGGTATTATTATCTTCATTTAATTTGTCTTAAATGTAAAAACACAAAAGAGAATGAAGCAAAACATTGATCATTTCACACAAAACTCCAAAAATGGGCCGGACAAAAGTATTGGCACCCTCAGCCTAATACTTGGTTGCACAACCTTTAGCCAAAATAACTGCGACCAACCGCTTCCGGTAACCATCAATGAGTTTCTTACAATGCTCTGCTGGAATTTTAGACCATTCTTCTTTGGCAAACTACTCCAGGTCCCTGATATTTGAAGGGTGCCTTCTCCAAAGTGCCATTTTTAGATCTCTCCACAGGTGTTCTATGGGATTCAGGTCTGGACTCATTGCTGGCCACCTTAGAAGTCTCCAGTGCTTTCTCTCAAACCATTTTCTAGTGCTTTTTGAAGTGTGTTTTGGGTTATTGTCCTGCTGGAAGACCCATGACCTCTGAGGTAGACCCAGCTTTCTCACACTGGGCCCTAAATTATGCTGCAAAATTTGTTGGTAGTCTTCTTCATAATGCTATGCACACAGTCAAGCAGTCCAGTGCCAGAGGCAGCAAAGCAACCCCAAAACATCAGGGAACCTCCGCCATGTTTCACTGTAGGGACCGTGTACTTTTCTTTGAATGCCTCTTTTTTCTCCTGTAAACTCTATGTTGATGCTTTTGCCCTAAAAGCTCTACTTTTGTCTCATCTGACCAAAGAACATTCTTCCAAAATGTTTTAGGCTTTTTCAGGTAAGTTTTGGCAAACTCCAGCCTGGCTTTTTTATGTCTCGGGGTAAGAAGTGGAGTCTTCCTGGGTCTCCTACCATACAGTCCATTTTAATTCAGATGCCGACGGATAGTACGGGTTGACACCGTTGTACCCTCGGACTGCAGGGCAGCTTGAACTTGTTTGGATGTTAGTGGAGGTTCTTTATCCAACATCCGCACAATCTTGCATTGAAATCTCTTGTCAATTTTTCTTTTCTGTCCACATCTAGGGAGGTTAGCCACAGTGCCATGGGCTTTAAACTTCTTGATGACACTGCGCACGGTAGACACAGGAACATTCAGGTCTTTGGAGATGGACTTGTAGCCTTGAGATTGCTCATGCTTCCTCACAATTTGGTTTCTCAAGTCCTCAGACAGTTCTTTGGTCTTCTTTCTTTTCTCCATGCTCAATGTGGTACACACAAGGACACAGGACAGAGGTTGAGTCAACTTTAATCCATGTCAACTGGCTGCAAGTGTGATTTAGTTATTGCCAACACCTGTTAGGTGCCACAGGTAAGTTACAGGTGCTGTTAATTACACAAATTAGAGAAGCATCACATGATTTTTTGCACAGTGCCAATACTTTTGTCCACCCTCTTTTTTATGTTTGGTGTGGAATTATATCCAATTTGGCTTTAGGACAATTCTTTTTGTGTTTTTTCATTTAAGACAAATTAAATGAAGATAATAATACCAAAGAATTTGTGTTTGCAATCATTTTCAGGAAGAAACTGAGTATTATCTGACAGAATTGCAGGGGTGTCAATACTTTTGGCCATGACTGTATAATGCTGCTGCTGCCTCTATTAAAAAAAAAAACCTATATACTCACCTCGTCCCTGCTGCAGCTGCTTTCTCAGCGTTGCCGGCTCTGCAGTGACTGTTCAGGCAGAGAGCGCCTGCTAACTACATCATGGCGCCCTCTGACCTGAACGTCACTGCCAGAGGAAGCAAGACAGCAGAGCGACGCGCAGCGGTGGAACGGGGGACAGGTGAATATGGATTCCTCCGCTATACTCGCCTCTCCTAGCATGTCTCTTGCAGGCCCTGTGCTTATTCCATCTTCTCAGCGCTGTTCTTCCTGCTTTCAGCGGTCACGTGGTTACGCTCATTACATATGTGCATATGTAATTAGCCGCTCATTACATATGTGCATATGTAATGAGTGGCACCGCGTGACGGCTGAAAGCAGGAAGAACAGCGCCGAGAAGATGGAATAAGCATGGGGGGCTGCAAGAGACATGCTAGGAGAGGTGAGTATGATCTCCTACACCCCCGCCCGGCCGACCCCCGGTATATGACTCACGTATAAGCCGAGAGGGGGGCTGAATATCTCAGCTTATATGCGAGTATATACGGTAAAAAAAAAAAAAGTGTAAAAATAATTTATAAAAGATCGCTAAATAAAAAAAAAAAAAATTCCCTAATAAATTCATTTTTTGGAAAGAAATAAAAAATAAAAGTACACATATTTAGTATTGCCGCGTCCGTAACGACCCGCCCTATAAAACTGTCCCATTAGTTAACCCCTTTAGCGAACCCTTTAAAAAATAAAAAACAAAGCAAAAAATAATGCTTTATTATCATATCGCCGAACAAAAAGTGCAATAACGCGTGATCAAAAAGACGGATATAAATAACCATGGTACCGCTGAAAACGTCATCTTGTCCCGCAAAAAACGGGCCGCCACACAGCATCATCAGCGAAAAAATAAGTTATAGCTCGCAGAATAAAGCAATGCAAAAATAATTATTTTTTATATAAAATTGTTTTCATTGCAGAAAAGCGCCAAAACATGAAAAAAGACAAATGAGGTATCGCTGTAATCGCACTGACCTGAAGAATAAAACCGCCTTATCAATTTTACCGCACACGGAACGGTGTAAATGCACCACCCAAAATAAATTCTTGAAATGCTGGTTTTTGTTCATTCTGCGTCACAAAAATCAGAATACAAAGCGAACAAAAAATGTCACGTGCCCGAAAATGGTACCAATAAAAACGTCACCGCGTCCCGCAAAAAAATAAGACCTCACATAACTCGGTGGGTCAAAATATGGAAAAATTATAGCTCTCAAAATGTGGTGATGCAAAAACTATTTTTACAATAAAAAGCGTCTTTTAGCGTGCAACAGCTGCCAAACATAAAAACCCGCCATAAATAGTAAATCAAACCCCCTGTTCTCACCCCCTTAGTTATGGAAAAATAAAATTCAAAAAATGTATTTACCGTATATACTCGAGTATAAGCCAACCCCGCTAATTTTGCCACAAAAAACTGGGAAAAGTTATTGACTCGCGTATAAGCCTAGGGTGGAAAGTGCAGCAGCTACTGGTAAATTTAAAAAATAAAAATAGATACCAATAAAAGTAAAATTAATTGAGGCATCAGTAGGTTAAATGTTTTTGAATATCCATATTGAATCAGGAGCCCCATATAATGCTCCATACAGTTCATGATGGCCCCATAAGATGCGCCATACAAAATACACCCCATATAATGCTGCACAAAGGTTAATAATGGCCCCATAAGATGCTCCATAGAATAGGCCCCATATGCTGCCCCCATAAGATGCTCCATAGATTATTCCCCCATATGCTGCCCCTATAAGATGCTCCATAGATTATTCCCCCATATGCTGCCCCTATAAGATGCTCTATCGATTATTCCCCCATATGCTTCCCCCATAAGATGCTCCATAGATTATACCCCTATATGCTGCCACTATAAGATGCTCCATACATTATGCCCCCATGTGCTGCCCCCATAAGATGCTCCATAGAGTATGCCCCATGTGCTGCCCCCATAAGATGCTCCATACATTATGCCCCATGTGTTGCCGCTGCTGCATTTAAAAATAAAAAAATGACATACTCACCTCTCCGTCGCTTGGGCCAGGTGCCGCTGCTTGCTGCTGTCTGGCACGTCATCTGTCAGTGACGTTTAGACTGCAGGGAGCGTGGCGCTCACTAACACGTCACCGCGCCCTCTGCTGTTTGAACGTCACTGACAGATGAGGTGCCAGACAGCAGCAAGCAGCGATGGACCCGGACAGGTATCGCTATACTTACCCGTCCTGGCGCTGTCTCTTCAGCCCCCAGCTTCTCCGCATCTCCCTTCCTGCCTTCAGCTAGCATGTGGTACCACTCATTACACCTCATGAATATGCGCATATTCATGAGTGTAATGAGCGGTACCATGTGACCGCTGAAGGAAGGAAGGGAGATCGTGGAGAAGCTGGGGGCTGCAAAGACCGTGCCAGGACCGGTAAGTATGACCTGACACCCCTGCCCCCCCCTCCGACCCCCTGGTGTATATGACTCAAATATAAGCAGAGAGGGGGACTTTCAGCCCCAAAAAATGGGCTGAAAATCTCGGCTTATATTAGAGTATATACGGTATTTCCATTTTCCTGTTAGGGCTAGGGTTAGGGCTGTGATTAGGGTTAGGGGTGTGTTTGGGGTTAGGGTTGGAGTTAGAATTTGGGGGTTTCCACTGTTTGGGCACTTCAGGTGCTCTCCAAACGCAACATGGCGTCTGATCTCAATTCCTGCCAATTCTGCATTGAAAAAGTCAAATGGTGCGCCTTCCCTTCCAAGCCCTGCCATGCACCCAAACAGTGTTTTACCCCCACATATGGGGTATCAGCCTACTCAGGACAAATTGCAAAACAACTTTTGGGGTCCAATTTCTCCTGTTACCCTTAGGAAAATAAAAAATTGGGGGCAAAAATATCATTTTTATGGAAAAAAAAAGTTTTTTATTTTTACGCCCGGACGTTATAAACTTGTGAGATATCAGCGTACTCAGGACAAATGCACAATAACTTTTAGGGTCCTGTTACCCTTGGGAAAATAAAAATTGGGGGTGAAAAGATCATTTTTGTGGAAAAAATGTGTGTTTTTTTTTTGTTTTTTTAAATTTTACGACTGTACGTTATAAACTTCTGTGAAGCCCTTGGGGGTTCAAAGTTCTTACCACACATCTAGATAAGTTCCTTGGGGGTCTAGTTTCCAAAATGGTGTCATTTGTGGGGGGTTTCCACTGTTTTGGCACATCAGGGGCTTTCCAAACGCGACATGGTGTCCGATATCAATTCCAGCCAAAAAAAGTCAAATGGCGCTGCTTCCCTTCCGAGCTCTGCCATGCGCCCAAATAGTCGTTTACACCCACATATGAGGTATCAGCGTACTCAGGACAAATTGCACAATAACTTTTAGGGTCCTGTTACCCTTGGGAAAATAAAAATTGGGGGTGAAAAGATCATTTTTGTGGAAAAAATATGATTTTTTAATTGTATGGCTGGACTGCTGTGAAGCCCTTGTGGGTTCAAAGTTCTCACCACATATCTAGATAAGTTCCTTGGGGGTCTAGTTTCCAAAATGGGGTCACTTGTGGGGGGTTTCCACTGTTTAGGCACATCAGGGGCTCTCCAAACGTGACATGGCGTCCGATCTGAATTCTAGCCAATTTTGCATTGAAAAAGTCAAACTGCACTCCTTCCCTTCTGAGCTCTGCTATGCACCGAAACACTGGTTCCCCCCACATATCAGGTATCAGCGTACTCGGGACAAATTGCACAATAACTTTTGCAGTCCAATTTCTCCTGGTACCCTTGGTAAAATAAATTGGACCTGAAGTAATTTTTTTAAATGTTCATTTATTTAAACATTCAAAAAATTCCTGTGAAGCACCTGAAGGGTTAATAAACTTCTTGAATGTGGTCTTGAGCACCTTAAGGGGTGCAGTTTTTAGAATGGTGTCACTTTTGGGTATTTTCTATCATATAGACCCCTCATAGTGGCTTCAAATGTGATGTGGTCTGTAAAAATAAAATGGTGTAAAAATGAGAAATCGCTGGTCAACTTTTAACCCTTATAACTTCCTAACAAAAAAATATTTTGGTTCCAAAATTGTGCTGATGTAAACATGTGGGAAATGTTACTTATTAAGTTTTTTGTGTGCCATATCTCTGTGATTTAAGGGCATAAAAATTCAACGTTGGAAAATTGCGAAATTTTAAAAATTTTCACCAAATTTCCGTTTTTTTTCGACAAATAAACGCAAGTTAATTGAATGAAATTTTACCACTAACATGAAGTACAATATGTCATGAGAAAACAATGTCAGAATCACCGGGATCCATGGAAGCGTTTCAGAGTTATTACCGCATAAAGGGACAGTGGTCAGAATTGTAAGGCTCTGTGCACATGCTGCGGATTTTTCCACGCGGAATAAAAAAAGCAGCATGCCACTTCTTTTGTGCAGTTTTGCTGCAGTTTTCCACCTGCTCCATTTTACAAATCCACAGGTGGAAAACCGCACAAAAACGGCAGTAAAACCGCAAAAAAAATGCAGGAAAAATGCAGGTAATTTAACCTGCGGATTTAGTAAAATCCGCGCGGAAAAATCCGCGGGAGGATCCGCACCGTGTGCACATAGCCTAAAAATTGGCCCAGTCATGAACGTGCAAACCACCCTTGGGGGTAAAGGGGTTAAACACATTTTTTGTTTGAACTTGCTGGGTCACTGCCTCATCTCTGCACAGTGTGGACACCTATATTATCGGGACACTAGAGACCCTAGGAACGCTCCTCCACTATAAACTGGACAGTGTAAATGAAGCTCATGTCTCGTTCAGGCCAATCTGGAGATTATTTTTTTTTAATGATCCTTAAACATTGGCTACAGAATGGGCTGACACCTGACGGCTTACCTCGTGTCCGCAGGTGTTGGATGTTTAAAGGGTCTGGAAAGCCGACTATTTCCACTCCTTACATTCCACACGTGTTCCATGAAGCTTAGAAAACGCTTTCTTGACCTCATAAGCCTGGCTCTAAATGTGCAGCCAGTACATGGAGACCTAATACACTAGTGTGTACAGACTCCACAATACGTGTTTGTTGGACTTGTTTTCTTCAAGAATAAACCTTTACTTCAGTGGATCCGCTGAGTGCAGAGTGTTAGGGAAGTGTCAGAGGGCCGTATAACTCAGGCGAGGATCACAACGCAATGCTCGGACTGGCCGGAAGCTCTCCCGACTGGAGCGTGGCAGCATGTATTCCTATGCAGCTGTAACGCTAGAGTCTGGCGAGCTGCTGGCCAGTCCAAGCTTTGCGTTGCGCTCCTTGTCTGAGTTATACGAACATTTTACCGTGATATCTGTTTTGAGGAGCTGTCTTCTACTCGGGCACCATAACCAAGTACCAAGTAGTGCCGCGTCCCCTACTTAAAATCTGTTTGTTGTGATACCAAGCACATGGATTTCTGCAGAAATCCTGCTGTGTGTAGAGGTACCTTTTTTTTCCCATTCATGAAAACTTGGCAGCATAGTGTGTGGACATCATAAACTGTTGGGCCGGAGTCACATTACTGTAGAATATGGGCGAGTGCCATGCAAGAAAACATCACATAGCACCCGGCCCAGTGTTAAAATATGGGGCAGCTCACATCAGCGTTTATTTTCTCGGCCGTATTCAGCGTGCGTGTAAAATCGCATCATGCTGTGATTGTCACCGAGACTCGACCAATGTAAGCCTGTGGGCGCGAGAAAAAAATCGCACAGCACTCGGACTATGCAAGTGCTGTCCGTTTTTTTGTTGTTGTTTTTTTTTTATAGGCATCGGTGTCCTTTGAAAAGCCAGCAATTCATGTGCCATGTACTGTAAAATCACACTGGTTAGAATAGAGTAGGTATATACACATAGAATACATAGCTATATAGTTGTCAGTGACACATATAGTATGTGTATATATGTATGTGTATATATATTACATAGACGAAAAGCAGGGAATTCAGCAGCCACGTACTGTAAAATCGCTGCAGTAGCTGACAGGTTAGAAGAGATGGATTACATACTGTAAATACTTATAGAATAGGTAGATATATACATGTCAGTGACAAATACAAATTAGGACAGTGTGTGTGCAGCTTACTGCACATGTATTTAATTAATAAAAGATTATTTTTTGAAAAAAAAAATGGCGTAGGCTCCCACGCAATTTTCGCAGCCAGCAGAGGAAAGCTAACGGCTGAGGGTCGATGTTTATAGCCTGGGAAGGGGGTAATACCCATGGAGCTTCCCAGGCTATTAATATCATCTCACCGCTGTATAATTAGCCTTTACTGGCTATTAAAATGGGGGACCCCCAAAAAATGACGTAGGGTCCCACTATAATTAATAACCAGCAAAGGCTATGCAGACAGCTGAGGGCTGATATTAATAGCCTAGGAAGGGACCATGGATACTGTCGTCCCCCCCAGGCTAAAAACACCACTCAGCTGCCCCAGAAAAGGCGCATATATTATATTCTAAAATTTCCTTTGAAAACGATCGCACTGCACTCGGATGTAAATTGGATGCAAGGCGTGAAAAATTGGATTGTACACTCAAGACGCTCGCATGACACTCGTGCGACTCTCGGCAGGGAGACTTGGACCGATTTTTCCATACGTTCAGTGTGACTCCGGCCTTACAGGTAGAAGTACCGTGCTGTTTTTTTAAAAGGGAGCAGCAGGTTTTTGCTAGGTTAGCTGAGAGCAGCATGATATAAGGACTGAGACTCTGATTAAAGTTATGTATCCCTTTATTTACTGGGTGCAGCAGTTATGATAGTCTCAATTTTTTTTGCTGCAGTTCTAGCAGAGCTCAGATGTTGAGCCCTGTATAACCCCGTCCACACCACAGCTTTTTGTGTGCAATGTATAGTGAGAGAGCTGCTAATCAGTGCGTAGGGCGGGCTTGGATCGGAGGCACAGCTCAGCTAGTCCTCTAGTGATAATCTCCTGCTGATTAAACATTAAATGTATTGAAACTGCAAAACATATTCCAGTAAGTGATACATCGCTGGAATCGGACTCTCAGCCCCTAAATCGTGCTGCTTTCAAATGGAGTAGTGAAAACCTGTTGTCAGATTCCCTGTAATCTTCTTGCTCTGTGCTATGCAATCCTCTGACATGTAGTGCCGGGCAGTGGGTCCTTCATATACAAGACCCTGAGAATGATTTGTCCTGGTAATTGATGCCAGTCAGGACTTTGCTCATCCCTTAGGGCAGAAGCTTCTCCTGGACACAATCACTATGGTTTGACCTTGGAGCAAGGTCACTCCTTTGCTTGTATTCAGATTTGGTTTCTTCTGCTGTAAATGTAAGATCTGACATATGGCCTCCAGTTAATGAATTGGCCTATGGAGGATGGGTGTCGGCTTACTGTTCATACCCCAGGATTGCGGTGGATATTATTTATGATGTTTTTTTTGTAATGTGCACGCTGATATCTTTGGGCCTTGGCTATAAAGAAACATAAGGATCTTGTGATCTGTGTTGTGTTTCTGCTCTAATAATTCTTGTTGGGTTGTTTTGACCCATATTTTGTGAGCACCGTAAACCCTGATCAGCAGTGACACGAGCCAGGCTTTCTACTTAATCCCCTCATGCTGAGTCTCTCTTACAGTGTTCAGAGGTCCCGTGGTGTCCGCTTATTTCTCAGTTTCTGGAAGGAGTTGTAGTTAAAGCCTTGTGCGTCCATTAGTGTGACGGTCTGACTTGTGCTCAGGGCCTTGGGAAAGGCGACATTGTAGCTAGACAATTCTGGCTTTTAATTTATTTTTCTTCCCAGGATTTCTCATTGGGCAAATAAGTCTGAATTGCGTTTCATTTTTTTTTTACAGGAAAGATGTATATCTTTGTACCGTGTTAGCCAGTAGCCCCTTCTTTTCAGTTAGCCATTAAAAGGTATCAACTACTGAGGACTCTCAATCCTGAATATTTTTTTTTTAGGTCTTTAAAGAAAATGCCCTATTGCAAACTATTTTGCAAGCTTAGGTTTAAGATGAAATCTAAGACAAAATGAACATTTTCCCTGCTGTAAGTAAATAAGTAAAAGTAATAGTGCGTATAAATAACATTGGGCATACCTCACAACTTTTGAAGAAGGGAAAGAGGGACAAAAGCTGCGGTGCGCCCAGCGCACCGTGGCAAAATTTAGGCCACACGCCGACCACACCCATTTCACAACTATTCACACCCATGTCCACGCCCCAACCACACCCATTTAGCACTGCTGATCGCACTGACTGGTACCGAGGGCACAGTGGCTATCATTATGGGTACCGTGGCTGGCATTATGGGCACAGTGGCTGGTACTCTTGGCACATTGACTGGTACTGAGGAAAAAAAAGAACAGAGAGAGAGAAAAAAGAAAATAATGAGAAAGAAAGAAGGGGAAAAAAAGAACAGAGAGAAAGACAGAGGGGAAAGAAAGAGAGAACAGAGAAAGAGAAAAGGGAGAGAAAGAGAGAGAAAGAAAAAGGGGACAGATAAAAGAACAGAGAGCGAAAGAAAGAGAACAGAGTGAGAGAAAGAACAGAGAAAAAGAAAGGAAGAACAGAGCAAGAAAGAACAGAGAAAGAAAGGGGAAAGAAAGAACAGAGAGAAAAAGAAAGATGAGAAAGAAAGATTAGAGAGGGAAAGAAAAAGAAAACAGGGCAAAAGAAAGAACAGAGTGGAAAGAAAGAACACAGAAAGAAAGAGAGAGAAAGAGAACAGAGAAAGAGGGGAAAGAAAGAACAGAGAGAGAAAGAGGAAGAACGAAAGAATAGAGAGAAAGAATGAGAGGACAGAAAAAAGAGGGGAAAGAAAGAACACACAGAGAGAGAGAAAGATTAGAGAGAGAAAGAAAGGGGAAAGAAAGAACAGAGAGAAAAAAAGAGGAGAAAGAAAGAACAGAGAGAGTGAAAGGAAGAGGGGAAAGAAAGAAGAGAGAGAGAAAGAAATAAAGATTCTATAAAGATAATATAGCAGCCCAGCTCATATTTTAGTGCCCACCTGAGCCTCCTGATGCAGGACATATCATGATCCGCTCACATGGTCAACATCCCTGAGTCCAAGATGATCGCGCTGTCGGAGGAGGACACGGTGATGGATCTGAAGCATTCCCTGAAGTGGCTCTATGGTTCCGTCACAATCTCCTCCCGAAATTACCTCATTTCCGGTCAACTTCCAGCACGTCATTTCCGGTGGAACGTCACGTGCGAATTTCAAAGTGCTCCTCGGGGCTCTGCCGTGTACTTCTGTGTCTGCGGGAAAAGTAATCTCCCGGCCGGGGCAGTGGGGCAGACTCAAAATCGGGACTGTCCTGCTGGATCTGGGACAGTTGGGAGGTATAAATGCTCCCCACCATACACCTTGTACACACATGGCGCAGCACACCTCCCACACACACGGTTCCGCTCCGTAAACCTCGCGCGCACACACGGCTCCACTGAGTACACACATGGCTCCACTACGTAAACCTCGTACACCTGCGGCTCTGCTCTGTAAACCTTGTACACATGCGGCCACGCTCTGTACACCTTGTACACACATGGCTCCACTCCGTAAACCTTGTACACATGCAGCTTTGCTCCATACACCTCGTACACAAGCGGTTCCACTCCGTACACACGCGGCTCCACTCTGTACACCCCGTACACACAAGGCTCAGCTCTGTACACTTTGTACACACAGGGTTCCATTTTGTACCCCCCGCACACATGTGGCTCCGCTCCGTACCACCCGTACACACATGGCTCCGCTCCATACACACGCGAATCCACTCGGTACACCCCGTACACACATGGCTCGGCTCAGCACACTTTGTACACACAGGGCTCCGTTCCGTACACACGGCTCCGCTCCGACGTACACACACGGCTCCGCTCCGTACACCTCGTACATACACGGCTCCGCTCCATACACACACACGCGACTCTGCTACATCCTCCCTGTAAACCCCTCCTGACCCCACACATAAACTTCACTCATCCAGCACCATGACAACCAGCACAGCAGAGTCCTGCACACACTGAGGCCCCTGATCACCGCAGCCCCTCACAGCCTGCAATGAACGCTAGGCTGTAATTAGTTCTCTTCTCTGTGCGCACAGTACCTGTGATGAGGTCACAGGAGGGGAGGAATCAGGAGTCGCATGATGATCATGTGACTCCTCCCCTCCTGTGACCTCATCACAGGTCCTGTGCGCACAAAGAAGAGAACTAACTACACCCTAGCGTTCATTGCAGGCTGTGACTGGCTTCGGTGCGTCTCTGGGAGGGCGAGTATGGGGAGGGGCGTGCGGCTTGTCTCCCTGCAGTGTGGGACAAATAGTGTCGGGGGCGGGACAGGGGGTGGCAGGGGCAAAAATGGGACTGTCCTGCGGAATCCGGGACGCTTGGGAGCCGCATATGTACGAGGTGTACAGAGCGGAGCAGCGCGTGTATAGGGCGTACGGAGCAGAGTCGTGTGTGTACTTGGTGTACGGAGCGGAGCCGCATGTGTATGGGGTATGTGGAGCTGTGTGTGTGTACGTAGTGGAGCCATATGTGTAATGGATGTACGGAGAGGAGCTGCACGTGTACGAGGTGTATGGAGCAGAGTCGTCTGTACTTGGTGTACGGAGCGGAGCTGCATGTGTATGGGGTATGCGGAGCCGTGTGTGTATGGAGTGGAGCCATATGTGTACTGGATGTACGGAGAGGAGCTAAGTGTGTACGAGGCATACAAAGTGGGCTTTTCCCACAGACACAGGAGTACACGGTAGAGCCCCGAGGAGCACGCACATGACGTTCCATCGGAAGTGATGTGCTGGAAGCTGACCGAAAATGAGGTAATTTCATGAGGAGATTGTGACGGAACCAGGAATGCTTCAGATCCATCACCATGTCCTCCTCGGACAGCGCGGACAGCCGGATCGCCTTGGAATCAGGGATGCCGGCCATGTGAGTGGATCATGATATGTCCTGCATCGGGAGGCTCAGGTGGGCATTACAATGGGAGCCAGGCTGCTATAGTATCTTTATAGAATCTTTCTTTCTCTATCTTTGTTTCTTTCTCTGTTCTTTCTTTCTCTCTATCTGTTTCTTTCTCTGTTCTTTATTTCTCTCTCTCTCTTTCTCATTCTCTGTTCTGTCTTTCCCTCTCTTTTTCTTTCTCTCTCTGTTCTTTCTTTCTCTCTCTCTGTTCTTTCTTTCTCTCTCTCTGTTCTTTCTTTCTCTCTCTCTGTTCTTTCTTTCTCTCTCTCTGTTCTTTCTTTCCCTTCTTTCTTTCTTTCTTTCTCTCTTTTCTTTCTTTACCTCTTTCTCTCTGTTCTTTCTCTGTCTCTGTTGTTTCTTTCCCTTCTCTCTCTCTCTCTCTGTTCTTTCTTTCTCTGTTCTTTCTTCCCCTCTTTCTTTCTCTCTCACTCTGTTCTTTCTTTCCCCTCTTTCTTTTTCTCTGTTCTTTTTTTCTTTCTTTCTTTTTCTTTCTCTCTCAGTTCTTTCCTTCCCCTCTTTCTTTCTCTCTGTTCTTTCTTTTTTCTCTGTTCTTTCTTTCTTTCTCTCTCTTCTTTTTTCTGTCCCTACTTTCTTTCTCTCTGTTCTTTTTCTTTTTCTGTTCTTTCTTTGTTTCCCCTCTTTATTTTTCTCTGTTCTTTCTTTCTTTCCCCTTTCTTTCTCTCTGTCCTTTCTTTCGCTCTCTGTTCTTTCTTTCCCCTCTTTTTCTCTGTTCTTTCTTCTTTCTCGCTGTTCTCTCTGTTCTTTCTCTGTTTTTTCTTTCTCTCTCGCACTCCTTTCTTTTTCTTTCTTTCTTTTCTTTTTTCTCTCTGTTTTCTTTCTTTCTTTTACTTAGTACCAGTCAGTGTGCCCACAGTACCGGCCAATGTGCCCATAATGCCAGTCACTATGCCCCTAATAGCAATCAGTGTGATCAGCAGTGCTAAATGGGTGTGGCTGGGTGTGGACATGGGTGTGACTAGTCGCAAAATTGGTGTCGGGGCGTGGCCTAAAACTTGCACCGCAGCCTTTGTCCCTCTTTCCCTTCTTCAAAAGTTGGGAGGTATGCTAATTATTTACCTATTCAAATTTACTATGTGGAGTGCTGCGGAGCCGTGGCGCAAGGAGGAGAGCAGCGCTGAGGGAGGCGCGCGGGAGCGGGTCCTGAGAGTGCGAGCGCCGGTGCAGAGGAGCCAGCCCTGAGGTGAGATCAGCGTCAGTGCTGTGCTGCGCTGCCACTGAGGGAGGAGACAGACTGACTGTCACTCACTGTGCGTGTGGCGCCGGCCGGCCGGTGGCTGCAGCGCTAGCGTCAGTGTGTGTCTGTGAAGTCACTGTGTGCAGTGCCCCATAACTAAATGCAGCTCAGGAATGTGCGGACAGTGGATGGATCTTCTTGGTCTGGCCTGCCCTGCCTGCTCCAGGTAAGAGTACCAGAGCTGAGCAGGACTTAGGGACTGGGACCGACGCAGGCATGATTTTGGGGGGCTCCTGGGGGAGAACTGAAGCATGGCAGCCATGATTTTTGGGAGGCTCCATCCTGGGGAGAACTGAAGCATGGCCTGGCTGCTCATGAATGGGGGGCCCCTGGCCTGGGGAGAAGTGAAGCATGTCCTGGCTGCTCATGAATGTGAGGGCCCCTGGCCTGGGAAGAACTTGTAGCATGGCCTGGCTGCTCATGAATGGGGGGCCCCTGGCCTGGGGAGAAGCATGGCCTGGCTGATCATGAATGGGGGGGGGCCCTGGCCTGGGGAGAAGCATGGCCTGGCTGCTCATGAATTGGGGGGCCCCAGGCCTGGGGCGAAGCATGGCCTTGGCTGCTCATGAATGGGGGGGGGCCTGGGGAGAAGCATGGCTGCTCATGAATGGGGCAGCTCATGGGAGGAGAAGAAACATGAATCGGGCGGCCCACATAGGGGGAGAAGCAGCATAAACTGGGGGGGGCACATGGGGAGAAGCAGCATAAACTGGGGGGCCACATAGGGCGAGAAGCACTATGCCAAAAGTAGACCGCATATGGGGGAGAGCATTATGAAACAAAGGGAAACGGGGGTGCATATATATATATATATTACCTGGAGGCTGTCTTGGGGGCTATATATGTTATTTAGAGGCTATGCTGGGCTGTATATATTACCTGGAGGCTGTGGTGGGCTGTATATATATTATCTGAAGGCTGTGCTGGGCTGTATATATTAACTGGAGGCTGTGCTGGGCTGTATATTTCTCCTTCGCCTCATTGGGGGACACAGATACTGTGGGGACACAGATACTGTGGGTGTATGCTTCTGCCGCTAGGAGGCTGACACTAAGTGAAAAAAAGAGGTTAGCTCCTCCTCCACAGTATACACCCTCGCCCCTATTACGGGCGGAAATCAATTTTTGCTTAGTGTCTGATGGAGGCACACGCAGTCTGGGTCTCTCCAGACTTTTTTTTTTTTTTTTTTTATATTTTCTCGCTATGAAGAGGAGACAGGGGCGACGGACCCTATTGAAAGGGTCCGATCTCCCCAAAACATCAACGGGCGAGCACACGCATGTATCGCCTCCGCGTATCCTTTCCCGCACCGAGGGACATCTCTGGGACTTTTCCCCAGACATCTATTTTTATTTTTTAAGAAGATATGACAGGGGCAACGCATCCTATTGAAAGGATCCGATTTCCCCAACCAGCAACGGGCGACCACGTGCGAGTGTCCCTCCACGTTTCCTCTCCCGCGACGTGGGACATTATGCCAGCCTTAGCCCTGTCCACCCCTAGGTAGTGAAAACATGGGCTTGCACAGAGGCACAAGACTAGTCTGTGCGCCCCCACTGCTCCACCAACGCATGACGGCGGTGCTGCATGGCGGCGGACGGTCCCTCTCCTCACCCCCTGAAGGGGTTAGATGGAGCTAGGGTGCCTGCACCGTCCGAAGATGGATTACCTCGTGGCAAGGAGGTATGGTTGGGCTGGGAGGGCCCCTGGGCAGCGAGTGGCTCCAGGCTAGCGCCGGCTTAGGGACAATCCGTTTTCCCCAGCAACTCAGGGCTGGAGCCGCAGAGTTACCATAGGGCTGTGATCAGCAGCCATCTCCCTCCTTCCTCTCTCCTTCCTCCCTCCCCTACCTGTAGCCAGGGTGCGTGGAGGCCCCGCGCGGGGCATAATGGTTGCCAGGGAGATTCCCCAGCTGGGGAAGGAGGGCGCCTCAGGGCGGTACCGGGGGAGTGCCAGGATAGCGCGCCCATGCTCAGGCGGGTAGTGTCAAATTTAGCCCGCGGTTTCGGCCTAGGCCGCGGGGGAAAGGCCCGCCCCCCTGCGTGACGTCAGATCGGGCGCCGCCCCCAGGTCCGGGGCGGGCGTTGGATTAAATCGAGGCCCCGGCTTAAGAACAGGGTAGGCCGCGATCAGGAGAGCATCGCAGCCTACCCAGAGAGGAAGGAACAGCAGGATCAGGAGCGCGGGGAGACAGCAGGAGCCGGGTAAGTGCGACCCCGTCCCGGAGCCACACTAGGGCAAGTTATCCTCCTTCTCCTCATTCCCCCTTATGCCTTAAAAAAAAAAAAAAAAAAAAAAAAAAAAAAAAGAGAGAGAGAGGAAATTGGCCTTTTTTCTGCAGTATGTCTGGGAAAAGGAAAAAAAAAAAAAAAGCACATGTTCCGAGCCCATTGACCTGGACACTCCAGAGTCACGTGAAACAGTGGACAGCCTCATAGAAGCCATCAATCAGACCCTGGGGTTTGATGATGATACCGCAGCGGCTACGGGGCTTAAAGTGGCATGTAAACGAGTGAAGCGGCCGCACAGAATTTTTTCCTCTCACCCTGAGTTTGAGGACATAGTGCAGCGGCACAGAGAACGTCCAGAACGGCGTTTTCTCGGGTTAAAAGGCACTCGAAACGAGGTATCCGTTTGCTCCGGACCTCCGTAAACAATGGATGGAATCCCCGATAGTGGATCCTCCGGTTTCACGCCTGGCCACTAAGACCCTGTTATCTGTCCCTAGAGTTTCCTCGATTAAAGATCCCACGGACTGCCTTATTGAGAGCCTAGCTCGTTCAGTATATGAGGCGTCAGGGTCTGCACTTGCTCCCTCGTTCGCAGCAACTTGGGTAGCCAAGGCTATGATATCATAGTCAGAAACATTAAACAAGGTCGCACAGGAGCAGGATCTACCTGCAGAGATCTCGGAGGTCACATGTCAGATTACGATAGCCGGAGATTATGTATTGAATGCGTCTTTGGATGCGGCCAATTGTTCAGCACTTGCTGCCGCTAATGCAATCTCTATCTGAAGAGTCCTATGGTTGAGGACATGGCAGGCTGATTCTACTTCCAAGTAGTCCTGGACTTCCCTGCCTTATCAGTGCGGCCGCCTATTTTTTGGATCAACTTATCTCCGACTCCACTGGAGGAAAGAGCGGGTTTCTCCCTCAACAGAAGGTTAAATCGTTTTTTTGTCACCCGGTTCAGGCACGTTTTCGAGCCTTTCGCAGTGCCACCGGCCATTCTAGGCCGGGCGTGACGGCATTGGTCAGGTGGCGGCCGCTAAGTAGCCGGAGCCGGGTCCGGAACCCAAATAGGAGACCGGTCCGGGGTCATGCGTTAAAAGACTCCGGGTGGACTACAGGGCCCAATTCCGCCACCTCAGGCTGCCCCAATCAGGATAGGGGGCGGCAGGTCATATAGAGCCAACCCACTGGGGAGAATGCTTGCTCAACAGGCCAGATCGAGGGGACCCAGATCCTAAGGATCATCGGCCAAATGACACAGCAAAGTGGGCGGCCGCCTACTCTGTTTTCACCACGTCTGGGCCAACGTCGCTCACGACGCATGGGTAAAAGAATTGGTGTCCTCAGGTTACAAAATAGAATTTGTCAGATACCCTCCAAGATGGTTTTTTTCTTTCCCGGCTTTCCAGGGTGGATAGGATACCCAGTTAAGGGCTCTATTGGGAGCCATCAAGTCGCTCCTGCACAACGGAGTCATTGTTCCAGTGACGGAACGCGGAAAAGCTCAGGGGTTTTATTCCAACCCTTTTGCGGTTTCCAAAAAGGACGTGTAACAACCCTGCTGGCATCACTTCATGGCCTCCCATCCCCCGCACACCAACTTACTTTCTGCTTCAAGCCATGCTGTGAAATCTGTCTGTTGCCAGCCCTGAGCTCCATGTGCTATGCCTCTTGTTCTCCTGCTTGCTCTCCATGTTTCCTGACTGTGTGTATAGGGGGGCGGCGCCTGAACTCTCTGGTTCTTATGCAGTCTGGGTGCACCTGGGTAATCTGTCCCTGACCAATCACCTGGAGCCCTTGACTATTTAGTTTTGCCACTCCCACTGAAACATTGCCTGTGCAATGTCTATACTCAGTTAGTGTCTTGCAGCTGAGGAAGCCAGGCCCTGTTCTGTGTATCTCCTTCTCTGGAGGAATACTTCTTGTCTTGCCTTGTACCTTGTCTGCCTGCCAGGAGGCTGAATATCCTGGCATTTGAGTCTTGTTTCCAGTGCCTTGTCTGTTCTTTGTCCGCCTGCCAGGAGGCAGAATATCATGGTCCTTGTGTCTTTGTCCCTGTGTCTCTGTCTGAACTCAGTCTTACCTCTGTCTGTCAGTCTCCTTGTTTGTGGTTCCTTCTCTGCCGTGTCTTTCCTTGTGTCCTCCCTGTCTGTGCATCTGCACCCTAGCAGCTTTATCTGTGCATCTGCACCCTAGCAGCTTTATCTGTGCATCTGCACCCTCGCAGCTTTATCTGTGCATCTGCACCCTCGCAGCTTTATCTGTGCATCTGCACCCTCGCAGCTTTATCTGTGCATCTGCACCCTCGCAGCTTTATCTGTGCATCTGCACCCTCGCAGCTTTATCTGTGCATCTGCACCCTCGCAGCTTTATCTGTGCATCTGCACCCTCGCAGCTTTATCTGTGCATCTGCACCCTCGCAGCTTTATCTGTGCATCTGCACCCTCGCAGCTTTATCTGTGCATCTGCACCCTCGCAGCTTTATCTGTGCATCTGCACCCTCGCAGCTTTATCTGTGCATCTGCACCCTCGCAGCTTTATCTGTGCATCTGCACCCTCGCAGCTTTATCTGTGCATCTGCACCCTCGCAGCTTTATCTGTGCATCTGCACCCTCGCAGCTTTATCTGTGCATCTGCACCCTCGCAGCTTTATCTGTGCATCAGCTCCCTCGCAGCTTTATCTGTGCATCTGCACCCTCGCAGCTTTATCTGTGCATCTGCACCCTCGCAGCTTTATCTGTGCATCTGCACCCTCGCAGCTCTGCCTGCTCAGCACTCCTGCGGCTCTGCCTGCTCCGCACTCCTGCGGCTCTGCCTACCTGCATCTCCTGTGTGAACAGGTCCAAACCTGTTCTCTCATATACCACTCCTTCCTGCCTATATCCATACCTGCACCTCCTGTGTGAACAGGTCCAAACCTGTTCTCTCATATACCACTCCTTCCTGCCTATATCCATAGCTGCACCTCCGGTGTGAACAGGTCCAAACCTGTTCTCTCATATACCACTCCTTCCTGCCTATATCCATACCTGCACCTCCTGTGTGAACAGGTCCAAACCTGTTCTCTCATATACCACTCCTTCCTGCCTATATCCATAGCTGCACCTCCGGTGTGAACAGGTCCAAACCTGTTCTCTGATATACCACTCCTTCCTGCCTATATCCATAGCTGCATCTCCGGTGTGAACAGGTCCAAACCTGTTCTCTCATATACCACTCCTGCTTGCCCTGTGTCTCAAGCCGTCACCTACCTGCCCAGTGTCTCCAAGCCGTGCCCGCTTGCCCAGTGTCTCCAAGCCGTGCCCGCTTGCCCAGTGTCTCCAAGCCGTGCCCGCTTGCCCAGTGTCTCCAAGCCGTGCCCGCTTGCCCAGTGTCTCCAAGCCGTGCCCGCTTGCCCAGTGTCTCCAAGCCGTGCCCGCTTGCCCAGTGTCTCCAAGCCGTGCCTGCCTGCCAGTGTACCAAGCCGTGCCTGCTTGCCCAGTGTCTCAGCCTGCTTGTCACTCGCACCTGTCCAGGTGTCCTGTTCCCGAATGGGATCAGCAGCCACAGCCAGACACCACCCTGGAGTGGCACCCGGCAGCTACCTGCCGCACAAGCCTGACCTCACCATCAGAGGCTCCAGTGAAGACCAAGGTAGCTGTCGCAGTCACGCCCCTTCCAGGGTAGTTTGGTCTGTGGCACAGTGGGGCCACAACCCCCGGCTCGCGCCATTCAGCCAAGGCGCGAGCGTGACAGGACGGGTCTGTCTGGCCTGTTTTTGGACCTAAAGCTTCTGAACAAATTCATCAGGATCAGACGTTTCCGGATGGAGTCTCCGTTCAGTCATAGCGGTCATGGAGCAGTGAGAATACTTGGCCTCAATTGACAGCCAGGACGCATTTCTGCATAATCCCAGTGTGTTCACAAAAGTTATGGCAATTGTCAGGGCCACACTGCATTCTTGAGGCATAGTCGTCTTGCCTTATCTGGACGACCTCTTGGTCCAGGGCCCGTCAATACGGTCATGTGAAGAAGGTGTCAACATCACGCTAGATACTCTTGCCGCCTAGATGGTTGGTCAATGCAAAGAAATCATCCCTTGTGCCAGCTCAGAGGATCTCCTTCCTAGGAATGATCTTCGACACTTGCTGAAGGTTGATAATTCTCCCTCAGGAAAGGGTGCTAGTCTCCGGTAGGGAGTCCGGACACTACGCCAACCAGTCCCTCACACCATCCGATCCGCAATAAGGATCCTAGGGAAAATGGTGGCAGCAATCGAAGCGATACCTTAAGACCAGTTCCATCCTTCACCCCCTGCAGCACGTCTCGTGTCAGCCTGGGACAAGAATCCTTTCACGCTCGATCGGCGGTGCAAACTGTCCTCAAGTCTGGCAGTCGCTCGGAGGGTGGATAACCAGTTCCTCTCTGGCCTAGGGGAAATCTTTCCCCCCATGTCATGGGCTGATAATGACAATCGACGTCAGTCTCCTTGGTTTGGGAGCGGTGTTTCGCCAACCACACAACCCAGAAACGGTGGTCGCCACAGGAGGCACGCCTCCCGATCAACTTATTGGGGATGCGAGCAATTCGACGGGCTCTGCAGAAGTTTCGTCACTTTCTAGCAGGCCGCCCCGTCTGGATTCCATCGGACATCGCCACAGCGGTGGTTTACATAATTTGTCAGGGGGGCACCCGCAGCAGAACAACCATGCGCGAGGTGGAGCATGTTCTTCAGTGGGCCGAAGCAAACCACTCGGTGATTTCGGCTGTCCACATCCCGGGCGTGGAAAATTGGGCGGCAGACTTCCTCAGCCGCCAGGGTCTTCCATCCAGAGAGTGTTCTCTACATCCCGAAGTTCTTCTTGTCAACTGTGGGGAGCTCCGGATGTGGACCTGGTGGCTTCCAGAGTGAATGCCAAGGTGCCCACATATGTCGCTCGGGCCAGGGACCCGCAGGCATTCGGGTGGACGCATTGGTTCTACCATGGAACCAGTTTCGCCTCCCATATCTATTTCCCCCAATGCCACTACTCCCGAGAGTCAGCAAAGGGATCAAGACGGAAGGAGGGCCGGCAATTCTGCTGGCCTCCGTCGAGCGTGGTATGCAGATCTAAGGCAGCTGCTCGCCGATGTTCCTGGGCGCCTGCTAGCGCGCCCAGATCTACCGTCTCAAGGGCTAATCTGCCACCCGAACTCAGGGACCCAGTGTTTGACGGCAGGGCCGTTGAATCTTGGATTCTAACCCAGGCAGGGTTCGGGAGCAAGGTGGTCGCTACTTCGATTAGCGCCCGGAGGCCTGCTTCAGCATGAATTTTACACCACACCTGGAAGGTGTTCTTTGCTTGATGTCGAGGCCGCGGTGTTTCTCTGCTAAGATTCTCGATCTCCAGCATCTTGGTTTTTCTCCAGTCGGGCTCAGAGAGCCCGGATAGCTCAGTCGGTAAAGCATTAGACTCTGGCTTTGCCCCAGGTTTCCGCAGGAGATAAATGTCGGCCTTATCCGTCCAGTTCCAGTGCAGGGTTGCTACCAATTTGCAGGTGAAAACTTTTCATCCGGGGAGTGTCCCACTTGATACCTCCCTATATGGCGCTGATGGATGCCTGGGTTCTTAACATGGTCCTAAGTGTTCTGCAGGAAGCTCCTTTGGAACCGCTTCAGGATATCGCTTTGCGGTACCCTTCCTGGAAGGTGGTTCCCTTAGTGGCCATCACTTCCATCAGGCAGGTTTCAGAGCTGGCGGCTCTATCCTTCGGAGCTCCGTTCCTCACTTTCCATAGGTATAAGGTGGTCCTCAGACCAGCCCCTCCTTTTCTGCCGAAGGTCGTGTCCTCTTTTCACATCAATGAAGATGTTGTTTTGCCTTCATTTTGTCCAGCACCGGTGCACCGTGTGGAAGAAGGCTCTTCACACGTTAGACCTGGTAAGAGCCCTCCGGAGGTACGTGTCGCGGACGGCACCCTTTTCTCAGACGGACACGCTGTTCGTGCTCCCTGAAGAACGCAGGAAGGGACTCGCTGCCTCAAAGACGACCATAGCCAGGTGGATTCGTTTGACTATTCAGGAGTCCTACTGCATTAGAGGCACGCCGATTCCAGCAGGGATCAGAGTGCACTCTACCCAGGCGGTGGGCGCCTCTTGGGCGCTTCGGCATCAGGCTTCGACGGAACAGGTTTGCAAGGCAGCAACCTCGTCCAGCCTGCACACATTTGCCAAACATAATATCCATTCTCAGGCCTCGGCGGATGCAAGCCTGGGTAGAAGGATTCTCCAAGCAACGGTGGCGCACCTTTAAACAGGAGGTGCATGTAGCTTGGATCGGTGAGTCAACTTCCCACCCAGGGACTGCTTTAGGACGTTCCACAGTATCTGTGTCCCCCAATGAGACGAAGGAGAAACATGTATTTTTGTGAGTACTCACCGTAAAATCCTTTTCTCCGAGACGCTCATTGGGGGACACAGCACCCACCCTATTAGCCAGTTGTCTCTTGTTTAAATGAATGTGTTTACTTATTTGATATAAGGGTGGTGTTTTCCTTTGGACATGTTGTACCTGTGTTAAGGCTGATTTGTTGTCCTACTACTGCTTTGGCACCAAACTGATTTCCGCCCGCAATAGGGGCGAGGGTGTATACTGTGGAGGAGGAGCTAACCTCTTTTTTTCGCTTAGTGTCAGCCTCCTAGCGGCAGAAGCATACACCCACAGTATCTGTGTCCCCACAGTATCTGTGTCCCCCAATGAGCGTCTCGGAGAAAAGGATTTTACGGTGAGTACTCACAAAAATCCATGTATTACCTGGAGTGGAGGCTATGTTGGGCTGTATATATTACCTGGAGGCTGTGGTGGGCTGTATATATTACCTGGAGGCTGTGGTGGGCTGTATATATTACCTGGAGGCTGTGGTGGGCTGTATATATTAACTGGAGGCTGTGGTGGGCTGTATATATTACCTGAAGGCTGTGCTGGGCTGTATATATTAACTGGAGGCTGTGCTGGGCTGTATATATTAACTGGAGGCTGTGCTGGGCTGTATATATTACCTGGAGTGGAGGCTATGTTGGGCTGTATATATCACCTGGAGGCTGTGGTGGGCTGTATATATTACCTGAAGGCTGTGCTGGGCTGTATATATTAACTGGAGGCTGTGCTGGGCTGTATATATTACCTGGAGTCTGTGCTGGGCGCTGTATATATAACCTGAAGGCTGTTGCTGGACTGTATATATTAACTGGAGGCTATGCTGGGCTGTATATGTTATTTGGATGCTGGGCTGGGCTGTATGTATTAACTGAAGGCTATGCTGGGCTGTATACCATATTTTATTTGGAGGCAATGCTGGGCTAGTGGGCTATATATGTTATTTGGAGGCTGTGCTGGCCTGTATATATAATTTGGAGGCTGCAACTGGCAAATAACAAATACAGCCCAGCAGCACCCTACATATATTATATCCAGCCCTGCATAGCCTCAATATTAGATAACAACAAATAACAAATAACTTTGTTGCCCTATGAAGGGTGGGGGGGGCCCGAAAAATTTCTTGCACAGGGGCCCACAACAGTCTGTGTCTGCCCCTGCCTTACCATATAACATCAGCCGTTCACATTACATGGCTGTCACTTAGACAGTGTTTTGCTTGATCATTCAATTGACTGTGATCTCGGCTGGTTCTTCCATATACAGGAGGGCTTACTCAACTAAGCTCTACTGCGAAAGCCATCACAGACATCACTGATGGCTGATCTCAGGGAGAACAGTGCCATCGGAAGTCCAAGATCGGACAAACCCGATGCAGACATATTTCCCAAAGATGAGTCTGCTGGTGCCCCCATACACATTAGTGACAAGCCAAACCTGGCAATATTGGTGTGAAGTCTAGGAAATATATCTGGATACACATTAAACTGTAGCTTTTTGCCTTGTTTGCTTCAAACCATTTTATCAAGTTTTTCTGAGTCAATTTTCTGGTAAAGTTTTGTGAGATAACTTGGTGGCTTCGATTTCAGTATTTGAGTGAGAGCAAGGGGTACGAAGGAGTGTAAGGCTATGTGCCCACGTAGCGATTCTCAAGCAGAATATTCCTGAGCAGAATCGCATACCCTGCTCCCGGGAAAACGCATGCGGTTTTTGACGCGCTTTTTTTAAGCGTTTGTCAAGTGTTTTAGCATGCGTTTTCAAGCGTTTTTGCCCATACAGTTGATGGTATGCGGAATCGCGGGCGATTCCGCAAAATTAATGAGCATGCTGCGTTTTTTACCGCTAAATGATTTTGCAGCGGTAAAAAACGCACTATTGGCACAACATGTGCGTTTACTATTAGGAATGGATGGAATGCTTTTTTTAAGCGTTTCCGCAGCAGAATCGCGCGTTTAAAATCGCCGCGGAAACGCTTAAAAAACGCAACGTGGGCCACAGCCTAACAGTTCATGTGAAGGTATGGATAGAGGAATATACAAACTAGGACTGAGCAGGTGACTTTGGTTTTGGTCCAATGGATATTGGTGACCTACCCTTGGGATAGGTCATGGAGATTGGAATGGTCCGGGCTCCAAACTCCTACCAATAAGCTGCTATTGGCTTCAGTGGCGGCCGGATGTACACACTGAACAGGGCTGCTCTATACAGCGGCCGCTGCTGATTGAGCTCTGCCGCCGCTGCTGATTGAGCTCTGCCGCCGCTGCTGATTGAGCTCTGCCGCCGCTGCTGATTGAGCTCTGCCGCCGCTGCTGATTGAGCTCTGCCGCCGCTGCTGATTGAGCTCTGCCGCCGCTGCTGATTGAGCTCTGCCGCCGCTGCTGATTGAGCTCTGCCGCCGCTGCTGATTGAGCTCTGCCGCCGCTGCTGATTGAGCTCTGCCGCCGCTGCTGATTGAGCTCTGCCGCCGCTGCTGATTGAACAGTGAGGTTGTTTTTCAAAATTAGAAAAAAAGGCATTTTTCACTTTTTCCTGGCTTGTGATGTGCATGTAAGATAGAAATGTAGGGAGTCTGCTCCAGAGCCAAGCCCACTCCATCCTTAGACTGTGATCAGAGATTATTCCAGTCTAAGTAGTTTAATCTCATAGGTGCCACCATCAACTACGACTTTTTTTACTTTGTTTCCATTATGGCATAATAACCAATAATCTACTGGGACTGGCCAAACCTTTTAGATGTCCTGGCTTTTCTTCAGTAATCCTGCTCCTGATGGGTCTAATGACACTTCCAGAATTGTAAAAATCATTGAAATCCCAAGACTGCGCTGAGTGTCCTGGGGGCATCACATGCTGAAGAGCTTCCCTGCCGCGGCCGCCGGGCACATACCCCGCTCTCTGTTGCATACACCCAGATAAGTCATGTCAGTCAAGCTGTAGGGGGGACGGGTAGTTTTGAGCTCTTGGAGCTTATCTTTACAGTATGATCATTCCATTTTATGATTTCTGTAACAAGTAACATAATTTCCATTTCCTCACTGATCAGTTAGATTTTTCTCATGAATCTTTGGTTCATCGTCCTATATATCTAAATGACAACTACTAGATGTAAAAAAAAATATATATATCTTTTATATTGCTTATCAGGAAAACTGCAGTAAAAACGGTACTTGTTTGGTGGGCTATGATCAGAGTTTTAGCCCAGCAGCAAAGCTTCTTTCCATGTCTGTGTTCTGCCTTTGACTATTAAAAGGAAGGGGTCATCAGATCAAAAAATGACCTATTGTTTAAAGGAAACTTGTCATAAAAAAAACGGAATCTATCTGGCTGGGGCCGTAGCAGTAATCTTCATGTTTGGCTGCAGGGAGAAAATGAAGTTCTTTTCCTCATGCAGCTGCTGGCTTCTTGGTATCTGGAAAGGTGCCAGCTGCTGCGGTCAGTCAGCGCTATGTACATAGTGAGCACTCAGTGATCATTGACGACTAATGGCACAGCACACAATATGGAGCAGAATGTCCATGAAGGAGGCAGGGTGCATGATTACAGCGCGCTCACCGTGCACGGATTGCCAGCAGCCTTAATGCAGACTTAATGTCTGAAAGTGAGGGCTGCAGGGAGAATATAATTTCATTCTCTCTCTGCAGCCCAGAAAACCAGCAAGACTGTGGTATTTGCTGCAGGTGACCTCTATGACTGCAGATAAACAATTGTTGTTTTGTTTTTTTTATGACTAGTTTCACTTAAATCTGCGTTTTTATTCTATATATTACATATAAATAAAAAAGTTTAATATTTTCAATTTTGCTATATTAAAACAATCTTGCATTTTCCCACTTACCACTAAGCCCTATTTTCCCTGTCCTGTACAGGCTGCTGCATTGACAGTAATAGACTGACTTTGTCTGACCTTTACATGACAGCTTATTTAGCCTGATTAGGGCATAGGTCAATGGGCAGGGAGGGGGGGGAAGTCGTCTGTGACATTTCCTCTTCTTAATGGTAAAATGGAAATTGGATACTGCTTCATTAATCAAAAGGAGCTTTTATGTGGTGGATCCTGTGTTATTTTACTGTGTATAAAGGTGTTTTCTGTCATGGTAATCCTGTCTGATGATAATGAGACTGCTGAAAAGTAATATTTGTCACGTTTTAGGCCTACTGGCCAGTGTGAGAACTGCAAGATTTCGGAGTTATATTTAAAAAAAAAAAAAAAAAAAATTAGATATTAATCTGAAAAATTACAAAAGAAAAAAAAATCTCAGTGATTTAAGCAATAAGTAATTTTCCGATGACGCCCTTCCTTCCCTTTCACACTTGTGTACGGACACACATTCTGTTGTTTTAGAAGAACCGTGTACAAATGTTCTGCTTTGACGATGGGATGTCCGCAGCTCGGAGCGGCCGATGATGATGCTTTGTTATCCTAAGAGGATCAAATGCCGTCTTTCCCTTTAAGAATCCCACAATCCCTTTCTCTGCACGTTAAAAGCTTCAGATAAATCTCTCTGAAGGATTAATTAATAGCACACAGAATTCCTCCGCTGAGATTCCTGTTGTATTAATCGCCGGCGAGTGAGTGACCTTTCTAAATCATTGATTATTCCTCTGTCTAAATGGTATTGCAGTAATCTCCTCTGTAACACCGCTTTCCTGCAAATACCATTTCTGAGGCTATAAATGACTCCCCGCGCCCTCACACGGCTCTCCTCCTAGTCAGGAGGGACACACGTGATTTACATGGTAACCGGGCCTGGCGTGGTGACACCGGAGAGTGATCAAATGTGGAGAAGACACATTAGTGACAAGCATCATGTCCTCTCCCCGTCACTGCGTGCAATACGGCTCTGGCACACTGAACACTAATGTATAGTGACGGGACGATGCTGGTTCATTTATTCATTCATTCATGTCTGGAGCTAAAAGTCCTGACCCAAGCCAGCAATGTATGAGAACGCCCAAAAATAATACTCCCATAAGTGCAGAGGCCGTGCATGCCCCCCATACCCGTGTACTCGCACGTCATGTACACATGAACCTAAGCAGGACGAAATCTCTGTGCTGTACATGCGGTATACCTTACACAGGCAGATCTCCTGCCATTAGATTGGCATTTGCTATTATTCTCCTATGCAGGATACTCATTTCACCCTGGATTTGGGTATAAAGGGGGGTTATCCTCTACTGCACGGCCCCTTCTTAACAGCTGCCCCGCCTATCCTAAAAAAAAAACAGACTGGTTCGATTCATCCAATCATAGCACTGACCCCTGGTAATCATGTGACCACTGCAGCCAGTCAGCAGCTGTTGATCGGCCGCAGTCCTCGGCATTTAGTCAGATCACACATCTGCTCTGATGGAATATTGAAGGCTGCAGCTGATCAGTGGCCGCTGATTGGCTGCAGCCGCTGTGTAATATAGCACTGCCACGTGACCACCAGGAGACGCAACGATGCGAGTGGGGGAGGCGTCGTCCGTGCAGGAGATGGCATGCGGCGTTTTCCATTTTCTGATGGTCGCCGGAGCGGTTACGGTGTTGTCCAGTTGTGGATAACCCCTTAAATCCCTGATATAATTTTAATTAAAGCTCGGCTACAGTGATATCCAGGCTCTAATTTATGAAATTTTATGTGTTTCCTTGGGAGTGAAAGGGTCACAGGGATTTCTGGGTTTCTATAAAGGGGCTCCTTTTTCCTTTTTGGTGCCGATATGACCAGCAGTGGTTGTCTCCTGGTGGCCGTCCATCGGCCTGTACACAGTCTGCATTTCTGCTGCAGCACGTCATTGGTTTCACAGTGTCCGTTGCCTCTTATTATGATTGATGGCGTGGTATTTGTCACCCCGTGCCCATGTCGTCCGTAAATGATTGCACGGAGTATTGATTGTACGTGGCTGTGCTGGTTACGGGGGTGAGTCACTGCTGCATATATTGTCTGCCTGTATCCGGCTCTGCTTCTCATTTACAGTAAAAAGCTAATTTCCAGCATCTTATTTTCTGCTGATTGACTTTTTTCCTCCCCCCAAAGGCACGATGACGATCTCCAGTTTGGGTGATCTCTCTCAGGAGGGGCCCGCCATGATGACAGGTCTGCCTGCCGCTACGGTTCCTGGCACAGAAACTCCTGTGAGTCCCAATCTGTCTCGGACGCCAGAGGAAGAACCCTTCACCTTGGAGCAGCCCATGTTCCTGATGACCACCACCGCTCAGGCCATCTCGGGGTTCTTTGTGTGGACGGCATTACTAATCACCTGCCACCAGGTAAACGGGAAGCGGCGGGCAGTCACCGGTCAGGGAGGCATGGGGTATACGAGTGTTTATGTAGGGTCTCTCTCCATTTCTTCTATTTTGGTCAAAAGTGTCTTCCATGTAACTTGGCTCCGGGAGATAGTCATCTGCTCCTGTACGAGGAGCACGGCTCCAAAGCCGTAAACGCCTTTATTCCACCCGGTCCGTAGACAGGTGCGTCCTTGTATCGTGTGACACTGCTGCCTCCCCAGCAACATAATAAGCACCCAGCAACAGAAGACAGGTGTGCCGGAGGTGGCGTGCTTAACCCTGTAACTGCTGACCCTAAAACCGGCACAGAGACGTAACTGGATATTTCTTGCCCTCTGCCACGAACCAGTGTACGACAGTGTCAAAGGTCTATTTTTTTATTTTTTTTTGGAACATGAAAAATCTTAAATTACCATCAGTCAGGACTTTTTTTTTTAAATATTATTCTTTACATTCTAGAATATGTAGATTTATATCTGAATTGTGAGCTCAGCCCTTTCCGCCATTACTCTTGTATCATTTTATGTCTCCATGTTTTCTGCATGTTCAACGAAACTGACAAAAGTAGTCTACTTGGCTTGTCTCCAGCTTTCAATCCTGGTGAAAATCCACCATAAGGCTTTGTGCACACTACGTCTCTTAAGCCCAAGTAAACCCACCGAGTTTTTCAAGCAGAACACGCTTCAGAAAACTATGGCATTTTTTTTTTCCTTAAGCATCTTTTAGGTTGTTTTTTTATTTATTTTCTTCCAGATAGGTGGGTTTTTTTTTGTTGTTTTTAGGGTTTTTCCCATGATTTTTTGTGAATTCATTTTTTTTACTGTAGTTTTTCTCACTTCATTGCATAATGAAGGAACCGCTAGCGTGTTTTTTAAGCAAAAACAATGGCAAATCTGTCCTCCAGGTGTCTTTTGAGCTTTCCTATTGACTTCTAGTATGAAGTACAGAGCATCTTTCGAGCGGAAGAATGGCAGGTCACTTCTTTAGCCTCTAGGCGTTTTTGAGAAACTTGAAGTGGTTTGAAGATACTAAAAAGTCTGAACATATAAACAACAAGTCACTTTTACATGTTGTGACTGATCGCACAGAAAAAGAGGGTGTCGACTTCACCCACCTCTGGGGAGGGGAGTGAAGGACCCAGCAGGGATCGGCTCTCTGGCGCCACTACTTGCCCCAGGTCAGTCAGGCAACTGCACCGAGGGCAAATAGTCACCAGAAAGGTTTGCGTTATTGAGGCGCTCCCAGTGAGGGGGGGATATACACCACCAGTCCAGGCTGGGGATATATATAAACCTCTCGGCCGTCACTGTCAAGGCTCCTCACTAACACCATATGGTATATTGCCACCAGTTACTCGTTCGATATAAGCCCCGTCCGACAGCAGGCTTATATCAGGTCAGAAACCATCCCGGGTAGCGTATAATAACCAACTGAGCGTGCAGACGTGGGGATTCGTGAATTGGGATAAAAGAGCAGCCCAAGAATAATTTTATATTTAATCGCCGAAAGGCGCACTAGAAATATACAGGTATATATTTACAAGAACAGATATGCAAGTATATAGTCAAGAGTGTAGCACAAGGGTAGGGTATAGATAGGCTGCAATTACTGTGTTATGTAGCATGTGACCGCAGGGAGGCGCTGATGGATCACAGGTCCTAATCTTGGATACGTGATTCTCTGGCCGCATCAGCTAACGGATCCTCCTGCCAGTAGAAAAACTTAAGTCCAAAATGAGGAGCTGCCTATTATCCCTAGGCTGCTCCCTCCCACACGCTGTGCCAACCCCTGGGCTGGGCAGCCTCCCTCCTCCCATATCTGAGAGTATGGTATCCAGGCCAAAACTGTGGAGGTTCATAACTTTCTGCCCGAAGCTCTAAATGGAATGGATTCTGCTCTATTTTTATCTGTGCAGGGAGACCAAATATGCCTACCATATGTAATTCCTGGTAGCTATGCTTTATAACTCAATAACGCAGAATTCTACAGGTGGCTGCAAGGGATGGGCATGTTGGGGAAGGAATGCCGATTATGTGCTCTGCTAGGCATTCTGTTTTTATCGTTCATTTTCCAGATTCAATATCTCAGAGCCCTGTGCTGGTCTGTGACCTGTAGTGCCACAAGGTCTAAGACAAACAAAGGAGCCAGCTGGCTCGTAGCTGTACGAGAGTTCACACCCCAGTGATAATTATGGAACTTGGTGATGGGAGGCACAGGTCTATGGTTTTTCTGCCCCCCCCCCTCCCCCTTGGGGAATCCCAAAGGTGGGGACTGAGTTTGGGAGCAAGTATTTTGGGCCACAGCATCTGACAGGGAATTCTATCAGAAATCAAAATATAATTTTCCAATATCTCACACATGTTTATGTTCATTATTTGAGCATTTTCTGATTTTCCAGTTAATTTCTGCAGCGAAATCCACCTGACAGACATTGGCCCGATTCATCAAGACCTGTATTGTTCATGGAGATTTTGGATAAGGAGAAGTGCTGGGGTAAGACTCTCCTGATTCATGGATTCATATGTCTCTACATAAATCAGGAGCGTTGGAGGAGTTACTGGCAGCTCAGTGTATGCCTCGCTACAAATCCTACTCCAGTCGCTGCTGGAGTTAAGATGTGTGTGATGAATCGGGCCCAATGTGTGCATATACCCTTAATCATCAGCTGAATTTACAAGCTGCCATTTAGAACATCATCGACATGAACTGATGCAGACGAAATTTGCAGTAATCCTGCATTATGTGAATTCACCATCATGACTTTTAGAGGATCGGCACAATGCAACGTACGAAACGCCAAAATTCTCCAGATTTCTTATTTCACGGGAAACGTCAATATTTACTAAAATGTACATGTCAGAAAACCGACAGAACCTTTTGGCAAACTACATGGCCTGTGGTGCTACTTTATATTAGATCTCCCCATACAACCCTGCGAATGATTCAGTGTAGCTTTACTGTGCGGCAGACAAAAGCTCTCTTTATGTGATGTTTTGGTCCAGTGAGGACATTTTTAAACCATTATTGCCATGCTGGTTATATGGATCACAGGAGTACGTAGCTGGTATATAAAGGATCAAGAGTGAACGGGACCTCAGTCGCAGTAGGAACCAAACCATGGCATAATGTTTTCTTAAAGGAAACCTGTCCCTACTTCTAGGGCCAATATGTAACTGGCGTTTAGTGTTCCAGATATGCCTGTGTCAAACATTACAGAGTAAAAGGGCTAACCATCCGATGAGTCTATAAGCATTAGGCACATGCATAGTACGGAGAAGAAGCAGAGAGACAGAACATTGCTGCACTGCACAAGTACAGCCGGGGCTGTCTTTTCCGCGCAGGGCCGGGCTGCCATCACCTGTGCAATGTGCGTGTTCTTTTTGCCGCTAGACTCCCCTTCCTTGGAAATGTGTAACTCATTTTACATCCCAATCAAGAAATGGATGGTTTTGACGGTGGCATGGATGAAGTGCTAAATGTCTGCCTCACGACAAGCGGTTAGTTTTGTTCTGATATCTTTCTGCACGTGTAGGTAGCAGTACATCTGTGTTACAAGGAAAGGCTTATATTTGTAGTCAGATAATGAAGCTCTGGAGACTTTTAATTACAATCCATGTCCTCAAGAGCAATTGATGTCTTCAGAAATTAGAACCGGTCTGTAATGAGAAAAGTGGAATGTTTCATAAACTGCCTAGCATGTCTTTAATGTGCATCATACCAAAACCTTTCCTGTGGGATGAGGATATCCAGTGTTTAAAAGGAATCTGTAATCGAGATCAACCCCCACACCTCCCAAACCTTTAATGTTGACATATCGGTTATTAAAAGATAAACTTGTTGGTGCTTTTATATCCATTGCCATGAATCTGAAGAAATCCACGACTTTCTCAATATGAAAATAAGATGTTAAGTGCCTCGACATGCCCAGAGCATTTAACGCAACTCTGGCTCCTGAGGTTATTTCCATCCTCGTTGCCTCCCTCTGTGTGACTGTCAATGTGTGTGTGATGTCAGGTGACGGCCAGGAAATCTATCATCTGTGTAGATCAGTGCTCTCCTGGCTTCTACGCGCTAAAGTGCCTGGCTAATGGGACTAGCATCAACAGGAGAAAGCTATAAGATAGAAAAGCGTTTTCAAGTTGCTCTTTCCTCAGTTCTAAATCTAATTAAGAAATGGCAGTTATTAAGAAAAGTGGGGGTCAAATTAAGGCCTGGAAGACCAAACAAAATTTCAGTGAGAGCTGCTCATAGGATTGCTAGAGAAGCAAATCAGAGCCCCCCGCATGACTGCAAAAGACCTTCAGAAAGATGTAGCAGATTCTGGAGTTGTGGTACATTGTTCTGTTGTTCTGAGACACCTGCACAAATGTGGCCTTCATAGAAGAGTCATCAGAAGAAAACCTCTCCTGAGCCCTCACCATATAATTCAGCGTCAGAAGTATGCAATAGAACATCTAAACCAGCCTGATACATTTTGGAAATAAGTCCTGTGGACTGATGAGGTTAAAATAGAACTCTTTAGTCGCAATGATCAAAGGTATGGATTGAGAAAAGAAGAGTACAGAATTTCAGGAATAGAACATCTTACCACCGTTAAGTATGGGGGTGGATCAATCATGCTTTGGGATTGTGTTGCAGCTAATGGCATGGGGAACATTTCACCGGTAGAGGGAAAAATGGAGTTAATGAAATTTCAACAAATTCTTAATGCAAGCATAACATCATCTGTAAAAAACGCTGAAGTTGAAAAGACGATGGCTTCTACAAATGGATAATGATCCTAAACACAAGTCAAAATCCACAATAGACGACCTCAAAAGGTTCAAACTGAAGGTTTTACAATGGCCCTCACAGTCCCCTGATGTGAGCATCAGTGAAAATCTGTGGCTAGACCTCAAAATAGCAGAGGATGCAAGACGACCCAGGAATCTCACAGAACTGGGAGAATTCCCCAAGAAAGAATGGATGAAAATCCCTCAAACAAGAATTGAAAGACCCTTGTCTGGCTGCAAAAAACGTTTATAAGCTGTGATACTTTCAAAAGGGGGTGCTACTAGGTACTAACCATGCAGGGTGCCCAATCTTTTGCATCAACCCATTTTCCTTTTTTTAATTTTTAAAATGTAAAAGATGAAAAAAATATTTTATACTAAAATACAAAGGAAATGTGTCATCTTTAACTTTATGCATTTTAGAGATCATTTCATCTTTATCTTGCTTAACTGTTCACATTAACAGTAATTTTGTCCAGGGGGGGCCAAACTTTTACTTGCCACTGTAGTGACAGTTATCTGGTAGTGATTGTAGCCATGGATACCTAAGCTGCTGCAATGCCCTGCACATAGGGTAAGAGACATGGCATATAAGAAGAACTATACTACATTTCTAATTGGAGGTGTTTGCTATTATTATTACACCTACTAAATATCGAGATCGGATCTTGGAGATGGGAATACTCCTTTAAAGAAGTGTTGTGAAAGCAAACCTTTCTCACCTCCCTACTGCACAGGTGATAAATATTAGACTGCGATGAGTTGGGGTTTGTATGGAGCGGCAGATGAGCCTGCATGGTGCCACCTCATTTGACTTTATGGGAATGATGGAAATGGCGCTGTTCAGCCCTCCTGTGGCCAGCGATTGGGCGCAGTATCTCCATACTCTGCTATGGATGGCTGAGATTGGGAAGACCCTTCAATTAAAAACATATGAGACAATGACCTGTAATTATCGGTGATCTCCGTACAGCGCTGATGGTGATATATAAATAAATCTCTCCCGGTGATTGATTTCCCGCCTTAGATCTATATGCACCTGCGCTCCTACAGCTGCCCCAATGAGCAGAGGCACATCGTCCGGATCCTCTTCATCGTTCCAATCTATGCCTTTGATTCCTGGCTCAGTCTTCTCTTCTTCACCAATGACCAGTACTACGTGTACTTTGACACCGTGCGGGACTGCTACGAAGGTAAGTGTAATTCGTAATGCCCAATATAGTATTCCCCCTATGGGGAAGATCTGCTGTTCCGTGTACCTGCAAAAAATCTGACAAGGATAGAATTTTGTGATTTGTGCATCTTCAGAAAAGGTTAGCATTTCTCACGTGGGAAACTGCGGGCAACTGACCCGCCATTTTTATCCACGGGCGCATTCTTCTTCCTGTGCTGTCTGTCCCAGATGACCCAGGAGGTCCCTTCCAACTCTGCCATTCTATGATTCCCTTGTGCGGCTTTGTTTTCTAGGTGCAATCCCTTGGGAAAAGCAGATAATTACTGAAGAGATGTTGGGCGTTCTTCTGATCTTGCCTTCTTATTATATGTGTGACGCATGACATTCACAGTGTAAATGGCCGAGCGCGCCTGTCATACGATGGCTGCATTTTATTAAGGCGAGCCGCCACCTGTGTCTGTCACCGGGCCGGGAGCTCGAGTGCTTTTTTTTTTTTTTCTCTTTCTTTTTATCTTCATAATTTAGGATTTCCTGGGCATTGCTTGTCTCCATGAACATAAGTTTGGGTGGAGACCGTTTTTATTCTGTTAGTTCTTATTTAATTTGCGATGCTTGGATTGGTGAATTAAGACCCCTTTGTGTTTGCAGCGTTTGTCATCTACAATTTTCTGAGCCTTTGCTATGAGTATCTTGGAGGAGAGAGCAATATCATGACCGAGATTCGGGGGAAACCCATTGAGTGAGTATCGGGACGTGTATTGAATGTAAAACCGCGCACAATTGTTGTTCCGACAGCATTTATTATAATTCCATTCCTAAAGGAAAAAAAGTATTAATTCTGACTCGTATATTAGAGTATGGTCCTGTGTACTTATTATGAGTAAAACACATCCATGCAATCACACTGAATGTATATGTAGCAGTCAGATCAGGACATAAAGGGGACCTCGGCCCACCGCGTCCCCCACCAGAAGATTAAAGGGAATCCATCAGTAGGATTAACCCTCCAGAGAAATGGGGTATTACCAATGTGAGATATGTCTCACACTGGTAATGCCCCCAATAAGCTCGGGGAGATCTATGTCCTGCCCATAGTCCTGAACAGCTCATTAACATGTTAAGAAAAGTGTAAATTTCTCTAGAATAACACACCAAATCGTAGATATCATCTTATTCAGCTTCCTATGACCTACAGTGGCTGCAAAAGTATTCAACCCTTTGCCTTTCTACCTATTTTGTTATATAACAACTGGTGTTTAAATATTTTTGTAATCTGATTTGTGTGCGATGCATCAGAACTAATTTGTAAAAGAAATAAAAGAAAAATATAGGCTTATTCAATGAGATCAAATAACTAAAAATTGGCATGGGCATATGTATTGACCCCTTTTGCTATGAAGCTCCTAAAAATTTCTCGTGCAAGCAATTCCTTTCATAAGTCACATGCTTAGTGACAGGACGTCCACCTGTGTGTCACATGGCTTTCAGTATATACACTTTACCTTGTGTGAAAGGCCACAGAGACTGCAAAACCATCAACAAGAGGCCCCACTAACCAAACACCATCAACAAGAGGTCCCACTAACCAAATACCATCAACAAGCGGCAACACTAACCAAACACCATCAACAAGAGGCCCCACTAACCAAACACCATTAACAAGAGGCCCCACTAACCAAACACCATTAACAAGAGGCCCCACTAACCAAACACCATTAACAAGAGGCCCCACTAACCAAACACCATTAACAAGAGGCCCTACTAACCAAACACCATCAACAAGAGGCCCCACTAACCAAACACCATTAACAAGAGGCCCCACTAACCAAACACCATTAACAAGAGGCCCTACTAACCAAACACCATCAACAAGAGGCCCCACTAACCAAACACCATTAACAAGAGGAGCCACTAACCAAACACCATTAACAAGGGGCCCTACTAACCAAACACCATTAACAAGAGGCCCCACTAACCAAACACCATTAACAAGAGGAGCCACTAACCAAACACCATCAACAAGAGGCCCCACTAACCAAACACCATCAACAAGAGGCACCACTAATCAAACACCATCAACAAGAGGCCCCACTAACCAAACACCATTAACATGAGGAGCCACTAACCAAACACCATCAACAAGAGGCCCCACTAACCAAACACCATCAACAAGAGGCACTACTAACCAATCGCCACCATGAAGACCAAGGAGATCTCCAAACACATCAGGGACAATGTTGCTGAAGTACAAGTCAGGGTTGGGTTATAAAGAATATCCCAATATCTGATGATCCCCGGAGCACCATCAATTCCATTATCATCAAATGGGAACAACATGGTGCCAGGACAAATATTCCAAGAGCGGGCGCCCACCAAAACTCTCAGCCCGGGTAGGGAGGAAATTAGTCCAGAGAGGCCGCACGGAGACCAAAGGTAACCCTGAAGGAGCTGCAGAGTTCCCAAGCAGAGACTGGAGCATCTGTCCATATGACCACAATAAGCTGTACACTCCACAGAGGTTGCCTTTATGGAAGAGTGGGATGAAAAAAGCCTTTACTGACACACAAAAATTGTAAGGCTCTTTTTGAGTTTGCCAAAAGACATGCGGGAGGCTGAGTATTTTCCATAGTTAATAATGTCACTGTTTTCTTGTGCTCATTTGTAAAGATTTCAACAGGAGCAATTGTGGCCGCAATACATGTGGCACAGCCAAAGATTAATGTATGACGCCGTTACATCACAAAGTAATGTAGATGAATGGGGTCGTTGACCGTGACTGTAATAAGCTAATTGCATAAGACCAGAACCACATGGATTTTTGAGACTTGCTTGTCACAGAGGCCGGGCCCTGCATGTCACAATGTGATGCCAATCACCTGCATTACGCTGCAATGTAACAGCGGCATACAGTGATCTGTGCCTGTGCTGCGGTCAAAGTCACCACTTCGGCCCAGCCTTATTGGGTAAATGCCCAGACATGCCACACAAGCTGTATTGTGAACATGGCTTTATTCTCCACTCCTATCATAAATAACAAAACTGAGGCTCACTTTGTCAGAAGATGTAAATTCAACCAAAATCTAGATCTGCTGGAAGAGAGGACAAAGAAAAGATGGATATCCTGGAATTCAGAAATGATTGGTACACTTGTAGAAATAAGAACACCGTTTACAAGAACACTTTTCATGTCATAAGTCTCAGTGGGCTATTAAATGGGCTGAGTCCACTACCTAGACAAAACACTTTTTTTTAATAAGGTACAAAATTAAAAATAACATATAGTCCTCTCCCGTATCAGTATCAGGTCACCCAGGGCTGGCATGACATTATTATGCCATGTGAGTCCTGCAGCCAAGTGTTGTCCAGATTTAATACTATTACTATGATGATGTTTTCTTCACAAGCCCCAAAGAGATGAAATGTTCACCTGCCCTTTAATTACATCTGACATGAGTTAGCGCTTCTCAGTTAGCGGTTGGGTGAAATCGGTCGTCATTTTTTGCTCAGACTTCGTAAGAAAATTATTGACCCACTAGCGTACGCTGCATTGCCGAGAATCGTAAGGTTACAACAAATCCAGGGCCGGCTTTAATTTTAGGCAAAGCAGTCCTGTGGCTAAAGGCTGCTCGTTCCCTGCACAGCAGGAGGGTCAAACTGATTTTCCCTTCTTCGGCAAAGAAAAGTGAACCGAAGCTTTGTTCGTTGTATCGGGATATGTTAGATGGTAGACATGTAAAACGCTCATAAGTCAAACGAAAACATCCGACCACCCTCTAATAACAAGTGTGTAACTAGGACAGATTGTATAACCAAATAATCTGCAGACAGTGGTCGGTACAAAGAAGTTTAATCTAAAAAACTTTGTTTTCTGAGTTACTAAAGAGTTCAGAATGTTGCCTCATTCAGATGTCCGATCATGGACCGCAATGTATGGACTGGCCGCGGCTCACACGACCCAAGCGGGAGAGTCTCATGGAAATGCATGAAGCGTTCACACTCCGGTCAGGAGACACGTGGCCAGACCATGCAGTAGCGCTCCGTGCTAGGATCCATTTTCACGGCCGTTTGCAGGAGCCCTTACTAGGTAGCGGCACAACTCCTAATGTGTATGCAGAGCCCATCCTGCTTTTTTATGTGAGGACTAAGTAAAGAGAAGATTTATAGGAAAATCTTGTACTGGACACGTCTTCATTTTGTTTTCTAAAATAAACTTCCTGACCATTAGGGCTTGTGCACACACGTATGAATTAGATGAGTGCCATCCAATAGTTTTATTGGGCAGCACATTGACGCATGTTATTCATTTGACTCTGAAATCGTAAGAGACTCTTGGTAAAATGATCTCGGTAAAACATCAATCGCCGCTGCCATAAGAAAACGAATAGCACATGGATGACAAGTGAGAAAAAAAACGTTACCACTTTTTTGGATGAAAATCGGACTGATATTTATTTTATACTGCCTGTGTCCCTAGCCTAAGGGCCCCGTCACACATAGCGATCTCACTAGCGAGATCGCTGCCGAGTCACAAGTTTTGTGACACAACAGCGATCTCACCAGCGAGATCGCTGTGTGTGACAGCGATCAGCGACCGGCCCCGCTGCCGGTATTGCTGATTGCTCTTGTAAAGCCCTGAACATTTCTTTGATCGATGGTCTCCCGCTCGCCAGCACGCATCGCTGCTTGTGACAGGCGGGAGACCAGCGATCAGCTGGTAACTATGGTACACATCGGGTATCTAAGGGACGCGCGTCACTTAGAAACCCGATGTGTACCTTAGTTACCAGCTCCCTGCATCAGCGCGCTGGTAACTAATGTACACAGCGACGCTGCGCGCTCGGCGTCGTTGGTGCTGATCGCTGGTGAAGTTGCCTGTTTGACAGCTCACCAGCGATCATGTAGTGACTCACCAGCGATCCTGACACGATATCGTTGTCGGGATCGCTGGTGAGTCGCTATGTGTGACGGGGCCTTTAGACTTCTTCTACTTTAGTGCACTAATAATTCTTAAGAGCAAAAGTGTGGACCTCATGTGTGACAACTACCAGGAAAAGCCACCGAATACATTGTAGCCAGGCCCTGAACAGCTACTGATAATATAAGAGGCGCTCGAAGTGAAGAGTGGACTTTGATTTGTTTGTTTTTTATCAACAAAAAATAATAAAAGCATCCAAGCCACCATCACGGATGAATCAAGGAGTATCCAAGAATACATCAGAAGAATGGCGCCAGAAGATGAGAGAAAGCCTAAGGCAGGAAGAACAGGAGCATGAAGAACCATGGCAAGACAAGCCGCTGCATGGGATGTACCATCGACAGATAATGAAGGTGGCAGACATGGAGAAATCCTACCAATGGCTGGAGAAAGCTGGACTCCGAGACAGCACAGAGGCCCTAATCATAGCGGCACAAGAGCAAGCACTAAGTACCAGATTCATAGAAGGAGAAATCTACCACACAAGACAAGACCCAAGGTGTAGACTATGCAGAGAAACCTCAGAAACTGTCCAACACATAGTGGCAGGATGCAAAATGCAAGCAGGAGCAGCGTATACCGAACGCCACAACCAAGTAGCGGGAATTGTATACAGGAACATCTGCACATCATATGGGCTAAGTTCCCCCAATTCCAGATGGGAGACCCCAAGAGAAAGAGGTGGAGAGTGAAAGGGCTAAAAATCCTGTTTGACTTCAAGATCCAGACGGATAAGCAGTTGTTGGCTAACCAACCAGACATTGTGATAGTGGACAAGGAGCAGAAGACAGCAATGATAATAGGTGTGGCAGTGCCAAGTGACAGCAACATCAGAAAGAAGGAAGATGAGAAGCTGGAGAAATACCAGGGCCTCAAAGGAGAACTGGAGAAGATGTGGAAGGTGAAGGCAACAGTGATTCCAGTGGTGATAGGAGCACTTGGAGCAGTGACCTCTAAGTTGGAAGAATGGCTGCAACAGATCCCAGGAGCAACATCTGAGTTCTCTGTCCAGAAAAGCGCAATGCTGGGAACAGCTAAGATTCTGCGCAGAACCCTCAAACTCCCAGGCCTCTGGTAGAGGACCCGAGAATGAGAAAGGACACCATAGGATACCTCCAGTGGGGGTGAGAAGGAAGATATATAATATACACACACACAAAATCAAAGCACGATGGCACAAAATTTTTAGCTCAATCTAAAAGAAAGTCTGTGACCTCCAACTCACATACATTTATGAACTGTTCTAATACTGGGCCATACACGTCTTCTAGTTAAACCAAGTGGCATCTTACACACATTTCCCACTCTCGGTAGCATCAAAAGCGCAAGGAAATAATTTTATTTTTAATTTATATAGGTTTGTAAATAGAGATGAGCAAAAATATTCTTATGACCCTGGTCTAACAGCGACGTCAGTGGTTACTGAACCAGAGCCCCACGGACCACCTCCTACTTAAAGGCTTCCACGGCGCCTTCTTTGATTTATTAGTAGGTCCGATGCAACGTCATAAGTACATCATGATGCATAAATTAAATTGTACTGGACCTACTAATCAGATGAAGCATCAGGATTGGCGTCGGATATTAGGAGGTACTCGGGGCTCTGGTCCAGAGGCCACGGACTACTGACTTGGCCATTAGACCAGGGTCTTACGAATCATTTTGCTCAATTCCAGCTTTGAGGAATTCTGAAAGCTTTGATGTGAATTGGATTTCTACAGTCATGTGTGGAAGAGATTTTCGGTTACAGCAAACTTGCCGTGTATGAATATACAGCAAAAATCGCCAGCCACTGATGAGAATGTATACTGTGTGTTGTTTCTGCTTCTTATAGTTTTTCTTCCTCTACCCGCAGGTCCAGTTGTATGTATGGCACTTGCTGTCTTTGGGGGAAGACTTATTCTATAGGTTTTTTACGGTTTTGTAAACAGGTGAGTTCTTGCAGTAGGAGATTGATGAAATTTAGATGTCAATTTAGTGATGTGTGTTTGTCAGGGGTATGAAATTACAGCCCCCCGTGAATAGTCGTCCCACCCCTCTAAAATGCACCAAAATATTTTACATCAAGTTGTGTTCTCAATGATAAAGGTACGCGATGCTGATTCTCTTCTATCAGACATTTGTAAGCATCAGGTTAAGTTCATGAATTAGTAAGAGAACATCTATTTTAAAATGTAAATTATTGTATTGTTTAGAGTATAAGACACATTTTATGGCATTAATCTTATAGTTTGGAGTTGGCTTTCTGTGATCAAGGAGAACACAGACAAAGTCCTTTCCGATCACTGAGAGAACTATGCAGCGCGGCACAGATCTCTCTCCTCTGCCCCACACTGATCAGTCTGATCTGTGCAGGGCAGGGAGCGGAAGCCACCAGAACCTGCACGGATGACCCTTAAGGTTATTTAATCAGTCTAATTGCTATATGGAACTTTTAAAATATGTGTGTTTGTTTTCATGATGTAGCTGAGCTGTGTGTGTGTGATGTAGCTGTGCTGTGTGTGCATGTTGTAGCTCAGTGCAGTACGCGTGGTAGGGGTAGAGCTGAGTGTTCATGTTCTTTGCAGCGTCGTCGTGTACATATTGTGCACGCTGCAAAGCTGTGTGCATAACACACATGCTACAGACTAACCGTAATAGGAATGATAGGACTATTACCTCCCAATTCAGCCCTAGTGCATTAGAATTACCGACATTGACCCTCCACTGTTTTGCTCTGACAAGAAAGTTTTAATTAGTAGGAAATATATTTTTCAGATTTTTTGCTTTCTAAACCAACAAATATGGTACTTATTATTATGTGAACTATATTGAGGGCAGCACGGTGGCTCAGTGGTTAGCACTGCAGCCTTGCAGCGCTGGAGTCTTGGGTTCAAATCCCACCAAGGACAACATCTGCAGGAGTTTGTATGTTCTCCCTGTGTTTGCGTGGATTTCCTCCGGGTACTCCGGTTTCCTCCCACATTCCATAGACATACTGATAGGGAATTTAGATTGTGAGCCCCATCGGGGACAGTGATGATATGTTAGCGCTATATAAAAATAAAGATTATTATTTATTATTATTATTGAGGGGGTGTAAGAATTTGTGATTTGCATAATTACTTTTCTAATAAAGTGACGTTTCTGTATCGTGCAGAATGCAGGCATTTCTAATACATTGATCATTAATATGATACGTAATATTTTATCCTCACAGGCGACCCTGCAGTTCTGTGTGGTTAAACCATTAATGGCAGCAATCACTGTCATACTTCAAGCTTTTGGCAAATATCGGGATGGTGATTTTAAGTAAGTACTGACTGTGCATATTGTGGCTGTGATACGGGGCAGCTTCCCTTTCTGTATCGCGACTTCTATGGAGATATTCCTATCTTGGGAGCTGACGTGAGATCCTGCTCCTTGCAGCCCATATCGTAACTTGTTACATAGTAGCTGTCCTCTGTTCTCTCACTATTGTTGGTAGATGCAGATGTTTGGTGTCTGTGCACATTATAACCCAGCCTTTCTCTCGTTGCAGCGTGGCCAGTGGTTACCTCTACGTGACCATCATTTACAACATCTCGGTCAGCCTGGCGCTCTACGCTCTATTCCTCTTTTACTTTGCCACACGAGAGCTGCTCAGTCCCTATAGCCCGGTGTTAAAGTTCTTCATGGTGAAGTCGGTGATTTTTCTTTCCTTCTGGCAAGGTGCGATTGTTTCTTTAACATGAATATCCGCAAGAGTAGTCTGATAGACATGTGAGCGCCTCTGAGCAGGGGCATAAAACATGGCACCGCACTGTGCAGGTTGACAGATCGGACTGGGTTGTGGAGACTTCTAGGTTTTTAGGTTACAGTTTACTGGTACAGAACATACCAGTAAAAGTTTGTTATTACTGGGGAAGTATTTGCACTTTTTTCCCATAGTACTGTTGTAGTACACTTACATCAACATAGATACTAATGGTGACTGAAGATTAGTTCATCAGAATTGCAAGTCTTGGTATTGTGCCTGCTTTACGGTCACTACAATGTCTAGGAGCCACAATTCAAGCCACACCTATCAATGGCGATCGCATCATTTAGAAAGCTGGGAGAAGGAGGGGGTTCCAACTCCTTTCAGATCGGCGTCATTGTGAGGGCCTGATCATTGTCCTTGGTAACTCGAGGTCATCATGACAACCACCGGGGTCTGCCTGTTACGGCAAGCCTGTTGGACCATGCCATGAGCATGGTCTTAACAGGCTACTGTCAGTGCAGCACTGACAGGAATAATGCATCACAATGCTGGAGCATTACAATGCATTATACCAGCGCCCAGACTTATGGCCACTTGACTAAATGGCCACTTCCGGAACGACCTGATCAATAAAATGATCAAACCAGTTAACCGATCAGTGAGCACCGTAGAAAAAACATTGCAAAAAAAACTGCTTTTTCATCATGCCGGCAAAAAAAAGTGGAATAAAACACAAGAATGCAACTGTAAGTAAAAATGGTATCGCTGAAAACATAATCTTGTCCCGCAAAAAAACAAGCTGCTATACAGCTCCATCAGCGGAAAAATAAAAAAAAAAAGTTATAGCTCTCAGAATAAAGTGATGCAAAAAATGCTTTTTTCGATAAAAAAATTTTTGTGTAAAACCAGCAAAACATTTAAAAAAAACTATATAAATGTGGTATTGCTGTAATCGTACTGTTCCAAATAATAAAGCTGTCTTTTCATTTTTACGACACGGTGAATGGTACAAAAAGCAATTCCTGAATTGCAGGTTTTTGTTCATGCTGCCTTCCAAAAATCGGAATAGAAATCGATCAAAAATTGTTACCGTATGTGCCAGAAAATGGTACCAATAAAAGGTCAACTCTTCCCATGAAAAACCAGCCTTCATATGACTGTGTCAGCAAAAATATAGAAAAATTATAGCTATCCTAAATATGGCGATGCAAAAACTGTTGTTTTTTTTGTTTTTTTCCAAAAAGAAAAACGTCTTGTAATGAGTGACAGCAGCCAAACATAAAAACCCGAAGTAAATCTGGTATTGCTGTAATTGCACCGACCCGAAATTTAGTCACCTAATCACCTATACCAGACGAGAAACGGCGTAAAGAATAAATAAAACCAATTCTTCACCTGCTGTTTTGTTCATTCTGCGTCCTAAAGATCGTAGTAAGGGTCGGCGCACATTTATCCTGCTCTCTACACTGAGCGCTTACATCGGGGTTTCTGTGTAAATCTCTGAAATACGTGATTCAGACGGAACCCCCGGCAGAAGATTCCCTGTGAAAGCTTCAACTCAACCCACAAAAAAAGTCCCCACTCAGGTCCGTCATCTGTGATCAGAAATAAAGGGGCTTTCACATTTCCAGTAGCATAAAGGCTCTGGAAAAGCGCTATGGCTCCTTGCCCCCAAAAGAAATCCAGGAAATTCTGCACTCCCAAATTCAAATGGCGCCCTACCTTCTGACGCCCACAGTGTGCCTAAACCACATTTAGCGTTCACCTAGAGCCCGCCTAATTTACAGGTGCATGTCTCCAAGAGAAAGAGCTGGCCATAAAGTATGAGCACTGCAGTGTTTTGGGCACTACAACATACTGGGCACTACACTGGCAGAAATGCAATTTTCACTATGTAACATTCATTTCTGATTGTTTCTGGAAAACATCCATGGAGTCAAAATTGTCGCTACACCTGCAGACAAATTCCTAGAGGGGTGTAATTTGCAAAATGGGGTCACTTGAGGGTTGTGACTGGGGAATTATGGCACTTAGGAGAACTGTATATGGAGTCCACAAACTATTCTATGATCATTTGTTCTTGAAGAGTCAAATAGCGCTCCGTCCCTTCCAAACCTTGCCTTATGGCTAAAGAGTACTGTACGGCTACATATGTCGCATTGCCACGTTTAGCAGAAATTCTGGGACAAATTTTGTAGCCAGTTTTCCTCATTTCTCAGTGTGAAATGTAAAATTTTAAGGCTAAAACATAATTTTTGTGGTAAAACGTATTCATTTTTTCTTCACTGCCCAATGGTATAAATTTCTGGGACACACCTGTGGTGTCAATGTGATCACTGTACCCCTAGACAAATTCATTGAGAGGTGTAGTTTGTAAAATGGGCTCACTTATGAGGGTTCTACTGTTCTGTTGCGGGAAAAATTGATTTTTTTTCTTTTTCAATGCTCAACGTTTTAAAATTCTGTGAAGCGCCTGTGGGTTCAAAGTGCTCAACACATCTCTAGCTAAGTTCCCTGAGGGGTGTAGTTACCAAAATGGGGCACTTGTGGGGGGTTTCACAGTTTAGGCACATCAGGGATTCTGCAAATGCGACATGGCGTCCGCTATCTCTTCCAGCCAATTTTGCACTCCAAAGTCAAACGGCGCTCCTTCCCTTCTGAGCCCTGCCTTGCACCCAAACAGTAGTTTTTCTCCTTCACCTCATTGGGGGACACAGGTACTGTGGGTGTATGCTACTGCCGCCTGGAGGCTGACACTAAGTGGAAAAAAAAGAGGTTAGCTCCTCCTCCGCCGTATACACCCTCGCCCCGACTGCGGGCGGAAACCAGTTTTTGCTTAGTGTCTGTTGGAGGCACACGTTGGTCTGTCTCAAGACTGACCTTTTTCTTTTTTTTTCTTTTTCCCCATGAAGATAAGACAGGGGCGACGGACCCTATTGAAAGGGTCCAATCTCCCCAAACCAACAACGGGCGAGCACGTGCGAGTGTCCCTCCACGTATCCTCTCCCGCAACGTGGGATATTGTCAGACCACGGAGGTGAGATACGGGCGACGGACCCTATTGAAAGGGTCCGATCTCCCTAAACCAACAACGGGCGAGCACGTGCGAATGTCCCTCCACGTATCCTCTCCCGCACCGTGGGACATGATGCCGGACTTAGCCCTGTCCACCCGAGGGTATTGAAACTCCAGGCTGCACAGAGGCACAAGCGTAGTCCGTGCGGCCCCCACTGCCCCACCAGTGCTAAGACTGCGGTGGGGCAAGGCGGCGGACAGTCCCTCTCCTCACCCCTTGAAGGGGTTAGATGGAGCTAGGGTGCCTGCCCTGCACCGTCCTTGTTTCATATGGCCCCCCTCCCCTCTACCTGAGATGGATGGAGGTGGATGGCCAGAGAGGGCTCCTGCAGCTGCACAGGGCTGGAGCCCTTGGCCTCTCCCAGGCAGCAGCAGAGACGGGCGTCCGGCAGCGGCGGGTCCGTTCCCAGCCTTGATTCTAGAGTCCGGCGGTTCGGCCCCCCCGGGCAGATTGTAAAAATCGAGGCCGCGGCTTCAGCCAGCGCTAGGCCGCGGCCCCGCCCCCCATAGCCTGGGCAGACACCGAAAAAATTTAGGCCCCGGCTTCAGGTCGAAGCTAGGCCGCAAAAGGAAGTACCGTCCGGGGGCCTGCCCACAGTGCTGGCGCGCAGATAAAGCGACCCCTCTCACACTTAAGACACAGGACAGGACTGGGGTAAGTGCTGGCCCCACAGAGAGGCTACGCTAACCGAAGCAAAGAGCACCTTCCCCCGGCGGATGCCTGACAGGTACAGCATATCAGGAAAAAGCTAAGACGCATACGTTGTTATACGCTGCATGCATCTCCTGTCGGTCCGTTTTTTCCACGGGCGCAGAGCGAAGTCTGCGAGTCCGAACGCCCTCAGGAACCCTCCCATGTGACCGAGCCCCAGAATGGGCATTATCCCTGTTGCAACCTATGGCGTCACAAGAGGTTTTGAGTCCCTTCGGGCCCCAGATAGGGCCAGGGACAGTGGCTCGCCTGTCTTAGAGGGGTTCTCTACCTCACAGGAGCCTCCGGCCTGCAGGGGCCGCTCTCACTCCATGCAGACCTGGGGGGAAACGAACCCATACGGTGTCTCCCGCTCCATCCGGTGCCTCGGCATCCGTGAGCTCTGCTTCTCGCTTCCCGTCACCGGCAGTTGATAGCGAGCAAGACTCGGACGGGCCCCTTGACCCAGATACGCCGCGTGGTCAGGGAACGGTTGACGGTCTCATAGAAGCTGTCAACCACACTCTGGGGATTGAGGATGATTCCAGTCTGGCTTTGGGCCATAAGGTGTCATTTAAGTGAGTCAAGCGTCCCCATAGAGTATTTTGCACTCACTCGGAATTTGTGGGCATAGTGCAATGACACAAAGAACCGCCGGACAGGCGGTTCTCGGGCCAGAAGGCACTCGAGGTGAAGTATCCTTTTGCCACGAAGCTCCGTAAAGAGTGGACAGAATGCCCAACGGTGGGTCCACCTGTGTCACGCTTGGCTTCAAAAACTACTATCCGTCCACTGATCGTCTCATAGAGAACTTGGCTCGCTCAGTGTTTGAGGCATCAGGATCAGCACTCTCTCCCTCGTTAGCAGCAACGTGGGTAGCCAAGGCCATGGGGTTTTTGGTCAGAATCATGGAAGAGAGCCTTGCAAGACATAGACCTACCAGCTGAAGAATCACAAATCAGATAGCCAGGGCGGGGGAAGACGTGATCAATGCATCTTTAGATGCGGTCAACTGCGCGGCTCTTGCAGACGCAAATGCAATCTCCATTAGGAGAGCGCTATGGTTAAGTACATCGCGGGCTGATTCAGCCTGAATGAAGTCCTTGACAGCGCTACCATACCAGTGTGGCCACTTGTTCGGAGAGATGTTAAATCAGCTCATCTCCGACTCTACAGGGGGCAAGAGCGGTTTTCTTCCTCAACAAAAGGTCAAACCACCGTTCGTCTCAGGCGCGTTTTTGGGCCTTTTGCAACCTCGGGGGGACTATAGCGGCTAATTTCGCCGCATCAGGGTGCCCCAACCAGGATAAGGGACCGACAGGTCTCATATAGAGCCAACCCATTGGGGAGGATGCGAACTAACCAGTTCAGATCGAGGGGATCCAGGTCCCAAAGATCTTCAGCCAAATGAATCGTGGCATTTGACAGGCGGCACCAGCAAGATGGGCGGCCGCCTACTCCGGTTTCACCACGCCTGGCTTAATGTCGCACACGACACATGGATGAGAGAGCTGGTGTCCACAGGGTACAAGATAAAATCTTCTTGGGGGATACCTGACAAATTCTTTCTTCCCCGTCTTCCCAAAGTGAATACCCGGACAAAAGCTCTACTAGGAGCCATCGATTCGCTCAGCCACAACGGAGTCATCATTCTGGTACCGGAAAACGAGAAGACTCGGGACTTCTATTCCAATCTGTTTGCAGTCCCCAAAAAGGATGGGACTGTCAGGCCCATTTTGGATCTAAAGCTCCTGAACAAATTTTGTCAGGATCACACATTTCCGGATGGAGTCCCTCCGTTCAGTCATATCGGCAATGGGGCAGGGAGAGTACTTGAACTTTATCGATATTCAGGACGCCTATCTACACAGCCCCGTTTTCCCTCCTCATCAAAAGTTCCTACGCTTCCCAATCAACGGTCTACATTTTCAGTTTGCAGCTATGCCCTTCGGGCTATCCACTGCCCCAGAGTGTTCACAAGACTCATGGCAGTCCCCATGGCCATCCTGCATTCCTGGGGCATAGTCGTATTCCCCTACTTAGACGACCTCTTAGTCAGGGACCCTTTAAGGCGGGCATGCGAGAAAAGCGTCAGCATCATGCTAGATATTCCCACTCGCTTAGGATGGTTGATCAATGTAAAGAAGTCATCCCTTGTTCCAGCGCAGAGAATGACCTTTTTAGGGATGACCTTCGACACTTGCCGAGGGTTGGTAATTCTCGCTCGAGACAAGGCCCTAGCCCTCCGGCAGGGATTGCGGGTACTGCGCCAACCAGTCCCTCACATCATCCGTTTCTGCATAAGAATTCTAGGAAAAATGGTGGCGGCGATGGAAGCGATCCCGTTCGCCCAGTACTATCTTCGCCCCCTGCAGCATGCCCTCCTGTCATCCTGGGACAAGAACCCATTCACACTCGATCATCGGTGCCGGTTGTCCTCTCAGGTTAGACAGTCACTAGAGTGGTGGACGATCAGTTCCTCCCTTCAGGGGAAACCCTTTCCCCCAGATCAGTGGCTGGTGGTCACAACAGACGCCAGCCTCCTCGGCTGGGGGAGCGTTTTTTCACCAGCACACGACCCAGGGGCAGTGGTCACCGCAGAAGGCACGTCTCCCGATCAACTCGTTGGAGATACGGGCGATCCGACTGACTCTGCAACGGTTTCATCACCATTCTAGCAGGCCGCCCCGTCCGGATTCACTCAGATGACGCCACTGCGGTGGCTTACATAAATCACCATGGGGGCACCCGCAGCAGGGTATCCATGCGCGAGGTACGGCACGTGCTTTGCTGGGCCGAGGGGAACTGCTCGGTGATATCGACAGTCCTCATCCCGGGGGTTGAGAATGGGGCGGCAGACATCCTCAGCCGGCAGGGGCTTGCATCCGGGGAATGGTCGCTACACCCGGAGGTTTTTCAGCAGATTTACCAATGGTGAGGAACCCCGGATGTGGATCTGATGGCCTCCAGGGTGAACGCTAAGGTGTCCGTATTTGTCGCTCGGCCCCGGGACCCGCAGGCAATCGCCGTGGATGCGCTGGTTCTGCTATGGAATCAGTTTCGCCTCCCATACCTATTTCCCCCGCTCCCACTACTTCCGAGGGTTATCAAGAAGATCAAGGCAGAAGGGGTGCCAGTGATTCTGCTGCCCCCAGACTGACTTTGTTGGGCGTGGTACGCAGATCTAGTGCAGCTGCTCGTCGACGTGCCATGATGACTGCCAGAGCGCCCAGATCAACTTTCTTAGGGGCGATCTGCCCGAACTTAGGGGCCCTGGGTTTGATGTGGCTGTTGAATCTTAGATTCGGACTCAGGCGGGGTTTGGGCGCAAAGTGATCGCTACAATGGTTAGCACCCGGAAGCCTGCCTCGGCATGAAGTTACCACCAAACCTGGAAAGTTTTTCTTTGCATGGTGCCGACACCGCGGTTATTCTCCACTGAGATTCTCTGTCCCTAACATCTTAGTTTTTGTGCCAGTCTGGCCCAGACTCAGGCTTAGCCCCCAGTTCTCTCAAGAGACAGTTATCGGCTTTATCCGTCCTTTTTCAGCGCAGGATTGCTACCAACCTGCAGGTAAAGACTTTCATCCGGGGGGTCTCCCACTTGGTACCTACCTATAAGGCACCTATGGACACCTAGGACCTTAACCCGGTCCTAAGTGTTCTGCAGGAAGCTCCATTTGAGCCGCTTCAGGATGTCTCTTTGTCATACCTTTCCTGGAAGGTAGTGTTCCTGGGAGCTATAACATCAATCAGGCGGGTCTCTGAGCTGGCAGCACTAGCTTGTTGAGCCCCGTTTCTGACCTTTCGCAAGGACAAGGTGGTTCTTAGACCAGCTCCTCCTTTTTTTGCCAAAAGTCGTTTCCTCGTTTCACATTAATGAGGATATTGTCTTGCCCTCTTTTTGTCCAGTACCGGTACACCGTGTGGAAAAGGTCCTGCATACGTTAGACCTGATGAGAGCACTCAGGAGGTACATGTCGCGGACGGCACCCTTTCGTCAGTCAGACGCGCTGTTCGTGCTCCCTGAAGGTCGCAGAAAGGGACTTGCTGCCTCAAAATTGACCATAGCCAGATGGATTCGTTTGGCTATTGAGGAGTCCTACCGCAGAAGAAGAGCGCCGATTCCAGCAGGGATCAGAGCACACTCTACTTGGGCAGTGGGCGCTTCGGCGCAACAGGTTTGCAAGGCAGCAAGCTGGTCCAGCCTGCACGCGTTTACTAAACATTGCAATATCCATACTCAGGCTTCACCAGATGCGAACCTGGCTAGAAGGATTCTCCAAGCAGCGGTGGCGCACCTTTAGACAGGAGGTGCATGTACAGTAGCTTGTATCGGTGAGTCAACTTCCCACCCAGGGACTACTTTAGGACGTCCCACAGTACCTGTGTCCCCCAATGAGGCAAAGGAGAAACATGGATTTTTGTGATAACTCACCGTAAAATTCTTTTCTCCGAGATGCTCATTGGGGGACACAGCACCCACCGTGATAGCCAAGTTGGCTTCTGTTTATTTAAGTAATATGCTCTCTGAGATTAGGATGGTTATTTTCTAGACAGGTTGTTACCTGCATTGAGGTTGATGTCTAATTTTTGTTTGATCTCCTACTGCTTTTGTACCAAACAGGTTTCCGCCCGCAAGCGGGGCAAGTGTGTATACGGCGGAGGAGGAGCTAGCCTCTTTTTTTTCACTTAGTGTCAGCCTCCAGGCGGCAGTAGCATACACCCACAGTACCTGTGTCCCCCCAATGAGCGTCTCGGAGAAAAGGATTTTATGGTGAGTTATCACAAAAATCCATGTTTCTCCACATGTGGGGTATCTGCGTGCTCAGGAGAAATTGGAAAAGAAACTGTGTCGTCCATTTTCTCCTGTTACCCTTGTGAAAATACAAAATGTGAGGCTAAATCAACATTTTTGTGGGAAAAAGTAAAATTTTATTTTTTTTTCCTTCTATATTGGTTTAATCCTGTAAAGCACCAGAAAGGTTTATAAACTTTTTGAATGTGGCTTTGAGCACCTTTAGGGGTGCAGTTTTTAGAATGGTGTCACTTTGGGGTATTTTCTGTCATGTAGCACCTCTAAAGTGACTTCAAATGTGATGTGGTCCCTAAAAAAAATTGTTCTGTAAATTTTGTTGGAAAAATGAGAAATTGCTGGTCAACTTTTAGCCCATATAACTTCCTAACAAAATAAAATTGTTTAAAAATATGCTGATGATGTAAAGTAGACATATGGGAAATGTTATTTATTAAATATTTTGTGTGATAATGACTCTAGTTTAAGGGCATAGAAATTAAAAGTTTGAAAATTGCAAAATTTTTGCCAAAATTCCGACATTTTTACAAATACACATCAAAAAATATCCTAAATTTACCAATAACATGAAGAACAATGTGTCACAAATAAACAATCTCTGAATCAGTGGGATACATTGAAGCACGTAAAGTAACATTGGTCAGAATTGTAAAATTTGGCCTGGTCATAGGGTTGAAAACAGGTTTGGGGGCTTAATGGGTGAAATCTGGTGAAAATGTGAAACTTTTTCACAAGATAAATGACTGTGGAATAAATGAGCAAATCCTCTTTTACAAGCTAATATTTTCTGCTGCTGGTAGATGAATATATGTTAATTGCTAATTAATATTGATAATGTGTTAATTGCTGCTGATCTGCTGGGGTCTTCTAGATTGTGGGAACAGGCCGATCCTGTACCCCGCGCTCTTCAGCCCATCCCAGTGACTGGTTACTTCGTATTGATGGTTTTGCTTCCATCCTGCAGGCATGCTTTTGGCTATACTTGAAAAATGTGGAGCCATTCCAAAAATCCATTCAGCCGAGGTTACCGTGGGTGAGGGCACGGTGGCTGCTGGGTACCAGAACTTCATCATCTGTGTGGAGATGTTCTTTGCAGCCATAGCTCTGCGCTATGCGTTTACTTACAAAGTATATCTAGACAAGCGGCTGGATGCCCAAGGTGAGTGCTGACATTGCTCACTTCCATGAATCCTATACACGTACAGTGCTGTGGAGAAATGTTCTGTAAAGTAGAAATGTTTACAGAAATAGAAGAGTTTAATAGTTTATTTTTATCAATTAACAAAATGCAAAATGAATGAACAAAAGAAAAATTCCATCCATGTTTGGTGTGACCGTCCTTTACCATCAACACGGCAGCATCAGTTCTTCTAGGGATACTTGCACGGGTTTTGTAGGTATATTTGCTGTAGCAGAAGACAGTTTTTGTTAAAGGGCTGGAGAGTGGTACAATGAGTGTCTGCAGTTAACAGTGAAGCATGGTGGAGGATCTTTGCAAGTTTGGGGCTTCTTTTCAGCAAATGGAGATGGGTGTTTGGTCAGGATTAATGCTGAGAAATACAGGTAGATACTTATTAGTCATTCACATACCACCATCAGGGAGGCGTCTGGCTTTGAATTTATTCTGCAGCCGGACAATGACCCCCAAACGTACAGCCAATGTCATTAAGGACTATCTACATCATAAAGTATAAGGAGTCCTGGAAGTGATGATACGGCCCCCACTCAGCGTTCTCATCCATCCTGTGTGGGATTACAGAAAGAGGCATAGGGATTTGCATGAGCGAAATCCACAGAAGATCTGTGGTTCTCCAAGATGTTTGGAACAACCACCCTGCCGAGATCCTTCAACTATGTGCAAGTACCTAACAGAATTTATGGCTTCTGAAGGCAAAAGATGTCCACAACAATATTGATGTAATTTAGATTTCTCTTTTCATTCACTTTGCATTTGGTTAAGTCATAAAAATAAACTATTAATGCACTAAAAGTTAACAAAAGCTCAGATAGGGCATTAACCAGATAACGCGTTTTTTGTGCTTAACTTGTGGTGTTGTGAGTCCCAGCATTTAGAGCTCAACCAACAATGATCCGTTTGTTGGAAAAACCTTCATATCTACCCCCAAAATGGTATAGATTATAAATCTGCTCTCGCCATGCTAAAAATTAGCCCTCCTGTAGCTTCATCAACGGAAAAATAACTGTCTTAAAAATGCCAATGGAAACCAATAATTCTTTTTTTTTTCTTATATACAAACCTTTTGAATTTTTTTTTCTCCGCTTAAATAATAAAAAATATCTGTAAGTTTGGTAGCGCTGCAACCGTACAGAGCTGGAGAATCCTGTCTCCAGGTTATTTTTACTACATAATATTCGTCGTAAAAGCAAGACACAATAAAACTTTGCAGAATTGCAGTTTTTGTTTCTAGTTATAGATTTGCCACATTTCCCTTTCCAGCAGTTCTGTGTAATGGAGGCATTCTGCCACCTTGTGGTTGTCATGGGAGTGATATGCCTTTTTTTTTTTACTACATTACTTTGCAGTCAAATAAAAAAATAAATATATTTTAAAGGGAATCTGTCACCCCTTTTTTCGAATATGAGCTACCGACATCAGAGGCTTATCTACAGCATTCTGTAATGCTGTAGATTAGCCCCTGATGCAACCTGAAAGATAAGAATAACTAGTTAATTATACTCCCCTGGGGGGGCGGTCCGGTCTTGTTCCGATGGGTGTCGTGGTCCGGCACCTCCCTTCTTCTTACGATGCCGTCCTCTTCTTCACTTCCTGGCGTGGCTCCGGCGCACTGCTCTGCCCTGTTGAGGACAGAGCAGAATACTGCAGTGTGCCAGACCTCTCCCGGCACCTGCGCACTGCAGGACTCTGCTCTGCCCTCAACAGGGCAGAGCAGTGCGCCGGAGCCACGACAGGAAGGAAAGAAGAGGACGGCATCATATGAAGATGGGAGGCACTGGACAGCAACACCTATCGGACTGGACCGAACGCCGGGGTGAGTATAATCTAAGGGGTCCTTCACACATAGCAATATCGTTAGCAAGATCCCTGAAACGTCACAGATTTTGTGACGCAACAGCGACCTCGCCATCGATCTCGCTACATGTGACACATAGCGGCGACCGGCCCCCGGCTGCGATATCGCTGATCGTGCTCGAATGTCCTAGGCCATTTTTTGATCTCTGTGTTTCACGCCATAACAACGACGAGAGACCTCGTTGGCGACTCAGAACTTAGGGACGCAGGCGTGATTTTGCTTTGTCTTTTCAATGCCCCCTCAGCTCCGATTGGTGGTCTCAAATTAGGATTTTGTAGCGTTTCCTTTTCTAGGTCAGCTATCAATTATATGCAGTCATAACATTTAACATGTACAGTTATAATAATCGCGTGTCCCCGTGTCAGTGACTGTGGATCCACGAATAAATAGTGCACTAGCGACTCAGACAGAGATGCTGAAGCAAACCACGTAGTGATAGCGCAGCGGGGCGTGGAAAAGGCAACGCTGAAGCACGCCTATGGAGGTCTGAGTCGTCAGAATAGCTGCTGTGTGACAGGGTCCCAACGACCGCCGAGGTCGTTATACGGATCGCTGTATCATTGCTGCGTCGATGAGTAGATCTGCCTGTTTGACAGCTGCCTAGCGACCATGTAGCGACGCACCAGTGATCCTTACCAGGTCGTATCGTTGTTGGGATCGCTGGAGCGTCGCTATGTGTAACGGGACCCTAGCTCGTTTTTCTTATCTTTCAGGTTACATCGGGGGCTTATCTACAGCATTACAGAATGCTGTAGGTAAGCTCCTGATGTTGGTGCCGGCAGCTCATATTTGAAAAAAGGGTGACAGATTCCCTTTAAATTCTGTAAGAGATAAAGCAATAAAAGCTCCATTGTTCAGATGCGACAATTCTTTCTTTCAAACAAAAAGTTTTTTGTTTGTTTTTTTATGTTAGCTCTACATTGCTAAGTCAGCACTTGTGTGAATCAAGGGGGAGGGGAACTTTCTCAGCAGCTTCTGGTAATGTTAATTCCAGGGAAGTGTGTGTTGCGTGCAGTGTGTATTTGTGCCCGGACGCACCACCGTGATTTTGGAGAAGTGCTGACTTATCTCGGTGAGCAGACGGCTCGGGTGGGGAGAACATGAGCTGGTTAGGATCCAGGCAGTTTGCTTGTGTGACTCGTGAATATTGGCGCTTTCCACGATGCCCGCTGTATTCTTCCTCTGCGATCTCTGTATTATAACCTCTGTGTTTCTTGATCCTGTCCTTTCTCTTTTGTTTCCCCTTGCTTTTGCCCTGCAGCCGTCCCAACGTACGGTCCATACGGTAGGTACAGCTCTGTCTGCTGCATTATTTTTTTTTTTCATCTTTATACATCTATTTTATATACTACTTCTTTTCCTTCTTCCTTTCTAAGCTATGATTATCAAAAAGTGAACTACCACATTTATTACCGTGTCTAATACTGGATTCTATTTTTTAGTCGAGCTTTACACCACCTCTTGGTTACTTAGCTCACACGTCCGTATTTCAGGAACATGTGCCATCCGTTTTTTCCATGGATAATACACGTACCCATTATAGTCTATGGTGCTGCACACATGTCCGCGTGTCTGTGCAAACCCCCTGGAGACATGTCCCTTTTTTTCCAGTATCCCTGATGAAACGAGCCAATACAAGGATAAGGGTCCGTGTAAAACGCGTACAGCACAAGGGTGGCATCCGTGTACCGTCTGTGTGCCATTCGTTTCTGGCTGACCTCGCTGCTGCTGGAAAAGTAGTCATAACACGTCTCTTTACCAGCATGGAGTCCCGTTAGGTGGGAAACGAGGAGATTTGGATCTTCAGATAAGGTTTTTATTAATACCAAAGCGTTTTGGCACCAGACCTGCACCTTTCTCTAGGTAAAAGAACAAAACAAATGTGATGTTTAGTTGTTTTTTTTTTTGTTTTTTTTTAAGCTTTTAAGGCGCCAAAACGCATTGATAGTAATAACCTTATCTGAAGATCCAAGGCTCCTCATTTCCCGCAGCACAGCCCACCTAATGTGACTCTCCATTCTGGTAAAGAGGCGTTGAATGACTATTTTTCCAACAGCAGCATTGTCAGCTAGAAACACTATCTCTTTATACTCGTCAATTAAAATGCAATTATGCGGGACAGGTATGCCAGTTTTTTGTCTTTTTTTTTTGCTCATTGCTCCACTGTTTTGTAAAATTTGACCTACAAGCATAGCTTTCTGCATGGTGAACCTGCTGATAGATGTAGAATGCACTTCAACACTGGGGGGTGAGGAGCGCTGATAACATCCGGGACGTGGGCAGGACACTTGTTTGCAATGCACCTGTCCTTGTAGGCACGGGACATGAGTGCCGCTCACACCATGATGCAAAAGTGAGCGGCACCGGAGCTGCCCTGTATGGGTTTTCTCATGTCTGTATGGCATGTCCTCTCTGCCTATTCCAGGCAGTCCCATAATCAGCCATTACAGTCAGTGGTTGTCCATGTAGTTGCCCAGAATGAAGTGGATCTGGCAGAGGATGCAGTATGTAGGATGTGTCTGCTATGCATTGGTTGTACATAATTGTATTTTTCCCTTCCGCTTCCTATCTGAAACCGTATCTTTTGCTTCTCAGGCCGCTGCGCCCCCATGAAGAGCATCTCAAGTAGTTTGAAGGAAACCATGAATCCTCATGACATTGTCCAGGACGCCATCCACAACTTCTCACCAGCCTACCAGCAGTACACGCAGCAGTCCACCTTGGAGCAGGGCACGAGCTGGCGCAATGGACAAATAATCTCCCGCTCTCAGAGTCTGTCGGGGGCTCGCGACACAGAGAAGACCTTACTGTTGAGCTCCGATGATGAATTCTGATCTGCAGGAAGAGACAGCCTGACTGGCTAACCTCTAGGGGCGAGGACTTGGCTGCAAGGGTCTGTTCCGATCTGGGGCTTACTCTCCCAAATAAATGTGCTGCCTTTTACTATAGATGAGTCCAGGGAATTCTGGTAAGATCAGGGTAGAATTGGGTTGTTGCAGGTTGCGATCTGAGTTTTGGATCAGTGAAGGGTGTGATGTCTCCTGCTGCCAATTTCCGATTTTTTTTTTATAAGTATGTGTAAGGGCCTGAACCATATTATTGCTGGAGCTAGCTGATGGTGTCTTCTGCGTTCTCCAACCTTACTACGGACGCAGCGTGCTTGGACCCTGATCATCTCTGTCTGAGGCTGAATCAGTCATTATAGGCAAAGGACCTCCTGTAGCATCCATCGCTCCCATGGAAGTCTATGGAAAGGTCAGCGTAGCTCTGGAAACCTTCCAGACGTAAGCGCCAAGGGATGGATCGCAACCTGCAACAAGTCTAGAAAGTGCGTCCCACTTCTCCTCATCCAGCTCCACTGAGGCAGCTCTGTGGCCCCATCAGACACACGGACTATTCTGTCCTGTTATTTCCCAACTCCTGTGACGGTTTAACTCCTCCGTTGCATAGTAATGATGATTTCAGCACTTTTTTTTTCTTCAAAAAATTGCCCAAAAATACTGCTGTCTAGGAAGTTCACTGGGGTCACTTATTTTACATCCTTGGTGATCGTCCTTTGGTTACACTTCCAACTTCCCTTTGTCATATGAATAATCCAAGGGGGTTTCCAGTTTTGGCAAACCATGCTGATCTGTTGTATAACGGATGTTTTCTGTGGTTTTGTCATGTACTTTTTATATGAAAATATGTTTATATAATGTATGAAAGGTCTCCGCTCGGATCTGACCGTCCTGGTCATATGATGGACACATGGCTCGTTATAGTCTGATCTGTGCGTCACATGATTAGGACAGAGTGTCAACCAATGACAGCTCCTAGTCGGTGACCACAAGCAACACACGTGAAAATCAGGGAAGGAATTAACACACAAAGAACTCAGGGCTGTGGAGTGATTAAAGGGGTATTCCCATCTCAACGATCCTATCACCATATGTAGTAGGTGTAATAATATTAGCAAATACCTCCAATTAGAAATGTAGTATAGTTCTTCTGATTCACTATGTTGTTTACCCCATGTGCAGGGCATTAATTGCAGTAACTTGTGTACCTATGGTTATGACCACTAAAAGCTAAGGCTGTATGCACACGCTGCGGATTTTGCTGCGGTTCCGGCCGCTGCGGACCCGCAGCAGTTTTTGCTGCGGTGTACAGTACCATGATTCCCTATGGGAATCAAAAACCGCAGTGCAGACGGTGCGGAATTTTCCGCGCGGATTATCTGCGGTTTTCAATCCGCAGAAAGAATTGACATGTCATTTCTTTCTGCGGATTCTCCTGCGGTTTGCCATCTCCTCCATTGAGGAGATGAAAAACCGCAGGGCAAAACCGCAGAGCAATCCGCAGGTAAAACCGCAGGTCTTTTGACCTGCGGTTTCACCTGCAGATTTTACAAAATCCGCGCGGATGAATCCGCACATAATCCGCAGCGTGTGCACACAGCCTAACTGTCCCTACGAGTGGTCGTAACCATAGATACCTAAGCTACTGTAATGCCCTGCACATCTGGTAGGAGACATAGCTAATTAAAAGAACTACACTACATTTCTAATAGGAGGTACTGGTATTTGCTAATATTATTACATGTTTGGATAGAATTTTGGAGATGGAAAACTAAACAATATTAATAAGGGAAACTATATATATATATATATATATATATATATATATATATATATATATATATATATATATATATATATATATTTTTAAAGTTGTGGTTCGTTGGTACTATCTGCTTCAACACAGCCTCCAAACAAACACTGACTCTACAGCCCCGATGTGAAGGATGTGTTCCTTATCTATTGATTTACTCTTTATCTTCAGAAGCTGGACTATATCCCCATTATGGCTCGTTCAGAAGAGCGTATTATACGGACGCGTGCTGTATTTTGTAGAAATCGGACGGCACACTGACTGCACAGTCAGTCAATAAGGCTGTTCAGGTGATAGGTGAAAAAAAACACAGCATGAACTATTCTCTTCTGTATCCCCGATGAGGCTCGCCTAGTCAAGTCTTTGGGTGCGCAAGATAAATTAGATGTCATGATCATCGTCCTTGCGTCATCCAATGCTTACAGATGTATTGCAGTTACTAGCACAGGAAACTGTATCTGATCATGTGCATGTAAAATGTTGATGCCGAAAAGCAGATGTCACATAGATGGAATAAGGATGAAAATAGTCTGTTTTCTGGATGATTTTTCATACGCTCGTGTGACCCCGGACTTAAAGGTGTATTGTAATCTCTAAAATCCAATCCCAATATGTAGTAGGTATAATAATATTGGCAAATACCTCCAATTAGAAATGTATAGTTCTTCTGATTAGGTATGTTGTTATCCCCTTGTGCAGTGCATTGCAGCAGCTGAGGCGTCCATGATTACCGGCACTCAGAGAGTGACAGCTGTTAGTGGTCATAAGCTACTACAATGCCCTGCACATGGGGTAAGTGACATTGCAAATCAGAAGAAATACCTGCAATTCTAATTGGAGGTATTTGCCAATATTATAATTATTACACTTGCTACATATTGGGACAGGGTCTTTGAGATGGGAATACCCATTTAAAGACTGTTCAGGCCTAAACTGCTCTTTAGTAATTGCCAGAACACAGAGAGAGAAGTGGTAACACAGAGAGAGAAGTGGTAGACAGGAAGTGGAGCTAATTTATGGCTGACCGATGAAGAGGTTTGCAGTGTTCACGTTTGCAAAAATGTTCTGGTGGTTGACTGCGAGGAGTACTGACATTGCTGGACCAGAGCCATTGCAGGAGGCGAGGATACAGTATTGGGGGGCCTGAATGGATTTTATGCTGAGGTTGTCCCATAGTGGACTGGCCCTTTAAGCTGACAGATGTGCTTTACACAAAGCAGCATATAAATGATCACATTTAGGCTGGGGTCACACATTGCGGGAATAAATCGTAAAGCAGGGGAAAAAAAAAAGTTTTTTACCCGGGCTTTGTGTTGTCCATACGCCGCTATAAAGCACCTATGGTTGTGCTCCATGTGCTGTTTTTTCTGTTTTTATAGACCTTAATACAAATAAGTGTTGATCGTCCTGTGATCAGAACCCATCAAGGCACCAATTTGGCATCGGCGCGAGGCTGTCAGTTTTCGATTTTACGCTTTAAAGTTCGGGTCATAAAGTAGATTTGTACCGTTAAAGGAGTTACTTGTCTGCCCCTTGGAGCTGGGGAGATGCCTACATAGACTTTCTAAGACCTGCACCCCTGTAACATACTAGCCCTTCTCAATGGGCACCATTATCTGCCATATTGGACAAATGCTGGAATAGTGGGACCACACAAGGTATTAGAGTCCATAGGTCCATAACTGAGGCACAACCTACAGTCAGGCTGTCTTCCTTCATCTTCCATTTGCTTTTCTGTGTTTAGAAAATATTTATATTTATTAAAAAGTGGCGAACAGACATAAATTGCCCATTATGCCCTTTCGCTTGTCCCCTGTTATATTTCCCTTCCACCGGCGGGGGGCAGCCCTTGTCCGCTCTGGCGGCGGAGGAAATAAAACAGGTATATTTTTATAAATATTTGTAGATATTATTTTCTCTACCGCGTTGCAGTGATGAGTGATACTAATCGTTCGGATTTCTGTGGTCACTGCAGACATGTAACCTTCCTATACACTTGTCGGTGCTGGATGTGGGGAGTCGGTGAGCTGTTTGCAGAGAAGGAGGGAATGGTCGTACGCACCTCAGGACTTTTGTATCCTAGAAAAACATTATGTAGAACACTATCCCTTTTTAAAAGTAGAGAAATTGTGAAAACTGCTTGGATCAAGAGGTCCTTCAAAGATCCTATTTAGGTGCAATATCGTATGTATGTCGGGTTTGGGAGATGTCAACGATTGTGTGGAGTTTTATTTTTTTTGTGTTTCTTTAAAAAATAAAAAAATTGTTAATGGAAAATGTTTGGTGAATTACTTAAACTATTTACTTGGTCTTTAATTCTGACACGATGGGTAAATTGCTGTTCAGGGATTTTCTGCAAATACTCATATGGGGAGACCTACTGAAATCTTCTTTTCTAATAAAAGATGAAAGTTTCTAAGCAGCAGCTCTCCAAGATTCCGAGGCCTTTCCAAGATCCCCGAGGCCTTTCCAAGATCCCCGAGGCCTTTCCAAGATTCCGAGGCCTTTTCAAGATTCCGAGGCCTTTTCAAGATTCCGAGGCCTTTCCAAGATCCCCGAGGCCTTTCCAAGATTCCGAGGCCTTTCCAAGATTCCGAGGCCTTTCCAAGATTCCGAGGCCTTTCCAAGATTCCGAGGCCTTTCCAAGATTCCGAGGCCTTTCCAAGATTCCGAGGCCTTTCCAAGATTCCGAGGCCTTTCCAAGATTCCGAGGCCTTTCCAAGATTCCGAGGCCTTTCCAAGATTCCGAGGCCTTTCCAAGATTCCGAGGCCTTTCCAAGATTCCGAGGCCTTTCCAAGATTCCGAGGCCTTTCCAAGATTCCGAGGCCTTTCCAAGATTCCGAGGCCTTTCCAAGATTCCGAGGCCTTTCCAAGATTCCGAGGCCTTTCCAAGATTCCGAGGCCTTTCCAAGATTCCGAGGCCTTTCCAAGATTCCGAGGCCTTTCCAAGATTCCGAGGCCTTTCCAAGATTCCGAGGCCTTTCCAAGATTCCGAGGCCTTTCCAAGATTCCGAGGCCTTTCCAAGATTCCGAGGCCTTTCCCAAGATCTGAGACCTCTATAATAGTAGACGCAATGAATTTAATAGAAATAGATGTCCTACTTTATTTGCAATGCACAATGTGTGTATATATATCTATATATATATATCATCAGGACGGTAATCCTTACATCCAAGAGATTTTGGATTGAGACCCGTTGGCAATTGATATGGCCAGAGGAGGCTCTGGACCTCAACACAGAGGCAGTCAGCAGAGTATAGATGGGCTGCAGGGAGGGTTTATAGGGATCTCATTGACAGGTCAAGATGAATAAGGAGCTTGGTGTTTCTTCAGTATCAGGGCTGGAACATAACTGACCACTAGTGATGAGCGAGTATACTCATTGCTCGGGTTTTCCCGAGCATGCTCGGGTGTCCTCCAAGTATTTTAGTGTGCTTGGAGATTTAGTTGGTATCGAAGTAGCTGCATGATTTGTGGCTGCTGGACAGGCTGAATACATGTGAGGAATGCCTGTTGGGGAATTCCAGCATGTATTCAGCCTGTCTACAAGTCTCAAATGGAGCCAAGACGACGAAATCTAAATCTCCGAGCACGCCAAAATACAGAGGACACCCGAGCAACGATGCTACTCGTCCATCACTACTGACCACCTATAATGTTTCCAGACGGTGATTGTTGACTTCAAAGTTAAAGCACATTTGACTGCTGCAGCCAATCACTGGGCTTTAGTCTAAGTGTGCATTTAGCCTAAGAGTAAGGGAGGACTAAGGGTGAAGAGAAAGTGAACCCATTGGAAATACCTACAATTCTGCATTTAATTACTGAAAAAATCTGGCCGGATATCAATCACCATTATAGGAAAACTCCAACTACAGTAGTAGAAGTCATGTCTTTTAGCACATCGCATCGAGGAAGTGTTCACCGTGCAGGGAGAAAATGTGTTAATATCCAATAAGTGCTCCTTCCCACCTGCTTGTTTTTGCTCAATCTCCACCCCTCTCTTCTTTGATTGACAGCTCCGCCTTCATAGAGCCAGAGAAGGACGGAGATAGATGGAAGTAGATGTAAAGGTGCAAATAAATGTTCGGCCCCACCATGAAGCACAGAGCGCCTGTGCTTGAACAAACATTCTGTGCTGACAGTCCTTTTAACACTAGAGAAGAATCACAATAAGATAGAATAAGGAGAGAATATTTGTCCCCTTCAGGTGGTGGTCTCGCTGTTCCTCTCCAGCGCTCTTGTTGTCACTTTCATTTTCACCAAAGCAGTTGAGATTGATTCACAATTGATTTGTATGCTCCGAACTTGGAAAGATTGATATTTCTGAAAGGGAAGCTAACATCAGAAAGTGACCTATGTTTAATTTTTGTGTGTGTGTTTTTTTTTATCTTCATATCACAATCTGCATGAAAAATAGAAATCTTGTACTTTTCACATCAGATTTTTTGATGTTATGGTGTTTCAGTTTTCAAAATAGTGAGAAGCACCAGTCAGGTCAAAAACTTCACTTATGTATAACATGGACCCTTACAGCAATTTATAGATATGAGTTAAAAGCTAAACCTTTAATAAAGCCTAAATGTAAGACAACACAACCACACAATATAACAACCGTGTCACCTACTGCACCCTACAATGGGGTCCTGATATCACAACCTGCCTATGTGGCACCCTAAACATGATCGAGGTTGGTGCCCCCTTTCCACAGCGGCTGTACCCTATAACTCCTAGATAGCCCTGAATACGTGCCACATATAGTCAATCAATTATTCAAAAGAGGAGAGTATAGGGGTTGCCAATTAGGTACTTGGGTAGGCAACAATAGAAAAAGTGCAAAAAAGACAAGACAATAAAGTGACATGTGCAATTGGAGTACCTAACTATCTGTTCCCTGCATCTATACACCTTCCTGTCAGCAGAGGTTGGCACCCTACTGGTCAGCGGAATGGCGCTCGCTCCACGACAGCTTACCCTAAAATGCCCTGATATGGCTATTGATGAAACAATAGGGTAACAAAACAATGGTTTTGGAAGGCAACATCATACAAATAATCCATAATGCAACAATATACAAAACTTGTTGATAACAAATAGAGGGGTACTCAGATTTTGATGATGGATAAGCAAAAACCTCAACGCGTTTCTCCTAACAGGATCATCAGGAGGTGGATAGATGCTGTGTGGAAGAATGACCAAACACCCCCTATATATAGACACAGCAACCAATCAATCAATAGCGCCCACTTCCTGCATACCATAGAGGTCACAATAGATTTAAAACAATAGATTTAAAACAGACCTCATACTGCAGGGTACACACCGACTTGTGCTCTATCAACCAGAGCAAGTCCCTCCTAATTGGCCAATAAGTCCATCACTCAATCTCATAATGAATAATCCAGAGGGATGATGCCGCCATTCCTCTAGCGCCAAGCATGCATTCCACCTCAAACACACCTGCACATCAGCTGATGTTACTCCCAGCACCGCGATAGACCGGCGTGCTTTCCACAAGCAGCGCTGCAATAGGTGGGTGTGCGTTCCAAGAGATGGTGTTTCAGGAAACAATGTATGTACATAGCCACAATAACCACACTCAGACCCTATGTCTTGTTTTGAAGCATCTAATGAGCGTGTGCAAAGGTCACTGAAGGTGTATGGGAGCTGGGTCAGCTTGTGGATCCTGCAAAACAGAAGCCGCGGAGACACCATCACGTGTTTCTCAACGCAAGCAATGACCAGCCAGGTCTTTGTCCGGGAAGGAACAACCACGGGAAGGGCAGTCTCCAATGAAGGAAACCACCTATGCCAAAACATGGTATCCATCCACATACAGCTGTTTCGGGGTATTGCCCCTCATCAGTGTGGAGTAGGAAACTGGCTGGTAGGAGCAATGCCTAGTAAAAAGACTATGAAGAGGAGGATGAATGAACTCATGGAGATCAACATCCGACACTGCGGAGACACCATCATGTGTTTCTCAACGCAGTGATTCTAGAGCACTGCCCCCATCCCATCTTCATAGTCTTTTTACTAGGCATTGCTCCTAAGAGAGATTTTCTCCACTGCCGCTCTGCACACCTCGAGCAGCGCTGAAGAAAGCGTGTTTGCGTTGTGTGCCAGGGCTGCCGTTGTCTGTGTCGGGTCTTTCTGTGTATAGAAGGTGCTGCTTCATCTAGGGCATTCTCCATTTGTCCCAGAGGACCTGTCTGCAGCGTCGGCCTAACACCACACTTGCCGAGCACCACAGGTGGCGTCACGAACTATTCATCTAATTGCATTCCCCGCCATTACTTGGGCGCCCAGGTCCACGGACCGGGTCACCGCTGCTGTGACACATCCCGCTGACACCGATCCGGTACCGAGTACCCCACAGCCCTGGGAGGGCGACCCACAGGCCACTTAATAAATCTGATGTGGTCTTCTACTCTCCTAAAGTCAGAAAATGAAGTTTACATGTCCTAAGAGCAGATGCAAATTTGACCCCAAATTTGCAACATTTTCAGATGTATAACGAAGCGGTCTAAAAATTGTATATATGGCATTTTGTATGTTGATGCAGAGTTAATTTCTCTTGGAGTAAGATGCATCAATTTCATTAGGAATGTTCCTCTATATACACTTGCTTCAATTTCAGAGACAGAATTACTCTAGTCATGGACTGGAGAACATTTCTATATTTGACACCGCTTTTGTGGAATAAATCATAATGAATTTGTCAGGCCACAATACAGCACGCCCTCTCATTAAACTAAAAAAAAAATTGGCAGAGCTGGAGTAAAACCCTCCAAAAGTCGCAATATTTTGCAGATCTACCTGTTGCACAAAAATTTTGCAAGTTTTAACAGATTGGCACCTGATTTCTGGCACAAAATGATGAATCGGGCCCTTTTCCTGGTTCAAACTGTAAAAGTACAAAAAATCTTTGGTATTCAAAAAACCCCAGACAGATACAAATATAAAAATAATCACAAGTTACAAAAAAATCAATGGTAAAACCAGGCAGGCAATAAGACAACCGTGAGGCTGCACAATGGGCAGGTCAAGACATGCAGTAAAGGACATAAATAGAAAGGGTAGAGTTTTGGATATGTCATTCAAAGTGAATGTAACATAAATCCAACTGAGCATGGCCCTGATATTGAACAAGGTGGCCTCTGATACAACATATAATGCCAAGACAGCCCTGTTCTAAAGTGATCAGGCCAAAAAACCGCACTCGGGCATGATAACCCCACACTCACCCTAACCCTGTCAACATCAGAGCAGTCAAAAGAAAGTCCTCTTACCCATGGCCAAGAGCGCCCACGTGCCACACCCGAGCCCTTTGTTTAAGGATAGTCATAGGACATGTGCACACAACGTCTATTAGACACCGGCATACGCACTAAGTTTTCCAAAATAAAGGTGCTTCATCACAAGTCTGAATTTTTTGTCCTGAAGCAACCTTTTTTTTTTGCGTCCTTTTGGTAATTTCCTGAGTGCTTGCTTTGTTATTTTTGAAAGCTGACTTTTTTTTAAGCATTTTTTAAATAACTTCTTCATAGCATCACTGCAGGCGCGATGTAGGGTCTCATACTCACAGGCACAGCCTGAATGATGGATCCCAGAACCTTCAGCTCCCTGATCCACCATTCTATTCAACAGTATCCACGTCCTGAAAGAATGATGGGTGTGAGAGGGGGCCCAGTGCTAAGCAACACCAGCCCCCCCAAAATCACGGGATCCATAGCGGTCTTGTGATCTGCCGCTATGGGCAGTATGCCCTTGCTTCCTATGTACACACATGAAGTGAATGTATGGAGTAAAGCAAATGCAAATAATAAACCAGTAGGTAGCGAATTACAGTGTATGAGACATGCACTTTTTTTTGTTTCAGTATATCAGAAATAACCAAAATGAAGCAACTTTGCAAAAAGTGTTCCTTGTGTCATGTATCACTTTCGTCCATCTGCTTCCTCTTTTCTAAGCTTTGGAGTATCACAAAGCTGCAGGATCAGACAGGGCTTGTTACCATGAAGGCACATGCCGTGCTCAGCATAAACTTTCGAAATGTAAAAAAAGTAAGATTTTAATCAATATCTCAGTGAACACAAGAACAATTTCCAAACTTTTGACAAGACTGCGCTCAATAGAACTTTTTCAACCCATAACATGAAAGTAAGGTGAATATAACTTTCATTACAAAATCTTCAGTTTCATTCAAATTAGTTGATGTAAAAAGGAATAAACCTCACATAAAAAAACCTGCTACATCTAGTGTTTTGTGTTTAGAAGAAATGTTGGTGGACATCCTCTGCACTGCTGAATGGTGGAAAAGATGTCAGTCCGAGATTGAATTTAATGTTGTGGTTTTTATTCAACATGTTTCAAAGTTACAAGAACTTCTTCAGGAAAAGTAGGAAAGGTCCAATGGCAAGATGTTCTAAAGCAGGGTTCTCAAACTCCAGTCCTCAAGGCCCACCAACAGATCATGTTTTCAGTATTTCCTTAGTATTGCTCAGGTGATAATTGCTTCACCTGTGCAATACTAAGGAAATCCTGAAAACATGATCTGTTGGTGGGCCTTGAGGACTGGAGTTGGGGAACCCTGCTCTAAAGGACAGAAATGTCCAAGAAGGATGAGAGATTTTACTAAATGAAGTTCTCACCATACAACATGTAACAATGCCGAATAGAAAAAAGAATTAAAAGCATTTAAAGAGAGCAGGATGGATGAACACAGAGCTTAAACTTTTGTTAAAAAGGAAAAAAAAAGAAATGTATAGTACATGGAAAGAGGGGGACATGTCTAAAGAAGAATATAATGCTGTCTGCAGGGAATGCAGGGCAAGAGGTAGAAGAGCTAAAACCAGTAATGAAGTGAGGCTTGCAAGGGAGACCAAAAGCAGTAAAAAAAGGATTTTGGGGTTATGTCAAAAGCAAAAGAAAAGTCGAAGAGGTTCTAAGATTTTTACAGGATGAAACAGGTGAAGTGGTTAAAAATTATGATGAGAACTATTACATTTGTATTTTGCATCTGTGTTTTCTAAGAAATAAATTGTAAAATCAACTGATCTTCACAGTGACATCAAAGGAATAAAAGAATCCACTCTATCTATATACAGAGAGATGGTAAGGAAACAATTAGCTAATTTAAATGAATTTAAACCTCCTGGCCCAGATTAATTACATCCTAGGGTACTGAAAGAGTTAGCAGAGGAAAGTGCAGAACCACTAGCTTGAATCTTTGAAAAATCCTGGAGAACAGGAAAAGTCCCAGAAGATTGGAGAAGAGAAAATATTGTCCTCCTATTCAAAAAAAAAAAGGAAAGAAGATGGAGCCAGGAAATTACAGGCTAGTGAGCCCAACTTCTATACCAGGAAAGATCTTTGAACAAATTATTATTAAATAGCATGTATGTAACCACTCGGATAAAAATACAGTAATTAACCAGAGCAAGCATGGGTTTGTAGCAAACAAGTAATTCCAGACTAAATTAATTTCCTTCTATGATGAAAGCACTGACTGGGTGGATCAAGGAAATGGGGTAGATATAGTATATCTCAACTTCAGTAAAGCGTTTGATAAAGTATCTCATACTATCCTTATTGAAAAAATGACCAAGTATGGGATTGACAAGGCTGCGGTTAGGTGGATTCATAACTGCCTCAATGATCGTACTCAAAGAGTGATAATAAATGGTTGCACATCCAATTGGACGAGTGTTTCAAGTGGGGTACCACAAGGTTCTGTCCTGGCCACAGTGTTGTTCAACGTTTTTATAAATGATCTAGATAATGGAACATTTTAAAAAAGAAATTAAAAAACTGGAGCAAGTTTAGAGAAGAGCTACCAGGATGGTAAGCAGACTTTAAAGTACGGTATGTTCTGCGAGGAACGATTAAAGGATCTGGGAATGTTTAGCTTGCAAAAAGGCTAAAGCTAAGAAGAGACTTAATAGTGGTCAACAAATATCTGAAGGAATGTCACAGTGTATAAGGATCATCCTTATTCTCATTTTCACATGGAAACACGACAAGAAATGGAATGAAACTGGAAGTCAGAAGATATAGATTAGATATTAACAAAAACTTTTTGACAGTGAGGGTGATCAATGAGTGGAACAGGCTGCCACAAAAGGTGGTGAGTTCTTCACCAACGAAAGTCTTCAAACAGAGGCAGGACATACATCTGTCTGATGTGGTTTAGTGAATCCTTCATTGTGCAGGGGGTAGGACATGATGACCCTGGAGGTCCCTTCCATTCTAACATTCCATGATTATATGTTCACACATTGCGTTCTTTCCGTTTTGTTCCACAGGCAAAAATTGGTCTGTTGGCTGCTTGCAAAAAAACAGGTTTTACTACATTTTTTTGCTGCGTTTTTATTGTCTCTTGTGAATGCTGATAAATTTTAGTGCCCACCGAAAAGAGATGATGCAACTTTATTAAGGTTTTTGCAACAATAATGCAGCAAAATCTGTTACTTGCAATTTTTGCACTTACCCATTACTTTCTATGGTTGAAAAGGTGGAAAAATGCTGCACAATGGCTGAAAGAAGAGACATGTCAAAATGTGTAAAACCACAGCAGTTTTCCAAATCAGTAAGAAGAAAAAAAAGCGATTTGTGTGCATGAGATTTCTGAAATATCATAGCCCTTGATGGTACTGTGAAACACAGCTTAACATTTGCATTAAAAGGCGGGTAAGGGGCCATGGATATAGCAACCTGCAGCCTAAAAATAGCAGCCCGCAGCAGCCCAGAAAATGCGCATCTATTCTATTCTATCTATTCTGGTGCTTTGCCCAGCTCTTTCCAGTTGCCTTGTGGCAGTGGCAAGAGGGGTAATATTTGTGGGGTTGATGTCACCTTTGTATTGTCTGGTGACATCAATCTCATGAGTTAGTCTATAAGACGCCTATCCTTTGTTAATCCTATGGTCATATTGTAAATGGACACACAGCAAAAGTAAAGTCTTTTATTTAAAAAAAGACACTGTTTTACTTTATTTAAAAATAACAAACACAATTATACTGATTTAACGCCCATTCCATTGAAGCCCTCATCTCCTGTAAAAAAACAAACAAAATAATAAACAACAAAAATTTTCACCTAACGCCCATTCCATTGATGCCCTGGTCTCCTGTAAAAGAACATAAAAAAAAAAAAACAATATCCCTCACCTGTCCGACTTTATGTCCCACACCATAATCCATGTCATGCGATGAAAGGTTTTCAACCTGGATGGTGCCAAGATGTGACCATCCAGGCTGAGAACCACGAGAGAATGAGCTGCTGCAAGCGCATCATCAGTGTCTAGCGGTGAAATCATAGAGGTTACCACAAGTGACTAAGACTGTGCTCCCAGCCGGGCCAATGAACTGCAGTGACCTCAGAGAGATCACCGCTTGCACCCTTAGAAAAAGTCTCACAGTGCAGCGCTAAGCTCAGTGAGTTCAACGTGAAAAATTTCCCGAACATTCATGGATGCCCCCATCATTAAGAAGATAGATATCTTGAATGTTGTCATCTTCATAGAGGTCTGCCACCAGGAATTTCAGGGCCCTAAACTGACAAAGATTTTAGGGACACCTTCAGACTCATCCCAGGCTCCACCCCAGCTCCGCCTACACTCCTTGAACATTCCAGAGTCCCACCACCCACTCTTGGAAAAACTTCACAAACACATTAAACACCATATCACAGCCATCAGCTTTCGATTTGGCCAAAATATTTTTTCAGCCTGCCAATACTCATTTTAAAGGACAACTACCACCACACCTTGACAAGACCACATATTACCACCACATAGTGACAGCAAAATACCACATACAAGGGACAAATACTACCACAGCATGACCAGACCACATATTACCACCACATAGTGACCGAATAATAACACATACAAGGAACTACCACCACCACACCATGAACAGAATACATATTACCACCACATTGTGACTGAATAATACCGCATACAAGTAACAAATATTGCCACACCATGACCAGGCCAAATAGTACCACTCCATAGTGACTGAAAACTACAATACTGATCATTAAGAAAAACTATACTAATATTTACCATAAGTGCCTTTATAATCAGGAGCTCTCAACATAGTATACAGTGTATAGTGTAAGTGTACAGGTAATACAGTGACACAAAAGCTCTGTATAAAGTATACAGTGTATAGTGTCAGTGCCTAGGTAACACACTGACTCACCAGTAACATTATACACAGGAATTTTGTATATAGTGTATAGTGTCAATGTACATGTAACACACTGATTCACCAGTGACATTATACACAGGAGCTCTGTCTATAGTGCCAGTGCGCAGGTAATACAGTGATCACGTTACATTATGCACAGGAGTTCTGTATATAATGTACAGGTAAAGCAGTGATCACCAGTGACATAATACCCTGGAGATCTGTATATAGTGTACAGATAATACAGGGATCACCAGTGCCATTAAACACAGAAACTCTGTACATAGTATATAGTGTCAGTGTGTAGGTAATATAGTGATCACCAGTGACACATTATAAACAGGAGCTCTGTATATAGTGTACAGGTAATAGTGATCACCAGGGACATTATACACAGGAGTTCTGTATACTGTATAGAGTACAGATAATACAGTCATCACCAGTGACATTATACACAGGAGCGCTGTACATAGTGTCAGTGTACGTGTAATACAGCAATCACCAGTGACATTATACACAGGAGCCCTGTATATAGTGTCAGCGTACAGGTAATACAGTGATCACCAGTGACATTATACACAGGAGCTCTATATATAGTGTATAGGTAATACAGTAACTCACCAGTGACATTATACACAGGAGCTCTGTATATAGTGTATAGTGTACAGGTAATACAGTAATCACCAGTGACATTACACACAGGAGCTCTATATATAGTGTATAGGTAATACAGTGACAAACCAGTGACATTATATGCAGGAGCTCTGTATACAGTATATAGGTAATACAGTGATCACCAGTGACATTATACACAGGATCTCTGTATATAGTGTCAGTGTACAGGTAATACAGGCACTCACCAGTGACATTATAGACAGGAGCGCTGTACATAGTGTCAGTGTACATGTAATACAGGGATCACCAGTTACATTATACACAGGAGCTCTGCATATAGGGTATAGTGTAAAGGTAATACAGAGATCACCAGTTACATTATACACATGATCTCTGTATATAGTATTAGTGTACAGGTAATACAGGGATCACCAGTGGCAGGAGCCATGTATATAGCATATAGTCTATAGTGTATAAGTGTAAAGGTAACACATTGACTCACCAGTGACATCTCTAGTCGATGTCCTCCATCTTCGCTTTTCTACATCCAGCACCATCAATTCTTCCAGCCACGACTTGTCTCTGCAGAAAATAACACACAGTTATCTAGAGTACTGCTTCCAGGGCACATTCCCCACTTTCTCCCCAACTTCTACACTACGTCAGATGAATAAAAAAAGTGCGACAGTACCACCATGAACAGTATCAGGACCCCCGTCAATTCATCATTTGCTCTCCCCCATCCTCATTTCCTCATCATTTGCTCTCCCCCACAACCCACTTACAATTCATCACGGTTTGCTGTTCCCCATTCCCAGTCTCATTTTATAATCATTTGCTGTACAACAACCTTGAGTCTCAATTCATAATCATTTGCTGTTCCCCACCCCCAGTGTCAATTCATCATTTGCTGTTCCCCATACACCAGTCTTAATTCATCATTATTTACTGTACCCCATCCCCAATCTCAGTTCATCATTATTTGCTGTTCCCTACCACCAGTCCCAGTTCATCAGTATTTTCTGTAACTCATCCCCCAGTCTCAGTTCGTCATTATTTATTGTACCCCATACCCCAGTCTTAATTATTTACTGTAGTCAATCTCCTAATCTAAGTTCATTATCATTTGCTGTTCCATACCCCCAGCCTCAATTCATAATAATTTCCTGTACCCCATCCCACATCTCAGTTCATCATTTGCTGTTCTCCCTCAAGTCTCAATTCATCATTTCCTGTTCCCCCTCCCCATCTCAATTTATCAACATTTACCCTCCCCATCCTGTCTCAGTTCATCATTATTTGCTGTCCCCCATTGCCCAGTCTCAATTCATCTGCTGTTTCATATCTCCCAGTCTCAATTCATCATTTGCTTTTTCCCATCCCACAGTCTCAAATCATCATCATCATTTGCTCTCCTACGTTCCCCAGGCTCAATTTGCTCTCCCCCATCCTCCATCCTCCATTATTTGCTGCACCCCGTCCCCAGTCTCAATTCATTATCATTTGTTGTACTCCACCCCACAGTCTCAGTTCATTATTATTTGCTCTTACCCCATCTCCCAGTCTCAATTCACCGTTATTTGCTGCACCCCTTCACCAAGTTTTAATTTATCATGATTTGCTGTTCCCCATCCTGCAGTCTCAATTTATCATTTGCTGCTCCCCACCCCCAAGTCTCAATAGATCATTATTAGCTGCACTCCATCCCGAGTCTCAATTCATCCTAATTTGCTCCCCCACCTCCTTACACCTATTTAATTCATTTTATTAAAAAAAAAAAGTTTTTCATACTTGCACCTCATATGATTCCCTGCAGCTCGACATCCAGTGTCATCATCACATAAGGCGCTGTCACAAAAGCGGCACAGGGAGCTCCGAGCTGCGCACTCTACCGTTCTATTGACAACTGTGGTGCTCCAGTAAATCTTTCGCTGATGAGATATGCGTGGTAACCCACCCCTGCCTCTGGGGCCTGGTGAGTATAAGCAAAAGAGGGGATGGATCCGGGCCCCACTCTTTGCTTCTGCTCACCAGACCCCATACACAAGTAAACGCAGTAATGCCCTGATGGCGGCCCTGTCTTCATACCATGATCAAACGTGGCATTTTTCTAGTGACTTGCCTAAGGATTTTCAGTGAAATCTGCACATAACAAGGATAAAACATTGGTGACTTTCAGTTGCAAAGACATAGTGTTAGAAGCCAGGAATAAGTACATCAGAATAGAAAATCATGCTTCCTTCTTACCCCTGGTAACATTGTTTCAAACAAGGAGAGCAAATTACAAAATGTTCAGTGTCCCATGAGTCATCAGATGCAGACAATTACAAGCATAATTTGTTATTTGTCATAAGAGACATAAACTCCAACCACGTGACTGTGAATTTGGGAGTTTTTATGTTTTTAATGTAAATGGCACAATGTGGTGGAGCTGATAGTTTGTAGCCACAGTTTCTTGAAGAATCTCCTCTATCTGTGGAAGGAGTGGGACAGAAGAGTGTAGCGCACAGTCACTATGACACAGCAACTTGGTGAGGAGTCCTGCCCCCGGGCCCCGACTGTGGGAGTCCTAATGCTGTTTACTAATGAAAGAGGAAATAACTTTTACATGGAAATTGACAGATTCTCTTCTCAAATCAATCTATTCCAGTCTATAAATAAGCAATTGTGCTGTTAGAATGTTAACAATTCTCTGTTTTTACCAGGTAAATGTTGAATAATTAATGAGGTCCACTACTAGGACAATCGCTTCTTAAAGGGAACCTGTCAGCAGGGTTGTGCTGAGTAACCTACAGACAGTGTCAGGGCTCTCAATCAAAGACTGTGACTAAGGTTTTTTTTTCTGACAACCTCAGAAACTGATTTCGTGTGAGCAAATTTAGCCTAAGAAAGCAAATATGGCCAACTGTCCTGATAAGCATTGAAGAAAATCCAAATATATTGTTCCAAAGACAGATTGATGCTCTCAGTTTGCATATTGCTTTGGGGGTGGTAGTCAGAAGAGAAATGTAAAAAGATTTGGAAGAGTTTGAAAAGCTCCTTCTAAAACCTTGACGCTGCACGTCCTGCTTTGAAACTATATGAGCATGAAGACCGTGGAAATGGTAAATGTCTCTAGAGAAAACTTGTGCCTGCTGTGGCACATATGGCAGTCTTGGTAAGAGAACAAAGCAGAATATCTTGTGGTAGTGAGCTCTTGTCAGTAACAAAGGTAATAGTAAGCTCAGCCCTGGGTTCTTTTGGAATAGGTAATGGCTAAAAATGGTCAAGCGGTAACTGATGAGAACATTTAAATTGGGCACATTGATAGCAAGATGGTACAAACTCTAAATCCATCTTATTTAACATAGGCCACTAACAGAAGCAAGACATGAGTTCAGTGTTGCGTTTAACTATAGAGTTAACCATATAGGAATGAAAAAAAGGCCCAAGATAAGACCTGTGAAATGGTTTATAGTCCCTTTGGTGGAGCTAAGCAAAAAGTGGCAAACATCGCACATGTACGAGGGAAATAATACCATTAGTTAAAGGGCAAATTGCCACCTACCACTCAAAGGTGTATATTAATGGATACGTATAGGGTCAACTGCAGAAAGCATGCTGAGAAAATAGGAAAAGGATCTAATTTGCACTGAAGGTAACCATCCGTCCACGTAATGTTGGGGACACTTCTGCAACTATGCTATCATAAGAGCAAGTGCTCATGTAAGAAGATGCATTATATTGCAGGGACACTCAACCAAAGAAAAGGTGCATAAATGCTATCCTAAGTCCCAGCATTTAGGAGTGCAGCAGAAACAAGGTTACTAATGCTTCAATCAGCCAAGCATCATCACAAAATGTTATTACATGGATATGACAGGAGGTGTTAGCAGAGGAGCAGGACTGTCAGCCCTTCCCCGACGCGCGTTTCGGAGCAAGCAATCTCCTTCCTCAGGGGGCGTGGAGACAAACACAAACCACCAGGCAGCACCATGGGGACACCGACTCCACCCACCTGCCTGGGTACGTCCGCCTGTATAAGCAAGTCCTGCTCCCCAGCAGGGACTCCACGGCACATCCTCGCCAAAGCCGTATATGGACCCTCTAGTTGAGGCAGAGGATAGGCCTCAGACTCATAATTCCGCTGCAGGTGCAGCTGAACCGCATCATTCAACTCCTCACTAATCTCAGTGAGGGCCAGCAACAACTGCTCACTGGTCTGAACTTGGCCCATGGCTCACCAGAGGGATAAAAAATGTTATGGTTGGTGATAATGTCACGTGGACCCGTCCTGTGTGACGCGACCAGCAGGCCGGTAACTGAAACAACAAGACACGGCACGTGAAACTGTCCTGTGTGACACGGCCCGCAGGCCAGTAACTAAAACAACAAGACATGGGGAAAGGGGAAACAGTTACAGCGGTGGGCCCTGCGATAGGGAACGGGGACGTGGAGACTTCCTGCACTCCCCTGAGTCAGTGTCCCTCACACTCCTAACGTTCCCTAGGCTGGTTCCGCAACGGGCGCCGATCAGGATACCTGTCACCATAGCACACCCTACACCTACCCCTTGCTAGGGAGTTGGGTGGTGCAGGCACTGGCCCCACCACTGTACTAATACACACAAAGGAAAAACACAAACAGGGAAACACCACTTAGCTTTAGTCTGTTGCACTTGCTCCTGGCAACAGAGTCCACCACCAGAATGCAGCTCTCCTCCTGAAACGCTGCCACCAAGCTCTGTCAGAGCTGCAAGGAAATCCCCTATGACTCCTTCCACACCAGGGCTAAGACAGTGCTGCAGGGAACGTTCTCCAGCTCCTTCCTCCACCAAGGATGGTTGAAATGAATACTATCACCAATGCTGATTGCAACACCTGTGACTCTTTTATAGCAGAGCCAGCAATCACACCTGCATTATAACATGTGCACTTAACTAAAGAAGCAGAGTGCAATGACGCTCACCACCACAGGGGGCAAACTTAGAACAAACGACACCACAGTGCAATAATCCTAATGGCCACCGGGGGCAAAAACTACACTTAAGCACAGCTTAGGAAAAAAAAGGTTACCTGTGCTTTTATCTGTCCTGATCCCGCATGGATCATGACAACGGGTCCACGTGACACCTGGGTGATGGTCTGGCGCCGGCCGCCCTCAGGTGACGTCAGCACACCAGGGATCAACGCCACATCCTTGTTCGCAGTTACCAACATGACACATGTGCAGGGCTCTCCCCTCTGATTGGTACACACCAGTCAGGTGACCGCCTCGAGCCAGGTATTTAATTGGGACATTTGCATCCTTAGCCATGCCCCCCGAGGAAACGGTTTGTATACCGCGAAACGCGCGTTGGGGTACACAAGCCGGCGCCTGCAACTTATTAGGATATGATGGGTATGTTTACCTCTGTTATTTTCTGCTTTTCCTCCATGGACATTGTGTAATACGCTGGTAACGTGTTTTCTTAGCGGTTCACTGCTGTGTTTACTCTGCACTTGCGCTAGAGGCTATATTGCATTTGATCCTATGGTGGAGTCTGTTTACCTCAGTTTACATAAAGTACTTACAGGCAATTGTGCTAGCAATCAGATTTCTTTTTGGCCGACAGGGGCTGCCCTCTCCACTGCAGCATCAGTTGCTTACATTTAACCCATCATTATATGGATATCATTATATATCACTGTCCGGGCTAAGTGCAATTTACTATAGGACTGATCATCCTCAGCAGAAACCTCTAGGTATTATTTAATAATACTATTCAACTGCACAATTTTTTCTGGAGTGTTTTTTGAGGGACTTAATACTTACTATCAGGCTGCTGACTTGTTTTTCTTTTTGGCTCCGGGTTATTTATTTAATTACCCATTTTACTGGTTTTCACTGTCCTGTTTCTGTTATGTGCCTTTTGCTACTAATAAAATGTATATTGCTTAAAATGGATGTGGACTCTGTTTTTCCTCCAGTTTTTCTCTATGTGAAACATTGTCCATTTGTGGTAAATACACAGGGATTATGTGCACACCAAAATGTTGCAGATTTTTGAAGAAGGAATTGGTGAGGACACTCAAATATTATATCATCTTCTGCTAGGTTTTTTAGATTAACCACCATTTTAATTTTTAATTAAGAAATGGATAGTTCATATGAAAATAAGAAACTTTTCATTATTTCATACTAGAGAAATCAACTTTTTTTTTCTCCTCTTGGATTGATCTGCTCACAATTAATGGGCACATTCTGAGTTCAGTGAAGACAGATGTTCACATTACTCAATATTAGATGGCAGTCTCAATATTAGATGGCAGTTGATGCTTTTAATCCTTAACGACCAGACGTATTTTTGTTTTTGCGTTTTCGTTTTTTGCTTCCCTTCTTCCCAGAGCCATAACTTTTTTATTTTTCCGTCAATATGGCTATGTGAAGGCTTGTTTTTTGCAGGACTAGTTGTACTTTTGAACGACACTATTGGTTTTAACATACAATATCATGTACTGGAAAACAGGAAAAAAAATTCCAGGTGCTGTGAAATTGCAAAAAATAGTGCAATTCCACAGTCGTTTTGTTTTGTTTTTTGGCCATGTTCACTAAATACTAAAACTGACCTGCCATTATGATTCCCCAGGTCATTACAAGTTCATAGACGCCAAACATCGCTAGGTTCTTTTTTATTTAAGTGGTTAAAAAAATCCAATGTTTGGTAATAAAAAAAAGGCACCATTTTCCGAGACCTGTAGCGTCTCCATTTTTTTTGGCGCCAAGCTGACTTTTTTATTGATACCATTTTGGTACAGATACAATCTGTTGATCGCCTGTTATTGCATTTTATTGCAATGTAGCGGTGACCAAAAAAACGTAATTCTGACATTTTGTATTTTTTCCTCATTACTAGAGTTGAGCGACTTTTGGTTTTTTAGGGTCGCGTTTCGTTTCGTGAAACCCGACTTTTCCAAAAGTCTGGTCGAGCAAGATCGTCCGATTATAGGGAAAAGTCGGGGTCGTCCCGAAACACGAAACCCAATGTAAGTCAATGGGGAATAAAAGTCGGCAGTGAGAGGAGGACAGGAAACACACCAACAATGCCCATTTGAATGCGAAAAGCATCAATTCTTCTTACTTAAGCTTGTCAACCTTAATTAACTTCATAATACAAGTAACGCACTGAAAAATGGGGGTTATTTGGCTACAGTTGTGGGGGGGGAGGGCTGGCTCCAGGTTTTCATGTGCCCTGGGCGAAAGAGCGCCCCTTTAACACATACCACAACTCATCATGCTCCGATACGGCAGAGAAATAGCGGTATAGTACAATGAAAAATACTTCACTTTTTACAGCTCATGACAAGGCCCATCTATTTCTCCATACAGAATCATTGGTCCCATATAATGTTTGAAACAGTATATGATGAGCTCCACATAATGCTACAGTATATGTTGGTCCCCATGGATGAAGCTCCACTGTCTTATGGGCCCAAATAATGCTCCAAACATAATGGGCCCCATTTCTAATGCTCTAGTGTATAATGGGCCCTGTAAATGCTGCTCCAGTGTCTGATGTTCACCTTTGGAATGTTCCAGTGTATGGTGGGCCCCATCTATCATTCTCCAGAGTATAGTGCTCCCCAAAAATTGCTGTCCCAACATTGAAAACAATGAAATAAGTCTCCTCGCTAGGGAATCCCTGTAGTAGTCTGGACTCCTCGTCGTTCCCATCTTCCATCTCACTGCACAGTATTTCAACCTTGCAAGTGCTGTGATCCTGAGCAAGCACTGGGGGCCCACTCGTTGGCGACGGCACTGGCACAGGGCCCCTGATAGTACGGTGGTGTGTCTGATGGCGGGTGGCCCGAACCTGCACTTTCATCTGCAGCTTCCTCTTTGTCACCGTGTAAGATGGAACTGTATATGGGAAGGGTAACCTGAGTTTCATCAGGGTCAGATTCAGGCCGTGTAGCGTGCGAGGGGAATGTAGTGGTCTGGGTCAATGTACCAGCAGATTCATCGAGCAGTGGCTGGGCATCAGTGCACTTGTGTCGCCCCCAGGAGTACGGTCGCCACAGTGGCATTACCTTCCTCCTAGGGAGTATGATGTCATGCTTGGGAGCAACGAAGGATCTCTCTAGCAGGTTAGCTGATTGGGCGGCGTTATTCCCATGAGTCATGACCCTCCAAACAGCGTTCATGAAGGCAAAGTGTTTGTTTTACGTGGGCAGTATGGTTGCAAAGCTGAACCTTAAAGGAATGTCCAGAAGGGAACCACCAGGAGTGGAGCCTACGGTTTAATTCGACTCCACCTGGGAAACCTCAACCATGCAAGCTACAGAACAGATGCACACATTGCAAGCTTAATTCCGTTAACGAACGAGACTCCGTCATGCCCCGCGGTCCGAGTCCGGCTTACTAGAGGGACACGTGAGGCTCTGGCACATGAGATTGGCCAATAACTGGTGTGTCATGCCCTTACATGTCCGTGGCTGCATGTGCGCTACACAGAAAAGGCCAGCGTTTGTCGCTTACAGGTGCAGATAACCCGCTGAACAACGTTAGTGATGGGGATCTGTGATTACAATTATTACCCGCGAACGATGATTTCCCAGTAAGTGCAGGTCAACCGCAGTTCCGGAATTAGGCCTAACCGTCATTCCTGAAAAAATGAAAAACTTACGTGTGCAAACCACAGGTGCTGTAGCTTGCTTAACAGCTTGCCAGCCGTTCTCAGGCCCAGTATGGATTACACGTGATTGCACAAAGGTGAGAAAGGGTACCGTATCCCCGGATAACATGTGTGGATAGCATAGTGTACACATTCAAAATATATGTCTATACATCAGGAGGCAGGCTCAGACGGTGTTAGGCCCAGTATGGATTGCACGTGATTGCACAAATGTGAGAAAGGGTACCGTATCCCCAGATAACATGTATGGATAGCGTACACATTCAAAATATATGTCTATACATCAGGAGGCAGGCTCAGACGGTGTCAGGCCCAGTATGGATTGCACGTGATTGCACAAAGGTGAGAAAGGGTTCCGTATCCCCAGATAACATGTATGGATAGCGTACACATTCAAAATATATGTCTATACATCAGGAGGCAGGCTCAGACGGTGTTAGGCCCAGTATGGATTGCACGTGATTGCACAAAGGTGAGAAAGGGTACCGTATCCCCAGATAACATGTATGGATAGCGTACACATTCAAAATATATGTCTATACATCAGGAGGCAGGCTCAGACGGTGTTAGGCCCAGTATGGATTTGACGGCCCAGACTACACAGCGGAGGAGCAGGGAGAGGTAAAGATTGCAAATGCTGGGGCCCTGCCCAAGCAAGGGGGGCCCACTCGTGGGCGTCGGTACTGGCACTGGGCCCCTCATAGTACGGCGGTGTGTCTGACGGCGGGTGTGCACCACCACCATCAGAGACACTTGATTGCACTATGAGGGACCCTGTGCCAGTGCCCGCGCCCAAGAGTCGGCCTACCCACCTGTCCAGGGCAACGGCACTCGCACGGTGTCGTGCGCTAGGTGGTGACCCCGGCCATGGGGGGGGAGGCAGCACAGTTAGGGAGTTTTAGAAAGTGGCATATGTTGATGTTGGACATTCAGCTGATGCAAAAGGTGAAATAGGTCAAGTCCCAGGAAGAGGTGGACCAAAGCAAGCCATTTTTCTGTCACCCTATGTGTCATCAGGGGAAGGTGGGACAAAATCCTTGGAAACCCATGCGTGGTTCATTTTAATGAAGGTTAGATCATCCACATTTTGGGTTGACAGACGGGTCCTTTTTTCTGTCAGGATTGATCCAGCTGCACTGAAGACTCTTTCCGATAGCACACTTGCAGCTGGGCAAGCGAGCTCCTGTAAGGCATATTGTGCCAATTCAGGCCAGGTGTCCAGTTTAGCGGCCCAATAGTCAAAGGGGAATGACCTGTGTGGGAGAACATCGATATGGGAGGAAAAGTAGTTTGTAACCATAGTTGACAACTGCTGTCTCCTGTCACTTTCCATCGATGCAGTATTACCAGTTGTGTGAGCGGTACTTGAAAAATCAGTCCACAACATTGTCATGAAACCCCTGTCTCCAACGCCACTTCTGCTGTGTGCACCACGAACACCTCTGCCAAGCTGACCGCGGCCCGTACGGCTCGTGTGAGAACCATCACCGCTGCTGTGTGCTGGGAATGCCTCAAGCAACCGATTTACCAGAGTTGCTTGTTTATTAGCCAATATTAGGTCAAGGTTCTCCTGTGGCATGATGTTTTGTAATTTGCCTTTATAGCATGGATCCAGGATGCTGGCCAACCAGTTGTCGTCATCGTTCATCATTTTGGCAATGCGGGGGTCCCTTTTTAGGATCTGCAAGGCATAATCTGACATGTGGGCCAATGTTCCCGGTGTCAATGATGCACTGCGAGTGCTGGTTGGAGGAGCACTTTCTGGCAAATCCACATCCCTCCAGTCACGCACAAACCCTGTACCAGACCTTGCCACGCCAACATTTTCACTTGCCCCACGAGATGCATCCTCCTCCCCTAAGTAATCATCCCCATCATCCTCCTCCTCCTCCTCCTCTTCTTCCTCCACCTCATCCAGGAGAGGTCCCTGAGCAGACAATGGCTGAATGTCATCAAGGATTCCCTCCTCCTCTTCCTCCTCATCAACATTGGCTGCAGAAGCCTGCTCCTTAAGGTGCGTCAAAGTTTGCATGAGCAGACGCATAAGTGGGATGCTCATGCTTAGGATGGCGTCGTCTGCACTTACCAGCCGTGTGCATTCCTCAAAACACTGAAGGACTTTACAGAGGTCTTTCAGCTTCGACCACTGCACACCGGTCAACTCCATGTCTGCTCTCAAAGTGCCTGACCGTGTATCCTCCCACAAATGCATTATGGCCTGCCTCTGCTCGCACAGCCGCTCCACCATGTGCAGGGTGGAGTTCCACCTTGTTGCAATGTCGATAATGAGGCGGTGGTTGGGAAGGTGGATCAATCGCTGCAGCTTCTGCATACGAACGGAGTGTACAGACGACCGGCGGATGTGCGCGCACAGTCTTCGCACCTTCTGGAGCAGGGCTGTTAACTCCGGATAATTTTTGAGGAAGCACTGCACCACCAGGTTCAAGGTGTGAGCCAAGCAAGGTATGTGGCTGAGTTTTGAAAGGGCTATGGCTGCCACAAAATTATGCCCGTTATCACTAACTACCTTGCCTGCCTCAAGATGTACACTGCCCAGCCATGACTCAGTTTGTCGCTGAAAGTACTCGGCCAGCACCTCGGCGGTGTGTCTGTCGCCCAAACACATCATCTGCAACACAGCCTGCTGACGCTTTCCACTAGCTGCTCGATAGGGGGACACCTCGTGTGCAACAGTGGCAGCTGCAGATGGAGTGCTCGTACGACTGCGCTCTGTGGACGAGCTTTCGCTTCTGGAGGAGGAGGAGGAGGAGGAGGGTCGAACGCCTACAGCCAACTGTTTCCTATACCGTGGGCTAGGCTGCACTGTCCCACCACCGCTGTCCCCTGTGGACCCTGCATCCACCACATTAACCCAGTGCGCAGTGATGGACACGTAACGGCCCTGGCCATGCCGACTGGACCATGCATCAGTTGTGAGGTGCACCTTTCCGCTCACTGACTGCTTGAGTGCATGGACAATGCGGTCTTTCACATGATGGTGGAGGGTTGGGATGGCTTTGCGAGAGAAGAAGTGGCGACTGGGTAGGTCATAGCGTGGTACTGCATAGGCCATGAGTTCGCGGAAAGCTGCGCTTTCCACCAACCGAAAGGGCATCATCTCAAACGAGATTAGTTTGGCAATGTGGGCGTTCAAACCCAGTGTACGCGGATGAGAGACTGAGTACTTTCTTGACCTACTCATAGTGTCTGGGAGGGTGAGCTGGACTTGAGAGCTGCATATGGTGGAAGTAGCGGTGGACAGGGCGGACTGAGAGAGGGTTGATGATGGTGATGGAGTTGGTGTTCTTTCTGATGGCCTAGAATCAGTCTTTCGTTGATATAACAGTGGGATTCCCTTACTGCTGTGGCCTTGCAACGACACCTCAACATTTGCTGCTGTGCTAACCGGTGGGCTTACAGTGGGGGAAACAATGTAGCGTTGCTGACTACCTTCGTTGTGATCAGTTGCACATGAGGTTTGGTGTTGTGTCCACGCTTGCAAGTGCATGCTGGTTAAATGTCTAAGCATGCAACTGGTATTCAAATTTTTCAGATTTTTCCCTCGGCTAAAGGTCTTTGCGCACTTCTTACAGATAACCTTGGCCTGATCATGAGGATTTTGTTCAAAAAAGTGCCACACTGCACTCTTCCTACTTTGGCAGACATTTTGCGGCCTAGCACGCTGTGATGTTTTGACCCTCTGGACAAGCTGTCCAGCAACTCTTTTGATTTTTGGAACCTGTCTTTGGAGTGCTCCAGGCCTGCCAGATAACAGCTGTTGCGTTGTCGATGTCTGCTGTGGATGCTCCTCATCTGAGCTATTGTAAGCAGCACCCTCTTCCCCCAATGGATGCCAATCTGGGTCAACAACTGGGTCATCCATCACCTCCTCTTCAATGTCATGTGCACCTTCCTCTGTGTCACCGTGTATGGTGGTATATTGTGCGGGAAGGGGCACCTGAGTCTCATCAGGGTCAGAATCTGGCTCTGTACACTGCGAGGACAATGTAGTGCTCTGAGTGAATGTACCAGCAGAATCATCCATCAGCGGCTGTGCATCAGTGCACTCCATGTCAGATTCATCTTGGCCTGGGTAATTCACCATTTCACTTGATAATCCAGGCATGGTATGTGAAAACAGCTCCATGGAGTAATCAGTAGTATGGCCTGCGTCATCCTTCAATCTTGGTTGGGGTGAAGGACACAAGGAAAGGTGTGGTTCATGAACATGAGCCTCCAATGACGACTCAGTGCTTTTACTTTTTACAACTGAAGAAGAGGAGGCGATAGAGCTGGAGGCTGAGTCAGCAATGTAAGACAAAACTTTTTCCTGATGCTCTGGCTTTAAAAGCAGTTTGCCAACTCCTAGAAAACTAAGCCTTCGAAGCCTTATGGAGCCAGACGATGACGCAGGCTCAACACCTCCTGCATTCGGTCCTATTTTGCTCTTGCCACTACCATCAGATCCACCACCAACACCATCATTACCAGCTGCCAACCCCCGCCCAATTCCACGGCCTCTTCCACCAGCCTTCCTCATTTTTGGTAAAAATGTAGACAAAATCCAACAAACTATATAGTAATGTAAAACAAGGTACAAGGTGTCTATAGGACAGGGGAGATTTTGAATTTCTGCTCACACTAGTGGACACTGGACACTTTTGGATTGTGTGAGGCCCAATGAATATCTGAGCGCTATGTGACAGGCTCGATGGCACAGCTGTGACCAAAGTGACTAGAGGATAAGTGAGATTTTGAATTTCAGCAGACACTTGTGGACACTGGACACTTTTGGATTGTGTGAGGCCCAATGAATATCTGAGCGCTATGTGACAGGCTCGATGGCACAGCTGTGACCAAAGTGACTAGAGGATAGGTGAGATTTTGAATTTCAGCAGACACTTGTGGACACTGGACACTTTTGGATTGTGTGAGGCCCAATGAATATCTGAGCGCTATGTGACAGGCTCGATGGCACAGCTGTGACCAAAGTGACTAGAGGATAAGTGAGATTTTGAATTTCAGCAGACACTTGTGGACACTGGACACTTTTGGATTGTGTGAGGCCCAATGAATATCTGAGCGCTATGTGACAGGCTCGATGGCACAGCTGTGACCAAAGTGACTAGAGGATAAGTGAGATTTTGAATTTCAGCAGACACTTGTGGACACTGGACACTTTTGGATTGTGTGAGGCCCAATGATTATCTGAGCGCTATGTGACAGGCTCGATGGCACAGCTGTGACCAAAGTGACTAGAGGATAAGTGAGATTTTGAATTTCAGCAGACACTTGTGGACACTGGACACTTTTGGATTGTGTGAGGCCCAATGAATATCTGAGCGCTATGTGACAGGCTCGATGGCACAGCTGTGACCAAAGTGACTAGAGGATAAGTGAGATTTTGAATTTCAGCAGACACTTGTGGACACTGGACACTTTTGGATTGTGTGAGGCCCAATGAATATCTGAGCGCTATGTGACAGGCGCGATGGCACAGCTGTGACCAAAGTGACTAGAGGATAAGTGAGATTTTGAATTTCAGCAGACACTTGTGGACACTGGACACTTTTGGATTGTGTGAGGCCCACTGATATCTGAGCGCTATGTCACAGGCTCGATGGCACAGCTGTGACAAAAGTGACGAGAGGATAAGGGAGATTTTGAATTTCTGCAGACACTTGTGGACACTGGACACTTTTGGATTGTGTGAGGCCCACTGAATATCTGAGCGCTATGTCACAGGCTCGATGGCACAGCTGTGACAAAAGTGACTAGAGGATAAGGGAGATTTTGAATTTCTGCAGACACTTGTGGACACTGGACACTTTTGGATTGTGTGAGGCCCACTGATATCTGAGCGCTATGTCACAGGCTCGATGGCACAGCTGTGACAAAAGTGACGAGAGGATAAGGGAGATTTTGAATTTCTGCAGACACTTGTGGACACTGGACACTTTTGGATTGTGTGAGGCCCACTGAATATCTGAGCGCTATGTCACAGGCTCGATGGCACAGCTGTGACAAAAGTGACGAGAGGATAAGGGAGATTTTGAATTTCTGCAGACACTTGTGGACACTGGACACTTTTGGATTGTGTGAGGCCCACTGATATCTGAGCGCTATGTCACAGGCTCGATGGCACAGCTGTGACAAAAGTGACGAGAGGATAAGGGAGATTTTGAATTTCTGCAGACACTTGTGGACACTGGACACTTTTGGATTGTGTGAGGCCCACTGAATATCTGAGCGCTATGTCACAGGCTCGATGGCACAGCTGTGACAAAAGTGACGAGAGGATAAGGGAGATTTTGAATTTCTGCAGACACTTGTGGACACTGGACACTTTTGGATTGTGTGAGGCCCACTGATATCTGAGCGCTATGTCACAGGCTCGATGGCACAGCTGTGACAAAAGTGACGAGAGGATAAGGGAGATTTTGAATTTCTGTAGACACTTGTGGACACTGGACACTTTTGGATTGTGTGAGGCCCACTGAATATCTGAGCGCTATGTCACAGGCTCGATGGCACAGCTGTGACAAAAGTGACGAGAGGATAAGGGAGATTTTGAATTTCTGCAGACACTTGTGGACACTGGACACTTTTGGATTGTGTGAGGCCCACTGATATCTGAGCGCTATGTCACAGGCTCGATGGCACAGCTGTGACAAAAGTGACGAGAGGATAAGGGAGATTTTGAATTTCTGCAGACACTTGTGGACACTGGACACTTTTGGATTGTGTCAGGCCCACTGATATCTGAGCGCTATGTCACAGGCTCGATGGCACAGCTGTGACAAAAGTGACTGGAGGATAAGGGAGATTTTGAATTTCTGCAGACACTTGTGGACACTGGACACTTTTGGATTGTGTCAGGCCCACTGATATCTGAGCGCTATGTCACAGGCTCGATGGCACAGCTGTGACAAAAGTGACTAGAGGATAAGGGAGATTTTGAATTTCTGCAGACACTTGTGGACACTGGACACTTTTGGATTGTGTCAGGCCCACTGATATCTGAGCGCTATGTCACAGGCTCGATGGCACAGCTGTGACAAAAGTGACTAGAGGATAAGGGAGATTGGATTGCTTTTAAAAAAGCAGTTTGCAGAGCAGTGGGTAAACAGCAATGCCAGCCTGTCAGGAAGCCTTAAAAGGCAGCCCAACAACCAACACCACTGATACACCACAATATAGCCTCCCCTTGCACTGCACACACAGTGACTGGTGTGTTGTGCAGGCCAAATCGCTAGCAGCAGAAGCAGTTTTTTTGTCTTCTTCCCTGCCTAACGCTCTCCCTACAGAATCAGCAGCAACCTCTCCCTATACTGAGATCGGCAGAAGTAAGATGGCGGTCGGCGTGCACGCCCGTTTATACCCCCTGTGACGCCCACCAAAGCAAGCCAATCACTTGCATGCCCTTCTGAAAGATGGTGGTGACCCGTGCCTATGTCATCACGTTGCCCACAGTGTCCGTGGATCCTGATTGGCTGAAAAAGAGCGCAAAACAAACTTTTGAAACGCGACTTTGGCACGTAAGTCGCCGACCTCGTGGCCGACCTCATCCTAGGGTCGGGTTTCGTTTCATGAAACCCGACTTTGCCAAAAGTCGGCGACTTTTGAAATTTTTCGACCCGTTTCGCTCATCCCTACTCATTACGCCATTTAGCGATCGGAATAATTCTTTTTTTTATATTGATAGATCGGGTGATTCTGAACGCGGTGATGCCAAATATGAGTATATTCGATTTTTTTATTTTGAATGGGTTGAAAGAGGGTGATTTGAACTTTCATATTTTTTCTTTACTTTTTGCATGCTTCAATAGTCTCCATGGGAGACTAGAAGCTGCACTACTTTGATCGTCTCTGCTATATACAGGCGATGATCAGATCGCCTGTATGTAGCAGAAATGCTCACTTGCTAGGAGCGACAACCACGGGCAGCACTCATAGCAATCAATAGACATATGACAAAGCATAGAAGTCTGCTGGAGACCTCTGGTTGTCATGCCAGATCATAGGTGACCCGCGATCACATGACGGAGTCACTGATGGGTGGGATTTCCGGCACGCTTCAGGAAAACACGAGTTAAATGCTGCTGTCAGAGATTGACATTTGGCATTTAACAGCCGCAGGTGGATCGTGATTCCACCCACGGCTGTTAGAGGCACATGTCACCTGTTTCAAACAGCTGACATGTGCCGAGACAGATCTGGGCTCAGCGCTGGAGCCCACATCAAAGGGAGTCCGACGTGGGCGTACCATTACGCCCAACGTCGGAAAGGGGTTAAATTTCTATGGAGGGAGGAGGAGCTAATGCAGAGACATTCTGCTGCAAGTTGCTTAAACACAAGTTACAGTTCTCTATAGAACTTAATGAATACCAGCGCCCATCTTTTATTGCAGTAATGTAACATTCTGTGTTTGCTGAAGACACATTTTTACCCATGAATTGAGAATTATGAGAATAGAAAATCAATCCAGGAGAAGAAAGAAACAGATTTCACTGATAAGATATATTGCAGTTTTATTTTTAGCTTCACATGTACTATTGATTTAGGGAGAAAAAGATAAAAAATAAAATGATGTTTACTCTTCTGTCATGAAAAGATTTTTTCATTTGTAACTGGAAAATTTGTTGTGTCAGAGAGATTGAGGCCAAGCACAATTAGTCAGCCGAAGACTGAATGGAGGATACAATGCCTGTGAGTACTTGCTTGTATTTTCATTTTCTATATTACAGTGCTAAATATCCTACACTGTTATTCCTGAGTATGCAGAAGAGGTGCGAGTGGCCTACACTGAACAGTTACCAGACCCAACGACATAATGGCAATTGTGAAAAAAAGATTTGGCAAGAGCAGTTAAAGAGAACCAGTCAGCAGGATTTCACAATATAAGGTCACATTCACAAGATCAGTATTTGGTCAGGATTTTACATCAGTATGTGTAAGGCTATGTTCACATGTCCAGTAGTGATGAGCTAGTGTGCTTGCCACTAATCGATCATCGGGGTGCTCGGTTATGCGTCGAGTATTGCGGGTGCTCGCCGCCCACTTGTTTTGCGGCTGATAGCTATTAATCATGCGTGGATTGCCTGCCATACACGGTAATGCCATCGTCATGTTTATTGGCTGTCTCACAGCTGCGAAACATGCGTGGCGGAGACTCGATGCAGCTGAGCACCCTTGATAAGTGGCAAGCACGCTCGCTCATCAATAATGTCCAGTAATCATCAGTTAGAACTAATCCAGTAGCAATGTGTTGACAAAAAAGTGGTTCGGACACTACTTTTTTGTCAGTTTAATGAACCTGATTTCAACTGGATCCGTTTTTTTAACATTGAAGTCTAAGGAAAACTGATCAGTTACAAAGCCATGTGTTTTCTTCCATTTGAAATGGATCCAGTAAATAAAAAAAATAATTGTTTTCACATGAAAAAAAAACCTCTGGCTAATTAATAGATGCGTTTTCCATAGACTTCAATATTAAAAAAAAACTGATCCAGTTGAAACCATTTTTTTTTAGCCAGACAAAGCAACTTTTTTGTTAAAGGGAATTTGTCACCCCATTTTTCGCCTATCAGCTGCCGGCACAACCATCAGGGGCTTATCTATAGCATTCTGTAATTCTGTAGATAAGCCCCCGATGTAACCTGAAAGAGAAGAAAAATGAGTTATATTATACTCACCCAGGGGCGGTCCGGGTCCGGTTTTGGTACGATGGGTGTCGCGGTCTGGTCCGGCGCCTCCCATCTTTTAACGGTGACGTCTTCTTCTTTGCTGCCTGTTGCGGCTCCAGCGCAGGCGGAGGGCAGAGTTCTGCTGTGTGCAGGCGCCGGGAGAGGTCCGGCACCTGCAAACTGCAGTATTCTGCTCTGCCCTCAACAGGGCAGAGCAGTGCGCCTGTGCAGGAGCCGCGACAGGCAGCAAAGAAGACGTCACCGTTAGAAGATGGGAGTCACCAGACCGTGACACTCATCGGACCAAAACCGGACCCAGACCGCCCCTGGGTGAGTATAATATATCTCATTTTTCTTCTCTTTCAGGTTACATCGGGGGCTTATCTACAGCATTCTGTAATGCTGAAGATAAGCCCCTGATGGCTGTGCCGGCAGCTGATAGGTGAAAAAAGGGTGACAGATTCCCTTTAACTTCACTGGATTCTTAATGGGTTCCGTGCGCTGCTTGACATATTATACAAAGACTAATGTATTAAAGGATCAAACTTTAAAGAGAATAAAGATTGCTCCTTTAATACATTAGTCTTTGTATAATATGTCAAGCAGCGCACGGAACCCATAAAGAATCCAGTGAAGTTTATATTTCGGTGGTCACTTGTTTGACCTTTGGACGTGCAGCAGCTATCAATTCCATGCGATCTATCTCCCTTACATCAGGTGAGTACAATATATATATATTTCTTTTACCTTAACCATCGGATAAGACCCTATTTGCGCTTTTTCAAGTTCCTCTAGTGCAATAAATTGAAGATTCCCTTTAACGGATTGCTGCTGGATCCATTCTAACTGATGATCACTGGACATGTGAATGCAGCTTAAAAGGGGTTTTCCGGTCCAAATTGATAACGCACGTTCAGTATTTGGTTAGTATTTCACATAAACTTCCAGTCCTGGCTCAGAAACCGGTGAATCCCAGCAGCGCACAGTATGTGTGCTGGAGGGTTTCATAAGTCTGCAGCCACAGAGAGCGCCTGCAGACTTATTGATTTGGACTGGACAACCCGTTTAAGTCAAAACCAAGAGTGGGTGATAAATACAGAAGTGGTGACGGGTTTCTATTATACTTTTCCTCTGATTGTTCCACTCCTGGTTTCGACTTACAAATACTGATGTAAAATACTGACCAAATACTGATAGTGTGAATGTGGCATAAAGTAAAGTCAGGGCCTTATTGGTCCAATCGTGGTTCTTGTTTAATCAGGATTGGAAGTTTTCATTTAATGATATTTCAGTGCACAGGGGCCACTGGAGGTAGAGTCTTCTCCTCCTGCTCCGGCCCCTCCGCCTGCCTCCTATGTTTGTATGTCAGGTCTTCTGATCTTTGATAAAATGTTACGAGAGGTGGAGCATGCGTAGATCTAGATCTCGGCTCAATAACATCTTGATTAATCCATGATCACAATTTGCACATGCGCCGCATACAGCACCATTTTATCAAGGACCAGAAGAATGGGAATGGAATCAAACTATGCACGCTACACCCATGCCATTAAAGGCTGCAGCGGCGCAAAATTTCAAACTGGAGGCAGTTCGCTGAAGAATCCGTGACCTGTCATAGAAACATAGGAGGCAGGCGGAGGGGTCGGAGCAGGAGGAGAAGACCCTACCTCCCGTCACCCCTGTGCACTGAAATATCATTAAATATCATTAAATTATTAAGCAAGAAACACAGATCAGACTGATTTACCAAATGTATCAATTTAGTCAGTAGAAAAGCGCCATTTTGGCCATCACTTTTCTTTATATTGCTAAAACCTATTGACAGGTTCTCTTTAAGGACTCACTCACATTAGCGTGTAAAAAATAGATGTGATGTTGCTCATGAAAAGTTGGGCGAGTGGAATCGTATGGTTCAACTTATGTAATGCGAGTGCTATGTGAGTGAGCTGGGTTTTTTTTGCTCACGTAACGTTCGTGACTTGGCGACACTAATGAGCTGTGTAGTTACTGACGTCACCACTGTCCAGAGTCACCGGCAACTTTGATTCTGTACTGCAACCATGGGTCACTGCCAGTCATGTATCACGAGTGATGACGTTACTGAGTTACTGACGTCATCACTAATGAGACATGACCGTGAGTGACCTATAGAGTATCTCAATAATACATTGGTAAATGAGGGAGTGTTTCTTCTTTGTATTTCTTTACCTATCTCTTCATGTCTTTCAGGTTTCCATTTGAGGACTACTTCAGATTCTGTGGACTATGTTGGAATTCCTGGACTGGATGGGCTTTTTTTAAAATAAATTGGTGAAACGGGGCTAGCGACAGGAAGAGTTTTCTAAAATAAAATGTGTGTTTTTTTTCTTTTAGCTCGCTGGGTAATGGGGGTGTCTGATAGATGCCTCTCCATAACTAACTCCTGGGCTTGATGGCAGCTGACATTACACAGCTGACATCAACACCATAAACTATTACCCAGATTGTAACCACATCAGGGCAATTGGGAAGAGCCAGGCCAAGCACCAGAATTGGCGCATATAATGTGATGCGCCAATTCTGGGGCAGCTGCAGGCTTGTATTTTTAGGCTGGGAAGGGTCCAATAACCATGGACCTTCCCAGACTGATAAAATAAACCCCAGCTGTCTGCTTTACCTTGGCAGGTTATCAAAAATAGGGGGAACACAATGTCATTTTTTAAAATTAATTAATTTACTTAACAGATTAAATAAAGCTAAGCACCCCTTAGTGCCACATGAAAGGCACTAATGGGTGCTAGTTTATTATATGTAGGGGGCTTGTGACATTAAATATCTACAGTACATCTATTCTATTCTGACGGTTCTGGCTGTGAATTTACTGTGCTTGGCTTGGCTTTCCTTGAGATGTGTGTGTAAAAATCGGGCAGCACACACATGGTCCGTGTTCCATCAGATTTTTTTCTCACACCCATTCACTTGCATTTTCGAGTCCCATCCGATTCTCGTGTCCAATTGCAGCATGCTGCGATTTTTTTCTCCGATTACAGCTGAGGGAAAACTCATTTAACAACATTCGATAGAGTGCAATGTGATGTTTTCTCCATTGCACTCTGACGTCTTATACGCCAGTGTGAGCGAGCCCTAAAAGGTATATTATTTGTTGCAGATAAATCCATTCATCCAAATTGGGGTTGCAGAGATCCATGTGCTGCCAAAACAAGCCTACTTAGATCATAACTGATTTTCAATTGCAAAAAAACAAATATGAGGAAACAAGAGAAAATGAACCCCAAAATTTGTTGCACAATTTCTCTTGAGCGTGCAGATACTCCATATGTGGGGGAAAACCACTGTTTGGGCCCATGTCGGGGCTCATAAACGAAGGAGCGCCACTTTACTTGCTTCACAGAAGTTTATAACGTTGAGCCGTGAAAATAAAAAAAATCACATCTTTCACATAAAAAATGTTTTGTATCTCCAAATTTTGCATTTTCATAAGGGTAAAAGGAGAAATTTGCGCTACAAAATTTGTTATACAATTTTTCCTGAGCATGCTGATACCTAACATGTAGAGGAAAACGACTGTTTGGGCGCACAGCAGAGCTTGGAAGGGAAGGAGCGCCATTTGACTTTTTGAGTGCAAAATTTGCTGGAATAATTAGCAGACACCATGTTGTGGTTGGCGAGCTCCTGATGTGCCTAAACAGTAAAAATACCCCACAAGTGATACCATTTTGGAACCCAATCTCCTTAGGGAGCTTATTTAGATGTGTGGTGAGCACCTTGAATGCTCAAGTGCTTCTCAAAGGTTTACAACATTGATCCGTGAAAATAAAAAAAATCTAATTTTTCCTACAAAAATGTTATTTTAGCCACATTTTTTTTATTTTCACAAGGTTAACAGGAGAAATTGCACCATGCAAATTGCTGTGCAAGTTCTCTTGAGTATGTCAATACCCCTTATGTGGGGGAAAACTACTGTTTTAGGCAGTGCCCCTAAAGTGCCAGAACATAAAACCCCCATATATGACCTCATCTTCCAAACTACACTCCCCAATGAATTCATCTAGGGTGCAGTGATCATATTATCATCACATGTGCCTCGCAGAATTTTATACTATTGGGCGATGAAAAAATAATAATTACATTTTTAACACTAAAATGTTGTTTTAGCCACACATTTTTTTTAAGGGCTAATAGGAAAAAATGAACCTCAGTTTGTTGTAAATATTTCTCCTGTGTGCGCCAATACCCTATATGTAAACGGGAAATACTTTTCAGGCTGAGTGCAAAGCTCCAAAGGGAAGTAACGTCATATTATAGTGCAGATTTTACTGCTATGACCCACTAGGAGAGCTCCTGAGGTGCCAGAACAGCAGAACTCATAAGTGACCCCATTTTACAAAATACACCTCTTGATGAATTAATCTAGGGGTGCAGTGATCATATTGACACCATAGGTGTGTCACAGAATTCTATAGCATTAGGCAGTGACGAAAAAATAATTGCATTTTTAGCGCAAAAAAAATTGTTTTAGCTCGTTTTTTCATTTTCTCACGGAGAAATGAGTAAAAATTGCACTAAAATGTATCCCAAAATTTCTGCTGAATGTGGAAATACCTTATAAGTGGCTGTACAGTACTACTTTATCATTTGGCGAGATTCGGGAGGGACAGAACGCTATTTTCCTCCTGGAGTGCAGATTTTCCTAGAAGAGTTTGCGGACTCTATTTACAGAGCTCCTAAGTGCTAACAGAGCAGAATTTCGCCTCAAGTGACCCCATTTTGGAAATTATACCCCTTTGGGAATTTATTTACAGGTGTATTGCCTATTTTGACTTCATGTGTGATTTTCAGAAACAAGCAATGAATATTACTGAGTAAATTCCAAACTGCCATTGTAGTTGATCAGTACGTTGTAGTGGCCAGTACATTGTGCCCAACTTGCACTCCTGGAGACATGCACCCAAAAAATTAGGCCGGATGTCATCACTACAGAAATGCCAAACATGTGGATGCTAAATATGTAAATGTGGTTTTGTCACACTGTGGCTCAGAAGGGAGGGGGCATTTGGATTTTAGAGTGCAGAATTTGCTGGATTTCTTTGGAGGTACAAGGAGCCATACCGCTTTTACTGAGAATTTGTGGTACCAGTAACGTGGAAGCTGCCTATATTTCCATAGACAGATGACGGACCTGAGTGTGGACTTGCTTTTTTTAGTGGATTGAGTTGAAGCGGTTATTGGGAGCATTTTTCATAATGTTTGGTATCACATTTATCTGGCCCTCTACGCTGAGCACCTACTTTGGGGGTTCCATCTAAATTTCCCAGCGACGTGATTCGGATGAAATCCCGGAAGAATCCATTGACTGTGAAACAGCAGAGTTACTCTAGACTCCGTTTGGCATCTGGTCAGCGGTTTCCTTCTTTTCAGATGTGCACAAAACTGTGTTGGACCATGCTTTTCTGCAATGCAGGATCGTAGACCAGAAAGTGTCTAAGTGGCGTGATCTGCCTCATTATAGGGAGTCTTCTGCAGGGGGACCAGTCTTAATCACATATTTCAGAGATTTACATGGAAACCCCAGTGTAAGCGCTCAGCATAGAGCACAGGATAAATGTGGGTCGAGCCTTACTGCGTTCTATAGGACAAACCAACAACAGGTGAAGAATTGGTTTTATTTTTTTTTACACAGTTCCCCGTGTGGTATAAGAGATTAGACTACTTTATTCTTTGGGTCGGTGCGACTACAGCAAAACCAAATTTGTATATTTTTTTATTAAAAAAAAAATAAAAGAAGAAATTGTTCCAGCTCTTTAAAACCAATTTCATTATTTATTAGTCCAAATTAAAATAGGTGATATAGTGCTCCCCAATATTGCCAAACACGGGGAAAGAGCGAAGCATTTCGATCAATAATGATCTTTCTCAATGCTAAGTAACCTGTGCTGAGCTACACACTAATAGGATACCGTCCATCAATGCAAAAGTTTTGAAAAATCACATGACATGACCACAGGTCCTCAAAAATGCAAATTCACCGAATCATGAAATGAATGAACTCATCAAAACATTAAACACTACAGAAACACACTAAAACATAACAACAATGCATTTAAAATTAATAATGAAACATTAATTCATTACGTTTGTTGAGACCCATATGGAATCTAGTATTTAGGTTGTAGATGCAAAAAGCCTCGCGTGTGAGGAGACGCCACCTGACATCTCCCCCTCACGGAGGACTGCTGCACACCTGAAAAAATGAAGTGCTACGAGCATGGTGGGTTATAAAATGTGTAGATGCCATTGAAATATTACAATTAGAATTTCTTGTATTCAATATATCGTGCAGATGTTCCGAGATGCGCATTGTCAGTTTCTGCGATGTACACCCAATGTAGGATAAACTACAAGCAGTACAATCTATTTTATATACTATATTTGTAGAATTGCAATTAATATACTGCTTGATATTACATTTTGCAGAATTGTTGTAGTTACTGAATGTTTTACTAATAAAGGCATATTTCCAAGTTTTACATTTTTTCCCACCACACTTATAAAAACCAGTGCAGTTTAACCAGGTCTTTATAATGGTTCCAGACTGAGACAAACTAGGTGATCCAATAGTGGGTGCGCTCCTGGCCAACACATTAACCCCTGACTGCAAAATTTTCGCTAAACTTTCATCTTCGTGCAGAATGGGAAGAAATTTTTTTTTTTCCCATCTCTCCAAATTGGGGACTATACTGCACACAGACAAAGTTTTTTTTGTTCTTTCAGAAATGGTATTTATTTGGGCTGTTCTATTAATTGGTGTAAGAAGATCCTCACATTTTTTCTGTTTCACAATTGTATTGGCCCTGCTTAATGTACATTGGGGATAATTCTGTCATTTCAATCTACTAGCTACCAAATCCAACTCAGCCTCAAGATCCCTGTTGTTGCAATTGCGCTTTATTCGTGTAAATTCACCCACAGTAATTGAGTTAATGGTATGTTTCGGGTGGCTACTGTCTGCATGTACAATAGTATTACCACTCAAAGGTTTATGGTGTGTTTTGGTAGAAATAATTTCACCCACCACACCCTTTAATTCTAAGTAGAAAAAAAAAATCATCATCAGAACTGAATCTGTGCGTGAATCGAATGTGATGACCATTAGTTTTGACATAATTCATAATCTCCGGTATGGCAGATACATCGGACCCCCAAATAATGAGGATATCATCGATGTATCTGCCATACCAAACCAAGGATTAAGAAAAAGGATTGTTTGTGGAAAAAATGTATTCCAACTCCCAGAAAGCCACAAGATTTGCCAAGGACTGTGAGATCTTGGCACCCATGGCTATGCCGGATTTTTGCAAATAATAATTTCTATCAAAAGAAAAAAATTATGAGTTAACAGAAAAAATGTAGCCTATAAAATTACCGTATTTTTCAGACTATAAAACGCACCGGATCATAAGACGCACCTCAAATTTTCGGAAGGAAAATAGGGAAAAAAAATTAATGTGTCAAATGGAGGTCCATCTTACAGTCCGAATTCAGCTTACCTGGGTGGCATCAGCAGCGCTGGTGGAGCGGGATCACAGGAGATATTGCTGGACCACCAAACATGACTCTTGACTCCCATCCCAGGCTGATGCGGTGGCCTCCAGGAAATCCCATCCCAGGCAGTTGCGGCTGGGGTGGCAGGTTCGGCTGTGGGGCTCAGGGCTCCGCTGGCATCTTGTGAAAATCCAGTGGCCCCGCATATCCATTGCTGCGATGCAGTGGTCTCTGGGAAATCCCATCCCAGGCTGGTGCGGCAGGTTCGGCGGTCTCCGCCGGTATCTTGTGGAAGCCTGGAGAACCCCGCTTATCCATTGCTGTGATGCGGTGGCCTCCGGGAAAAATGGCCGCCGGGGGCGGTGCATGCTCAGATTGAAATCTTGGCAAGATCTTGTTGCCGATATCTGAACATGAGCATGCGCCACTCATTTTCAAGGAGGCCATCACATTGCAGCAATGGATGTGCGAGGCCTCTGGGCTTTCACAAAATGCCAGTGGAGCCCCCCCTGCACCACAGAGCAGTACCGCCGAACCTGCTGCACCAGCCTGGGAAGGGAGTGTGATTATCGCTCGACAGCATCGGACCGGGACAGCCGCAGAATCGCCCAACTCCTGCTGCCACCACAGTATTTGTAAGTATATTCCGACTATAAGACGCACCCCCATTTCCCTCAAATTTTTTGGGGAAAAAAGTGCATCTTATAGTCCGAAAAATACGGTACTTATTTCATGCAATAAAATTCAAATTAATTATGCAAAAATCATACAATGTGATATTCTGGATTTAAAAAAAAAAAAATATTCTGTCTTTCACAGTTGAAGTGTACCTACTGTAAAAATGACAGACCTCTCCATTCTTTGTAAGTGGGAAAACCTGCAAAATCAGCATTATATCAAATACTTATTTTCCCCACTGTATATGAGGCAGATATGTCAGGTCAGAAGAACCGGCACTTGGGTCAGGTCTTCCAATCCAAGAACGGTCTGTGTTTCATGGTTGTGTTAAACTGGGCTATGAAAAGATTTGTTAAGACTTTATTCACATCAGTGTTTTTTATTTCCTTTGTTCTACTCGGGTTATAGGAGCAGACCAACAAAATTAATATGCTTCTTCTCTTTGGTTGGAACTGGATGACATCTCCTACATTATCCACACAGTGCTCGAAGTCTTGCACCTGCGAAGCGGAAACAGAGATAGGGAGCGCGAAGCAGGGCTGTGGAGTCGGTAAACCTAACCTCTGACTCCGACTACACAGCACTGATCACTACTGAGCATGTACGTAAAGTGCAGCACAGTTTCATCTCCACTAGAAGCCCAGATTCTTAGATCAGGAACAGAAGAGACATTTATAGGACATTTCATAAATTTCCCAAATTTTTATGAAAAACATTTACAGCACAATCTGCACTGAAGTACTGAACCCAATTTATTATATATTTTATACCGACTCTGTTCCACCAAAATGGACACCGGCTCCACAGCAGCGGCACAAACTCATGTAATGTGCAGGCGCCGGCTTTACTCGTATGTCATCAGCAAACTGGCTGTTCAATAGGTCAGAGCGAGGCGCACCTGCGCAGGTATGATTCCACTGCGCAGGAGCAGGACTTCAAGCTTTGTGTGGATAACGTAGGAGACATCCACTTCCATCCAAATAGAGGCAGTATTTGTAGGTAACAGGGTGGCATTGAGTATGATCTGGTTCTTCCATCGGACCAGGCCACACAATATACATGCAGGGCGGGACTTGAATAAAGCACTTTTTTGGAGACCTGCAGGGGCACCAATGAGGGTATAAAGGGGTTGTAGGAACCCCATTTACATATTAAAGGTGATGGGCAGGGTTTAGAAGTAGTGATGAGCGAGTATACTCGTTGCACGGGTGACCTTCGAGTATTTTGGCGTGCTCGAAGATTTAGCGCTTGTTGACACAGCTGCATGATTTGCAGCTGCTAGACAAGTTGAATACAAGCAGGGATTGCCTGTTTGTTAGGAATTCCACACATGTATTCAGGCTGTCTAGCAGCCGCATATCATGCGGCTGTGTCGACAAACACTAAATCTCCGAGCACGCCAAAATACTTGGAGACCACCCGAGCATGCTCGGGGAAACCAGAGCAACGACAGTATACTTGATCATCACTATCTAGAACAGGGTTCCCCAACTCCAGTCCTCAAGGCCCACCAGCAGATCATGTTTTCAGGATTTCCTTAGTATTGCCCAGGTTATAATTGTTTCACCTGTGCAATACAAAAGAAATCCTGAAAACATGATCTGTTAGTGGGCCTTGAGGACTGCAGTTGGGGAACCCTGGTCTAGAAAGCAAAAATTGGTGACTTGTTCCTTTTAAGCCATATTTATAATCAGTTGTCATCCAGCTTTAAATAGAAGAAATATTGAACAGACACTTTAAGAAATTGATAAAAAAGGAGATTTTTGTGTACTCACCGTAAAATCTCTTTCTCTTAGCCTTTAATTGGGGGACACAGAACCGTGGGTGTTATGCTGCTGTCCACTAGGAGGCGACACTATGCATAATCTGAAAAAGATTAACTTTGGCTCCTCCTCTGCAGTATACACCCCTGGACGGCGTCAGCCTTCTCCAGTTTTGTGCAAAAGCATTAGGAGGAATATACCAGAAACATAACCATGCCTGTAAGAAGGCTACCATAAATGAGCTCAAACAATATGAGAACCCAGCTCAAACAATATGAGAACCCAAACGTAACAACGGCCCGCAAGGGCAACAGGGTGGGAGCTGTGTCCCCCAATTAAAGGCTAAGAGAAATATTTTACGGTGAGTACACAAAATCTCCTTTACTCTGTCGCCTTATTGGGGGACACAGAACCGTGGGACGTCCCAAAGCAGTCCCTGGGTGGGAAGCAGTGGACGAATATTGTACTGACAGTTCCCTAAATTTGGGGTACTGCCGCCTGCAGGACCCGTCTACCCAGGCTCGCATACCCTGAGGACTGGGTATGCACTCTGTAGTGTTTTGTAAATGTGTGCAGGCTAGTCCAAGTGGCTGTCTTACACACTTGATGTGCCGAGGCTTGATGCTGAATGGCCCAAGAGGCCCCTACCGCCCGCGTAGAGTGAGCCGTGATACCGGCCGGAAGAGCAGAATTGTTAAGGCGGTAAGCTTCTTGAATGGTGGACTTGATCCACCTAGCAAGGGTGGCGTTGAAAGCCGGTAGGCCCTTGCGAACTCCTTCTGGAAGAAGGAAAAGTGAATTAGACTTCCGGAAGGGAGCAGTCCTAGACACGTAAATACGCAATGCCCTGACAAAGTCTAGCATATGCAGAGCCTTCTCCACTCTATGAATGGGAACCGGGCAAAGAGATGGTAATGAGATTTTCTCATTGAGGTGGAAGGTGGACACAACCTTCGGAAGGAAGGATGGCACTGTACGGAGAACCACCTTGTCCTGATGAAAAACCAGGAAGGGTTGTCTGCAGGAAAGAGCTGAAAGTTCGGACACCCTGCGTAGCGAGGTGATTGCCACCAGGAAAAAACACTTCCTGTGATAGAAAGCGGAGTGAGACCTCCTTTAGGGGTTCAAAAGGAGGTGACTGTAGTGCTGTCAAGACCAGGTTGAGGTCCCACGTCTCCGACGGATGTTTGTAGGGGGGAACCAATCGAGAAACCCCTTGGAGAAAAGTCTTCACTTGCGGATTGTTAGCAAAATGCCTCTGAAAGAGCACTGAAAGCGCTGACACCTGGCTCTTAAGCGATCCCAGGGATAGCCCGGCGTCCAGGCCTGACTGAAGGAAACCGAGGACCTTTGGAAGAGAATAGGGGAGTGGGATGTGCCCACGAAATTCGCACCATGTGAAGAACGCCTTCCAGGTACGATAGTAAGTTTTGGCTGAAGTTGGCTTTCGAGCCCTGATCATGGTTTTAACAACGTCCGATGAAAAAACCTGCTTGGGTCAAAAACCAGGTCTCAATGGCCACGCCGTCAGATTGAGAGCCCCTGATTTCTGGTGGAAGAACAGGCCTTGTGACAGAAGTTCGGGACGTGTGGGGAGACGCCAGGGAGCGTCTGCTGCGAGTTGCACTACGTCGGCGTACCATGTACGCCTGGGCCAGTCTGGAGTAAATAGGATGGTGGGGAACACCCTCTTGTTTGATCTTCCTCAGGACTCTGGAAATCAGGGGAAGGGGTGGAAAAATGTACAGAAGCTGGAACTGGGTCCAGTCCTGAACCAGGGCATCTGCTCCGAGCGACTGCGGATCGCGCGTCCTGGCCATGAAATTGGGAACTTTGGCATTGAGATGGGATGCCATCAGAACCACGTCCGGGGTCCCCCAGCGATGGCAGATCTGATGGAAAACTTCGGGATGGAGAGACCACTCCCCCGAGTCCATTCCTTGACGGCTGAGATAGTCGGCTTCCCAGTTGTCCACACCCAGAATGTGGACCGCAGAGAGTACCGACCTCGCATCCTCCGCCCAGTGTAGGATACGTGTTACTTCGTTCTTCGCCTGGATGCTGCGGGTGCCGCCTTGATGGTTCACGTATGCCACCGCCGTGGCATTGTCCGACTGCACTCTGATATGAGAGTCTGCTAGCAAGTGATGGAAGGCTTTCAATGCCAGGAAGATGGCCCGAATTTCCAAGATGTTGATGGGCATGGTCACTTCCATTGGTGACCACTTGCCTTGCGCTCTGTGATGTAGGTGTACCGCGCTCCAACCTGAAAGGCTTGCGCCGGTGGTCAAAACCTTTCAGTGACCGGAGAGAAAAGGATTTTCCCATTGCAAGCGAGGTTGGCTGGAGCCACCAGTGCAGGAACCTCCTGGTTTTCGCTGATAACCGGAACTCTCTCTTGAGGGAGAACAGATTCCTGTTCCAGGACTTGAGGATGGGGTCTGAGGTGAATCTGGGCAAATGGTACCGCCTCCATTGCCGCTGCCATCCTGCCCAGTCCGCTCATGGCATACCGGAGAGATCGGGGGAAACCGCGGAGGAGAGTGTGAACTCCCAAACGGAGGGCCAGTGCCTTGTCCCTGGGGAGGATCACCAGACCCCTGGAGATGTCAAATAGCATCCCCAGGAAGGTCAGAGACTGACTTGGGGTAGTCGAGGACTTCTGTAAATTGACTAACCATCCCAGGCGACTCAGAGTGTCGATCGTGATTGAGACTTTGACCTCGCAGTCCTTGAAGGTGGGGGCCTTGATGAGGAGGTCGTCCAGGTATGGAACGACTACTATGCCTCTGGAGTGCAGAACGTCCATGGTAGCTGCCATGTCCTTTGTAAATGTTCTGGGAGCCGTGGCGAGACCAAACGGGAGGGCCACAAACTGGTAATGGTCTTGGTTGATTGCGAGTTTGAGAAATCTCTGATGGGCGAAGCAATCAGTATATGCAGGTATGCGTCCTGTATGTCTTTGGAGGCGAGATATTCTCCTTCCTCCATGGACGCAACGATTGACCGGAGAGATTCCATGCGAAGGTGACGAACTCGAACATACTTATTCAGTTGCTTGAGGTCTAGTATGGGTCGGACGCTGCCTCCCTTTTTGGGCACCACGAACAGGTTGGAGTAGAACCCTCGTAAGCGCTCGTCTGCTGGAACCGGTATTATGACTCCTGCTTGCAGGAGGGATGAAACCGCTTGATGGAAGGCTCGAGCTTTGAGTGGAGGTTTTGGAGGAACAGAGAAAAAACCTGTGCGGTGGGCTGGTAGTAAACTCGATTTTGTATCCTGAAGACACTATTTCCTTGACCCACCTGTCTTCTGTAATAGGCAGCCAGACCTGCTGAAAGAGTAGCAGTCGTCCGCCTACAAGTGGGGTGTTTTCCGGAGGGGATGAGTAATGATGAATGAAAAGTCTGAGCTTTCCCTCCCTTGGATTTTGCCTGGCTTTCCTTTGACTGCCAGTTTCTGTCCGGTCTCTGTGCCGCCCGTGTGTTGTCCCTGAGAGGGGAACTGTTATGACTAGCCTGAAGAATTCCGAAAGGAACGGAAACGAGATTGATTACGTCTTTTAAACGTGCGTTTTGGTTTCAGCTGAGGGAGGGAAGTACTTTTACCCCCGGTAGCATTGGATATCATTGTATCCAGCTTTCCACCGAAAGGACGGCCCCTGAAGTACGGGAGATTTGTTAGGGGCTTTTTTAAGGCCGCATCCGCCTTCCATTGTCTTAGCCAGAGAATATGCCGGATTGTGATGGCATTTGATGCTATTTCCGCTACCCCTCTTGCAGAATCCAACGCTGCATGGACCATGTAATCTGTCACTACTGCAATTTGCACCGCCTGGTCCGCCAGCTGAGGATTTGAAGCTTGGAGGCCCTGTTGTAATAGATCAGCCCAGGCCATAATGGCCTTGGCTGCCCAAACTGAAGCAAATGCAGGAGCTAAAGAGGCACCTGCCGCCTCGAAGATTGAACGAGCCATGCGTTCTACCTGTCTGTCTGCTGCGTCCTTGAGGGTTGAGCTGTCAGGCAGCGAGAGAAGCGTTTGTGCTGTCAGCCTAGAGACTGGAGGATCCACTTTAGGCGGATCTGTCCAATCCTTAGTGTCCTTCTGTGGGAAGGGGTACTTTGCTTTCAAGTATTTGCGATTGGCGTTTTCTCAGGCTGCGAAAAATGCTTAGAAAGTATTTATTTTTTTTTTTTTTAAATTCCGGGTGATCAAGAAAGACCTCAAATGGTTTCTGAACACTTTCAAAGGAAATCTTGTGTTCTGGTACTTCAGGGGTTGGATCAGAAAAGTCTAGCACCCGAAGGATGGAAGAGATTATATCCTCAACTAGCGCAGCATTGTTAGGGGGACAAGGGAGCAGAGCGTTCCTTGTTTCGTTATCTGAGTTGGAGTCACATATGCCCTCTGAGTCTTGTGTGGTCTGGGATCGTTGTGGAGATCCACATTGTCTCTCTGTATCAGGGGACGGTCTCGGTGACCTGTAGCCACTGTCTCTCCCTGGAGGGGGACGACCTAGTGCTATGTGAGGACGCAGATGAACGCGACCTGTGGGTCCGCTTACGTCTCGAACTGTCGTAAGCGGCCTGTTCCTGATACCGGACGTCCCTTTGCTGGGTAACGTTCATAGTCGAGACATGACCCTGCAGAGCCTGCAGTAGTGAGGAGGTCAGGTTATCTATAGACTTTGTTATAGACTGCGACATCTGAGTCGCCCATTCTGGCGCAGTAGCGGCCGCAGAAGCGTTGCTGTTCTTTGGGTACAGTCCCAGCAGTGCGGGTACGTGTTGCCGCTGGGGAGAGTGGCCTTGCAGGCTGTGCAGACTGCGCAAAAGCAGTCTTGCCTGGTCCTTTTTTGAGCCCGACATAGTAACTATTCGCAGAGGCCCTACAGGTGTATCTACGCAGAGGAAAGGAGGGGTAGGGGAGCGTTATAGGTTACAGGAACTCACAGCTGAGTACAAAGGACCCAGCTGTGATCTTACCCCACCGGTGCTCCCCCTAGGTCCAGTTTCTTCAGGTGCAGCAAGATGGCCACCGGATTCTGAGGTGGAGGGGGAAGGGGGCGGAGAGCTGAAAAGGGCGCGCGGAGCTATGTAAAAGCGCGCCATTCCTGTCTCGATCCGCCCCTTCTATGACACTGTAGTGTCATTTTTCGTCATCCGGGGGCGGGCCTGGGGGGCGGGAATAAGGCGGCGACTTCGGCTAGGCCGAAGCCGCGGCCTAAATTTGATAGCTCATGCCCAGAAGGGCTCCAGGACGGCGCGGTTGTCCAGGGGAGGGTCGGATTCCAACCAGACCCCCCCGGATTGAACGGTAGGCTAGCGGTGGGGACATGAGCGCCACCTGGGCCCTGTGGGGGGTCCCTTTGAGGCGCTATGCAGCTGGTGCTGCCGCAGAGACAGGGGTGCCGGGAGCCCTGTCTCTGACAAGTGCCATGGCTGCCTGCACCTCCCCCGGTCCAAACAGGAGCCCGCAGCTGGGCTGGGGTCCCTGGACATGTAAGTGGCCGAATGGTGCCTGGTGCAAGCCCTACCTGCGGTGTCTCGACCTAATGCCCCCAGAGGGGGATTAGGGAGGGTGCTGCTGTCACCGTCAGGGGGCTTCGTCCTACCCTCGACCTCAACCCAGAGCCCAAGGAAACTGGGGAAGGAGGGGGGGTTCTCGACTTCGAACCAGTACCCGAGGGACTGGGGAAGGAGCGACATGGGGAAGAACCATCTCGACCTCAACCGGGTACCCCTTAATAGGGGACCGAGGAGGGAGCCATGCCGGGGGTCTCACTGGAGACCCGCTTTTCTTCATCTGTAATCCGTTGAAAAAAATTAAGGAAAAAAACGGAAGAGAGAAAAAAATCTTAGGTGTGCCTCCTTGCGACACTAAGCAAAAACTGGAGAAGGCTGACGCCGTCCAGGGGTGTATACTGCAGAGGAGGAGCCAAAGTTAATCTTTTTCAGATTATGCACAGTGTCGCCTCCTAGTGGACAGCAGCATAACACCCACGGTTCTGTGTCCCCCAATAAGGCGACAGAGTAAGAAAGGTTTTTCTAAAAAGGGATTTTTTAAACAATTTTTTAGGTAAACTGTGTCAGAAGATGATGACATGATTTGATGCAAACTATTGATAAACTATTCTGTTGAAAATTCCTGCCTGTCCTGTACGAAGCTCAGTTTGCACAAAGTATGTACACATCGGACATATCTATAAACATCTTGCAGCACTGGAGTCCTGGGTTCAAATTCCACCAAGGATATCTGAAAGGAGTTTGTATGTTCTCCCCGTGTTTGCGTGGGTTTCCTCTGGCTACTCCGGTTTCCTCCCACATTATAAAGACATAGTGATAGGGAATCTAGATTGTGAGCCCCATCGGGGACAGCAATGATAATGTGTGCAAACTGTAAAGCGCTGCGGAATATGTTAGCGCTATATAAAAATAAAGATTATTATTATAAATGACAAAAGATTGCTCTTCTGATCCCTCGGGCACTACCCTTCTGTATTCTTACTTTATACCGTGCAGCAAAAGCTCTCTTTTTTTCATAATAGGAGTCAATGGCAGATCTATCCAGTTTGGGTTCTAAATACGGAATGTACATACCAGAAACAAAGAATAAAAGAACAGATGCAAATAATAAAGTACTATACTACATAAACAGACGTAAAGAACTATACTATATAAACAGATATAAACTTCAGAGGCAAATACACAATTTACATGAAAAAAAGGCTTTATTCGAACAATATAAAATACACTTATAAAGGGACTTTAAAATGCTTCAGAAAAATAAATAGCATTCACTATATTTATATACACACATATATTAGATATATGAAAATGTTCAATACATGTGACTCATAATACAGAATAAGTACTGTGCACGTGTATCTGACCCACACACAGATACTACACCTGAAATATGCCACACACCTCAGCTGGTAAAAAAGATCGATAAAGAAGGTGGGTAACCACTGAATAAGCCATGGACGGGTAGCCAACACTCAGAATCTTAGAAGCTAAAAGGGATCAACAATTGGATTAGTCAACCCTCCTCTCACCAAGGTAAGCCACATCTGCTGGTCGAATCCTCCATAGCACAGCAGCTGGAATTGGCAGGGTGGAATAAGGTACGGTATATCCACTATATAGGCACATTTTTTATTTTTTTTTATTTTTTTTGGCGGAGGGGATATGCCAGGAGATTCCTTTCTTAAAAAAAAAAAAAAAAAAAATAGCCTAAAAGACCATGTTACCAAAGCTGTCTGAAAACAGTGAATTAATTAAATTATAGGGCTGTAGGCTAGCTATGGCAAATGATGGTGTCATAGCTATTAGTAAAGGGTATCTGTCACCAGGTTTCTACTGTATGATATAGGAGCATAGTCCTGGATTCTAGCAATGTATTGTACTGGGCTTCTTGCTGTTATTTTGATAAAATCCATGTTTTATCTGTTGCAGATCTAGTTCTCTGAATGCCGAGTTCTGTATAACCCCGCCCACACCACTGATTAGCAGCTTTCCGCCTATGCACAGTGTACAGCTGCCAATCAGTAGTGAGAGCGGGGTTATACACAGCTCATCAACATGGAGGTCTACTTGGCAGGAGGTTTCCTAGTTCTCTAGTGATAATCTCCTGCTGATAAAATGCTGATTTTATCTAAACTACACTAAGCAACCCAGCAAGTGACACATTGATAGAATCAGGGTCTCTGTCTCTACATTATGCTAGTCTCAGATTAGGTGGCAAAAACCTGGTGACAGATTCCTTTTAAAGGACTTGTCCAAATGAATTGTTCCGTCTTCTAATAGTAAATGAAAAAAATGCACCAATTGGATGGAAGAGATCTGCAGGTCTGCCAGTTGGGTGATAAAAGTGATCTTAAAAGAGCCTTCTGGGATTAGAAAGATGAAAGGCCCGGTTCTTTTTTTTTCCCCCAGACATTCCACCACATTTGTCCATAGACTCTGCCGAGTATCTGCAGTGAAGTGGACTGTAGGATTAGAACAGTCTATGAACAAGAGCAGCGGAGACAGAACATTTATTTTCCAATCTCAGACAACCCATCTAACGTTTTTTGCAGCCTCTGATGAACCCCCTGACCGACAGCCAACAACAGAACCCTTGATATGAGTGAGCCTCTAAAGTTCCTGTGCATTGCTCAGTAGGTTACCGATCCCATTCATCAGGTATAAAGTATCTGATTCTTATTATTAATAATAATACCTATAGCATGATGTAAATAAAGGTTCAAAGTGTCTGGACTTGTGCCTGTCACTTACATTGGAATTTACGAATCCCGCTAATTATACGCTCAAGTAATAATGCTATCATTTTCAATAACCATTAACAGAAATCAATCATCCTATGAGACATAGCAAACATTTAAAATAAGCATTTCCCACCCTTTACCCTAAATTCTTTAAAATAAAAATATATAAATATGCAGAAAAATAAACGTCTCAAACATAAATAAGAAAGCAAATAAGGGCAACCGGGATACTCAGAGAGAAATGGCCTGGAAAACTGAGGTCTGTGACTCGCCCCTTCCCTCCCCAGATATTGTGAATTCTCTGTCCCATATTTTGTCAAACTGATTTTTCTTTTATTGAGCAGCTAATAAAGTATTTTTTTTTATTTTTCATAGTTTCTCCTGAAGATTGGAGCAGACCCACCTCGCCGTAAGTAAGGTTACATACAGGAGCGGGGTTCTTGTCATATGCCCGAAACTGGCCACTTTAAAACTTACAGTAATTCTATAGCGTGATGTCCAAAAGACATTAAAGTACCTTGCACCAGGATCAGCACGAGTCCCTCAATCAGGACACTACGGGACCTCACAAGCATCAATGATTGGGTTCCTGGTGGAGATTGCTTCCAGCGCTCAGGGTCCTATAGGATCTTGGGTCCACCTTCTTACTGTTCACTTGTCTCTGAATCCCTTCCTACTTTCTGCAAAAGTCACCTCTTATTCCTGCGTTCTTATCCAAACATTCATTAAGTCGCTTCTGACAACAGTCACTGTTGCAGGGGCCGTAAGAAGTACATGTTACATTTTAGATTTTTTATCAATCATATTATATATATTATAAAATATATATAAAAAAAAAAACAACAAAACTAAATATATATTTTATAATATTTTTATATATAAAAAAAATATACTTATATATTATACTTATACATTTTTTTTTCAGTTGATCCTCATTTTGTCCAGCACCCAAGCTGAAAATAATACGGTAAAGAGGAATGATGCCGAAAATGGAGATTAACCCAACCCTTCAAAGGCTGCTTTTCAATGTTCGGTTATTACAACCATAGGGCCAATAGCCTCTATCACAAAATCAATTCAATGTATTTAAGTAAAGGATCTGTCCCGATCAGTATCAACTTTCCTAGCTTTGAATTTAAACATCTGGCTTTCCAAACCGATTACCAGGGAAGGACCCCGAAACACTGCTTCTACTTCTTATAGTGCCTCTACTTCAATTCCTGTCTCCAAGAGGTTTAAGGCCCCTAGACACATTAGACTAAAGTCAGTCTGACCTGATGAGATCTGGGGCCTTCCAACAGATTATGTTGGAAGAGAGTCTGATGATCTGGACTGGAGTGGATGGTCGCTTTAGGGCATGCACACATGTTGAGTATTTGCAGCCGTTTTTTCTGCAGCAAAACTCAGAGTGCCGTCAGGAAAATATGCAGCGTAAATTAAGAGCGTTTATGACGCGCTTTTGATGTGTTTTTTTCCTCTTTAAACTGGTGAAAAATGATACTAAAAGGACCGACAAGCTGAAAATTTGAAAAAACAAAACAAAAACGCTTTACTGGTTCAAATTTGCAAAGAAGATAAAAATAAGCCGCGTGTGCATGAAATTTAAGAAATCTTAATCACTTTTGGTGGTGCGGTAAAACGCTGTGTTTTTTTAACTCGGCAAAAACAGAAAGTTAAAATAAAAAAGCTTAAAAAAAATGTGAATAAGTACTTATTCTCCCTTGAGAGAACCACTGCCAGAAGAGTCCGGCCGCAGCTCTCTCGTAGAGAACACAGGAGGGTCTATGGAGAAGTCGGGACAGATACTGTAGCTGTCAGCTATCTCATGTGTATGGAGGCCTTTAGCGTAGCGAGATGTAAAGCATGCTACATATCTTGCTTGACACTATGAGGAGGATGTATCAAAACAACTGCACCAGAATTCTGGTGCAACTTGAGACAAAAAAAAAAGTGTCTTGCATCAGATTTATTAAGCATTTTGGACACTTTGTCTACCATGTCCCACAGGGCAAACAGCCTAATAAGCAACAATGTGTGCCAAAACTGCACCAAAAATTTGGTGCAAATTTTTGAAATAAAGTAATCCAATTAATAGGCGATGTAAACTAAAAATATCTAAAATTACGCCAGATTTATCAAACAGCAGAAACAATTATGATAAATCGAGTGCATTTTAAAACTGTCTAAAAATGAAAGTTCCTGTACATGGTAGGGAAAAGTTGGCCGAACTGACTATTTCTGCGGGAGAGACCAACTCTCTCCCGAGAGATGGAAAATGAAGAATTGGGCAGTCTAAATTTCAACACTGATCCTCTTGGAGGTGTCCATCAGTAGACAATGCCTCTCTATTAAAAATGCACAAACACTTGGAGAAAGTGAGCATGGATTTGGATGGGGAAGTGGGGAGAAATGGCGGTCAGCCAATTGAGCTTTCGGCTGACAGCTATGGAAGGTGAACAGCGTTTCACTTGTTGGCTGTTTTCGTCTGAGCAGGTTTTAATAAGTTTTCTATCTCTACGGTGAAAGTAATAAGTTCTTCTGCTGTGTTCTGGTTCAAGATATGAAAACATTGATATTTACGTCCAACTCTGCCTCTTAAGACAGAGAATTCAATAGACGCAGGGCACATTAGAAACTTTTATCACATAATCAATCTTTTCCCTTCATTTAACTTTCTCAATTCTACAATATTTTCCTTCCTCTCTGACTTGCCAAAATTCCCCTTTCACATTCGAGTTTCCTACATCCTGTTTTCTTTTCCCGTTTCACATTCACTTTACCTTTGCACGTCGCCTCTTTTTTAAAAAAACTTTCAACTAGTTTTTTACTTTTTTTCTTGGACCAAGATCCTATGGATCGGAAATTCGGAAGTAAACTCCACAAGTAACCAGCAAGTCCTGTATACAGAATCATTTGTCATAAATAGGAGGTACTTTCTTATTTAAGAAAAACAAACAAAACATTGCATGTAAGTGGTTTCCTAAAGTAAACCTGTCATATAGATAATCTGTAGCATTTTATTAGAATAAATATTGTGAAAATAAATTAAATATTAACTTAATGTTATATAACGACTTTGGGTTTATAGATCCTCTCAGAGACGGAATGTTAAATATTTCCTATTAATAACATCGATAAGATTTTGCATTAGCTAAACGACCAGTACAAAATATAATCAAAATTATAGTCAACATATTTTGTGGCAGGTTTACTTTAAGACAAAACCCCCTACTTTCCTTAACTAAAATTAGTTGCAGACTTATGGAACCAACATCATCTTTTTGGAAGTGACAAGTTCGCATCAGTAGCCTCATGCTGATGAATATCCAAGTCTTTGGGAAACTGCTATCTGGTGCGTGGTTTGTAGGTTTTGACAAGGTGAGATGGGATTCGGGTTCTCAAGCAATGTTTTATTGCCTGTGTTAAGAGTAAGAATTCCCAGAGGACTTCACAATGGTGATTACGCTGGTGGCAGCCACTTTAGCTGGAGTGACAGAGCCTCTGGACACCGAGTGGGCAAAGTTTTGTAGAGCCTCGTACTTGGCCCTCAACGCATCCAGTTCCAGTTTAATGGTGGAATTCTCCTGTGCCAACTTCTCTACTTCTTGTTGTAGGTCATTCTTCTGCTTCTCCAGTTCCTCCTTCTGCGACACACGTTTCACACGGCAGCTGGCAGCATAGCCCCTATTCTTTAGGGTCCTCCTCCGTTGTTTTAGCCGGACTACCTCTTCCTTCGATAAACCACGTAAGTGGTGATTCAGCTCCCGCACAGACATGGACATTAATTCATCGTCTGAGAGCACTGGCGTATTCTCTCCCATTTCTCTTTTTACCTAGAAGGCAAGAATAATAAGTGTTTACATTTTATTTAAGGACTTTATATTCTGTAATACAATGAAAGAGAGAAGCTTCTAACAAAGTATACAAATGAAATCAAACTAGGTTCAGTAGAACCAGAGAACAGATGGTTGTCAGTGGAAAAGCAGTGAAAAGTTCACAGCATACAACGATCATGGGTCACGTTCAAAGAACCATGTACAGTAGTTTAATATAGAAATACAAGCACCATAAAGGTCTCCTTTTTATAAATTTAAGGGTCTAGCTTTATTCACAGAATAAGCCATAAATATATGGTAGATGTGGATCTCACCAACCTGCATCTATTGAGAGAATGCGGTCAGTAGAAAAGAGTTCATATGTATAAGAATCCCAACCACCTCTCCATTCACATCAAGCAACCCGGCCCATTGTTAAGACAGAGGCTGGTCCTAATGATAGAAACATCATCTAGTTAAGATTTAATGGATATCCTGTGGCTAGGGCAGCACAGTAGCTCAGTGGTTAATACTGCAGCCTTGAGGCGCTGGGGTGCTGGGTTAAAATCCCACTGAGGACATCTGCAAGGAGTTTGTATGTTCTCCCTGTGTTTGCATGGGTTTCCTTAGGGTTCTCCAGTTTCCTCCCACACTCCAAAGACATACTGATAGGGAATCTAGATGCCAATTAGGTCTGTGGAATTAATGGTGCTATAGAAGTGAGTACGGTAAATCACATAAATATACAGTGGGGCAAAAAAGTATTTAGTCAGTCAGCAATAGTGCAAGTTCCACCACTTAAAAAGATGAGAGGCGTCTGTAATTTACATCATAGGTAGACCTCAACTATGGGAGACAAACTGAGAAAAAAAAATCCAGAAAATCACATTGTCTGTTTTTTTTTTCCTTTTATTTGCATATTATGGTGGAAAATAAGTATTTGGTCAGAAACAAGCAATCAAGATTTCTGGCTCTCACAGACCTGTAACTTCTTCTTTAAGAGTCTCCCCTTTCCTCCACTCATTACCTGTAGTAATGGCACCTGTTTAAACTTGTTATCAGTATAAAAAGACACCTGTGCACACCCTCAAACAGTCTGACTCCAAACTCCACTATGGTGAAGACCAAAGAGCTGTCAAAGGACACCAGAAACAAAATTGTAGCCCTGCACCAGGCTGGGAAGACTGAATCTGCAATAGCCAACCAGCTTGGAGTGAAGAAATCAACTGTGGGAGCAATAATTAGAAAATGGAAGACATACAAGACCACTGATAATCTCCCTCGATCTGGAGCTCCACGCAAAATCCCACCCCGTGGGGTCAGAATGATCACAAGAACGGTGAGCAAAAATCCCAGAACCACGCGGGGGGACCTAGTGAATGAACTGCAGAGAGCTGGGACCAATGTAACAAGGCCTACCATAAGTAACACACTACGCCACCATGGACTCAGATCCTGCAGTGCCAGACGTGTCCCACTGCTTAAGCCTGTACATGTCCGGGCCCGTCTGAAGTTTGCTAGAGAGCATTTGGATGATCCAGAGGAGTTTTGGGAGAATGTCCTATGGTCTGATGAAACCAAACTGGAACTGTTTGGTAGAAACACAACTTGTCGTGTTTGGAGGAAAAAATACTGAGTTGCATCCATCAAACACCATACCTACTGTAAAGCATGGTGGTGGAAACATCATGCTTTGGGGCTGTTTCTCTGCGAAGGGGCCAGGACGACTGATCCGGGTACATGAAAGACTGAATGGGGCCATGTATCGTGAGATTTTGAGTGCAAACCTCCTTCCATCAGCAAGGGCATTGATGATGAAACGTGGCTGGGTCTTTCAACATGACAATGATCCAAAGCACACCGCCAGGGCAACGAAGGAGTGGCTTCGTAAGAAGCATTTCAAGGTCCTGGAGTGGCCTAGCCAGTCTCCAGATCTCAACCCTATAGAAAACCTTTGGAGGGAGTTGAAAGTCCGTGTTGCCAAGCGAAAAGCCAAAAACATCACTGCTCTAGAGGAGATCTGCATGGAGGAATGGGCCAACATACCAACAACAGTGTGTGGCAACCTTGTGAAGACTTACAGAAAACGTTTGACCTCTGTCATTGCCAACAAAGGATATATCACAAAGTATTGAGATTAAATTTTGTTTCTGACCAAATACTTATTTTCCACCATAATATGCAAATAAAAGGAAAAAAAAAACAGACAATGTGATTTTCTGGATTTTTTTTTCTCAGTTTGTCTCCCATAGTTGAGGTCTACCTATGATGTAAATTACAGACGCCTCTCATCTTTTTAAGTGGTGGAACTTGCACTATTGCTGACTGACTAAATACTTTTTTGCCCCACTGTACCATAAATCTTTTAAGATGAGAATAACCCCTTTAATTTATAGTAATAACAGGCATTGCAAGAAATTTCCTAAAAGTAGACATCCTTAGAATAGACCATGTGACTTTGGGGGTAACACTAATCAACTGAATGGGAAGAGCTGCAGTAACGGGAGGATATGCATCTACTGTACTGAGGCACCACTGTATTTAAAAAAAATAAAAAATCATGGACATCATCTCATCAGTATGTGCAGTATGTTTTGCGTTAATCATTGCTGGGGTCCCTCTGGTGGAACTTGCAATAAACCAACAATCAAATATTGACAGTCTATTTTTTGCACAAATATTTATGAAAAATTGCATTTACTTATTTTTTCAATTAAAACCTTTTATCATCGGTATTTGAAAAAGGATTTAGACAAACTTCTCTAATACAGGCATCTTAAATGTATCACAGTTTAAACTACTTAGGGTTTCATTTTCGTACACCTTAGGGTATGTGCACACGGTGAGGATTCTGCTACGGTGTACAGCACCATTCTAATCAATGTAAAACAAAAAACACTGCACATGCTGCGGATTTTTCAGAGCAGATTTGCTGCGGATTTGAATCCGCAGCATGTCAATTCTTTGTGCGGAATCCGCAGCGTTTTTACACCTGCTCCATTATTTAATCCGCAGGTGTAAAAACGCAGGCGAAATCCACACAAAATCTGCAGGAAATCTGCACTAAATCCGCAGATAAAACGCAGGTCATTTTACCTGCGGCTTTAGCAAAATCTGCGTGGAAAAATCCGCAACGTGTGCAAATACCCTTACTGTCACTTTTAGTGTATGTGCACACATTTGGTTTTTGGTGCAGGAAAAAAATATGCTGCAAACACTCGAATGTTGGCTGAAAAAAACAAAATGTAAAATATGCGCCTTTTTATTTCCTTTTAGTCACCCTTCATTAGCATTGGTAAAGAAAACACTGAAAAATGATGAAAAATCGACATGGTGCGGATCTGAAAAACTGCTTTGACGGTTCAAATCCTCAAGGAAAAAATAGGCAGTGTGTGCATTAGATTTCAAAAATCTCACTCACTTTGGTGGTGTTGTAAAGAGCAGTGTTTTTAATCCTTGTAAAACACGCTGGAAAACAAAAAGAAAAGAAAAAACCCGCAGCAAAAAAACAAAACAAAACAAAAACCCAGCATGTGTACAAGCTCTTAAGGGCCCGTTACACATACCAATATAACGTCACTGGTTTTGTGACACAGCAGCGATATTGCTAGCGATATCGCTGTGTCTGATACTTGCCTCCGACCGGCTCCCCCGCTGATCGCTGATCGCGCGAGAACGGCCTGGGCCGTTTCTCGTCGTCAGCTTCCTGCTGTGGCGATGAGCGCCGCGTAGACGCGGGCGGGAGGACGTCCTCATTGCCTCGTCTGACAGGTAAGTAGCGACCGCCGCTATGTCGCTGGTGAGATCTGCCTGTGTGGCAGCTCACTAGCGACCACTTAGCGATGTACCAGCGATCCTGACCGCGTCACATCGTTGTCAGGAATCGCTGGTGCATCGCTAAGTGTGACAGTACCTTTACTTACACTTGTATCTTTCTAATCTAAAAAACTAATTACACTCATAGGAGGGAACTAATCACAAATGCCTGTACACCACTTTTCTGGTGTGAAAAAAAAAACAAAAAATGCTAAATTGTGTCAGAGTAGCCAAAGATTTAGTACAATTTAGTATATTTCAAGTGGCGACACATCGACAGTCTGAATGTGAGCCAAATGTAGTAAAAAGACCTGCATCCTTTAAGCAATATAATGTGTTCCCATGTCTGTTCTTGACATGAATTCTTTTCTACAGTCATTACATTGACGACCACTTGTTTATTTCTGGCAACTATGTGACGGCTGTGACAATCTTCTGACTTCTAATCACATGAGTTTGCAATTCATGGCATGTACTGCATCACATGCAGGTAATTTTCTTGCTCCTACTCTCACATGACTTCATCACTAGCAGTGTCAGGACTTATCAGAAGAATCTCTGGCCGGCACAGTCAGGAGAGGATCCCTGTCCAAGAATAATAGATGGGCCCTTTGCCGTCCAATAGCTCATAATAAGGCACAATTCCACCTACTTTGGGGGTGGAAATGACCCTCTCTTTCCCATTCAACTCTTGTGCGGCCACATAGGTTGCATCAATGATTTGTCCACCCCGATATGAAACATTACATTGGGTCTTACAAGTATAGGCATACTATCTGCACTTGTTACTTTACGGCTACAAAAGTTTTTGTGCTTTTAGCAATAATATGAGATTTCCAATAAAACAAAGGTATTAATTACAACACATTGTGTGTTATGTATCTGTTTTTTCCGCAAAATATTCAGGTTACAGTAAGTTTAATAAACGATTTGCAGTTTATACGTTTGGGTCTTAACTTTTTTATTTTTCTGTCAATATGGCCGTGTGAGGGCTTTTTTTTTTTTTTGCAGGACGAATTGCACTTTTGAACGACACCATTGATTTTACCATATAATGTACTGGAAAACGGAAACAAAATTCCAAGTGCGGCGAAAATGCAAAAAAAGTGCAATTCCTCAATAGTTTTTTTTATTTTTACCATGTTCACTAAATGCTAAAACTGACCTCCAGGTCATTACGAGTTTGCAGATACCAAGCATGTATATGTTATTTTTTTTATTTAAGTGGTGGGGGAAAAAAAAAAAAAAAAAAACGAAAGTTTGTGAAGAGACAAAAAAAAAAAAAAAGGCTCCATTTTCCAAGGTCGGGAGTTTATGAATATTGCAAAACCAAATATGTGTATTTTTGTTTTAATTTTTAATAGGGCAATGGGGGGTGATTTGAACTTTTAACTTTTTTAAATATGTTTTTAAAAACATTTTATTTTTTTCAACACTCTTTACTAGCTTCATTCTCCTTAGCAGACTTGAAGCTGCGATCTTTTGATCGCTTGTGCTACACATAGCAGGGATTCAGTATGCAAAATAGAAGAAAAGATCATGCTATTGCAGACATTACATAGACCAGGACATCCCTCAAAAATTGCTGAAAAGCAAAAAAGAAAATTGGCCCTGTAGGTTGCCAACAGGCCTACACAGCAACATTAAAGGAGCTGCAGGAGTTTCTGGCAAGTACAGTGTGTCCGTAAAGTCATGGTGCACTTTTGACCAGTCCATGGAAAGCAATAAAAAAAACGATAGAAATGTGAAATCTGCTCCAAATAAAAGAAAAACTCTCCCAGTTTCATACCTATTCAGTGCAGTTCAATGTGGGCTCCATTTGTTGCCCTACACACATCCAAACGATAGTAAAGTTCTTGCTACACACGGGTAAGGACGTCTCGTGTAACAGAGTGAATAACGTCTGTGATTCTCTATTTTAAGTGATTAATGTCATTGATACATTCATTGTACACGTTGCTTCATATAACCCGAAAAATAAAAGTCTAAGGGCGTCAGATCCTGGGATCGTTATATACTTTCCTTTGACTGGTCAAAAGTGCACCATGACTTTACAGACACACTGTACTTGTTGTGCACTGTATGTAACAGCAATCTCCCAAATTCTTCATATGTTTGGCCTGGGGGACAGGGTGGCAAGTTGGAAGCCTTTTCTTACAAAGAAAAACATCCAAGCCTGGCTATTGTTAGCCAAAATCTACATCAAGTCTACAAAGACATGTAGGAAAATGTGTTCTGGTCTGATGAGACCAAGGTTGAACATTTTGGCCATAAGTCTAAAAGGTAAATTTGATGCAAAGCCAACATTGCACTTCACCTAAAGAACACAATACCCACACTGAAGCATGGTGGAGGCTGAATTATACTTTGGCGATTTCTTTTTTCAGCTATAACTGGCATCTTAGTCAAGTAGAAGGGAATTATGAACACTTCCAATTATCAGTCAATTTTGCAACAAAACCTTTATTCCTCTGCTAAAAAGCTGAAGAGGAATTTAACATTTCAGCACGACAAGGACCCAAAGCAAACCTCCAAATGAGCAAAAGAATGGCTACGCCAGAAAAAAATCAGGAGTATGGAATGGCCCAGGCAGTGCCCAGACCAGAATCCAACTGAAAATATGAGGATTACCTGAAGAATCGGAGCGCTACTGCATGGAAGAGTGGGTAAAGATTGACAATTGTAGATGTGCCATGCTGATAGATTTCTACTAAAAAAGACTTTGAAAAGGGCAGTTTATTTTCTACTGAACTGTAAAGATTATGTGTGGAAATATTCTGAAATTATTATTCTTGGTACAATTTTTAACATGACAAAAAGCTGACATTTTAACAAGGTTGTGTACACTTTTTATATCCACTGTACTAAAACAGACATGGAAGGTCAGCAAACATGTTCTCCTTAAAAGGATATTCCAGTTCTAGAAAGGATTAGAATGATGGATTAATATATATACTGTAAATATTAATCCAATTAATATACAAAAGACTCAAATTGGGTTCAAATAAAAATGAAAAAGGCACAATACTCACTGCGCCGCTCTCATTCTAAACGCTGGTAATTCCCTTGCGGGTTTCTAGTACTGTTGCAGCAATGATGTTCTGACTCTAGAACATGTGGACAAGATTGGCACATTGCATTGCTGTGGCCAGTGAGCGACTGCAATGGTCTCATGACTGTAATTCAGGAAGCCATTGCTGCAGCAGGAGGTAGACATCAGTGGGGGATGAGCCAATGTTAGAATTGGAGGTGAAAGGTGCAGACTGCTTCTTTCATTTTAACACATTCTGAACTTTTTGTTAAAAAAAATGATGCTGTTAGCCAACCCTTTTAAAGTTGATGAGCAGCTTTAAGATCTAATTGGAAGCAGCCTAAAAGTACACAGAGTGGGCTGTATAGAACAGTATAAACAATGAAAGGGACAAAAGGCTCGATGCATCAAAGCGTTCATTCCAGAATCGCATTGTAAAAGCTTTGAAATGTTTCAAAAGTTAGGCGCAACTTGGAAGTGCTCCTAAATTTTGGGGCAGTTTCTCCCAGTTCTGACAAAATTTAAGGAGCTGGGACGGGAAAGGGTTGTGGCCTCAAAGGCTCAAGTAGGACTTGTGGTGATGCGCACAATGAAGTGCATGTCGCCCGTCCGACACTCCTGATGATGTACGCCTCTTCATGAATCAGGAGTGTTATACTCTAGCACACCCCTCATCAAGACTGGTGATGACATTGCTGGTCTTGATGAATCCAGCCCATAGTGTTTGTTCTATGACATGGCTATCTCAAACAACTCACGAAAACTGACTAAAGCCCCCATTACACACTGCGATATCGCTAGCAATATCGCTGTAAAGGCACCGATTTTGTGACGTTGCAGCGATATTGCTAGCGATATCACTGTGTCTGATACTTACCTCCGACCGGCTCCCCCGCTGGTTATCGCTGATAGCACGAGAAGCTCCTGGACCATTCCTCGTCGGTCACTTCCTGCGGCGCTTCCTGTGGCGCGTGGAGCCGGGCGGGAGGACGCAGGATCGCCGCGTCTGACAGGTAAGTAGCGACCCCCGTCCCCAGCGATGTCGCTGGTGAGATCTGCCTGTGTGGCAGCTCACTAGCGACCACCTAGCGATGCACCAGCGATCCTGACCGCGTCATATCGCTGGTCGGGATCGCTGGTGCATCGCTAGGTGTAACGGTACCCTAAAGGTGAACCTCCATAAATTATGTCCAATCCCAAGTACGACCTTGAAAATTATCTGATATGTGACATAGTAGAAAATCAATGTTGGGTTTTCAACATTGCTTGAAAGATTAGGAACAAGGACTGTGTTCCTTGGAGAACAGTGCCAGTGTCTGCTCTTGCAGCTTAGCCCTATTGATTAGAATTCTAGACACAATCCACGACCAAGAGCAAAGCCGTTTGTGAGAAAAACAAAAAGCCGACCTTCTGCCTAATCTCAAGCCAGCCTTTATCTGCGAGTCCCATTCCCAAATAAGTTGTGTGACAATAGAGTAATCTCAAAGTCGCTAACTATGATGAGTGCACGTGTTATGACCTCGTGGGCAGGGTCATAGCCGACTTGCTGAAACGTGTAAATTACACTTTTTACGCTTTCATTGCTGATGAGAGACAATACGCAACACTTGCGCCACTCCATGATAAGAGACAGGAATGCAACCTGTGCCTCCACACCCACGAGTCCTTGACATACCTTATAATTAAAGATCATTCACATGCCCTGCCCATGTAAAAAGAAACTAGATAAAAGAGTGAGATAAGGCACCGAGCTGGCACCGGCGTCAATAGTCACAGAGGAGCTTCTGTGATGGGGTTTTGAGGGTTGTTCGCATGTAACAATAGGCAGGGTTTGCCAAAATCGTCTCATTTCCTGACATTCTACTCGGGGTGTTGGCAGCTCATAGAAAAAAAAAGGACTTCAGAGGGATTTCATCATTTGTGTTCGTAAACCGAGGCTTTTTCTATCTCTATATTGCATTACTGCAATTTGTGCTTTAAGTTGACGACAGATAAAGGTATTTTTACACTGCTATAAAAATGACATCCGTATATGTTCATCTTCCGATGTCCTTTTATAGTTTCTATACAGATATCATCTGCATTCACTTTACAAAGACATTGCATTACTGGTAGTGATCACAGGTCACATTCCATGGTGTAGCCCAGAGCTGTATTCACAATTCTGCTGGCTGTCATTGAAAATAGTAAACAAGCTTGTGGGCAGACACATCTTGGCATCAGATAACTGGGCTTAGCCTGGTGTAAAGGTTACAAAATCACCAGTCACTGATCCAGGAAGGAATACTGGGAGATTTCCCCACTGAATTCTGCAGAACTGTGAGCGATACAGACTGTATTATATGATACATAATGCAATACATTTACTCATGTCATTCTTTGTACTTTATACAGGTAAAACAGAGCCCTATTTCCCTTGAGGGGTTTGTACAGGGCAATGATTAGCCTCGCTCATTACGGTTATTTTGTCTTTGTTGCCCATAGCAACCAGAGCTCTGCTTTCACTTTACCTCAGCAGTGTAAGAAATGAGGCCCAACATCTCCCTCCTGCCAATCGACCGCCGATCCGTGGCATCTAACTGGCCTTAAACAGCCTGAACGCTTGATGTGCACAGAACGATTGTTAATAGGATTGCTCTGTGCCCATAGAACATCATGTTCTCGCCAGCACATCCTCTATTTACATGGCACGATGTGCTGCAGATAGTGAGAATTTTTAAGCCTGCTTAAAAATCATTGCAGCCATTTTGATGGGCTGATAAGACAGGAAACCTGGGCAGCACGGCGGAACATTGGTTAGCACTGGGGTCCTTGCATTGTTGGGTTCAAATCCCACCAAGGACAACATCTGCAAGGAGATTGTATGTTCTCCCCGTGTTTACGTGGGTTTCCTCCGTGTTCTCCGGTTTCCTCCCACATTCCAAAGACATACTGATAGGGAGTATAGATTATGAGCCCCATCGGGGACAGCAATGATAATGTCTGTAAAGCGCTGCAGAATTATTGGCGCTATATAAGTGCGCTAAATAAATAAATTCCTACAAACGCTCATTCCCCAATGACCGACTTGTCTAAGTGGGCCAATAGCGTCTTGTCTTCAAATAAGAGGGAGAATGTTTAAAGAATTTGGCAACTTGAGATTCAGCTTACAGGGTCTTTTATATGGGTCAATAATCAGTTGAACGACCGAATTACTCCACTATAGTTCTTTTTTTGTGACACTGACCTCTATGACTTGTGCTTGCATTGCCGAGCACCTACATATGTGGCATGAAATTTAGAGACGGAGTGGTGGCATTACCTTTTTTGCCCCTTGACTTTAATGGGGACACTCTGGTAGAGATTAGAAATGGGAGAATTGATACACAGGACCCCGATCCAGTAGCCAGGTCAGTAAACTGTGACCTTTGGGCATGAGTCATGCAAACGGCCACTTACCTCCTGGCATTCCCAGCTCTTCTTTTGATTAGCTCGCTAGCGCAAAGTCATCAATAATGATTGATGCACCCACAACGTCGACCCAGCCTGGCTAATCAAAAGAGCGATTCACATGGGTCCTTCCTATGACAATGAATTACTGACTGGGTCTCTCGATTGGGGTCCTGTGAATTCATTTTCCTATCTACAGGGTGGGCCATTTACTGTATATACTTGAGTATAAGCTGAGATTTTCAGCCCATTTTTTTAGGCGGAAAGTGCCCCACAGGTCTTCCCTCTCCCCCTGTCCATCTCTCTTCCCCGGGGGTCTTTCTTACCCCCTCCAACACAGCAGCAGCGGTGGAGCAGCACAATCCTGGCATGTATTGAGGTAGCGGCGTGCCGGTACTGTATGGAGCAAGCGGTAGCCGTACGGCAGGAGGGGGTTGCGGGCGGCCTGAGTCCCAGAGCTAGCGGCATGCTGGTAACTTATGGAGCAAGTGGTAGCTGTACGGCAGGTGGAAGTTGGTGTGGCCTGTATTTTCACTGCGCACACTGTTATGAGCTCATTTTCTGCTCCACCAGTTGAGAGTTCTCCTTCCGTTCTCCCTCTGGTGGTGACAGGAGGTAGTGAGGTTGGTTTAATTGGTAGTGATCTGCCACCTGGTGAGGAGGATAACGATTGGATCTCTGGAGTATCAGACTGGATATAAGACAGCCGACGCCCTATCCTGGTGCTGGTGATTCAGTCTGCTTCTCAGGTCTTGGACTCAGCTCTCTTCCAGTCTTCTCAAGTTAAGTTTGTTTTTGCTAATGTTCACACTTGCTCTTGTTGGTCAATTCAGTTTTTTGTGTGGTCTGCCAGCCCGGCTGGGCTGTGCCGAATTTCCACTCTTATTTATCTGTATTTGCCAATTTGCTTTTTTTTGTCCCTTATTAGATTGGCCTCTTTTTGCTCTGTCTCAGAATATTTCAGAGTGCTGATATAGTGGGAGAAGTCTAGGGACTTCAGGGTTAATTTTGCTATCAGATGTGTTGGACATTATTTTTGGTAGTGTTTTTGGCAGATTGCAGACAGTGTCTTTCATTTCCTGTCCTTTCTAGTTCGTTTGGCCCCATAGTTTGCTCAGCCTATTTTCCTGCCTTTGTATGTGTTTTCATCTTGTTTCACCGTCAATTCATGTGGAGGGCTGTCTTTCCTTTGGGGTCTGCTCTGGGGCAGTTAGTTTTCCTCTTTTCCTGCTTTAGGCTTATTTAGCTCTCCGGTTATGACGAGGCGTCTAGGACCAACGTAGGAACGCTCCACGACTGCTGCTAGTTGCGTGGTTAGAATCAGGGATCTGCAGTCTGCATAGTTACCAACCTCTCTGGTTTTCTGAGACTTAGCTTGTGTTGTTTTTTTTCCTCGGCGACCCATTCATAACAGCACACTTCACTTTTGGTCCCGCTCATTATGGCTTATGAATATTCGTGACGTCACCAGAAGTGAAGCGTGCAGCACTGAAAATATAGGCCGCCCGCAACCTCCACCTGCTGTACAGCTTCCGCTTGCTCCATAAGTTACCGCCACACTGCTACCTCTGGAACTCAGGCCTCCCGCAACCTCCACCTGCCGTACCGCTTGCTCCATAAGATACAGGCACGCCGCTATCTCCGGGACTTAATACATGCCAAGATTGCGCAGCTCCGCTGCTGCTGCTGTGAAGGAGGGGATAAAAAACACCCCAGGGGAAGAGAAACGGACCGGGAGAGAGGGGAGACAGAATGCTTGCCTACATGACTGCTATTGCTGCTTCAGTATGACGCTGCTGTGAAGAAGTGGGTAGGAAACAGCCCTGTGGGAGACTCGGGGACTGACGGGGAGAGAGGAGACTCGCGGACCCAGTAGCTGCTGCATCTCCCCCCCTCGGCTTATACTCAAGTCAATAAGTTTTCCCTTTTTTTTTTTCTAAGGTAAAATTAGGTACCTCGGCTTATACTTGGGTCGGCTTATACTCGAGTATATACGGTATATGGATACGCCTGGGTGGGCCATTTATATGGATTCACCTAAATAAAATGGGAATGGTTGGTGATATCAACTTCCTGCTTGTGGCACATTAGTATATGGGAGGGGGAAAACTTTTCAACATGGGTGGTGACCATGGTGGCCATTTTGAAGTTGGCCATTTTGGATCCAACTTTATAAATGGCCCAACCAGGTGTATCTAAAGAAATGGCCCACCCTGCATAAAAAACAGCCAACCTCTGAAACCCCCAAAGATTACAAGAACAAAGGGGCTCAGGTTCTGTTATACTTTCTCAGTGAACAAGGCTGTTCTGTACAATAGGTAACAGAGGACATGTATGAAGGTTTTATACGATCCTGGCAGTATGACTCGTACCGATCAAGAAATGGTTGCATATTATCATTTTTTATAATGGAAAGTCTAAGTTACTATGGAAAACTATTACGGTACATCTGTAGCCAAAATAGCTCAATTCTGAAATGACTTTATAAAATGGTTCTCTGGACCAGGACCAAAAGCGCTTCGCTAAAGTGGCTGTCATTAGGACCAGCCAACAATATGAGAACGATGGATGTCCGACACTTTGATATCTGCCTTGGTGGAGCTGGATGTAAATGATGTATCATGTGAAACACTGAATTGTATCAGCGATTGAGGAATGTAATTTACTGCTCATTCATTTGCTCATCTAGTGGGTGCTGGGCGTCTGACCTAAGCAATCTTATACCCATGACCTATCCTAGCGATAGGTAATAGTTTATTCATGGACCACCCTTTAAAGGATCGTTGCGTTCAAAATGGCTGAAATGTATTTTCTGAATTAAGACTTTGTCCAATTCATATTACAATACAGGGGACATTCATTATGTGTGGAGGAAAGAAGGAATCTAAAAAGAAAAGGGTTCTTTACAGTTACAGCAGTCAAACTGTGGAATGTCCTACTGCAAGAGGTAGTAATGGCAGACATTATAACAGCATTTCAAAAAGGGCTGGAGGATTTCCTCACAACAAATGGCATTGTGGGTTATACAAAATCTTGCGTTAGAGAAAGTGTAACTGGTGGTGAAAGCAAGGTTGAACTTGGTGGACTTATGTTTTTATTCAACCTATGTAACTATGTAATAGAACTGAGAAAACAAAAAGTCATTTGTATTTAATTATTTATTTTACCATTTTTTACTGATGGGGAAAGAAAAATACAAAGTAAAAGATACATTTCAACTAAATGCACTAAATGCAGTACCTTCAATGCTTTGGCTGACAGTCCATCAGACGACATTGTCACCTGGGGATCACAACCTGTCTGGAGAAATGAACAATGTTAATACCATAACTATAAAGAAAACATTGCCTAAAGAACAGGGATATTCCTGTAATGAAAGACAATAATTCCAAATTGGATTTAAAGGGGACCTCTGCCCATCACATTAACAATATATATTATTAGTAAATCAGAAGTAGATCAGAAGCCAATGTTTTATATATAATGATATTTATCTCTTATATTGCTGGGCCAAGTTTGTGTAAACGTTACTCTGGGAATTGCAGCTATTCTGGTTAGCAATGTTACATTTTAGGTGGAAATCCAACCAAAGAATACATACATCAAATCTTTAAAATATAACCTCCATATGCAGAGGCCCTGACAGAATAAGAGCACAGAATTCCTGTGCTACATAACAATAATGCTAGCTGTCGGGTTCTCATATTAAAGACGGACCTGTCATGTGCCCAAATAATGGAGTTAAATAAATTGTTAAAATCTCGGAGCTCCCCTAATTCTTCCGTTGTTTTCCTTTATGCACTGCGTTGCACCATTGCAGAGATATTCACTTTTCTTCTGGAGTGCAGTATGTGAAATCTCTAGTTTGCAGGCCAACTGAGCGTCTCTTCAGAGTCTTCTATGGGGGCGTGTGCCATCATTACTCCCTCCCAGACCCTGCCAATCACAGCTCGCCATCTGATCAGTCTCAGAGGCTGCAGAGCGTTGATAGGCAGCATCTGGAAGGGAGGGGTGAAAGCACTTGCAGCAAGACAAGACTGAGAAATCAAACAGTTGTACAAGTGATGCAGCGCAAAACAGGGATTTAACTCAATTTAAGTGACAGATCCTCTTTAATTACCCGTGGCTAGGCCAAACAGAAACAACTGTGTAGGTAGAAATGAAAAAACCTCATTCCACAAATTCTATATATAAACATTTGTAGGGCAAGGATTTCTGTTACTGCTATATTGGTCATGTTGAACAAAGGAGTGGTGGAACTGCAGGTCAGGTTTACAAACAACCATGAGTCACAGCAGCAGATATGTTTTCACAATCATGGATTTCGACACAGAACTTCATATACTCCATATCTATTAATATTCGCTGTCGTTTTTCCACTTCTGCATGTCAAGTGGAACTCACATGGTACAGATGTGCTCTTAGTCACCTTATCTTTTATCCATTTTTTAATTTTTTTGTCCATCTTACATTACTCATCTCGGAATCTCGCGAGCAAGTGAGAAGGAAGAAAAAAGGTAAGAAAGGACACATTTGTACAAGCCACAAGTCAAAAAGCTAATATTTACCACAACTTTGCAACTTAGACAACCAAGATCTATGGAGACAAAACCTTGTTTGATCACCAACCACTTCCTTGTAGTCCACTATGTTTTGTTCCTACTTGAAAAGACCGTTGGGGAAAAAAGCACAAATGGAGTCCATATGAATTCCATTTGTCTCATGGTACTCTACAACTCAGTCTCAATCTTCCGTTTCGAGTGATTCAGGTGGAACACCCAACTGAAGGGCCAAGTGTGAATGGTCCCTATTAAGTTTAGCCCTTCTCTCCAAACCAGTTTTCCCTTATCTTTGAACACCCCTTTATCAGTTTTATTCTGTAGAAAAATTGGTGAAGATGGGACAGCAAGGGGTTGTCTGGTCTTCTGATAGAAGTATACAGGCATTCTATGTGACTTCAGACTTCTGAAACCTGACAGTGTGCGATGCGCAAGCTGCCAGGATTCACCGATATTACCAGTGAGAGCAGACGTACATGCAGACTAGACGTGCTTGGCTTCTCTCAAGTCACTGGTATTGAACAAAGCCAGGCACATCTAGTCGGGATGTGGCCAGACGTATCGCATACTTGCGGTCATTTGACCGGCCACTGTCACCAGCAATACGGTGACTCCTGAATGTGGTGGTGTGTACTGCATGCTACCAGGATTTAGAAGTAGGTCATCCTAAATAAATACAAAGTGAAGCACGCCACTTGGCAATAAATATTAGGTGATTCCTTTGGGGAAGATACCGCAACAATGAGACTATACCCTCAGGAGGAGCTTTCAGGACAGTACTTTTATACATGCAACATTATCTGGACTCTGTTAACAAGGAGAGCTTCCAACCACTAAAGATGATATACGCAATCTCACTTCCTTAAAATGTCACCTGCATGGCGTGAGCTTCCCCATTGTAAGTTATGTAATAAAGGAGACCTACACAAATTACCAGAATAAAAGGAAATGCAGATAGAAAGGAACAATTATTCAATATAAACTTATCCAGCTAAATATTAGAAAAAAAGATTGTAAATGACATTATCTAGCTACCATCTAGTCACATCCCCCAGCGAGAAAGCTCAGCACAATCATGAGCAGTAAAAAGCCTGCTCTGTGTGTATAGGTGCGTACACATCTTCAAAAGCTGCTCACTTTCTTCAAAACCACATTACACAAGGACATTCAGTTACATGCGTTCTCAATGAGAAGGGAGAAATAAGCCAGTGCCAGACATGCTGAAATACAAGCCCGGTACATCTCGATGGGGGAACCAACACTAGGTTCTGTGATCCTTGTGGCACCTTATGTGTACATAATACAGGACCACACTCAATGTGATTTTTTTATCATCCACACTGAACAAAACCATGTTTTTAGAAGCACTTCTGTTAGGACAGAAAATTGAAAGCTGAAAACAGTGGACACAAAGTCAAAATGGAACTTTACATGTGTTATTAAAGAGGACCTGGCACCAGATCAGAAGTGGCCAGATTTTGCGCTTATTTTATTCTTGCTGCTCCCGTGTATTCCGTTTTTGTTTTTTTTTTAAGTTACTATACAGTTCCAGTGTTAGGGGCCTTTTTATCAAGGGGACATCGTTCACACGGTAATAATTCAAAGCAGCTTAAACACACCAAAGAATTCCGTGAGAAGCATCCCAATGGTAAAGACTACAAAAATTAGCACTAATTACAAAGTTGTCCATATCGGTAGAACCGTATAGTGAATTTAGTAAAAGATAAAAAAACAACCACAATGAAATAATCAGTGCAAAAACTGGCCTCTGTTGACCTGAAAACAGGTCTCCTTTAAACATGTTATGTGTGTTCCTCTTTCACTATATACAAAAACCCATCTACCAACTACCATCTCGAGGCTGTAAAACACATTGATTCGTAATTCAATAGTTCATTGTTTCATTTACTCTTTCGATCCCAAATTTGCACAATGTTAGACAGTAACAAAGAAAAAAGGGGTTCTCTTCATATTGGGGCTATTTTGGACCCGAACATTTTTTTCATTAAAAAAAAAAAACCCCTGATAGGACATGTGATTGCCATTAATAAGACTTTTTCAACATGAGGACCCACTTTTAATACATACACTTTAGATGGCTGTTGACTGAATGATGGTTCAGCCAATCATTTGGCTGGCAGCTATCTCGGCAGTCTCTCCCTAAAGAGGAATATCCGCTTCGTGGAGTGAGACTGTGTTTTCTATTAGAAAACTGCTGCTAGACATCTCTGGCAGCGGCTTACTTCAGAGAGATCAACAAGATCACAGTCTGAAATTGAACACTGTGATGCTAAACGACCCTGACAATCATCTGTCCGCTGCGAGACATCCCTAGTGACCCATACACCTAAGATTGTGGGCCAATCCTCTTGATATTGACAATATGGCTGAATTTACTCTAATGTGTATGGGGAGCTTAATTCTTAAGCCCCCCCAGCCAAGTACTACTTTTTTTATGACAGAGAGTGCCAGGATATTCTGATTGCAACCTATCTTGTGGAGAACAAAAAATAAAAAAAAAATAAAAAAAATGGACAGTTCGAAATTAGGCATGTCAGATCCTTCTGTGCCCTGACATAATTTGTTGGGCGACAGTTGGGACACCCACCATACACAGTAGATTGTAGGCTGAATGTGTTATGGGGTGCCTAGGTGACCAAGTATGACATGGTTGACTATTTATTTGAAACGTTACACTACAAAACTAAATTTTCAATGTAAAGAGGGAGTATTTCAGTTTCCAAACATGGAGGTCTACATTTGGAAAATGTGTTGTCACTGGTCACAATTGAGGAGTATACTTTACTTATTTTAACCAATTAACAGCGAATTTAAAGAGTTTAAAATTGCCTGGAAACCCCATTTAAAAAGTTAGTACATTTTTAGTAAAATGTGCAATCTACCTGATTTTTGGCTTTTTCTGTATTACGAAATCTTATATCTACTCTATTCTTATAGCAAATAAAACAAACAGATGCCAATGGTATAAAAAAAAAAAAAAATCAATCATAAAAAACACTCAAAGTCTAAAAATGGATTAGCTATTTACATCTTTTCTGATGATTGGCTAGACTTCTACATAATTTACTTTTCCATGCCATTTTGAGTAGCAAAATATCCTTCAAAAATTCAGAAAATTTTCTTTCAAAACAATTACAGTAATTGCAAAATGACATTGCCTATAATAAGTTGTATTAAGCTATAATGGCAATGGTCGGAAAACCCCTATAATCCCGTAAATGTGGCTTCCTTATAAAATGTTGCTATATCATCCTGTACCTGTATAGTGGCTTTCATTTCTTGCCTCCTCTCACATGAGCAAGTGTAGTCAGGATGGTTACCTATCTGCGATTAAACATTAACTTACAAACAGAACAGTTATAAAATTCTTTTTCTAGAAAGGAAGTTACTAGACCAGAGAAAGAAATGAGAACTGCCCAGTATGCGGAAGTATATCTAAAAAGGACTCTTTTCCAGTACTAACAAACAAGAAGCCATTAGGTAAAATTACTGTTCATGTTCATTTCTTTTGCCTTGACAGCAGCTGTCTGGCATTGGTCACTAAAGCTGAGTTAGCTGCTCACCCTTACACCTAAGCCTTTTTCAGTGACAATTTTACCATTTAGTAAATAATTATATATTATTTTTCCTCGACTCAACTATATGACCTTACAGTTATCTACAATAAACTTCAATTGTCATTTCTCCGCCCAAGCTTCCAGCTTACATAAAGCCACCTGTAATATTAAATTATCCTCTTGTGTGTTGATTACCCTGTAAACTTTAGTATCACCTGCAAATACTGGAAATCTACTCTGTATGTACTCTATAAGAATATTAATAAATATATGATAAAGAGGGCCCAATACTGACCCTTGTACTACTTGTAGTACTCTTTTGTCAACTGGATCTAATCACAGTGTGTTCCAGTAATAAGCACCCTTTGCTTTCGATCACTGAGCCAGTTGTAACCCAATTATACATTTTTCCACCAAGTCCCATAGTTCTCATTTTATATAGAAACCTTTTATGGGGCACTTTATGAAACACCCTTAAAAGATATCCAGACAGACAACATCTGCCACCTTGCTCTAGCATGATTGTGTATACCTGGGTTTGGAGGAATAGATATGGACTGAAAGAGTGTTGGGTAAACAGTTACTGAATATCTACAGCCACCTTAAAGAAGTTGTGGCATAAATAACATGGATTGGTGAAAAAGGTAGGACTATTCACACAGGCTGGTTGTTTCACATGCCCATTACTAAATTTATACAGGAGATTTTTATCCTGTTCTTGGGATCTGCGAGGGACTCAGTAACCATATCCTAGTGATCATACACATGACCAGAACGACAGATGACAGTGCAGTGAAGACAAAACACCAGAAAGATGGACACTCTAAAATGTGGGAAAGTGAAAACTCCTGAGGCAGCTGAAAACGGATATTCACATGCACAGTATCAGTCAAAGGTTTGGACACACCTGTTATTCATATTGGAATTTGCACATTGTAGATTATTCAGACTAAAGGCAGCAACACCACAAAAGAATGCACATGGAAACAAGTAGAGAAATATGTGTGAACCAAACCACAAAAAGTGTTAAGACTTATATACCCTCCTCTCACTCCGATGACAGCTTTACAAATGCTTGGCGTGGTAGCTTTATCTGGTAGTAACCTGGAATGGCTTCCAATAGAAAGAGATGCTTAGCCTGTGTGCCCATGTTGCGTTTTTGTAAGCGTTTCCGCAGCGCTTGTGCCGGATCAGACGCTGCGGAAACGCTTAAAATATGCTTCAAATTAATTTGCATGCGTTTTTGGCTTTTTTTGCCAATGCATGCGTTTTTAACCGCTCAGGAATCGCTTAGCGGCTAAAAACGCAGCATGCTCATTAATTTCCACATTGCTGAGCGTTTTTAGCCTTCCCCAATGTTCCCAGAAAACGCGCGTCAAAAAACGCGTAAAAACGCGTGGCTTTTTTGCACAAAACGCGCAAGAATCGTGCAGAAGAAAGACGCGCGTTTTCTTGGAAGGGGATCAGTTTCCTGAGCGTTTAAAAACGCTAGCGTGGGCACTAGGGTGACCGCAAAAAATTGATGTCGGAATTTTGTCCGTCTGGACCCCACAAAACGATTCCCCTTTCCAGATATTGAGATAACCAAAATTTGAGCTCGATCAAACGACGTTAACCCGTGCCGCTCGTCGCTCAAAGTTTGAAAAAATCCAAATTGAGGTATTTTAAGATTTAGGTATTTTGCATAGTCTGTTAGACTATAAAGAATGTGACAACAACATTGCAGAAATAGCCCTGACCAAATTTTCGAACCATTTGTGGTATTTGAATGCAGAGTTGGTGGGATTATCGTTTTTTGATCCCACCATTACAGACAATGAAAAGTTGTTAATGGCTAATAAATTGCTCAGTAGCACAGATGAACCATCAGAGCATGCTAGGGTTGTAAATCCAAAAGTTAGGAAAGAAAAATTAAAAGAGGTAGGAAGTAACCGACTTTAACGACCTTCTGACAAAAGATGAAGAACAAAAGCAATATGTCCTGCAAGTTGTAAGCAAATGCCGAGCATTATATTCTGACGTTTCAAAAACTACTTTAACAAAAGCTCTAGAATAGATAAGATAACTATGTAAAATTATCAACTCATGTAGGTTAGCGTGCTCTGATGGTTCATCTGTGCTACTGAGCAATTTATTAGCCATTAACAACTTTTCATTGTCTGTAATGGTGGGATCAAAAAACGATAAGATTCTGACATTTTTTCCCCCCATATGAGATCCGGTCACCCTAGTGGGCACATAGCCTTAGTCAAGCAGTCATTTGTGGTATCACTGGCCTTCAGAAAGTTTTTGTAAACATCACATGAGTATTGCAGAGGAATGCGCTTGTACACAATTCTATAGAGTGCAGAGCCCAATTACACAACTGCTATAAAAAAAAACAGAATATACAAGAAATATGACACTAAAAAGAAACGACAGTCCATCTTTACTATAAGACATGAAGGTCAGTCAATCTGGAAAATAGTTAGAACCCTCAAATGAAACAATGAAAACCAATAATTGCTCTCATGAGGACAGGAAAGGATAACAAAAATTACCTCTGCTGCAGAGGATAAGTTTATCAGCGATATCATCTTAAAAAAAAAAGCAAAAACACAAAATGCAGCATCACAGATGCAGTGCTCATAAATGATGCACAGACAACAGATGCAACTCAGCATCAACTGTCTAGAGGAAAATACGAAAATCACACCTTTAGGCTGTGTGCCCACGTCGCGTTTTTTTAAGCTTTTCCGCAGCGTTTGTGCCGGATCAGACGCTGCAGAAATGCTTTAAAGAAGCTTCACATTAAATTGCATGCGTTTTTGGCGTTTTGTGCCAATGCATGCGTTTTTAAACGCTCAGGAATTGCTTAGCGGATAAAAACGCAGCATGCTCATTAATTTTCCGCATTGCTGAGCGTTTTTAGCCATCCCCAATGTTCCCAGAAATCGCGCTGAAAAAAAATGCGTCAAAAACGAGCAAGAAGCGCGCGGAAATAAAACTCGCGTTTTCTGGGAAGGGGATCAGTTTCCTGAGCGTTTAAAAACACTAACGTGGGCACATAGCCTTAGGGTTAAATTGCTGCAAAGAAGTCTCTGCTTAACACTACAAACAAGAGACTTGTTGGGCCAAGTAAAGAGACTGGACATCAGAGTAGTGTAAATCTGTACGGTTGTCAAAATTTGAGATTTTTGTATGTATTATTTTTACGTATGATGGCCGCCATGAAACATGGAAGTGAATGTGTGGTGTGCTTTGCTGGTGACACTACTGGTGACTTATTCCAGATTTAAGGCACTTACCCAGTATGGCTAACACAGCATTATCCAACAACATGCTATCCCATCTGGTCTGCATTTTAGTAGGACCATCATTTCTGCTGCAACAGGACAATTACCAAAAAAAAAACCCACCTCCGGACTAAGGAAGGGCTAGAAGACCAAGATGAAGAGTGCTGCGTCAGATGGAATGGCCTCCACAATGACTCAAAGGCAACCAAGTTGAAATGGTTTGGGCTGAGCTGTATGCAAAGTGAAGGGAAAGCAGCTAACAAGTGCTCAGCACCTTGTGAACTTCTTCAGGAATGTCAGAAAGCCATACTAGAAACTTGAGAGCCAAGACCTGCAGCTAAGACAGGTGAGTAACCGGCACCTTGCAGTCATTGATTCGACCATGAACTCATCTCTACTCCAAAGTATTCTAGAGTCAAAAGGTAAAGCTTGGCTGAAATTGGGTTATACAACAAGATAATGATCTCAAGCCATCTAAGCAAAGTTATATCAAAATAACTGAAGAAGGAAAGAATCAACATGTTACAATGGCCCAGTCACAGTGCAGACCTCAGTCCAAATGAAATGTTGTGGCCGGACGTTAAGAGAGCTATGCAAAAACAAATACTCACAAACCAAACCTCAATGAACTGAAGGAACACTGTAAAGAAGAGTGGGCCAAAATCCCTACATAACGATGTGAGAGACTGATAAAGTCATACAGTAAACAAGTACTTCAAGTTATTGTTCATAAGGATTGTTCTACAAGCTATTGATTATTGGGTGTACTTAAATTTCACTCACTGCCTCAGCATTTCAGGATAATTTAATTCAAATAATTAACAATATGATATAATTTGTCATGTGTTGTTATTCATCTGAAGTTGTATTTACCAAATATGAAAACCTTCTAAAAAAGGACCACAATTTTTTGTTTTTCTATTATGTCCAGATACGTAAAACCATAGCATTCAAAGAGGGTGTACTTAATTCTTCTAAAGACTATGTATATATGCAATTTAGATTTATGATTTGTTCATTCAATTAGAATTTTGTTAATTGACAAAAATAATTAACGCTTCTATTTTTTTAAGCATTCTAACGTTGCAGCATTTTTTCACATCTGCCTAAAACAGTTACAGAAGATCTGTGGTTAGTTCTCCAAGATGTTTGGAATAACCTCCCTGCAGAGCTCTTTCAAAAACTGTGTGCAGGTACAATTTTACCGAGAAGAATTGATGCTTTTGTGCCATTTGAAGGCAAAGGGTGATCACACCAAATATTGATACAATTTAGATTTCTCTTTTGTTCATTCACTTTGTGTTTTGTCAGTTAAAAAAAAAACTACCGTATTTTTCGAACTATAAGACGCAGTTTTTCCTTCAACATTTTGGAGGAAAGTGTATGGGGGAAGGTGGTGCGTCATATAGTCTGGATGTACCTTATAGTCCGGCTGGAGCTGTAGATGGGGGCGGGAGCGTTAGTGACGGAAGAGTGGGTCACAGGAGGCAGGAGTCGGCTACTGCAGCTAAGGCTAGTTTCACACTAGCGCTTATTCGACGCAGCGCATGGCGCCGCTAAGCCCCGCCCCCTGCTGGCTCCCTGCCCGCCCCATCCGGTCATCGCCACCTACTATCGCACATGGACGCTTGCGATCTGCGCACCCTATCTTTAGCATAGGGTGCGCAGATCGTGCGCTGGCCGTGCACTAGTAGGATTTTGGCGTGCGCTGCGCACATTTGAAGGTGCGCCGTGCGCGCCAAAATGCAACATGCTGCGTTCGGCGCGCACGGGCGCACCTTCAAAAGTGCGCAGCGCACGCCAAAATACTACTAGCGCACGGCCACCGCACGATCTGCGCACCCTATGCTAAAGATAGGGTGCGCAGATCGCAAGCGTCCATGTGCGATAGTAGGCGGCAATGACCGGATGAGGCGGGCAGGGAGCCGGCAGGGGGCGGGGCTTAGCGGCACCGTGCGCTGCGTCGAATAAACGCTAGTGTGAAACTAGCCAAACACATGTGCCACTGTTAAAGATAATGAATATTCACTGCGCCCCACGCCCATAGTCCCTCCCACCTCTATGCACTGAAGCCGGCGCTGAGTGGATGGAAGGGGACTGAGAGGAGGGAAGGGAGTATGGAAGTGGAGAGCAGTGAATATTCATTATCTTTAGTAGTGGGCACACTGTTAGCCGCTGGCTCCGGCAGTGGCTGGCCGACCACATGTGTCCACTATTAAAGAGAATGCATATTCACTGCTCATAAAGTCCATAATCCCAGGCGTTGGGAGCAGTGAATATTCCGACAGCTAACCTCAGTGTGTAGGGGCACTGCTTACACTCTAAAATCAGCTGCTGGCATCAGAACAGGACGCCACACTGCAAGTGAGCAGAGGGAAGGCAAGTACAATCGCTTTTTTATGTGTGCGGTGTGATGGGGGCCATATATACCTTGATGAAGGGCCATATATACCAGGATGGGGTGATGTGTATACCAGTTGCTGGGGCCAATGTATACCAGAATGGTGACGTGGGCTATGTACACCAGGTTGGGGTGTCCATGTATACCAGTTGCTGGGGCCCATGTATACCAGAATGGTGATGGGGGGCTATGTATACCAGGATGGGGGTCCATGTACAGTATATACCAGGATGGGGATCATATATACCTGGATGGGGACATATATATCAGGACGGGCATACCCTTACACATAAGGATAGGGGATATTAGTATGGAATTAGGGGGACATTACTCCTATAACAGTGTCAGCAGCAGATACCCCACATAACAGTGCGTCATGACCACATTTTTTGCTTGAATTTCTTTTCTATTTTCCTCCTCTAAAACCTAGGTGAGTCTTAAGGTCCGGTGCATCTTATAGTCCGAAGATTACCATATATACTCGAGTATAAGCCGACCCCCCTAATTTTGCCACAAAAAAATGGAAAAACTTATTGACTCGAGTATAAGCCTAGGGTGGAAAATGCAGCAGCTACTGGTAGATTATTCCCCCATATGCTGCCCCCATAAGATGCTCTATAGATTATTCCCCCATATGCTGCCCCTATAAGATGCTCCATAGATTATGCCCCTATATGCTGCCCCATAAGATGCTCTATAGATTATTCCCCCATATGCTGCCCCTATAAGATGCTCCATAGATTATGCCCCTATATGCTGCCCCATAAGATGCTCTATAGATTATTCCCCCATATGCTGCCCCTATAAGATGCTCCATAGATTATTCCCCCATATGCTGCCCCATAAGATGCTCCATAGATTATTCCCCCATATGCTGCCCCCATAAGATGTGCCATAGATTATTCCCCCATATGCTGCCCCCATAAGATGCTCCATAGATTATTCCCCCATATGCTGCCCCCATAAGATGCTCCATAGATTATTCCCCCATATGCTGCCCCTATAAGATGCTCCATAGATTATACCCCCATATGATGCTCCATAGATTATGCCCCTATATGCTGCCCCCATAAGATGCTCCATAGATTATGCCCCCATGTGCTGCCGCTGCTGCATTTAAAAATAAAAAAATTACAGACTCACCTATCCGTCGCTGGGGCCAGGTGTCGGTGTCACTGCTGGCACCTGAGATACTCATCTGTCCCCCGGTCCATCGCTGCTTGCTGCTGTCTGGCACGTCATCTGTCAGTGACGTTTAGACTGCAGGGGGGGCAGCGCACACTAACCACGTCACCATGCCCTCTGCTGTCTGAACGTCACTGACAGATGACGTGCCAGACAGCAGCAAGTAGCAATGGACCACGGACAGGTGAGTATCGCTATACTTACCCGTCCAGGCACGGTCTCTGCAGCCCCCAGCTTCTCCGCGATCTCCCTTCCTGCCTTCAGCGGTCACGTAGTACCGCTCATTACACTCATGAATATGCGCATATTCATGAGTGTAATGAGCGGTACCATGTGACCGCTGAAGGAAAGAAGGGAGATCGCGGAGAAGCTGGGGGCTGCAGAGACAGTGCCAGGACGGGTAAGTATGACCTGACACCCCCACCCCCACTCCGAGCCCCTGGTGTATATGACTCGAATCAAAGCCGAGAGGGGGACTTTCGGCCCAAAAAAATGGGCTGAAAATCTCGGCTTATATTCGAGTATATACGATAAGATAAATTTCTATGTTTTAAAGCATTCTTACTTTGCATCATTTTTCCACACCTGTCCAAAACGTGCACCTTACTGTCATATAATTTACATTATACTCTTAGTTCTGACATTTCTTTCTTCTGACACTCACGTAGTTTAGCTCCAGGTAAGAAAAATTATACTTATTAATAATATGATAGTTTCAAGTTCAAGATTTTATCAGTACAGTGACAATGGAGGAGGAATCAGCATTATGTAAGTGCTAGGTGCAGTTGCACGAACTTAGCCCAATATATAAAAATTACATTGTGTACTATATATAGAAATGAATTCCTCAGATATGTGAGGGAGCTACCGTCACAAGTGTGTATCTAAGAGAGTGGTATAACACATTCTTAGCTCCATCGTTTAACAGACTTGGGCTCTTTCACATGTCTTGATATTTCTGGTATTGGAAAAAACAGTACCGTCCGGAGCTATCTGGGTAAGTGTGTCCATGTGTTACAAATGTGAGGCATCCATGTGCCGCATCAGTGTGACAAGTATCGGTGCCTGAAAAAAGAGGTACAGTTCACACCATTTCCAGGCACTGAAGACAGCTCGGATCATTGTCGCCTGGTCTTCCTGAGATCAACACAACCAGGCGACGATGATGGGAGTTGTATTCAGCACTCAATGTGTACATCATGTGTAAAATAATTAAAAAAATAAATAAATCACATGTGGTTCAAAACTATCAGAGAAGAAGTCCACGGCTAGGGGTTAATGTTAATAATCTGGGAAAGGGGACAATATCCCAAAAGGTTCCCAGGCTATGAACAACTGCTCAAAGCTGTTTGCTTAGCCTTTACTGCTTAGTTTTTGGAGGACCCAGAAATGAAGAAGGGTCCCCCTATAAATTCTAGCCAGCAAAGGCTCAGCCAACTGTGGGCTGATATTAATAGCTTGGGAAGGGGTCAGGGATATTTCCCCCCTCCCAGGCTAACATCAACTCTGAGCCGCCCCAGAAATCATGCATCCATAAGATGCGGACGTCATCGCGGTAATTCTCGCAAAGAATTACTGGGATCAGGAGCATGGAGAGAGGCGGGAAGGCTGCGCGGGACGCCGGAAGGTAAGAATAACAATATATATATATATATAAAAAAAATTTTCTACATCCTATCGGATGTAATTTCCGTGAGAGTTCCGCTACGTGTGAACGTAGCCTTACCCTGTGGATAGGAGATAACTTTCAAACTTGAGAATACATTTAAGGCCAATACCTTATTTTTAAGAGGAGTAGAACAAGAGGCTCTACCTGTTGCAGGGGAATGTGTAGGAAGGTGGGCGGCGTGGTTAATTTCCTCCCTGCAGCGTTCAGCTAAGCGTAGACACCGTGCAGGTTAATAATGCTATTAACACAGAATGACACAGCATTTTGCAGGCTAATAGTGTTTTTTTTCTGGTGACAGGTTCCATCAATTTTGTATGCCAAGGACAGGGCTACACAGATTTTTTTTGTTTCATCACCTCTGTCCAATTATAGAAGAATTACACTGTTCTACAGCCAAAATAGGTTCAGAGACAAAAACTGTGGAACTTAATTATGTGCCGAAAACAAATACAGTATACTTAAATCTTCTGACTGACTCTAAATTTTCAAGATCCAAAGGAGGTTGTAATTACTTATGACAACCTTCATGCAGGCTTATAGAAAAATGTTGTCTTTATAATTCCATCCTCATTATTGCATTGATAGTAGCTCGTCTATTACATCATCTATTTAGTCTATTGAGCCTTCAGTCTTCTATCATCTTAGGGTGACCTATCAATAACCGCCAACTCATCTCTGATGGTGTAATCCTAATTACAGTTCCATCACCTACTTTTATAAATGCTCTCTGTGTAAGGTATACAGTTTTAGGATGTCTTAGCTCAGTTTCTTAGAATATTGATGTTTATAGGTTTTTTCACATATTCCTCGTTCTTGCATTAATAAAGTGAATAGTTTTTGCTAAATATGCAGAAAAGTCACAAAGGCGAAACTTGGACTGCCATGATAAGGAAAGCTTAAAACCTGTATTTTGGATGTAGAATAGGCGATCAGGACAAGAGTTGGGCTCCACACTTATGCTGCAATAGACGTGCATCATATATTACTCAGTGGTTGCATGAGAAGAGCTAATCTATACCTTTTAGCAGTACCAATGATCAAGAGAGCCAACCAACCACACTACCAATTGCTGTTTCTACATGGTTCCTCTTATTAGTAAAGCAGTTTCAAGGAAGAAATAAACTTTACAGTATCCAAACATTCCATCTGCAATGCGCCCAGTACCACATACAGAAGAACTGCTGGTTACAAAAGCACCAGAAACATTTTAAGTCGAGTCAAGTGAGGAAGAAGAGGTCACTTGGTGTCATGATGTATCTTCCTCTCACGATTCGGATTTTCTGTCAGCAACTTCAGCTGAACCCCACCTTCTAACACAAAGTGAACTGAACGATCTTGTTAGAGATTTGGAACTGCCCCAAGAGTAAGGCTGAGCTCTTAGGTCTACAGCAGTGGAATCTCCTAGTGGGCAATGTTCGGATTTTGCCTGTTTGCTACCCAATGCCCACATGTGTTGCGGCTATCTAACAGCTGCAAAACATGCAGCCACAGGGACTTGAACATATCAGGGCATGCCCAAGACACAACAAGCATGTTCGCTCATCAATATTTACCACCACTGAATATCAAGTTGGGCCTAATGATGAACTTTGTAAAGACAATGGATAAAAATGCAAAAGCATTCAAGTATCTCATTGATAAATTTGCAAAGGTTGAGTCAAGCAAAGATAAAGGAAGAAGTCTTTATTGGACCTCAGATTTGTAAGCGTCTTCAAGGTAAGGAGTCTCTCGTTTGTTCCAGGGCAAGGAAAAGGCTGCATGGGAAGCATTCGCATTTTCGGAAACTAATTTTTTGGGAAACTCAAGAGCAGATAACATGAAGAGTTGCAAGATCTCCTCAAAACATGTAAGGATCTTGGCTGCAAGATGCCGTCAAAAAATAATTTCTTACGTGAGAGAAGTAAGAGACGAGCACGGTAAGAGATTTCACCAAGATATCACGGCTATGGAGAAAAGATATCATGGAAAATGGAGTCCATCAATGATTGCGATTACTGTTGGACAGTTGTAAGAGATGATTTGATGCAGGAGTACAAGAGACAAGCAAAAAGGAGTTGTCACTGAATGAGGACCACATTTTGTAGTGCAATTTCTGTAACGGTTTCTAATTTGCAATAGTGTTTAGACAGGTTTTAGTTATTTGAATTGTTGCTAAGTTAAGTATCAGAAAATTGACATGACAAAATATGTGGCATATTTATAGATGCAAAAATAATAATGTTTCAAAGTGCTGAGCATTTATGCTTTAATTATATGTAGCAGTAAAAGGAAAATTCTGATATCACAGGAACAAGAGCCAACTAAAGATTTTCATTGTCAATTTGAATTCTGGAGGTCAAAATCATTAGGAAATGGCTCATTTCATAACTTTTGAAAATATGTAGAACAGCATTATCAGAAAAATTAAAATCTAAGCACCTCAATAATTGTTATCAATGCATTAATCTTCTGACAGTATAGCAAAAAGAGAGTAAAGGTGCCCACATGTGTTACAGCAATGAGGCAGGTCCAGCTGTCTAATGTGTACAAAGGTCTGCAGACTCGCCCTCATGTTGGGGGAGAAAAGGATCAGGCCTGTAAAATGTTATTATTTGCTCTTTTTATTCTTGGGTAGATAAGACACTCAGAGAGGGGACTAACCTTCTGCCAAAGTGTGACAAGCTGAGTCTGCATGTGTATGGTGAGGGTCAGGAAGCTAAAGAAGCTGTATGGTCATCATAACAATTCATGGCCAGAAGTTAAAGGGGTGTGCTCACCTTCTTTTCTGTCTGCAGGAGCGCACTGCCACTCTGCCTCCTGTTTTCTTGGTTGCAGGGGGTGCAGTGCGCTCCTGACTGTTCAGACAAGCAGTATGGTTGGGTCACTGGTTCGAACTGTAAACTCTCTCATGCTGCTAGCAGAGGTCATTTTTGCCTGTGCAGTATGGGAGTAACATTAGGTCACTAAAGCAGTCCAAATACAGCAATCCAGTCTTCTTTATCGAGACACTTGCAAGTGATATAGCAAACAGCTTACAAGTGCACATTCCTTGCCTAGAAGACCGGACACTCCAAAGCAGCCACTAACTAAGGCTACAAGCAGTGGACAATCAAATTGAAAGATTTTTTTTAAATTAGTAACTTACAAAGTTCCTTTTTTTTTTTTACAATCACTTTGTAATTTTAACCACTAAGGTACATAACACCACCCCTTTAAATAACATTTTTTTTTTTAGCCTTGAAGAAAGATAAAAGTGGTCATGAGCTGGTAGACGTTCAGTTCTATGAGGTCACTGATCCATGAGAAAGGTAAGAAAAAGGAAGCAGACAACAAGGAACACTATGAAACATAGAACATCCATGGCATATGTCAATGAGTTGTGTATAGGTCTGGGTAACAAGAGACACTAAATATTCACACCAAGGGCTCGTGCACATGAACAATTTTTTTTGTATGAGTGCTATCCGTGGTTTTCACAGAAAGCACTGGTACACATGATGTTCTACGTCGCTGTGCACATGTCTGATTTTGTCTTTGGACAGGGTGGTCCGCAACAAAAAACAGAGACATGTCTTATTTTGATCCAAGTGTTGGATCAGTATCGGCAATGCGAATCTATGCGTTTGTGAAAAAAAAAATATCCTACTTGGATGACAAATGACACGAGAGTGGCCTGATTTTCATGGACCGACAGAATGGAGAAGGTGGAGAAACTTTTTTTTTCCTCTCTAAGTCCAAGAAAAGCTGTTGACACTCTGATCAAAGTCTGGGACCGTTTTTCCCAGATGTGGAGAAATCGGTTGTATGACCCTAACCCTAACAGGGAATGGGCATTGGGTACGAGGGCTTCCTAAAAACCAGTGTTGAGGTCAATTAGAAAATTGGACCCAGTCTTCCCAATGATTTATGCAGCAGGTGGCCAGCATCAACCTCCACTGGTCCCAGAAATCTTGGTCACAGACCAATCCAGAGTCTGTCAGATGATGGTGGGGGTAAGTACTACATTGCAGGGAGTGATGAAAAATACACTTTTGTTATAATATTGAGAGCACAGTGCTGAGATTTATAATGAATCCACAGTGTAGTATATAATATCCATATGTAGAAGGAAGGAGCAGTCCTTATCTAGTGCAATAATGAATTACCAACAATGTTCTAGTCACTACCGTCCAACAGAGAAGACTAATGGCTCTACAGCAGTTCTGAAACTACAACTCCCAGCATGCCCTGGTAGCTACACTAATACTAAAGCACAGGTCTACCTGTGGCTTTCTATGTTCCAGTGTCATGTGAAAAAGTCTATAGCAGTACATTACACGTGATATCAGGAGAATTAAGTGTTTTACCCACAAATAGTGGAGTAGACCCTACCTATTCCTAGCAGAACTTCTCCGACCCTTGTGTGAATTCACCCACAGGCATCACATTAGGCCTAGGCGGAGATAGAAACAAGTGGCAGTGTAAGACATTAAGGATTAGAAGACATCACTAAGGAGGTTTAAAAAAAAAAAAAAAAAAAAAAAAATCTCCTGTTCTCAGAAAAGCTGTTTCAAGAACTTCTATGTGAAATACAAGGAAAATTACCAGCAAGAGATTGCATAAGGCCCATCTCATATCCTGGAGCCTAACATGAGACGGAAGCTTCCTCCGAACCCTAGATTCCCCACCTGGCAGGAATTGCAGATCTCCCTGGAGATGAACTTTACTCCATGACAAAGGATATTTTGGCTTCTTGACTTCCGTGTTAGTCCTCCACCTGGGAGGTCAGTAGTTCAGTGCTGAGCAAGGACTTTCTACAGAGAATAGTACGTTACACTTCCTAGGTTTCTACAGTACATATCACAAGGAATAATAATTTCACATGAACACATCTCCTGCCGACTGTGAGCAATTCTTCTCAGGGGCGGCAGTCAGAGACAGGTGGTGGGCACCAATCACCATCTCATCATTATAGACATGGCCATACTGTGGATCTACGGACGAGCAGAAACACTGGGTTTTCTCCAGCCACACATCAAACACTGTACACCCGTAGTGATCCACCTTGGCCTCTGATCTAAGACACGGGATCACTCCTGCCCAACCACAGAAGCAATGGCAGTTCTCTTTCATTGGAGGTCAAACATGAGCAAAGTCTAAAAATAAATGTAGAGCAAATCTATTGTCCTTTTACCATCTATAGGCGGAGAGCTTTTACACTGTGGCTAGTGAGAGACTTGTTTCTAGTCCAGGTTTCCAGGCGGCGTACGACAACCATCAGTCAGAAATAAACTCAGATGAGACCCATGCCAAGATGGCAGGAGAAACTCAAGATCTAGGTGGACCAGTCATCTTATGCAGAAGGTGTGTAGAAAGCATAAGGGATCCTGTACACCTCTGTACTAAGGATCTCCACACTAAGGATCTGCAGGGACTCAATGTCCCAATGCAATACTCCATTGGGCATCGTATGTATAGATTTTTTTTAAACTGAGGTCACAGGAGCGTACAAAATCTAATCCGAGAGAATCAGGTCAACTGTGCACATCACACTCTGCTCATAGTGTGATCGCAGGGTGCTCATAGTAGTGTGATCGCAGGGTGCTGATAGTAGTGTGATCGCAGGGTGCTGATAGTAGTGTGATCGCAGGGTGCTGATAGTAGTGTGATCGCAGGGTGCTGATAGTAGTGTCATCGCAGGGTGCTCATAGTAGTGTCATCGCAGGGTGCTCATAGTAGTGTCATCGCAGGGTGCTCATAGTAGTGTCATCGCAGGGTGCTCATAGTAGTGTCATCGCAGGGTGCTCATAGTAGTGTCATCGCAGGGTGCTCATAGTAGTGTCATCGCAGGGTGCTCATAGTAGTGTCATCGCAGGGTGCTCATAGTAGTGTCATCGCAGGGTGCTGATAATAGTGTGATCGCAGGGTGCTGATAATAGTGTGATCGCAGGGTGCTGATAATAGTGTGATCGCAGGGTGCTCATAATAGTGTGATCGCAGGGTGCTCATAATAGTGTGATCGCAGGGTGCTCATAATAGTGTCATCGAAGGGTGCTCATAATAGTGTCATCGCAGGGTGCTCATAATAGTGTCATCGCAAGGTGCTCATAATAGTGTCATCGCAGGGTGCTCATAATAGTGTCATCGCAGGGTGCTCATAATAGTGTCATCGCAGGGTGCTCATAATAGTGTCATCGCAGGGTGCTCATAATAGTGTCATCGCAGGGTGCTCATAATAGTGTCATCGCAGGGTGCTCATAATAGTGTCATCGCAGGGTGCTCATAATAGCGTCATCGCAGGGTGCTGATAGTAGCGTCATCGCAGGGTGCTGATAGTAGCGTCATCGCAGGGTGCTCATAGTAGCGTCATCGCAAGGTGCTCATAGTAGCGTGATCGCAGGGTGCTCATAGTAGCGTGATCGCAGGGTGCTCATAGTAGCGTGATCGCAGGGTGCTCATAATAGCGTGATCGCAGGGTGCTCATAATAGTGTGATCGCAGGGTGCTCATAATAGTGTGATCGCAGGGTGCTCATAATAGTGTGATCGCAGGGTGCTCATAATAGTGTGATCGCAGGGTGCTCATAATAGTGTGATCGCAGGGTGCTCATAATAGTGTGATCGCAGGGTGCTCATAATAGTGTGATCGCAGGGTGCTCATAATAGTGTGATCGCAGGGTGCTCATAATAGCGTGATCGCAGGGTGCTCATAATAGCGTGATCGCAAAGTGCTCATAGCAGCGTGATCGCAAAGTGCTCATAGTAGCGCGATCGCAGAGTGCTCATAGTAGTGTGATCATAGCAGTGTGCTCACAGTAGTGCTCATAGCAGTGTGATCACATAGTAATCATAGTGATCATAGTGTGCTGAGATTCTCTTTGATGAGAAGATGGAGAAAAAAGTCTCCGTCTTCTCCATTCTGTCAATCCATGGAAATCGGACTGCACTCGGATGTCATCCAAGTGCAGTCCAATAGTTTCCACTGACTCACTGAATATGCATGACCAAGTGCGATCCAAATATCAGATGAAACTCGAGCATTCAGCGATTTGAAAAAAAATCAGACATGTGCATGGCCCCAGAGACTAGCATTGGTCAGAGTACGACATGAAATTTAGGTGGATCACACTCGGATCAAAAATACGGTCGTCTGCACGAGCCCTCAGTGAGACGGATTGTAACATTGTAATAGCTCAATAGATAAATCTGTGCTATATTTTCCTGTATTATATTTACAGAGAATCAAGCATAAAAAACCTCTGTATGGAATAGGAGATATGTGGAGGTACCCTGAGGCCCCATACACTGTGTGTGCTCTATCATGAAGTCATAATACGGTGATGTGTAGACTCACAGTCAACCTGTCATGAGGTCATACCTTAATTGTACAAATCTGTTTTGCAATTTTTTAGACATTCAGCATTTAAATCATATGCAAATGAGCCACAAGTGCTTCGAGGTGGGACATAGCACTTGATCTCCCCGCCTCATACCTCCTGTGTGTGAATGACAAGTCACTCTTGTTTCTGTAACCTGGCTCCCCTGACCGATCTCTCGTGCATGTGACGGCAATGCGAGAGGCAGTGCGTGACCAAATCGATACACTGGGTCTTGCAGCGTAATGTGCTGCCCCTAGCACTGATGGCGCTGGTGATAGATCTCAGTCAGGGAAGGCAGCTCAATAACACAAGACTGATCCGACAAGACATTGGATCGCACTCGGGATAATGTTACTCTATGCGGCTGTGCACGTCAGATTTTTTCCCGGAACAGAGACTGTCCAAAGAAACAACAACAACAAAATCGCATTTCCGAATTTGATCTGATAGTTGGATTACACTCCGCCATTCAAGTTAGTGAGTGCGTGGGAAACATTGGTCTGCACTCGGATGACATCTCAGTGCAGTCCGATTTCCACAGAATGGAGAAGATGAAGAAATGTTTTTCTCCATCTTCTGAGAGAATCCGATTTCATCATGATCACACTGTGATCAGAATGTGATTTGTGTAATTTGCCAGACGCTCTCGGATGAGAAAATCTGGAATACATCACTGTGCTGACGGTTCCCATTTTCGGAAACAAGATAAGGAAGAGGAATATAATGTTACGGCCGCTTCATATACAATAGGAGAAGGCTTCAAACTCGTCTAACACTTCTTTAGAAATATGAGCCCGTGATAGACACTGTGTTAGGCTCTGTGGACATGTCCGTTCCGTCAGTTACACAAACTGCAGAATAGGGCCCCTACTAAGAAAGACCCCACAATAATCAATGGGCCCCTCTGCTTCTGTTTACATAAGTGATGCAACAAACCAGTCCTTACATTGGAACAGATAAGGGAACAGGGACTAAGGCTGTGTGCACACGCTGCGGATTAGGTGCGGATTCATCCGCGCGGATTTTGTAAAATCCGCAGGTCAAAAGACCTGCGGTTTTACCTGCGGATTGCTCTGCGGTTTTGCCCTGTGGGTTTTCATCTCCTCAATAGAGGAGATGGCAAACCGCAGGAGAATCCGCAGAAAGAATTGACATGTCAATTCTTTCTGCGGATTGAAAACTGCAGATAATCCGCGCGGAAAATTCCGCACCGTCTGCACTGTGGTTTTTGATTCCCATAGGGAATCATGGTACTGTACACCACAGCAGAAACTGCTGCGGGTCTGCAGTGGCCGGAACCGCAGCAAAATCCGCAGCGTGTGCACACAGCCTAATGGTATTCCAGTGATGACAAGCAATAGGGTGAGGCCGGAGCCACAGCCGGTGAGCGCTGAAGGGTCACACATAAGGGAACAGGGACTAATGGTATTCCAGTGATGACAAGCAATAGGGTGAGGCCGGAGCCACAGCCGGTGAGCACTGAAGGGTCCCACACATGAAAGCTTAGAATAAGTCAGGATGAGCTTCTTCCTGACTGCACTGTAGGAAATAGAGAAGTTCCCACAACCAGATTCCAGAAGGATCCTAGGAGGGCGGCCGGTAGACCCAACACCATTCTTCAGCGCCGCGCTCCGGATTGTTCCCATTTTCGGAAACAAAATCTGGCAAGGAATAAGAATGTGAGACAACCTCTGGTAGGCTTCTGCCCAGACGTCCTTCCAGCAGATCTCCGCGCTGCCTGCATGTTACTGACAATAAGACACAGACAACACCCAAGGAAAAACAGGAATGTTACGTAAGGAATGTTACACACACTCCTCTCCGGAAGAAGACGAGGAACAACATGACTTCATCTGGGAGCAATCAGCAAGGAAAACAGAGCAGGAGCCAGGAGAGCCTCCCTCCTCTGTCATGGCTGACACAGTGTCTGCTGGCACACCGTGCCCACCTGTGCTGCGCCCCCCAGAGTGGGGTCATGGCACCCACCGGCAGCGACACATGGGTGACGGCCAGAGCTGTCACAGACCCCAGTGACAGCTCGGACTGGTCATCGTGTGTATGGGGGCTACACTGGGGGGCGTTATGGGTCATCGCTGCTTTCAGCGCATTCTCTGAAAGTGTTAACTCTTTCATAGCCACCCCTATCGAGGGGGACCCAGTGGGTGACAGTAAGGCATAATATTGCCATCTGGGCCAATCCTGTGCCCTCTTGTTGTGCCAGAGGAAGTTCTCCTCGGGAAGGCCTTCCTCCATGTTTACACCGCACAGCACTATATACTAACAGCCGCCACTGGGCTGATACACGGGGACAACACCGCCTCCCCAATGTTCCCCAGCCGAGGGACTACTGCTCCCAGCACGGCCGCACAGCAGCCGGGGAGCCACAGGTGGCAGATCCCGGCCGCTCCCGGATGTAGGCAGCGATCGGGCTCCCCGTGCCCGCACACAGCGCCCCCCGCACCATCCAGGGTGTAATACAATAAGCCCCCACCCAGAGCATGGACGAGCCGCACATGGGGGTCGGGGCCGCCTTACCTGCGCTGCTGGGGGACGAGGGGCCTGGAGGTCCCGGACGCGGCCGTGTGCCTGACGGAGGGAGTGCTCAGATCTGCTGAGTTGTAATGTTACAGTTTCCTGGAATTACTCACTCACAGATTCCTTTCATTCATAAAAACACAGTCATGCACTGACGTCATCCCGAGGCGGGGCCTGAGCCGTCACATGAGGGGGCAGTGATGTCATCTACATGCCTGACTCGGTGTTAAAGGGGCAAAGGGAGGGCTGAAGTATTCACAGTGCTGTACGGGACCCCTGCTGCTGCGCGGAGCCGGCTGTACGGGACCCCTGCTGCTGCGCGGAGCCGGCTGTACGGGACCCCTGCTGCTGCTGCGCGGAGCCGGCTGTACGGGACCCCTGCTGCTGCTGCGCGGAGCCGGCTGTACGGGGCCCCTGCTGCTGCGCGGAGCCGGCTGTACGGGACCCCTGCTGCTGCTGCGCGGAGCCGGCTGTACGGGACCCCTGCTGCTGCTGCGCGGAGCCGGCTGTACGGGACCCCTGCTGCTGCTGCTGCGCGGAGCCGGCTGTACGGGACCCCTGCTGCTGCGCGGAGCCGTCTGTACGGGACCCCTGCTGCTGCTGCGCGAAGCCGTCTGTACGGGACCCCTGCTGCTGCTGCGCGGAGCCGGCTGTACGGGACCCCTGCTGCTGCTGCGCGAAGCCGTCTGTACGGGACCCCTGCTGCGCGGAGCCGGCTGTACGGGACCCCTGCTGCTGCTGCGCGGAGCCGGCTGTACGGGACCCCTGCTGCTGCTGCGCGGAGCCGGCTGTACGGGACCCCTGCTGCTGCTGCGCGGAGCCGGCTGTACGGGACCCCTGCTGCTGCGCGGAGCCGGCTGTACGGGACCCCTGCTGCTGCTGCTGCGCGGAGCCGGCTGTACGGGACCCCTGCTGCTGCTGCGCGGAGCCGTCTGTACGGGACCCCTGCTGCTGCGCGGAGCCGTCTGTACGGGACCCCTGCTGCTGCTGCGCGAAACCGTCTGTACGGGACCCCTGCTGCTGCTGCGCGGAGCCGGCTGTACGGGACCCCTGCTGCTGCTGCGCGAAGCCGTCTGTACGGGACCCCTGCTGCTGCTGCGCGGAGCCGGCTGTACGGGACCCCTGCTGCTGCTGCGCGGAGCCGGCTGTACGGGACCCCTGCTGCTGCTGCGCGGAGCCGGCTGTACGGGACCCCTGCTGCTGCTGCGCGGAGCCGGCTGTACGGGACCCCTGCTGCTGCGCGGAGCCGGCTGTACGGGACCCCTGCTGCTGCTGCTGCGCGGAGCCGGCTGTACGGGACCCCTGCTGCTGCTGCTGCGCGGAGCCGGCTGTACGGGACCCCTGCTGCTGCTGCGCGGAGCCGGCTGTACGGGACCCCTGCTGCTGCGCGGAGCCGGCTGTACGGGACCCCTGCTGCTGCTGCTGCTGCGCGGAGCCGGCTGTACGGGACCCCTGCTGCTGCTGCTGCGCGGAGCCGGCTGTACGGGACCCCTGCTGCTGCGCGGAGCCGTCTGTACGGGACCCCTGCTGCTGCTGCGCGAAGCCGTCTGTACGGGACCCCTGCTGCTGCTGCGCGGAGCCGGCTGTACGGGACCCCTGCTGCTGCTGCGCGAAGCCGTCTGTACGGGACCCCTGCTGCTGCTGCGCGGAGCCGGCTGTACGGGACCCCTGCTGCTGCTGCGCGGAGCCGGCTGTACGGGACCCCTGCTGCTGCTGCGCGGAGCCGGCTGTACGGGACCCCTGCTGCTGCTGCGCGGAGCCGGCTGTACGGGACCCCTGCTGCTGCGCGGAGCCGGCTGTACGGGACCCCTGCTGCTGCGCGGAGCCGGCTGTACGGGACCCCTGCTGCTGCGCGGAGCCGGCTGTACGGGACCCCTGCTGCTGCTGCTGCGCGGAGCCGGCTGTACGGGACCCCTGCTGCTGCTGCTGCTGCGCGGAGCCGGCTGTACGGGACCCCTGCTGCTGCGCGGAGCCGTCTGTACGGGACCCCTGCTGCTGCTGCGCGAAGCCGTCTGTACGGGACCCCTGCTGCTGCTGCGCGGAGCCGGCTGTACGGGACCCCTGCTGCTGCTGCGCGAAGCCGTCTGTACGGGACCCCTGCTGCTGCTGCGCGGAGCCGGCTGTACGGGACCCCTGCTGCTGCTGCGCGGAGCCGGCTGTACGGGACCCCTGCTGCTGCTGCTGCGCGGAGCCGGCTGTACGGGACCCCTGCTGCTGCTGCTGCTGCTGCTGCGCAGAGCCGGCTGTACGGGACCCCTGCTGCTGCTGCTGCGCGGAGCCGGCTGTACGGGACCCCTGCTGCTGCTGCTGCGCGGAGCCGGCTGTACGGGACCCCTGCTGCTGCTGCTGCTGCGCGGAGCCGGCTGTACGGGACCCCTGCTGCTGCTGCTGTGTGGAGCCGGCTGTACGGGGCCCCTGCTGCTGTGTGGAGCCGGCTGTACGGGGCCCCTGCTGCTGTGCGGAGCCGGCTGTACGGGACCCCTGCTGCTGCTGCGCGGAGCCGGCTGTACGGGACCCCTGCTGCTGCTGCTGCGCGGAGCCGGCTGTACGGGACCCCTGCTGCTGCTGCGCGGAGCCGGCTGTACGGGACCCCTGCTGCTGCTGCTGCTGCGCGGAGCCGGCTGTACGGGACCCCTGCTGCTGCGCGGAGCCGGCTGTACGGGACCCCTGCTGCTGCTGCTGCGCGGAGCCGGCTGTACGGGACCCCTGCTGCTGCTGCTGCGCGGAGCCGGCTGTACGGGACCCCTGCTGCTGCTGCTGCGCGGAGCCGGCTGTACGGGACCCCTGCTGCTGCTGCTGCGCGGAGCCGGCTGTACGGGACCCCTGCTGCTGCGCGGAGCCGGCTGTACGGGACCCCTGCTGCTGCTGCTGCGCGGAGCCGGCTGTACGGGACCCCTGCTGCTGTGTGGAGCCGGCTGTACGGGGCCCCTGCTGCTGTGTGGAGCCGGCTGTACGGGGCCCCTGCTGCTGTGCGGAGGCGGCTGTACGGGGCCCCTGCTGCTGTGCGGAGGCGGCTGTACGAGGCCGCTGCTGTACGGAGCTGGTTGTACCGTGTCGCAGCTGTACGGAGCCACTGCTGTCTGTGCAGCCAGGGGAACATTATTCTGGTCTGTTTTTCTATGTGATCATAATAAGAGAGCCACAGAGACAAAAAATAATGACCTCCCTTCCCAAGTGTCCTTTGCTGCTCAAGTGACACATTACTTAGCTAAATATTGTTTTCTGTTAACATTAAGGGTACGTGCACACGCTGCGGATTAGCCTGTGGTTTCGCCCTGTGGTTTATCACCTCTACAATGGAGGAGATGGTAAACCGCAGTGGAATCCGCAGAAAGAATTGATATGTCAATTCTTTCTACGGATTAGAAACCGCAGCAAATCCGCGTGGAAAAATCCGCACCGTCTGCACTGCGGTTTCCATTTCCAATAGGATATTATGGTACTGTACAACGCAGCAGAAACTGCTGCAGAGCCGCATGACCAAAACCGCTGCGGATCCGCAGCAGAATCCGCAGCGTGTGCACACACCCTAACAAATAAACACGTGAGCTAAATCACTCTGTAATGACTCTACAAAAAGTGAAACTTACATATTATATATTGAAGAACTGAAATAAGTTAACTTTTTGATGGTATTCTAACTTTGTGAGATGCACTTGTATATGATAAATGATGGTGTAGATGGCATCGCATTTTGGCTGGAGTCATACAGACTCATGTAAAATCATCCTTATTTCTTCCAGGAAAAAAAAAAATACAAGAAACTATTTATACAGCAATTCTGTGAGAATTCGATTTAAACAATTTTATTCATTAACCATTAACGTATACTGTATGATCAAGACAAACTAATGATAGGATAGTAATGCTTCTCACCCAAATACTATCCTGAAAAAATGAACAGACAGGATTTTCAGGAGAGGGTAATGGAGTTTTATGACAACACTCGCCACTATTTAATAGGGTGATACCACCCAGTAATCACTATTTAACTCCAAATAAGCTTATGGACACCTTCATGTGAATAATGATTGTACACACAAAACACAAAAAGGGGGTCTCTGCTAGAAATAAACTCCAAGGCAAACAAACTATATATTTAAATGCAGAGGCGGGCACTGACGGCTTGGGGCCCCTGGTGACAAAGCTACAGATATATAATCTTAGTCTCCTTTATTATGTATATTGCTGTCACTTCTTACACAGTGCCCTCTCCTTTTCACTCTGTGTCCCCCCTATAGGACCCAGTCTCTATATTATACCTCCTCACCACACCTCCCCTCCCTGGCTGTGACCTTACATTGTCCCCCACATGCTACCCCCCACACTACTCAGTCTTTATTTTGCACCCATCATCCCCGTCATTCCCCATACTACATTCGTACCCATACTCTCCATTCTGTGTCTGCACCAATCCCCCCCATTCACCATACTGTGTCTGCACCCATCTCTCTCAGTCAACATACTGTGAATGCACCCATCCCCTCCATACTGTTTCCTCATACTTGCCCCCCATCTCCACACTTGCCCTCGTACTGCGGCTTCAAATCTTTCCTGCTCTCCATATTGTGTCTGCACCTGTCACCCCCTTGCTCCCCAAAGGTATGTCTTAAAATTCTATGGTTACACTAATTCCCCCCCCACATAATAAATCTCTCCCACAGAATAAATCTCCCCCCCTCTACAGTTACATTTAATCTTTGATGTTTTCAGTTCCAGAGTGGAACACTTACCACTGATGCACTTCACGCTTCTGGGCGTCGGCGAGTGACGTCAGCAGCATGATCATATGACCTGATCACACTGCTGACGTCTCTCTGACCCAGCGGTCAGAGCCTCAATTGTAGTCATATCTGTAAGACACGAGTACAATTGATCACTGGGAGCTGGTGCACTGCAGCTTCTCTGAGCACCCTCCTAAATATGCTTCTGCCAGAGCGACCCACTTTCTCAGCCTCGCCAGCTCTGGATTGGACTGTTGCAGGTGTATCCACTGGTCTCTTCAGTGGCCAAGAATTTGGGTGAATCTGAACTCTCTTCTAGACTCCTGAGTTTTTACTACAGCCATAGCGAACTTGTACCCTTCAGGCTCTTCATCTATGTCTGTCTTCAGTCCGGCTTGCGTGACTCGGGACAAAGCGTCTGCATGCGTATTCTGGGAATTAGACCAATACACTCGTACTGGTATTTAGACATCCTCTTGACCCACCGCTGTTCTTGCGCACCCAGCTTTGCATTTTCAAGGTGGACCATGGGGTTGTTGCCAGTCTGCAGGTGCCAGTCTGACCCCAACAAATACTCTGCAAACTTCTTGGTCATGGCCCATACCAGCACCAGCAAGTCCAGTTTGAACAAACTGTAATTGTCCGGATTTTTCTCCGTGTCTCTCAGTGACCTACTGGCATAAGCGATCACCCGTTCTCTTCCTTCTTGTACCTGAGCCACTAGTGCCCTCAGTCCATACAGGCTTCCATCGGTGTACATCACGAAGGGCTGAGATAAGTCAGCGTAGACCAAGATTGGGGCATCCGCCAGTGCCATCTCAAATGCCTGAAACGCTTGCTCTTGCCGTCGACCCCACTGAATGGGTTGACGTTTGGCTCCCCCAACCGTTACCCCGCAACAACTCCTTGAGTGGTACTGCAATCTTGTCGAAGACTCTTATGAACCTGTGGTAGTATATGGCTAGCCCTTGGAATGCCCTCAGGTCGGTATGCTTGGGCCACTTCTGTATCGCAGCCACCTTCTCTGCGGTGGGGTAATCTCCCATATACAATTTCCCTCTTGAATAGGTGACACTTCCGGGGCTTCATTTTTAATCTGTCTTTGAAGCCACTGCAGCACTTGCTCCTGCCGGTGAAGATGCTCTTCAAACATGGTGTAATAAATGATTGTCATCCAGATAGATCAAAGTGACTTTGAAATTCAGATCCCCAAAAATCTTTCCATCAAACGCTGAAAGTTCATGGTGCATTCAGGTAGAACTCGAAGAGGCCCATAGAGAGAACAAAGTCTGTCTTCGGGTGGTACTTCTCAGCCAATGAGACTTGCCAGTAACCACTGGTTAAATCAAGTAAGGATAAATATTTTGCTTTTCGTAATGCAGAGAGGGTCTCCTCAATTCTGGGCAAGGGATAGGAGTCGCGTACAGTAAATGCTTTCCGTGGTTCCTGTAGGGATTTTGTGCTGAATAGCCTGGGTGCACTTAAAGTCATCTTTATGCTGTGCAAGCACCCCTTGATATCACTGTAAGAACTGTTCAGCTTGCCTCGGGGAAAACTCTGTGGGGATGGCCTCCATCTGTTCCAAGAGGTGACATCCAGCCAGTGGTTTGCTTTTGCTCTCCTGACTATTGAGCGACACCGCTAAGGTGCATGCGTCTCCTTCCATAGGTGTCAGTCCTGTAGCAGCAGATCTGGAGAGATCTTCCGGCATTATGCAAACTCTGGTCACTTCTTGTCGGTTCATCAACTGTAGACTTGCTCCGCTTAACTTTATACAGCGCACAAATACTCGTCCCTGTCGCAGGGTGGCCAGCGTGCGGGCAACCAATAATCTGGAGATTGCTTCTTCTACATCTATAGGCTCAATCTGGATATCCCCACCCCCTAAGGATACATAGTGGCATTGTAAGAAGTACACAAACACAAAGTAAGAAGATCTGTGGTGGCTTTTTTAACAGGATGTCCAGCGAAGACCGAACCGTGATGTTCACAAGGATCTCTCAGATGGAGATAATGTCATAATTTCTCTACGCAGATGACAGTTTTTTAGAAAAGTATGCACATGGATGCCATTTACCAAGAGATGCACCCTGCGACAATGCAGCCCAAACCCCCACTTCAGATGCGTCAACTTCTAGAATAAATGGCTGAGTGACGATAGGCTGTAAGAGGACTGGCGCAGATGCAAAACACTCCTTGAAGCTATCGAATGCCTCCCTGGTTGGACTTAACCACTTGGAAAAGCCTGCCCCTTTAATGGTCATATCCGTCAGAGGTTTGGCTACTTCCAAAAAGTTTTTGATGAACTTACGGTAGTAGTTGGCGAAACCCAAAAACCTTTGTAACGCCTTCAAATCATCAGGATAATTCCCAATCCAGTACTGCCTGGTCTTTCATTGGATCCATGCGAAGACCGGTGAACACATATCCTAGAAAAGGAATCTCCTCAGCCAAGAATATACATTTCTCTGGTTAGACAAATAATTTATTGTCTCTGGGTATCTTTAAGACCTACCTGATGTAACTCAAGGTCAGGTGAATAAATTAATACGTCATCAAGATAGATAACTACAAATCTACCTACCGGGTGACTAAAGATGCTATTTTACAAAGTGCTGAAAGACGGCGGGAGCATTTGTCAATCCAAATGGCATCACAAGGGAGAACTTCTCAGGCATTTTGAAAGCTGTTTTCCACTCATCTCCCTCTTTAATATAAATGAGATTATACATCCCCCTGAGATCCAGTTTAGAAAACATTTTGCTCCTACAATCTGATTAAAGAGGTCCAGGATGAGGATCTGATTTAGGTCGCCGAAATCTAGGCAAGAACGTAACCCCGTCTTTCTTCTTTACAAAGAAAAACCCCACAGCAATGGGGGATGATGATGGTCTGATATGATCCTTTGCCAAACTTTCCGCAATATAGTCCTTCATGGCCTGCCTCTCTGGACCAGAGATATTTTATAGTCTGCTCTTTGGCAGCTTGGCCCCAGAGACAAGATTATTGATGCAGTCAAAAGGGCAATGGGGAGGAAGTTCTTGGCACCCCTGCTCCAAGAACACATTCCAAAAGTCAGATAGGCATATAGGCACAGATTGGGTATCCACCCTTGCAAGCTGGATGCCCAAGCAGTGTTCTTGGCAATACACTCCACCACCTCCCAAGTCAGCCATTCTACCACAGGGTTGTGCAGAGTGAGTCAAGGAAGTCCAAGAACTACAGGAGAAGAAAGACCCTCTAGCACATAACAGTCAATACCTTCTGAGTGCATGGCCCCTACCTGTAGATGTAACCTTCGGACGCCCTGAGTAAAAGCCCCCTGTCTCAAGTGTGTGTAGTCGATGGTGATTATAGGTCTGGACAGTGTATGTGGTTTGAGGCCCTGGACCTGGACGAACCTAGTATTGATCAAGTTAAACCCCATTCCACTGTCCAGAAGGGCAGAAATAGTCACCTTATTTTTGCTCAGAGGTATTTCAGCAGGCTGAAAAAATTGTGTCCTACCAACGGAGAAGATATGTGCACCCGGAATGCTAACCTCCCCACAACCCAGGCTCCTTTGTTTTCCGTCAGCTGTTTACAGTGAGATAAGGAAGGACACATGCCCACAAAATGGTCCTTTCTACCACAGTAAAAAAATACTCCCCTTTGCGTCGAAAAACAGACTGCATTGCAAAATGAATTGGCCCACCCAATTGCATGGGTTCCTCAGATGAATCGGACCATATTTCCCTTGGCCCCGGACCTCCTGCACATTGGGGGTGTCTCTTATGAAGACGGCGATCCACCCGGAGAGCCAGAGAAATGGTCATCTCAAGGGAAACTGGAGTCTCATACAGGGCTAAGGCATCCTTCTACCTTACTTATAGTCCTTCACAGAACTGGCTACGGAGCACGGGGTCATTCCACTTAGTGTCAATGGACCACCTCTGCAATAATCCTTCGCCGTCCGGTCTCCCTGCTGAAGCTGATGCAGCGTGGACTCAGCCAGGTAGACACAGTCGGGGTCGTTGTATATATTACCCAGCGCCAGAAAAAATTCCTCCAACGTCTGGGACGACTGGCAGTCAGACGGGAGAGAGAATGCCCCCTCCTAGGGCCCCCCTCTGAGCCTCACTGCGCTCAAAGGCCGCGATCAGGAGCGGTGCATGAATGTTTTCCACCAGCTCCCAGGTCCGAGCCTCGGGCCCATGACCCTTCCAGTCCACCAAATAAAATTTTTTGCCACGGACAAACCTGCTCCCCACGATGGCGTTAACCTCAAACTCATCAGACGATAAGTCTGATGACCCGGCAGATGACTCAGAAAACCGGACCATGTGAACTGGTTTGAGAAGGGACACATGGAACACGTCCGAAATGGCCAAATGTGGAGGAAGAGCCAGGCGGTAGACCACCGAGCTAAGTCGCTCGAGGACCTTGAATGGTCCAATGTATCGCGGTGCGAACTTGGGAGACTCGACCCGCAGTTTAATGTTTCGGGTGGAGAGCCATACCATGTCGCCAGGGGAGAAGCTTGGCGCGGGCCGCCGATGCGTGTCGGCGGACGCCCTCATCCTTTCTTTAGATGCTCGGATAGCATCCTGAGTGCGATCCCAAATGTCCCGGGCCTCCACTGCCCAGTCTGCCACCCTGGAGTCGGTGGAGGACACTGGCATCGGGACAGGGACGCGTGGATGTTGACCATAGTTTAGGAGAAAGGGCGTCTGACCAGTGGAATCAGCCACCGCATTGTTTAGGGCAAATTCGGCCCAAGGTAGCAAGGATGCCCAGTCATCCTGCCTGGCAGAGACAAAATGCCATAAATAGGTGTCCAAGGTCTGATTGGCTCTCTCGACCAAGCCATTCGTCTCGGGGTGGTAAGCGGAGGATAGATTTAGCTCGATGCTAAGTAAACTGCAGAGCTCCCTCCAAAACCGAGACGCAAACTGGGGACACGATTTTGTCCGGCATGCCATGTAGACGGAATACGTGCTTAATGAACAAGGTGGCCAGACCTTGAGCGGAAGGCAGGCGTGCGAGTGGCACCAGATGCACCTTTTTGGAAAAATGGTCGGTGACCACCCAGATGACCGTACTGCCACCAGACTTGGGCAGGCCAACTATGAAATCCATGCCAACCATCTCCCAAGGTCTATCCGCCACTGGCAGGGGAAACAACAGCCCCGCCGACCTCTGTCTAGAGGGTCTGTTCCGAGCACACGAAACACATGCTTGCACGTATTCCTTGACATCTCGAGCCATATGTGGCCACCAATATGACCTTGCCAGGAGTTCGGTGGTCCGTTTAATACCAAAATGGCCACCCACCCTGGAGGCATGTGCCCAGGCGAGGACCTCCGGCCGTAGCTGAGGAGGCACCAAGGTCTTGCCCGGTGGTACCGACTCGAGAGCAACTGGAGTCACGGTCGTAAAACTCCCCGGCGGGAGAATTAACCGAGGCTCAGCTTCTCCTTCCTCCGCTGAGACCACTGAACGTGAGAGAGCATCTGCACGGACGTTCTTCTCTCCAGAGAGGTAGTGGAGGGTGAAGCGGAATCGGGAAAAGAAGAGCGACCACCTGGCCTGACGGGAATTCAGGCGTTGGGCCGTCTGTAGATAGACCAGGTTTTTATGGTCCGTATATACCTGAAAGGGAAACTGGGCTCTCTCCAGGAGATGTCTCCACTCAGAAAAAGCCAACTTCATGGCTAGCAGCTCCCTGTCACTGATGGAGTAATTTTTCTCCGCCGGTGAGAAGGTCTTGGAATAGAAGAAGCAGGGATGCTTCCAACCTTGAGCATCCTTTTGATAAAGGACTGCTCCTGCACCAACGGAAGAAGCGTCTACCTCAAGGATAAACGGCTTATCCACATCGGGACGATGTAATATGGGAGCGCCAGCAAAATGTGATTTTATAGCCGAGAAGGCCTTGGAGACCTGTTCTGACCAAGCATTGGGGTTAGCTCCTTTCTTGGTGAGAGCAACCAAAGGAGCCACCAGTGTGGAAAAGTGTGGTATGAACTGGCGGTAGTAATTCACGAACCCCAAAAAGCGCTGCACCGCTTTGAGGGAATGGGGTTCCTGCCAGTCCATTACCGCTTGTAGTTTGGCAGGATCCATGGCCAGTCCCTGGGCCGAGATGATATAGCCCAGGAACGGCAAGGACTCCTGCTCAAACTGGCACTTCGCCAGCTTGGCAAATAGTGAGTTCGCCCACAGATGGTCGAAGACCCTGCAGACGTCTCTCTGGTGGGTGGTCAAATCTGGCGAAAAGATGAGTATGTCATCCAGATAGACCACCACCGAGGTAGAGAGCATGTCGCGGAAGACGTCGTTGACAAAATCTTGGAAGACAGCTGGCGCATTACAAAGGCCAAAGGGCATAACCAGGTATTCATAATGGCTATCCCTGGTATTAAAAGCTGTCTTCCATTCGTCTCCTTCGTGAATGCGGATCAGGTTGTATGCACCCCGCAGATCTAATTTAGTAAAGATCCGGGCCCCCCGCAACCTGTCAAATGACTCCGAGATCAACGGTAGGGGGTATTTGTTTTTAACCGTGATAGCATTGAGACCTCGGTAGTCAATGCAGGGGCGTAACTCTCCGTTCTTCTTCTGTACAAAGAAGAACCCTGCACCAGCCGGAGACACAGATTTTCTGATGAAACCCCTAGCCAGGTTCTCCCGGATATATTGGGACATAGCCTCCGTCTCAGGGAGTGATAACGGTTAAACACAGCCTCGTTGAGGCTCTGTGCCTGGCATGAGATCAATCGGGCAATCATAGGAACGGTGCGGCGGGAGCGTCTCCGCAGACTTCTTAGAGAAGACGTCCGCGTACTGGTGGTAGGGTTTGGGGAGCGCGGAGAGATCCGCAGGCACTTCAGTGGAAGCAACCTGAACGCTGCCCCTCAGGCACCTTCCCTCACAGTCCTTGCCCCAGCCCAGTATGCTCCCCGAAGCCCAGTCAATATGAGGGGAGTGGCAACGAAGCCAGGGAACTCCGAGGAGCACCTGATCGATGCCATTGGGCATAATAAGCAGGGACAGAGTCTCCTGATGTGAGGGTGAAATAGAGAGTCCGAGTGGGGCTGTCTGATGGGTCACCTGAGACGGTAACGTTGCCCCATTTACCACCCTAATGGTCAGAGGTTGGGAGAGTAACACCAGAGGGATAGCGTGTCTCTGGGCAAAGGTCGAGGACATAAAGTTCCCCTCGGCCCCAGAATCCAGGGTGACCTCTGCCTCCCAGGTGGAGGACCCACTATCTAAAGTACCCCGGAACACCGGTTTGGGTGAAAAGGGTCCCACCTTGGATTGACCACCACCTACGGCCACTGAACGTGGTCGTCTTTTTGGCTGCTGAGGGCATGTGCCAGCCGAGTGGCCAAACTGTCGGCACTGATAGCAGCGCACAGAGCTTCGCATCGGACGCGACTTAGTGCCGGTGCGAGACACCTCCATAGGCTCAGAGGAAGGGAGCTCCTGTGCGGGATATATCAGCGGCTCGGTAAAGGTGGGAGCCAAATTAACCCTACGTCTGGATTGTGCTCGTTCCAACCCGCGCTCCGTGAAGCGGATATCAATGCGGGTGGAAACGGCGATTAACTCCTCCAGACTTGTGGGAATTTCCCTAGTAGCTAGAGCATCTTTTACGTGCTCAGCCAGGCCTCTCCAAAACACCGGGACCAACACTTTGTCCGGCCACTCTAACTCGGAAGCCAGTGTCCGAAACCGGACAGCATGATGGCTAACCGAAAGTGACCCTTGTGTTAAGGATAACAGTTGGAGGGCCGTATCGTGTGTGACCCGTGGTCCCAAGAAGACTTGCTTCAGAGCCGCGAGGAACTGAGCAGCTCCCTGTACCACGGGATCATCACGTTCCCACAATGGCGTGGCCCACTGTAATGCCCGGCCAGACAACAGGGAGACAATAAATCCCACCTTAGTCCGCTCTGTAGGAAACCGTGCAGCCAGCAACTCCAGCTGAATGGAGCACTGACTAACGAATCCCCTACAGGAGGCACTATCACCCGAAAACTTATCGGGGAGCGGGATGCGAGACATTGTCGGCAAGGGCAAAAGTGTGGGCACACGTGAGACAGCCTCAGCGACTGTCTGAGCAGCAGCGAGCGCAGCATTCGCAGCTGAGTTGGTGCTCTCAATAGCCGCCAACCTGCTCTCCAGCTGCCGAATGCAGCGCCGCAGCTGCTGCACGTCTGCCATTGCCAGCCAGACCCTGGCGCTAGTGTAATGTTATGGACGGCGGAACGCACCAAATATAAATAATAGTAGGTGCGTTCGCCGCCCGGGGTCCACCGTGCGGTAGGTGACAAGACCGCTGCTGGACAATGGCAGATGCACCTAGTAGGTGCGGTATTGCGCTCGGGTTAACGTCACCCGAACGCTAAGAGCGGCTCCGTAAAAACACAGAGTCGCTTGGCGAACACTAAAGCAAAGGCGCAGGCCCTGTTAGCGTCACAGAGGCCTGCGTGTGGCGTCACAGCCGCGAACACCAATAGCTGCTGTTACTACAGCGCAGCGGCAGAGAAAGCCGCAAGCGTCGGCGCCGAGGACCGGGCGCCGACGGACACTAGTGTAGGCGTGGAGCAAGTGGCTTGTAGCTTGCCACAACCCTGGAGCTGACTATACACACTCAGTCACCACTCGTAATATCAGAGGGTAGGGGTTTCATAATGAGTCAGACACCAGTCCATGCATCCATCACCATACACACACAGAATAAAATGCTACACTAGCGCATGGCCGAGCCGCCATGCGGGCTTTTTATAGCCATGCGCTTCCGGGACCTTCCAGTACTTTGGGAAGGACCAATCAGATCCGACATAGGACCTGCACATGTGACCCCTGCTCTCCACTGAGAGGACAAGTTGCGGGCATGCCCAGTAGCACGGCACGAGGACTTAGCCTCTGGAGCAGTTCCCTGCAAAGCAGGTTGCGCTACCATAGCTGCACCAGAGGTGGCAGCAACATCTAGGCTCACAGAACGAGTCTGAGGGAAATGCCTGGCTCGCCGTGATTGCTGAGCAGGAGTCTGAGCGGTCGGAGGAGAATGAGAGACCGCAGGATGTCTCGCTCTGGATTCCCGCTGTGCAGTGCCAGGAATCCAGCGCACAACAACAGTGCCAAGCATAATGCTCCTGTAGTGTCTTCAACATGAATAGTGCCCAAAAATTAAATTGTGGCAGCGGTCTCTCATGGTGCCTCATAGGTTCCCTAGAGTGCCTAACCCAATACATGCTGCTTCTCCAGCTTTCAGACAAGATTTTCTAGCTTCTATTCACCTCTAGCCATGTGTTCACCACCCTTTTAATTGAAGCTGTTGTGCCCGCTCTAGTGCACAGGCGCCAGCATTCAAATCAGGAGGCGGCACCGACACACGGGGCATCATGATGGATAGATGGTGGGCAGCGCCGAGGCCTCGGACAGGCATGATTGATGGATGGTAGGCGGCTGATACTGGGGGACACACCAAACCTATGGGACACATTACAGGTATGAGGAGCTATTTATAAAAGTCGATATTTCAGCGTTACTAGGGGTCAGAAAAAGAAGAGCCACCTTCACAGAATGCAGCCTTAGTGCTGCTGAAGGTGGCTCTTTAACTGAAAAATGCCCTGGGGGGGTGACAGGTTCCCTTTAACCTCTACCATGGCACAGTCTGAACTTAAGAACCCTATCTATACACATTAAATGGCTGTAAATGGTTTGACCGGGAGCTATATCAGCAATTTCTCCAATACACAGGAGCGCTTGTTTTCCTTTGGGAGAACAAAGTGTCAGCTGTCCGAAAACTTACGGCAGCCGCCGATAACAGCTGATCTGTGAGGGTGCCGAGTATTGCACTGCCACCGATCAGATACTGATGACTTATTTTAAGTATAGGCCATCAATAATAAAGTAGTGGCCAATACCTATTCTTTCAGTAAAAAGGAGGTACAACTGCACAGCGATTACTACAGAAGCAGATTTACAGGGGAGAACTGTGGAGTAGACGCAACACTTAAGCCGCCCCCTTCATTCTCAGTATCGCTATTGCACCATTACTCACAGATATGAGTACCTCTTTATGTGTCAGTAGATTTTATTGTCCCACATTGCACATATCCGTAGCATCAATGAGATAAAAATGTTCACTATAACTGGGGACCCGAAAGGAGGTGCTTGAATAGTGCTGCAAGTGAGCATGTGTGGTGCCCCTACCTCAATGGAGTCTCCAAAGCTAGCAACTTTCAAGAGGAAAAAAGCTGGCTCTCTACTGCCACCTGGTGGAGGAAGCCACTCTATGGGTCACTAATGACCAAATAATGAGCTTTGCCACATGAGTGGGATACTGTGCCTTAACCCCTTCACCCCCAACGTTGGTTTGCACGTTAATGACAGGGCCAATTTTTACAATTCTGACCACTGTCCCTTTATGAGGTAATAACTGTGGAACGCTCCCATGGATCCCGGTGATTCTGACATTGTTTTCTCGTGACATATTGTACTTCATGTTAGTAGTAAAATTAAATTAATATAACTTGCATTTATTTGTGAAAAAAATGGAAATTTGGTGAAAATTTTGAAAATTTCACAATTTTCCAACTTTACCAAGGGTAACAGGAGAAATTGGACCATAAAAAATGTATTGTGCAATTTGTCCTGAGTACGCTGATACCTGATATGTGGGGGGAACCACTGTTTCGGTGCATGGCAGAGCTCAGAAGGGAAGGAGCGCCTTTTGATTTTTTCAATGCAGAATTGGCTTGACACCATATCGCTTTTGGAGAGCCCCTGATGTGCCTAAACAGTGGAAACCCCCCACAAATGACACCATTTTGGAAACTAGACCCCCCCAAGGAACTTATCTAGATGTGTGGTGAGAACTTTGAACCCCCAAGGGCTTCACAGAAGTTTATAGTGTACAGCTGTAAAATTAAAAAATCATTTTTCCACAAAAATTCTTTTCACCCCCAATTTTTATTTTCCCAAGGAAAGCAGGACCCCAAAAGTTATTGTGCAATTTGTCCTGAGTACACTGATACCCCATATGTGGGGGTAAAACACTGGGTGCATGGCAGAGCTCAGAAGGGAAGGAGCGCTGTTTGACGCAAATTTGGCTGGAATTGAGATTGGGCGCCATGTCGCATTTGGAGAGCCCCTGATGTGCCTAAACTGTGGAAACCCCCACAAGTGACCCCATTTTGGAAACTAGACCCCCAAGAAACTTATCTAGATGTGTGGTGAGCACTTTGAACCCCCAAGTGCTTCACAGAAGTTTATAACGCCTGGGAGTGAAAATAAAAAAATCATATTTTTTCCACAAACATGATCTTTTAGTCCCCAATTTTTTTTATTTTCCCAAGGGTAACAGGAGAAATTGGGCCCCAAAAGTTGTTGTCCAATTTGTCCTGAGCACGCTGATACCCCATATGTGGGAGAAAACTACTGTATGGGCACACGTCAGGGCTAGGAAGGGAAGTAGGGACGTTTTGGAATGCAGACTTTGATGGAATGGTCTGTGGGTGTCATGTTGCGTTTCGAGAACCCCTGATGTGCCTAAACTGTGGAAACCCACCACAAGTGACCCCATTTTGGAAACTAGACCCCCCCAAGGAACTTATCTAGATGTGTGATGAGCACTTTGAACCACCAAGTGCTTCACAGAAGTTTATAACGTAGAGCCATAAAAATAAAAAAATATTTTTTTCCACAAAAATGATATTTTTACCCCTAATAAAATTTTCGCAAGGGTAGCAGGAGAAATTGGACCCCAAAAGTTGTGCAATTTGTCCTGAGTAGGCTGATACCCCATATGTGGGTGTAAACCACTGTTTGGGCACATGGCAGAGCTTGGAAGGGAAAGAGCACCATTTGACTTTTTCATTGGCTGGAATTGAGATCAGACGCTATGTTGCGTTTGGATAACCTCTGATGTGCCTAAACAGTGGAAACTCCCCAATTCTAACTCCAACCCTAACCCCAACACACTCCTAACCCTAGGCCTAACCCTAATGGGAAAATGGAAATAAATACATTTTTTTTTATTTTATTATTTTTCCCTAGCTAAGGGGGGTTTGATTTACTATTTATGGTGGGTTTTTATGTTTGGCAGCTGTCACACGCTAAAAGACGCTTTTTATTGTAAAAATAGTTTTTGCATCACCACATATTGAGAGCTATAATTTTTCCTCATTTTGACCCACAGAGTCATGTGAGGTCTTATTTTTTGCGAGACGAGTTGACGTTTTTATTGGTACCATTTTCGGGCATGTGACATTTTTTGATCGCTTTTTATTCCGATTTTTGGGACGCAGAATGAACAAAAATCAGCATTTCATGAATTTCTTTTGGGGGGTGCGTTAACAGGGTTCCGCGTGTGGTAAAATAGATAAAGCGGTTTTATTCTTCGGGTCGGTACGGTTACAGCAATACCTCATTTATATCAATTTTTTATGTTTTGGCGCTTTTATACAATAAAAACAATTTTATATAAAAAATAATTATTTTTGCATTGCTTTATTCTGCAAGCTATAACTTTTTTATTTTTTTGCTGATGACGCTGTGTGGCGGCTCATTTTTTGCGGGACAAGATGACATTTTCAGCGGTACTATGGTTATTTATATTCATCTTTTTGATCGCGTGTTATTGCACTTTTTGTTCAGCAGTATGATGATAAAGCATTGTTTTTTGCCTTTTTTATTGAAGGGGTTAACTAGTGGGACAGTTTTATATGGCGGGTCTTTACAGCTATACTAAATGTGTATTTTTATTGTTTTTTATTTACAAAAAAATAATTTATTAGGGAATTTATTTTTTTAATTTATTTGGGATTTTTTTAAAATTATTTTTACATGATTTTTTTTAACTTTATTATATTGTCCCAGTGTGCGACAATATAATAATGTGTCCGATCGCTGAGCTGACACCTTGCACAGTGTGTTAGATCAGCGATCTGACAGGCACTGCTGCAGCCGCCTCCCTGCAGGACCCCGAAGGCCCCCGCGGCCATCATGGATCCGGAGGCCTGCAGGGAAGAAGGGTCCAGGGAGGCACGCAGGGAGCCCCCTCCCCAGGGGTGGGATTAAAATTTTTAACAACAGGTTCTGTGTTTGTGTGTAGGAAAACCACACCCATTTTAAGCCACACCCATTTTAAGCTACATCCATTATTAAGCCACAACCATTTACACACACCTTTTCCAACATATACAATTAGGGGCGCAGTCAAACAGTTGAAAAAAAATAAATTTGAATGAGATCAGAACAGTGCACATTCTGGCCAGCGGCTCTCCTGACCCGAGTGTGACATCTGCATATATTTCTATGCAGCTGTCTCACTTGACTGACCGGCTGGCCAGGCTGTGCACTACATTCTGATTCATAAGACAGTCTGTCTGCGTCCTAACGGTAATTAAAAGTCCCAATAGGCAGCATAGGTCCCCAATAGGCAGGCACAGGTCCCAATAGGCAGCACAGGTCCCCAATAGGCAGAATAGGTCCCCAATAGGCAGCATTGGCCCCCAATAGGCAGCACAGGTCCCCAATAGGCAGGCACAGGTTCCCAATAGGCAGGCACAGGTTCCCAATAGGCAGCACAGGTCCCCAATAGGCAGCACAGGTCCCCAATAGGCAGCATTGTTCCCTATAGGCAGCATTGTTCCATATAGGTAGCACGGGTCCCCAATAGGCAGGCACAGGTCCCCAACAGGCAGGCACAGGTCCCCAATAGGCAGCATTGTTCCCTATAGGCAGGCACAGGTACCCAATAGGTAGCATTGGCCCCCAATAGGAAGCACAGGTCCCCAATAGGCAGCACATACTGACCTGTCGTTGAACTGTACTATACACAGTGAGAGGCAGCGAGCCTGCGACGCGTCTGAAGTAGTCCCGCGGTTGAGGCCTCTTGGATGGCCAGGCCCCGCACCACCCGTCCTGCTCCTCCGGGTGTGCACACACACACACTGGCAGCAAACCACGTCCGCACCACCAGTGACCGGGCCGGGTGATAGAAATTCTGGCACACAGCACAGGCAGGCCACAGACGACTCCAGCGCAGGCTCAGCTCACACTGACTGGGCAGCGGCTTGCGGTGACTCCTCCAGCGAGCTCCAGTTACCTGCCAATAGCCACACTGCACTGCCGCAGGAATCAGTGCGCGGGGGCCGCCGGGGTGTGCTGTGCTCTGTCCCAGTAGTCAGACAGAGCATTTATCAGTGCGCGGTATCTGGCGGGCGGGGCTAGGAAGCAGAGCAAGAGTCCTCCTCTGCTCCGGCTCCTGCCTGCAACATCAAAGTACCGGATCACGGCTCTGGATCTCCCCGGTTCGGGGAACCGGCTGCATTTTTAACAACCGGTTCCACCGAACCGGGGAGAACCGACTGAATCCCACCCCTGCCCCTCCCTTCTCGATTCTTCCCTATGCTCCCGGTAAACTGTGATCATGTTTGATCGCAGTGTGCCAGGGGTTAATGTGCCGGGGGCGGTCCGTGACCGCCCCTGGCACATAGTGCCGGGTGTCAGCTGTGATAATCAGCTGACACCCGGCCGCGATCAGCTGCACTCCCCCCATGAGCGCCGCTGATCGCATATGACGTACTATCCCGTCCATGGGTATTAAGTTCCAGGTCACATGGACGGAATAGTATGTCAGATGGCAGAAAGGGGTTAAAGGATTATCTCCATCTACAAACAACTTTTTTGGGGTTCTTGTCTCTTGCTAATGCTCAGTAAGACTTTGATGGAAGTCATGTTGCAAGACTCATTTTAGGAGCAACAATGACTAACACTGTGGTTTTCTCCAATAGGTGGCACTATAAGGCCATTTTTTCCTATTAGAAGAGGATAATTTGCATATCCTTATTTCCAGGGAGTATTACCTGATAGCTGAGTGCTTAAGGGAAAAAGAATATATATAGATGCTGGTGGCAATCTTAGTTCCAACCTGAACAATCACAAACTAAAAAGGCATGAGTGAGGGTAAAAACCTGAAATCACTGAACAGGTTATATACTGCAGGGTAATTCTCCATTATAGTAGCTTAACCCCTTCACTACCAAGGGTGGTTTGCACGTTAACGACCGGGCCAATTTTTACAATTCTGACCACTGTACCTTTATGAGGTCATAACTCTGGAACGCTTTCATGGATCCCGGTGATTCTGACATTGTTTTCTCGTGACATATTGTACTTCATGTTAGTGGTAAAATTGCATTCAAATAACTTGCGTTTATTTGTGAAAAAAACGGAAATTTGGCGAAAATTTTGAAAATTTCACAATTTTCCAACTTTGAATTTTTATGCCCTTAAATCACAGCGATACGGCACACAAAAAACTTAATACATAACATTTCCCACATGTTTACTTTACATCAGCACAGTTTTGGAACCAAAATTTTTTTTTGTCAGGAAGTTATAAGGGTTAAAAATTGACCAGCGATTTCTCATTTTTGCAACACCATTTTATTTTTAGGGACCACTTCACATTTGAAGCCACTTTGAGGGGTCTATATGATAGAAAATGCCCAAAAGTGACATCATTCTAAAAACTGCACCCCTTAAGGTGCTTAAAACCACATTCAAGAAGTTTATTAACCCTTTAGGTGCGTCACAGGAATTTTTTGAATATTAAAAAAAAAATGAACATTTAACTTTTTTTCACAAAAAAAATACTTCAGGTTCAATTTTCTTTATTTTACCAAGGGTAACAGGAGAAATTGGACTGCAAGACTTATTGTGCATTTTGTCCTGAGTACGCTGATACCTGATATGTGGGGGGGAACCACTGTTTCGGCGCATGGCAGAGCTCAGAATGGAAGGAGCGCCGTTTGACTTTTTCAATGCAAAATTGGCTGGAATTCAGATCGGACGCCATGTCACGTTTGGCGAGCCCCTGATGTACCTAAACAGTGGAAACCCCCCAAGTGACCCCATTTTGGAAACTAGACCCCCCAAGGAACTTATCTAGATATGTGGTGAGAACTTTGAACCCACAAGGGCTTCACAGAAGTTTATAACGTACAGCGGTACAATTAAAAAATCATATTTTTTCCACAAAAATGATCTTTTCACCCCCAATTTTTATTTTTCCAAGGGTAACAGGACCCTAAAAGTTATTGTGCAATTTGTCCTGAGTACGCTGATACCCCATATGTGGGTGTAAATGACTATTTGGGCGCATAGCAGAGCTCGGAAGGGAAGCAGCGCCATTTGACGTTTTTGGCTAGAATTGAGATCGGACACCATGTCGCGATTGGAAAACCCCTGATGTACCAAAACAGTGGAAACCCCCCACAAATGACACCATTTTGGAATCTAGACCCCCCAAGGAACTTATCTAGATGTGTGGTGAGAACTTTGAACCCCCAAGGGCTTCACAGAAGTTTATAACGTACAGCAGTACAATTAAAAAATCATATTTTTTCCACAAAAATGATCTTTTCACCCTCAATTCTTATTTTTCCAAAAGTAACAGGACCCTAAAAGATATTGTGCAATTTATCCTGAGTACGCTGATACCCCACATGTGGGGGTAAACCACTATTTGGGCGTATGGCAGAGCTCGGAAGGGAAGCAGCGCCATTTGACGTTTTTGGCTGGAATTGAGATCGGACACCATGTCGCGTTAGGAAAGCCCCTGATGTACCAAAACAGTAGAAACCCCCCACAAATGACACCATTTTGGAAACTAGACCCCCAAAGGAACTTATCTAGATGTGTGGTGAGCACTTTGAACCCCCCAGTGCTTCACTGAAGTTTATAACGTCCGGGCGTGAAAATAAAAAAATCGTATTTTTTCCACAAACATGATCTTTTAGTCCCCATTTTTTTATTTTCCCAAGGGTAACAGGAGAAATTGGACCCCAAAAGTTGTTGTCCAATTTGTCCTGAGTACGCTGATACCTCATATGTGGGAGAAAACTACTGTATGGGCACACGTCGGGGCTCGGAAGGGAAGTAGTGACGTTTTGGAATGCAGACTTTGATGGAATGGTCTGCGGGTGTCATGTTGCGTTTGGAGAGCCCCTGATGTACCTAAACAGTGGAAACCCCCCACAAGTGACCCCATTTTGGAAACTAGACCCCCTAATGAACTTATCTAGATGTGTGGTGAGCACTTTGAACCCCCCAGTGCTTCACAGAAGTTTATAACGACCGGGCGTGAAAATAAAAATATCGTATTTTTTCAACAAACATCATCTTTTAGTCCCCATTTTTTTATTTTCCCAAGGGTAACAGGAGAAATTGGACCCCAAAAGTTGTTGTCCAATTTGTCCTGAGTACGCTGATACCTCATATGTGGGAGAAAACTACTGTATGGGCACACGTCGGGGCTCGGAAGGGAAGTAGTGACGTTTTGGAATGCAGACTTTGATGGAATGGTCTGCGGGTGTCATGTTGTGTTTAGAGAGCCCCTGATGTACCTAAACAGTGGAAACCCCCCACAAGTGACCCCATTTTGGAAACTAGACCCCCTAATGAACTTATCTAGATGTGTGGTGAGCACTTTGAACCCCCCAGTGCTTCACAGAAGTTTATAACGACCGGGCGTGAAAATAAAAATATCGTATTTTTTCAACAAACATCATCTTTTAGTCCCCATTTTTTTATTTTCCCAAGGGTAACAGGAGAAATTGGACCCCAAAAGTTGTTGTCCAATTTGTCCTGAGTACGCTGATACCTCATATGTGGGAGAAAACTACTGTATGGGCACACTTCGGGGCTCGGAAGGGAAGTAGTGACGTTTTGGAATGCAGACTTTGATGGATTGGTATGCGGGTGTCATATGCGTTTGGAGAGCCCCTGATGTACCTAAACTATTGAAACTCCCCACAAGTGACCCCATTTTGGAAACTAGACCCCCCACAGAGCTTATCTAGATGTGTGGAGAGCACTTTGAACCCCCAAGTGCTTCACAGAAGTTTATTACGCCTGGGCGTGAAAATAAAAAAAACATTTTTTTCCGCAAAATTATATTTTTGCCCCCAATTTTTTATTTTCCTAAGGGTAACAGGAGAAATTGGACCCCAAAAGTTGTTTTGTAATTTGTCCTGAGTAGGCTGATACCCTACATGTGGGGGTAAAACACTGTTTGGGCACATGGCAGAGCTTGGAAGGGAAGGAGCACCATTTGACTTTTTCAACGCAGAATTGGCTGGAATTGAGATCAGACGCCATGTTGCCTTTGGAGAGCACCTGATGTGCCCAAACAGTGGAAACCCCCAATTATAACTCCAACCCGAACCTCAACACACCCCTAACCCTAATCTGAGCCCTAGCCCTAACCCTAGCCCTAGCCCTAACCCTAGCCCTAACCCTAGCCCTAACCCTAGCCCTAACCCTAACCCTAGCCCTAACCCTAACCCTAGCGGGAAAATGGAAATAAATACATTTTCTTTTAGTTTTATTATTTTTCCCTAACTAAGGGGGTGATAACGGGGGGTTTGATTTACGATTTATGGCGGTTTTTATGTTTGGCGGCTGTCGCACGCTAAAAGACGCTTTTTATTGTAAAAATAGTTTTTGCATCACCACATATTGTGAGCTATAATTTTTCCGTATTTTGACCCACCGAGTCATGTGAGGTCTTATTTTTTGCGGGACGAGTTGACGTTTTTATTGGTACCATTTTCGGGCACGTGACATTTTTTGATCGCTTTTTATTCCGATTTTTGGGACGCAGAATGAACAAAAACCAGCGTTTCATGAATTTCTTTTGGGGGGTGCGTTTACACCGTTCCGCGTGCGGTAAAATTGATAACGCGTTTTTATTCTTCGGGTCAGTACGGTTACAGCGATACCTCATTTAGGTCGTTTTTTTATGTTTTGTCGGTTTTTTGCAATGAAAACTATTTTATATAAAAAATAATTATTTTTGTATCGCTTTATTCTGCGAGCTATAACTTTTTTATTTTTTTGCGGATGATGCTGTATGGTGGCTCGTTTTTTGCGGGACAAGATGATGTTTTCAGCGGTACCATGCATATTTATATGCGTCTTTTTGATCGCGCGTTATTGCACTTTTTGTTCGGTGGTATGATAATAAATCATTATTTTTTGCTTCGTTTTTTATTTTTATTTTTTAAGGGGTTCGCTAAAGGGGTTAACTAATGGGACAGTTTTATAGGGTAGGTCATTACGGACGCGGCGATACCAAATATGTGTACTTTTATTGTTTTTGTTTTTTTTTTATTTTGAAAAAATGGATTTATTGGGGAATATTTTTTTATTTTTTACTGATTTATTTAGCGATTTTTTTTAATTATTTTTAACACTTTTTTTTTTACTTTATTACCTTGTCCCAGGTGGGACATCACTGTCCTGTGACAGATCGCTGATCTGTCACATCACAGATCACTGTGACAGATCAGCGATCTGTCACAGGCACTGCTGCAGACTTCCTCATGCCTGCGCTTTGCAGGCAGTGAGGAAGTCAGCTCCCTGCAGGCCCCCATCGCCATCTTGGATCCGGGGGCCTGTAGGGAAAGAGCCCCCCGCAGCAGGGCTGCACATTGCGCTGCCGTGGGGGGCTCAGGGAAGCACGGAGGGAGCCCCCTCCCTGCCGATGCTTCCTTTTAATCCCCGGTACACCGCGATCGCGTTTGATCGCGGTGTGCAAGGGGTTAACGTGTCGGGGGCAGTCCGTGACCGCCCCTGACACATTGTGCCGGGTGTCAGCTATGATAATTAGCTGACACTCGGCCGCGATCAGCGGCGCTCACCACGTGGGCGCCGCTGATCGCGATGACGTAATATTCCGTCCATGGTAATTAGGTCCATGGTCACATGGACGGAATATTACGTCAATTGTAGGTAAGGGGTTAAAAAAAAAAAAAGTCAAAGTCAAATTGCAGCCTGTGAACGGCTGTGCAGAGTAGCCGCAATAGTAAATGCACAAGTCAGAGAGCGGTACCTGTAAAGATAATGCGATGCGAAGTCCTCACTCCAGTAAGCGGTGCAGGTTAAAATAGCGCTTTTTGCTCCAGCGCTTGGAAAAAGAGGGGGGGGTTTGTACACTGGGGTATAGACGAGTTACAGGGGCTGCCCCGGCCGGTGGCAGCCTCCTGTCAGTGTACCTCCAGCTGTGGAGCAGACGTGAGCGGCCTCTCGTGCTCCCGGCGTCTGTGAGCTGCTCCAGGTATACAGGACCTTCATGATGTGAGTCAACACATGACCACGTCAGTTTCACTTGCTGGTGGTTACGACGGGGACCAATGGACTTTTCAACATGTTTCAAAGACTAACTGTCTTCCTCAGGGATGGTGCCCCCCACCACAGGAGGATTATTTAAGCAGTCCCGCCGCTTAGGGAAGTTTAACCCAATTAACTTAATAGAAGCCAAAAAGTTCGATTTCACTATTTAACCCCTTCGGTATTAGGGTGTCCAATGCAAATATCCAGCGGCTCTCAGCATGCGACATTAGCTTTATATGGTTGCCTTTACGCACTTGTGGCTTAACATGTTCAATTCCTGTGAAGATAAGGTTATTCACAGAGCCTCCATGACATTCTGAAAAATGTTTAGAGAGGGGATGACCCAGAAATTTTTTCTTTATATTTCTTATATGTTCCTTAATCCTTATCTGCAGGGATCTTTTCGTGCGTCCTACATATACCTTCTGGCATGGACATTTGATGGTATATATGACACTTTCCGTTTTACAAGTAATAAAATCTGATATTTCCAATTTATTAGAATTATTGCTCCCCATAGCCCATTGTTGTTTAGGGCTCATAGCTTGTTGGCAAGCCCTGCATTTTTTGCAGGGAAAAAAACCTTTCAAATTGCCTATAAAAGATGGAGTAGGTGCATTAATATGGTTATTTAATACAGTGGGGGCAATCATACTACCAATATTATGGGCTTTTCTGTAAACGAACTTTGGACCTGGTGGAATTGAGCATCCTATAATTTTATCCTCTTTCAAAATGTCCCAATGTTTTTTGACAATTCTAGTCAAAATATGACAGTTTGAGTTGTATTCGGTTATAATAGGGATAAAATCATCAAAGGGAGTATTTTTCTTATTAATATTGTTTATCCTTCTCAGAGTAGCACTAGGTTTATTTCTGGCTGTTATATTTGCTTCCTCCAGAAGTGAGTTGTTATAGCCTTTCTCCAGAAATTGATGAGTTAGCGCAGATGCTTCGGAATCATAATCCTGAATTTTAGAGCAATTCCTGCGAATTCTGATGTACTGACTCTTAGGTACATTTAATAGCCAATTAGGTAAATGGCAGCTGTCTATTGGGATGTAGCTGTTTGCATCTGTAGGCTTATGGAAGACACGGGTTTGAATGGAGTTATCCTCAATAAAAATACTTAGATCTAAAAAATTAATACTGGTGGTACTGGTGGTAGAGGTAAAGTTTAAAAAATATTCATTTTTATTAATATCCGCTAAAAACAAATCTAATGATTCTTGGCCACCAGACCAAATAAAAACAACGTCGTCAATGAAACGTTTCCAAAGTACCAGGCCCGCACGTAGCTCCCCGGAAGGGTAAATTGTGTCCTCCTCCCATTTTCCCACATACAAATTGGCGTAACTTGGCGTGAACCTGGTACCCATCGCGGTCCCCCATTGCTGGGTGTAGTAGTCCACCAAATATTTAAAATAGTTGTGGGTTAAAATAAATTGCATACATTCATGTAAAAATTCAGCCTGTATGTCCGGAACTATTCCATGTTTCTTTAAAAAATAGGTGGCGGCATAACAGCCTTTTTCATGTTGGATCACCGTATACAGAGAAGTGATGTCTAGTGAACCTAAGATATAATGATCCTGCCATCCTACCTCCCCCAGCAGTTGCAATACATGGGTGCTATCCCTAAGATAGGCTGGCAGTAGGGGAACTAATTTCTGGAGGTGGCAGTCAACATACTTTGATAGGTTAGCCGTTAGGCACTGCATACCCGAGATAATAGGGCGGCCGGGTGGATTAATCAAACTTTTATGAACTTTCGGTAAGTAATAAAACATAGCGATCCTAAGAAAAGGGGTGTTAATAAAATCAAACTCTTTTTTGTTTAAAATACCCAGCTGAAATGCCCCCATTGTAAGGAGTTTTAGTTCTCCTATGAATTTATCAGTAGGATCTCTCTCTAATTTCTTATATGTCTGTGTATCACTCAATAATCTCATAGTCTCTCTATGATAATTCTCTTGATCCAATAAAACAATACCACCCCCTTTATCAGCTGGACGTATTACAATTTTATTGTTATTTTGTAAAGATTCAATGGCTTTTCTTTCAGCAAAAGAGAGGTTGTATTTAAAATTCAGACACCTTTTCTCACTTATTTTCCGTATGTCAGATATGACATTTTTCTGAAATGTTTCCATCGATTCAGAATACTCATTCAAGGGGTGAAAGTATGACTTGTTCCTTAATTCTGTATGTACAAAATTGTTTGTTGGAGTAGAATCCTGAACAGTAGGATTTTTAATGAAATGCTTTTTAATAGCCAATTTGCGCATGAAGAGTTTTATTCCTATAAAGGCTTGGAATTTGTTGAATTTACATGCAGGAGCCTTTTTCAAGCCTTTTGCTAATAATAGAGTTTCGTTCTGACTGAGAGTATGGGAACTTAGATTAAAAATCGATTGAGTACTCGGATTCGAGGGTATTAAGTTCTTTTTGGAGAGTTTCCCCCCCCGGCTTGAAAAAGGCTCCTGCATGTAAATTCAACAAATTCCAAGCCTAAATATTGGTAGTATGATTGCCCCCACTGTATTAAATAACCATATTAATGCACCTACTCCATCTTTTATAGGCAATTTGAAAGGTTTTTTTCCCTGCAAAAAATGCAGGGCTTGCCAACAATCTATGAGCCCTAAACAACAATGGGCTATGGGGAGCAATAATTCTAATAAACTGGAAATATCAGATTTTATTACTTGTAAAACGGAAAGTGTCATATATACCATCAAATGTCCATGCCAGAAGGTATATGTAGGACGCACGAAAAGATCCCTGCAGATAAGGATTAAGGAACATATAAGAAATATAAAGAAAAAATTTCTGGGTCATCCCCTCTCTAAACATTTTTCAGAATGTCATGGAGGCTCTGTGAATAACCTTATCTTCACAGGAATTGAACATGTTAAGCCACAAGTGCGTAAAGGCAACCATATAAAGCTAATGTCGCATGCTGAGAGCCGCTGGATATTTGCATTGGACACCCTAATACCGAAGGGGTTAAATAGTGAAATCGAACTTTTTGGCTTCTATTAAGTTAATTGGGTTAAACTTCCCTAAGCGGCGGGACTGCTTAAATAATCCTCCTGTGGTGGGGGGGACCATCCCTGAGGAAGAAGACAGTTAGTCTTTGAAACATGTTGGAAAGTCCATTGGTCCCCGTCGCAACCACCAGCAAGTGAAACTGACGTGGTCATGTGTTGACACATCACGAAGGTCCTGTATACCTGGAGCAGCCGGGAGCACGAGAGGCCGCTCACGTCTGCTCCACAGCTGGAGGTACACTGACAGGAGGCTGCCACCGGCCGGGGCAGGCCGTGTAACTCGTCTATACCCCAGTGTACAAACCCCCCCTCTTTTTCCAAGCGCTGGAGCAAAAAGCGCTATTTTAACCTGCACCGCTTACTGGAGTGAGGACTTCGCATCGCATTATCTTTACAGGTACCGCTCTCTGACTTGTGCATTTACTATTGCGGCTACTCTGCACAGCCGTTCACAGGCTGCAATTTGACTTTGACTTTTTTTTTTTTTTTTATAAGCTACTATCAGGGAGAATTACCCTGCAGTATATACCGTATTTTTCGCTTTATAAGACGCTCCGGATTATAAGACGCACCCCAAATTTTGAGGAGAAAAATAGGAAAAAAACTTTATTTTTAATAAAATGGTGGTGCATCTTATAATCCATGCGTCTTATTGCTTTCCAGGGGTGGTGATGGAGGAGGCCGGAGTGGAACATTGCTGCTGGGATGAGGGGGTGTTTTGATGTGCAGCGTGCCGCTGCTGGTGTGTGTTACTGCCGCCGCCCTCTGTCCCCTGATGCTTGCCACCACCGCCACGCTCTGTCCCCCGGTGCCTGCTTGCCACCACCGCCGCACTCTGTCCCCCAGTGCTTGCCACCACCGCCACGCTGTCCCCCGGTGCCTGCTTGCCACCACCGCCGCGCTCTCCCCCCGGTTCTTACCGCCACCACCGCGCTCTGTCCCCCGGTTCTTACCGCCACGCTCCTATCCCCCGGTGTTTGCCGCCATCGCCGCGCTCTGTCCCGTTCTGAGGGTACTTGCCGCGGCACTCTGTGCCCTGATGCTGCCGCTGCGCTGTCCGCCACCGCCGCGCTCCTGTCCCCCGGTGGTTTCTTCCGCCCCACCGCCGCCGCCGCGCTCTGTCCCGTTCAGCGTGGGGGGTCTCTGTCGCTCCATGCCTGCTTTCTTCCTGGAAAATGCTTTGCAGGGAACTGCTCCAGAGGCTAAGTCCTCGTGCCGTGCTACTGGGCATGCCCGCAACTTGTCCTCTCAGTGGAGAGCAGGGGTCACATGTGCAGGTCCTATGTCGGATCTGATTGGTCCTTCCCAAAGTACTGGAAGGTCCCGGAAGCGCATGGCTATAAAAAGCCCGCATGGCGGCTCGGCCATGCGCTAGTGTAGCATTTTATTCTGTGTGTGTATGGTGATGGATGCATGGACTGGTGTCTGACTCATTATGAAACCCCTACCCTCTGATATTACGAGTGGTGACTGAGTGTGTATGGTCAGCTCCAGGGTTGTGGCAAGCTACAAGCCACTTGCTCCACGCCTACACTAGCGTCCGTCGGCGCCCGGTCCTCGGCGCCGACGCTTGCGGCTTTCTCTGCCGCTGCGCTGTAGTAACAGCAGCTATTGGTGTTCGCGGCTGTGACGCCACACGCAGGCCTCTGTGACGCTAACAGGGCCCGCGCCTTTGCTTTAGTGTTCGCCAAGCGACTCTGTGTTTTAACGGAGCCGCTCTTAGCGTTCGGGTGACGTTAACCCGAGCGCAGTACCGCACCTACTAGGTGCATCTGCCATTGTCCAGCAGCGGTCTTGTCACCTACCGCACGGTGGACCCCGGGCGGCGAACGCACCTACTATTATTTATATTTGGTGCGTTCCGCCGTCCATAACATTACACTAGCGCCAGGGTCTGGCTGGCAATGGCAGACGTGCAGCAGCTGCAGCGCTACATTCGGCAGCTGGAGAGCAGGTTGGCGGCTATTGAGAGCACCAACTCAGCTGCGAATGCTGTGCTCGCTGCTGCTCAGACAGTCGCTGAGGCTGTCTCACGTGTGCCCACACTTTTGCCCTTGCCGACAATGTCTCGCCTCCCGCTCCCCGATAAGTTTTCGGGTGATAGTGCCTCCTGTAGGGGATTCATAGTCAGTGCTCCATTCAGCTGGAGTTGCTGGCTGCACGGTTTCCTACAGAGTGGTCTAAGGTGGGATTTATTGTCTCCCTGTTGTCTGGCCGGGCATTACAGTGGGCCACGCCATTGTGGGAACGTGATGATCCCGTTGTACAGGGAGCTGCTCAGTTCCTCGCGGCTCTGAAGCAAGTCTTCTTGGGACCACGGGTCACACACGATACGGCCCTCCAACTGTTATCCTTAACACAAGGGTCACTTTCGGTTAGCCATCATGCTGTCCGGTTTCGGACACTGGCTTCCGAGTTAGAGTGGCCGGACAAAGTGTTGGTCCCGGTGTTTTGGAGAGGCCTGGCTGAGCACGTAAAAGATGCTCTAGCTACTAGGGAAATTCCCACAAGTCTGGAGGAGTTAATCGCCGTTTCCACCCGCATTGATCTCCGCTTCACGGAGCGCGGGTTGGAACGAGCGCAATCCAGACGTAGGGTTAATTTGGCTCCCACCTTTACCGAGCCGCTGATATATCCCGCACAGGAGCTCCCTTCCTCTGAGCCTATGGAGGTGTCTCGCACCGGCACTAAGTCGCGTCCGATGCGAAGCTCTGTGCGCTGCTATCAGTGCTGACAGTTTGGCCACTCGGCTGGCACATGCCCTCAGCAGCCAAAAAGACGACCACGTTCAGTGGCCGTAGGTGGTGGTCAATCCAAGGTGGGACCCTTTTCACCCAAACCGGTGTTCCGGGGTACTTTAGATAGTGGGTCCTCCACCTGGGAGGCAGAGGTCACCCTGGATTCTGGGGCCGAGGGGAACTTTATGTCCTCGACCTTTGCCCAGAGACACGCTATCCCTCTGGTGTTACTCTCCCAACCTCTGACCATTAGGGTGGTAAATGGGGCACTGTTACCGTCTCAGGTGACCCATCAGACAGCCCCACTCGGACTCTCTATTTCACCCTCACATCAGGAGACTCTGTCCCTGCTTATTATGCCCAATGGCATCGATCAGGTGCTCCTCGGAGTTCCCTGGCTTCGTTGCCACTCCCCTCATATTGACTGGGCTTCGGGGAGGATACTGGGCTGGGGCAAGGACTGTGAAGGAAGGTGCCTGAGGGGCAGCGTTCAGGTTGCTTCCACTGAAGTGCCTGCGGATCTCTCCGCGCTCCCCAAACCCTACCACCAGTACGCGGACGTCTTCTCTAAGAAGTCTGCGGAGACGCTCCAGCCGCACCGTTCCTATGATTGCCCGATTGATCTCATGCCAGGCACAGAGCCTCCCCGAGGCTGTGTTTACCCGTTATCACTCCCTGAGACGGAGGCTATGTCCCAATATATCCGGGAGAACCTGGCTAGGGGTTTCATCAGAAAATCTGTGTCACCGGCTGGTGCAGGGTTCTTCTTTGTACAGAAGACGAACAGAGAGTTACGCCCCTGCATTGACTACCGAGGTCTCAATGCTATCACGGTTAAAAACAAATACCCCCTACCGTTGATCTCGGAGTTATTTGACAGGTTGCGGGGGGCCCGGATCTTTACTAAATTAGATCTGCGGGGTGCATACAACCTGATCCGCATTCGCGAAGGAGACGAATGGAAGACAGCTTTTAATACCAGGGATGGCCATTATGAATACCTGGTTATGCCCTTTGGCCTTTGTAATGCGCCAGCTGTCTTCCAAGATTTTGTCAACGACGTCTTCCGCGACATGCACTCTACCTCGGTGGTGGTCTATCTGGATGACATACTCATCTTTTTGTCAGATTTGACCACCCACCGGAGAGACGTCTGCAGGGTCTTCGACCGTCTGCGGGCGAACTCACTATTTGCCAAGCTGGAGAAGTGCCAGTTTGAGCAGGAGTCCTTGCCGTTCCTGGGCTATATCATCTCGGCCCAGGGACTGGCCATGGATCCTGCCAAACTACAAGCGGTAATGGACTGGCAGGAACCCCATTCCCTCAAAGCAGTGCAGCGCTTTTTGGGGTTCGTGAATTACTACCGCCAGTTCATACCACACTTTTCCACACTGGTGGCTCCTTTGGTTGCTCTCACCAAGAAAGGAGCTAACCCCAATGCTTGGTCAGAACAGTTCTCCAAGGCCTTCTCGGCTATAAAATCACATTTTGCTGGCGCTCCCATATTACATCGTCCCGATGTGGATAAGCCGTTTATCCTTGAGGTAGACGCTTCTTCCGTTGGTGCAGGAGCAGTCCTTTATCAAAAGGATGCTCAAGGTCGGAAGCATCCCTGCTTCTTCTATTCCAAGACCTTCTCACCGGCGGAGAAAAATTACCCCATCGGTGACAGGGAGCTGCTAGCCATGAAGTTGTCTTTTTCTGAGTGGAGACATCTGGAGGGAGCCCGGTTTCCCTTTCAGGTATATACGGACCATAAAAACCTGGTCTATCTACAGACGGCCCAACCCCTGAATTCCCGTCAGGCCAGGTGGTCGCTCTTCTTTTCCCGATTCCGCTTCACCCTCCACTACCTCTCTGGAGAGAAGAACGTCCGTGCAGATGCTCTATCACGTTCAGTGGTCTCAGCGGAGGAAGGAGAAGCTGAGCCTCGGTTAATTCTCCCGCCGGGGAGTTTTACGACCGTGGCTCCAGTTGCTCTCGAGTCGGTACCACCGGGCAAGACCTTGGTGCCTCCTCAGCTACGGCCGGAGGTCCTCGCCTGGGCACATGCCTCCAGGGTGGGTGGCCATTTTGGTATTAAACGGACCACCGAACTCCTGGCAAGGTCATATTGGTGGCCACATATGGCTCGAGATGTCAAGGAATACGTGCAAGCATGTGTTTCGTGTGCTCGGAACAGACCCTCTAGACAGAGGTCGGCGGGGCTGTTGTTTCCCCTGCCAGTGGCGGATAGACCTTGGGAGATGGTTGGCATGGATTCCATAGTTGGCCTGCCCAAGTCTGGTGGCAGTACGGTCATCTGGGTGGTCACCGACCATTTTTCCAAAATGGTGCATCTGGTGCCACTCGCACTCCTGCCTTCCGCTCGAGGTCTGGCCACCTTGTTCATTAAGCACGTATTCCGTCTACATGGCATGCCGGACAAAATCGTGAGTGACCGCGGTCCCCAGTTTGCGTCTCGGTTTTGGAGGGAGCTCTGCAGTTTACTTAGCATCGAGCTAAATCTATCCTCCGCTTACCACCCCGAGACGAATGGCTTGGTTGAGAGAGCCAATCAGACCTTGGTCACCTATTTACGGCATTTTGTCTCTGCCAGGCAGGATGACTGGGCATCCTTGCTACCTTGGGCCGAATTTGCCCTAAACAATGCGGTGGCTGATTCCACTGGTCAGACGCCCTTTCTCCTATACTATGGTCAACATCCACGCGTCCCTGTCCCGATGCCAGTGTCCTCCACCGACTCCAGGGTGGCAGACTGGGCAGTGGAGGCCCGGGACATTTGGGATCGCACTCAGGATGCTATCCGAGCATCTAAAGAAAGGATGAGGGCGTCCGCCGACACGCATCGGCGGCCCGCGCCAAGCTTCTCCCCTGGCGACATGGTATGGCTCTCCACCCGAAACATTAAACTGCGGGTCGAGTCTCCCAAGTTCGCACCACGATACATTGGACCATTCAAGGTCCTCGAGCGACTTAGCTCGGTGGTCTACCGCCTGGCTCTTCCTCCACATTTGGCCATTTCGGACGTGTTCCATGTGTCCCTCCTCAAACCAGTTCACATGGTCCGGTTTTCTGAGTCATCTGCCGGGTCATCAGACTTATCGCCTGATGAGTTTGAGGTTAACGCCATCGTGGGGCGCAGGTTTGTCCGTGGCAAAAAATTTTATTTGGTGGACTGGAAGGGTCATGGGCCCGAGGCTCGGACCTGGTGGAAAACATTCATGCACCGCGCCTGATCGCGGCCTTTGAGCGCAGTGAGGCTTAGAGGGGGGGGCAATGTTAGGTGCCGGATTCCTGGCACTGCACAGCGGGAATCCAGAGCCAGACATCCTGCGGTCTCTCATTCTCCTCCGACCGCTCAGACTCCTGCTCAGCAATCACAGCGAGCCAGGCATTTCCCTCAGACTCTTTCTGTGAGCCTGGATGTTGCTGCCACCTCTGGTGCAGCAATGGTAGCGCAACCTGCTTTGCAGGGAACTGCCCCAGAGGCTAAGTCCTCGTGCCGTGCTACTGGGCATGCCCGCAACTTGTCCTCTCAGTGGAGAGCATGGGTCACATGTGCAGGTCCTATGTCGGATCTGATTGGTCCTTCCCAAAGTACTGGAAGGTCCCGGAAGCGCATGGCTATAAAAAGCCCGCATGGCGGCTCGGCCATGCGCTAGTGTAGCATTTTATTCTGTGTGTGTATGGTGATGGATGCATGGACTGGTGTCTGACTCATTATGAAACCGCTACCCTCTGATATTACGAGTGGTGACTGAGTGTGTATAGTCAGCTCCAGGGTTGTGGCAAGCTACAAGCCACTTGCTCCACGCCTACACTAGCGTCCGTCGGCGCCCGGTCCTCGGCGCCGACGCTTGCGGCTTTCTCTGCCGCTGCGCTGTAGTAACAGCAGCTATTGGTGTTCGCGGCTGTGACGCCACACGCAGGCCTCTGTGATGCTAACAGGGCCCGCGCCTTTGCTTTAGTGTTCTCCAAGCGACTCTGTGTTTTTACGGAGCCGCTCTTAGCGTTCGGGTGACGTTAACCCGAGCGCAGTACCGCACCTACTAGGTGCATCTGCCATTGTCCAGCAGCGGTCTTGTCACCTACCGCACGGTGGACCCCGGGCGGCGAACGCACCTACTATTATTTATATTTGGTGCGTTCTGCCGTCCATAGCAGGATCCTGGCTGATGCACCTTCATGCTGTAGCCGAATGTTTGCCCATTCTTGCAGCTGCTGGGCATGGGAACTATGTGAAGGCCGCCTACCTTTACCTCCAGTCTATGACCACTCTGGAAGATGATATGCCATCAGTCTTCCATAGATTTATGAATGGCTTGCATGTTGTAAGGCGGACTGATCAGTACTGGGCAGGCCTGGGTTGCAACCTAGTCATCGAGCAAGCTCTGATGCGCTCCCTAAAAACTGCAGGAGGACTCACCAGAGGAAGTGGAATGTCCGAACATCAGAGGGCCTTGTGGACTCTGTCTGTGCCAGTGTCCTCTTCCTACAGTGATGCAATGCAGGGTTTCACTCGCCAGAGCTTTGTCACCAGTGAACAACACAAGGAGGCAAGAACGTCAAGGACGAGAAGAGATTGTGAAGACCAGAAGAAAATTGCAGATAAACTCGAGACCTTTTCACCTTTCTCTGATGAAGTGTCTCTTCGCAACATTATCACCAGTGTCAATGCAAATAAGGATGTGAATGTCCATAACCTGTTCACCATTGGCAGAGAAATAGTGGCAACAATGGAGGGTCAATCACTGTTTTCAGTTACGTACAAGCGGTCAATGAAAGCCAAGACCCTGGCATCCTGTGAGGCTATTGATGTTGCTAAGGACAAAACAATAGACCCCGCTCTTTTGTTCCAAAGGTTTCTTGTGGTGTCTCAAACTGCTGATCTTTCCCTTGATGAGGTGATGGCCTATGAACTTTCACCATACCCACCATCCCTCTTTGAAGCAAAACATCTCTTACGCAAACCAAACAAAGCACAACTGATGGCTGCTATAAAAGAACAGAGTTCAGATGACGCAGTACTCAAGGATGTACTAGAAGTGGAACATTATGTTCTTGACGGAGGTTCTCTTCTTCATCGACTGAAGTGGTCAGAAGGAAAGACATATTGTTCAATCACTGAAGACTATGCATCTTTCACAATAAGGAACAATGGTAAGGCTACAATAGTATTTGATGGTTACATTGGAGGACCAAACACTAAGGACATTACCCATCAGCGACGGCGCAAAAAACGAACAAGTAACAAAGTGAACATTGCTGAAGGAACGAAATTTGTCGGGAAAAAGGAGGACTTCCTTTCGAATGTGGAGAACAAACAGTCTCTTATCAATCTCGTTTCACAGCGCATGAATGACAGAGGTTGCCACGTAATACAATCAGAGGGGGATGCAGATGTGGAGATTGACACTGCTGCCTTAACAATGTCATCCAACAAAAGTACTAGTCTCATTGGCGAAGATACAGATCTTTTGGTGTTGTTACTTCATCACGTGTCAACTAGCGATGGCAACATGCTTTATTTCTACTCGGATAAAGGGAGTCCTGCAACAGTATACGACATTAAGGTTATGAAGAAGTTCCTGGGAAAAAATGTCTGCAGCAGTCTTCTGTTCCTTCATGCATTCACGGGTTGCGATAACACTTCCGCGGTTTTTGGAATCGGAAAAAAAACTCGGTCTACACAAGGTTTTGAAGGGAGACTCGGTCTTAAATAGCTGTGCGAAAATCTTTTCCACACCTAACAAAAACAGAGCAGAGATTGAAGACGCTGGGTGTAAAGCGATGGTGGCATTGTTCGGGGCAAACCTGGAGACAATCTGTCTGCAATGAGGTATTCTACTCTCTGCAAAAAAGTTGGTTCAGCCAAAATATTTGTTACACCTGAACGACTGCCACCGATCTCCTCTGCAACAAAGAATCATGCCCTTCGGAGTTACCTCCAAGTGATACTTTGGATGGACAATGGTGAGGCCATGGACACTAATGAATGGGGATGGGAATTGCAGAACAACAGTCTAGTTCCAGTGATGGATACTTCACCCGCGCCAGAAACACTTCTGAAAATAATTCACTGCAATTGTTCTCGTGGTTGTAGTACACTTCGATGCACTTGCAAAAGACACAGACTTATCTGTTCACGGGTATGCAGACCATGTCAAGAAGGGCATTCTGACAATAAGAGTGAGGAAGCAGTGTCTGATGACGAAAATAGTGACTATTGACCTGACACGCTTATTCAGTGATGAAGTAGGTCTTAAAATGCACTGTGTATTAATTCTATAATTTCTAGAAATGTACATATATATCATGACGTCATTGATGACGTCATGACCTCGCCTGTCCATGTAGTTGTATAAAACTTTGTTTAAAAATTGTTATATGAAAATATATAGTATACAAAATGCAAACTCTTCTGTAACCTAAAGCTACAGCTTTGAAATAGGGAAATATTCGCTATTTTTAGTGCGATGGCTGTCATCGTCTTATGACGTCATAATTAGGACCTTTGTGGTGATTAATTTTTGGAAAACTTTTAATATGTTGTTCTCCACATATAATAGTAAAAAAAAAATAAATCATAAAACGCTTTCTTGGAATTTGATCCAGGTCAAACCATATTTTGACTGGACTAACACCCCCCGATCCGTGAAAATGTCAAAAGAAAATAATCTCTGAATCGGTGAAATTCCAGAGTTATTACCTCAAAAAAGTGACACTGGTCAGAATTATAAAATAAGGCCAGGTCATTTACCTACAAAGTGGTTCAGTTCTTAAGGGGTAAAATGAGGTGAAATGTCAACCGACATCATCGGATCAACCTCGTTCCGGACGTCAATCAACTGCCCGATCTGATGAAAATGTGCCGAAAACGCTGCAAGTCATTCTGGAAGATCGGCGTCAAACCATTTATGAACTCGTGGAATTGACTGGGATTTCTGTTGTGAGCTCATCTGTACATTCACCTTTTGTGTCCGAGAATCTCCCTCTTCTGGTGAAGGAAGGTAGTGAGGCTGATTTGGATGAAAGAAATCAACCACCTGATCAGGTGGATTGTGACTGGGTAACAGGAACTTCAGATTGGATATAAGGCAGCCAACGCCCTTCTGAGTGGCTGGTGATTTCTCTGCTGGATTCTTGGAGACCAGTCTGATTCCTGCTTCCCAAAGATAAGTTTTTGCTCTGCTATTGAACTTATTAGTTTTGGTTTTGTTTACCTTGTTTTTTGAGTTCAGCCATCCCCGGCCGGGGATGTGCTGGATTCTTTTTCCTTGATCAGTGTTCTCTTTTGCTCTGCTTTCAGAATATTCTGAGTGCTGATATAGGGTTTGAAGTCTAGTGACTTCAGGGTCCTTTTTGCTTATCAGTTGTGTTGGTAATATTTTTAGCAGGGTTTTCTCGGATTGCAAACAGCAGCTTTTCTGTCCTGTCCTTTTTAGTTAGCTCGGGCCCCATCGTTTGCTCAACCTATCTTTCTATCTGTGTTAGTGTTTTCATCTCGTTTCACCGTCATTATATGTTGGGGGCTGCCTATTGCTTTGGGTCTGCTCTGGGGCAGTCAGTTTTTCCCTTTTCTCTCTTTAGGCTTATTTAGATCTCCGGCTGTGACGAGGTGTCTAGGATCACCGTAGGAACACTCCACGGCTACCGCTAGTTGTGTGATAGGATTAGGGGTCTGCAATCCGCTAGTTTCCAACCTCTCTGATTTTCTGGGCTGAGCTTGTGTTTTGTTTTTTCCTCCTCGGTGACTCAATCATAACAGAATCACCAGCCATACCGCAGATTCTAGGGAACTCAAAAGCAGGAAGGAATTGTTAGAAAAAAAAAAGTGTCAGAATTTTTTTTTTGTGTATATTTTTTCCTCTTTTTCTCTGAGGCCGTAGGAGGAATATTTTTTTCTGATGGCGTTTAAGCAATTGTCTGATCGTGTGGAGCAGCTTGCTGCTGAAGTGCAAGGAATTTCCGCTTATCTTGCTCATTCACACGCTGCTGAACCAAAATCCCCACTCCTGATGTGTTTTTTGGGGATCGGTCTAAATTTTTGAATTTTAAGAATTGTAAATTATTCCTTGCCTTGAAGCCTAACTCATCGGGGAGCTCTGCGCAGCAGGTTAAAATTGTCATCTTCTTGCTGCACGGCGATCCCCAGGATTGGGCGTTTTCTTTAGTACCAGATGATCCTATTCTAACTAATGTGGACGCATTTTTTCAGGCCTTGGGGTTGCTGTATGATGAACCTATTGCGATTGATCAAGCTGAAAAGACCCTGTTGGCATTGAGCCAGGGTCAAGATTCTGCAGAATTTTCTGTCAAAAATTCCGAAAGTGGGCGGTCCTCACCACTTGGAATGATGGTGCCTTGGCAGCTCTCTTTCGGAAGGGTTTGTCAGAAACCGTAAAAGATACTATGGTGGGATTTCCTGTTCCCTCTGGTCTTGACGATTCTATGTCATTAGCCATTCAGTTTGATCGGCGTTTACGGGAACGTAAAACTACACGGGAAATGTTGCCACCTGTTGAACAAATGTCTGAACCTATGCAATGTGATAGAGTTTTGTCTAGGGCGCAACGTCAGGAGTTTAGAAGGTGTAATAAGCTGTGTTTTTTTCTGTGGCGATGCCTCTCATATTATTTCTGTCTGCCCTAAACGAGAGAAATGTTTTGCACACACATTTGCTATAGGTGGTGTACAACCTAAGTTTCTTCTGGCAATTACTGTGATCTGCTCCCTGTCCACATTTTCTGCTAAAGCCTTTGTGGATTCAGGAGTGGCCTTGAACCTAATGGATTTGGAATTTACTAAACGTTGTGGTTTCCCTATGACATCCCTGCGGACGCCTATTCCTTTGAAGGGTATTGATGCTACTCCTTTGGTGAAGAATAAACCTCAGTTTTGGACCCAGGTGGTAATGCGGGTCGCCCCAGACCATCAAGAAAATTGCAGATTTTTGGTGTTGCATAATTTGCATGATACCATTGTTCTGGGGTTTCCCTGGTTGCAAATTCATAATCCAGTTTTGGATTGGAAATCTGTGTCTGTGGTGAGTTGGGGTTGTCTGTGTGCTCTTAGTGACACTCCTGTTTTCTCCACCTCTCCCCAGTCGCATGAGGTTCCTGACTATTTGGCTGATTTTTATGATGTGTTTAGTGAGAATAAGTCTGCGTCTTTGCCTCCTCATAGGAGTTATGACTGTGCAATTGAGCTGAGTCCGGGGTGTAAATTTCCCAAGGGTCGACTTTTTCATTTATCTGTACCCGAACATGAGGCTATGCGTTCTTATATTAAGGAGTCGTTGGAGAAGGGTCATATTAGACGATCCTCTTCACCCTTGGGTGCTGGGTTTTTTTTTGTGGCCAAGAAGGATAGTTCATTAAGGCCCTGTATTGACTATCGCTCCCTTAACAAAACTACTGTTAAATATCAGTATCCGTTACCCCTGATTTCTGACCTATTTTCTAGAGTTGAAGGTGCTTGCTGGTTTACCAAGCTTGACCTCAGGGGGGCATATAATCTTTCGCATTAAGCATGGGGATGAATGGAAGACAGCGTTTAATACTCCGGAGGGACATTTTGAGTACCTGGTGATGCCTTTTGGGCTCACTAACGCCCCTTCTGTCTTCCAGTGCTTCATGAATGATATTTTCCGGGATTTTGTGGATTAGTTTCTGATCATCTATTTGGATGATATTTTGATCTTTTCCAGGGATTGGGACTCTCATGTGGAACATGTTCGGACTGTGTTCCAGATTTTGAGGGAAAACTCCCTGTATGTTAAGGGATCGAAATGTCTTTTTGGTGTACAGAGGATTTAATTTTTGGGATTTATTTTGTCTCCGTCAACTATTGAAATGGACCCGGCCAGGGTACAGGCCATTTATGATTGGGTTCAGCCCACTTCTTTGAAGGCTCTCCAGAAGTTTTTGGGTTTTGCTAATTTTTATCGTAAGTTTATAGCCAATTTTTCTGTTATTGCCAAACCATTGACTGATTTGACTAAGAAGGGCGCTGATTTGCTGAATTGGTCTCCAGTAGTGTTGAGCATTCCGATACCGCAAGTATCGGGTATCGGCCGATACTTGCTGTATCGGAATTCCGATACCGACTGCCGATATTTTTTCAATATCGGAATTCGGCATCGGAATCGGAAGTTCAGTTGATTGACAGCCTGACGTCATCATGATGCGCGGTGTGTGCGCATCATGATGCGCCGTCATTTCGGGCCTTCCGGGGGTCTCTGCCGGCCTGCCGGGGGGCTGTGCCGGCCTGCCGGGGGGCTGTGTGGACTGCCCGGGGTCTGTACCGGCCTGCCGGGGGGCTGTGCCGGCCTGCCGGTGGTCTGTGCACCCTGTGGGGGTCTGTACCGGCCTGCCGGGGGGCTGTGCCGGCCTGCCGGTGGTCTGTGCACCCTGTGGGGGTCTGTACTGGCCTGCCGGGGGGCTGTGCCGGCCTGCCGGTGGTCTGTGCACCCTGTGGGGGTCTGTACCGGCCTGCCAGGGGGCTGTGCCGGCCTGCCGGGGGGCTGTGCTGATGTCCGGGGGTCTGTGTAAGCATCGTCCGATGGGACTACAAGTCCCATCTGGCGATGCCTGCTACCATGACAGTGATTGACACATTAGCCAATGATGGGACAGTAGTAGTCCCATCATCCGGCTAATGTGTTAAATGTTAAAAAAAAAAAAAAAAAAATACTACATACATACTACATGCATGCTACATACATACTACATGCTACATACATACTACATATATACTACATACATACTACATACATGCTACATACATGCTGCATGCTACATACATACTACATACATACTACATGCATGCTACATGCATGCTACATGCATGCTACATACATACTACATGCATGCTACATACATACTACATGCTACATACATACCACATACATACTACATACATACTACATACTACATATATACTACATGCATGCTACATACATACTACATGCTACATACATACCACATACATACTACATACATGCTACATGCTACATACATACTACATATATACTACATACATACTACATACATACTACATGCATGCTACATACATACTACATACATACTACATGCATGCTACATACATACTACATGCATGCTACATACATACTACATGCTACATACATACCACATACATACTACATACATACTACATGCTACATACATACTACATATATACTACATGCATGCTACATACATACTACATGCTACATACATACCACATACATACTACATACATGCTACATACATACTACATATATACTACATGCATGCTACATACATACTACATATATACTACATGCATGCTACATACATACTGCATGCTACATGCATGCTACATACAGTACATACTACATACATACTACATGCTACATACATACCACATATATACTACATACATACAATACATTCATACAATACATACATAGACATACAGTACATATAACATAGAGTAACATACTTACCAATACTTGTCACATTGTTCCCCGAAGCCATTGTCTTTTCCGGAATAAATATTAACATAACAAACCACAAAAATACTCACCCACGATCCGAAGCAGTCCACGAGTGTGTCCCACGACGATCTTGGGTAGAGAACTGCAGCATCAGATGATGCTGCCGTTCTCTACGGGCTGCAGGAATCCAATGACGGAAGGTAGGTATCCTTCCGCACTGTATTCCTCCGCCACTTAAAAAAAAAAAGTCCCTAGTCTCACTTTATGCCATTGCTGTGTGGGAATTTCCCACACAGCAATGGCATAAAGTGAGACTAGGGACTTTTTTTTTTTTAAGTGGCGGAGAAATACAGTGCGGAAGGATACCTACCTTCCGTCATTGGATTCCTGCAGCCCGTAGAGAACGGCAGCATCAGCTGATGCTGCAGTTCTCTACCCAAGATCGTCGTGGGACACACTCGTGGACTGCTTCGGATCGTGGGTGAGTATTTTTGTGGTTTGTTATGTTAATATTTATTCCGGAAAAGACAATGGCTTCGGGGAACAATGTGACAAGTATTGGTAAGTATGTTACTCTATGTTATATGTACTGTATGTCTATGTATGTATTGTATGAATGTATTGTATGTAGGTAGTATATATGTGGTATGTATGTAGCATGTAGTATGTATGTAGTATGTATGTAGCATGCATGTAGCATGCAGTATGTATGTAGCATGCATGTAGTATATATGTAGTATGTATGTAGCATGCATGTAGTATATATGTATGAATGTATGTAGCATGTAGTATGTATGTAGTATGTATGTGGTATGTATGTAGTATGTATGTAGTATGTATGTAGTATATATGTAGTATGTATGTAGCATGTAGTATGTATGTAGCATGCATGTAGTATATATGTAGTATATATGTAGCATGTAGCATGTATGTAGTATGTATGTGGTATGTATGTAGCATGTAGTATGTATGTAGTATATATGTAGTATGTATGTAGTATGTATGTAGCATGCATGTAGTATATATGTAGTATGTATGTAGCATGTAGTATGTATGTAGCATGCATGTAGTATATATGTAGTATGTATGTAGCATGTAGTATGTATGTAGAATGCATGTAGCATATATGTAGTATGTAGCATGTAGTATGTATGTAGTATGTAGCATGTAGTATGTATGTAGCATGCATGTAGTATGTATGTGGTATGTATGTAGCATGTACTATGCATGTAGTATGTATGTGGTATGTATGTAGCATGTACTATGTATGTAGCATGCATGTAGTATATATGTGTTATGTATGTAGCATGTAGCATGCATGTAGTATGTATGTAGTATATATGTGGTATGTATGTAGCATGTAGTATGTATGTAGCATGCAGTATGTATGTAGCATGCATGTAGTATATATGTAGTATGTATGTAGCATGCATGTAGTATATATGTAGTATGTATGTAGTATATATGTAGTATGTATGTTGCATGTAGTATTTATGTAGTATGAATGTAGCATGTATGTAGTATGTAGTATGAATGTAGCATGTATGTAGTATGTAGTATGAATGTAGCATGTATGTAGTATGCATGTTGTATGTATGTAGCATGTAATTTTTTTTTTTTTTTTTTTTTACATTCAACACATTAGCCGGATGATGGGACTACTACTGTCCCATCATTGGCTAATGTGTCAATCACTGTCATGGTAGCAGGCATCGCCCGATGGGACTTGTAGTCCCATCGGACGATGCCTGCACAGACCCCCGAAGCCTGCACAGCCCCCCGGCAGGCCGGCACAGCCCCCCGGCAGGCCGGCACAGCCCCCCGGCAGGCCGGCACAGCCCCCCGGAGCCTGCACAGCCCCCCGGCAGGCCGGCACAGCCCCCCGGCAGGCCGGCACAGACCACCGGAGCCTGCACAGACCCCCTGGCAGGCCGGCACAGCCCCCCGAAAGGCCCGTACAGACCCCAGAGAGGCTGTACAAGGGCAGGAAAGGGTTTTTCTTATTCCGATACCGGAAGTCCCATAGACTTGAATGGGACTTCCGGTATCGGAATCGGCGATACCGATACTTTTTTTAAAGATCGGCCGATACCATCCGATACGATACTTTGAAGTATCGGACGGTATCGCTCAACTCTAGTCTCCAGAGGTTGTTTCTTCTTTTCAGGAGCTGAAGCGGAGGTTCACTTCTTCTCCGGTTTTGCGACAACCCGATGTCTCACTTCCATTTCAGGTGGAGGTGGATGCTTCAGAGACTGGTGCAGGAGCTGTTTTGTCCCAAAAAGATCCTGTAACATCTAAAATGAACCCCTGTGCCTTTTTTTCCCGAAAGTTCTCTCCTTCGGAACGCAACTATGATGTGGGGAATCGAGAACTGTTGGCCATGAAGTGGGCATTTGAGGAGTGGAGACATTGGTTGGAGGGAGCTAGACATCAAGTTGTGGTCCTCACTGACCACAAGAATTTGATCTACCTTGAGTCGGCTAAACGCTTGAATCTGAGACAGGCCAGGTGGGCCTTGTTTTTCACACGTTTTGATTTTGTGGTCTCCTTTCTTCCGGGCACTAAGAACGTTAAATAAATAAACCAAATATGACTAGGACACATGGTAATAGTCATTACATATAATTAGTTTAAATCCCCATGTGTCCACTCGGATTAGTTATGCCTATCATCAAATATAGCATATCGGACGAAAAGGAACGATGATTAAAAGGCTTTTATCACTGATATAAAAGAAGCTTTATTATTTAGAACCACAGATAGAGTATTACATATCACCAATTAGGGGATTAAGGGGAAGTAAACGTACACATATGTATAATGTGATTACACATCTAAAAAGACGCACATAACCAGCACCTGAAGGTATAACCTATACACCTCTAATTATATAACTGTCCACAATTAACAATTTAGCTGAAAAATGGTACATCAATCTCAAAGTGGACACTACAATATTATGTCCTCATATCCTTCAGCCAATCTAGAAAATTCATATTGGATGACTACTATATCATGCCTCCACCACCGAAAAAATGACCGCTGTATATACAAAGGCCGCCATATATATAAAAACTACGGTCCATATTAAGCAAGTTATTACCGGCGGTGGTGGTCAGGAGGTGTGCAGGTGCCTGGGTAGCGCGTCCGCCCCGACGCGCGTTTCGGACCTGCCTTTTTCAAGGGGCCTGACCGGTATGTACACCAGCGTCCTTAAATAGTGTACCCGGACGCCGCAAGATCAGCGTTACCGGAAGTGATGTCAGCGGCCCGGAAATGACGCGCTCCGTCACCGAGGCAACCACAACGCCAGTCAGCACCGGCGTCACACAGTGGGAGTGGCCGGGGCGGGCCAACCCCACCATGTAAAGACGCCACATGCGGACAGGGGCAGCGGTGACAGGGGGACAGGCGCGTACAGGGCCGCTGGCACCAACCCACAACTATACAAAAAACATACAAAAAGCATATTCATTATAATATATACATACTATCAATTATACAAAGGACCAACAAAAATCTATAAGGATAACACCATACTGTATATATTTTTTATATAAGATATAACAGCTATTACATCATAGACAATCATCATTGCATATTATTATTCAACTCAGGATATACATAATATAAACATCCTGATCCTTAGATTTCTTCATTTCTTGGCAACAATTATTCACCCACAAGGGGCTAGATTGTATGTGATGTCCATATATATACGGTTCACTGTATCCGTCCTTATAGATCCCAACACTAAGATAATAGAATAAAACATTAAAAGAAAAAAAGAAGAAAAATTAAAATAGTGATATCACAAATCATAGGCGATGTCTACCCACAGAGCAGTGTTCATAGGAATGGGGCATAGCTGATGTTTTCATTGAGTCCAGATGGATGGACTGATCCAATTGTCCATATCCATCTGGACTCAAGTTGGGCCAACTTCTTGGAAATCCCACCCCCACGGATCCCTGTCTCAACCATGTCGATACCCCTAACCCTTAGAAGACTGCCATCGCAGCCATGATATCTCCGAAAATGGCGTGGAATGGTCTTTAATGATGTTATGTCCTCCGCGGTTGCTGCTGCCTCTATGCCCAAAACATGCTCCCGCACTCTAACCTTTAGCTGTCTAGTAGTCATACCCACGTAGATCATATTGCATGGGCAGACAGCATAATATATTACATTTTTGCTGGTACATGTAATATATTTTTTTATTTTAAACTCCCGAGATCCATTTTGGGTAACAAAAACTTCTGTGCGATCAATGTTTGGGCAAGCGACGCAACGACCGCACGGAGTACTACCACAACGACCAGCCATTTGATCTAAGAAAGCGACCATTGGCTCACCCACATAGTGGCTTTGCACCAACTTGTCACGCAAATTTCTTGATCTTCTCGCCGCGACAGCAGCCCTATCAGGCAGGAGACTCGACAAGACCGGATCCGCCTTCAGTATGTGCCAAGATTTGTCCAGAATCTTACGCATACGTGGGAAGTGTGAATGATAATTGGTAACAAACCTCACTTTACCTGATTCTTTACTAGATTTTGTACCATATAGAAGTGTGTCTCTTGACGAGTATCTGGCCCTATTAAATGCTTTTTTGATCATTCGGTTACTAAAACCACGTTCAAGCAGTCTTTCCTTTAAATCTTCTGCCTGTCTAAAAAAGTCTTCATTGGTCGAGCACAACCTGCGTAATCGCAGGAATTGTCCGGTGGGAACCGACTGGACCATATGTCCCAGATAGGAAGATGAAGCATGGAGCAGCATATTGGTAGCAGTTGGCTTACGGAAGATATCCGTTTGTATCTCACCCCTATGATCTTTCTTCAAGACTATATCTAGGAAATCTATTGATACCGGATCATATTTATAAGTGATGTAGATATTTAAATCATTATTATTTAAGGATAGCATAAAGGACTCAAGATCATCTCTAGATCCCTGCCAGATCAGCAGTATGTCATCGATGTACCGCGTCCAAGAAAGGACGCGGCACATCGGCATCTGCTGATCCGGCAGGCCTCTCCCACAGCCCCAGGAACAGGTTAGCATAGGCAGGGGCAAAGGAGGCCCCCATAGCTGTTCCCTGGAGCTGTAGGAAGAAGGACCCCTTAAAAACAAAAAAGTTATGCGTCAATGTAAAACGCAATAACTCGATCACCAACTCCTTAATCTCCATGGGTAAATTGGACATCCCAAGAAAAAATGTTGTAGCCCTAATGCCATCCTCATGCCTGATGCTGGTGTACAGGGATTCAACATCTCCTGTCACCAGCATCATGTCATCTTCCAAATGCAAGCCATCCACACGTCTCAACAGCTCACCCGTATCTTTAAGAAATGATGGAAACCCCTCCACTAGCGGTTGTAGTTTGGAGTCTATCCACCTGTTTACATGCTCCAGGTAATTACCTCTACCCGATATAATGGGCCGGCCAGGGGGCGTCTGCGCGTCCTTGTGGACCTTAGGGAGTAAATAAAAGGTCGGGATAGTGGGTTCCACAACCATCAGGGCATCAGCCAGCTCCTTCGTGATGCTTCCTGCTTCCCTTGCTTTATTAATAATAGTATGTAGTTGTAGAGAATAGGCGGACAAGGGGTTAAATGTGAGTTTTTTGTAGCAGATTTTATTATCTAACTGGCGAAAGGCTTCTTTTTCATATAACACCTTTGGCCAAACTACTACATTACTCCCCTTGTCCGCCGGCTTAAAAACCACATCCCTTAGGTCCTGAAGGACACGCAGACGCTCCCGTTCTTCTTTTGTAAGGTTATCACCATGAATATATTTTGAAATTTCCAAAAATTCTTTACTTACAATTTGTACAAATAAGTCCACACTGGGGCATTATGATATAAGGGGAAACCTCTTAGATTTGGGCCGTATCGAGGGTGGAACCTTACCTCCCTCTGGGACACTGTGTTCGGTGGCTAAATCCTCCATTGTCTGCAACGCTATTTGTTCTTCCTCTGTTGGAAATAAATTGGAGAGGTTGCCATCAAAAAAATGTTTTTTATAGATCAATGAACGGGCAAACAGATGTAAGTCCTTAATTGCCAAAAATGCATCAAAAGATGCAGATGGGGAAAATGAAAACCCCTTCTCCAATAACTTCAAATCAGTCACAGTAAATTTATGATCACTGAGGTTAATTACTTTGTTACCATATCTAGTAGATACAGGAGAGCGATCATGACGTCTATATGGATGAAACGTGCGTTCTCTTTGATTCCGTCTCATCAATCCTGATCCAGTACTCATAGATGACCCTGATCTTTCTGACATGTCGCTTAAAGATGAGACTGACGTTTGAGATGGAGTACGACCTAATTGCTGGCCATGTGATGAAAACTTCCTCCATAAATATACTGTATTATTTTCGTAATCTCGACGATCACGGTTAATTTTATTCAACTGTGTAGCCTGTATCTTCTTTACAACAGTTTCCAAAGTCTTATCGATATTACTATGAAAGGTTTTCAATTTTTCAACCGTACCAATAGATTTGAGTTCTTCTTCAAGATTTTGAATAGACCCATCCAATTGAGTAATAATTTTAGTATTATGCTCGCTTAGAAGTTGCATAAGGGATCTAGAACATTCATTGCATACATCTTCCCACCGAGACACAAATCCACTGTCCTCCACCGGAAACGTAGGGATAACCCTGACTCGCAGGCCCCTAGGGATAATTTTCTTATTTAAATATTTCTCCAAAAATGTGCGATTCCACCACAATTTAGTTCTTTTGACTACCATGTTTTGTAGTACCACCGTACGATCATCCCATTTCCCATCACTGCTCTGCTGTATGTTGGACCCTTCTCCCCCAAACACCTGGTCGATATGTGAAAGCCAGGCTTTCTCCTTGGCCTGGAAATCCATGTCATACAAGAAACCTGTGCAAAACACAGTAACAATTAGATAAATAAACCAAATATGACTAGGACACATGGTAATAGTCATTACATATAATTAGTTTAAATCCCCATGTGTCCACTCGGATTAGTTATGCCTATCATCAAATATAGCATATCGGACGAAAAGGAACGATGATTAAAAGGCTTTTATCACTGATATAAAGAAGCTTTATTATTTAGAACCACAGATAGAGTATTACATATCATCAATTAGGGGATTAAGGGGAAGTAAACATACACATATGTATAATGTGATTACACATCTAAAAAGACGCACATAACCAGCACCTGAAGGTATAACCTATACACCTCTAATTATATAACTGTCCACAATTAACAATTTAGCTGAAAAATGGTACATCAATCTCAAAGTGGACACTACAATATTATGTCCTCATATCCTTCAGCCAATTTAGAAAATTCATATTGGATGACTACTATATCATGCCTCCACCACCGAAAAAATGACCGCTGTATATACAAAGGGCGTAATCATTTATAATAATAAACTATATATGGTGTGGTACCTAAGTGTAACCACTATCATGGCTAATCACTCATAATGTTATCTACAATACCGCCAACAAGTGGCCACTGAATATGCCATAGTGATTATCCCCGGCAATAGCCATTGTATGCAAAAAATCACTTCACACCATAATGGCCATTAACAGCAATGGCCGCCATATATATAAAAATTACGGTCCATATTAAGCAAGTTATTACCGGCGGTGGTGGTCAGGAGGTGTGCAGGTGCCTGGGTAGCGCGTCCGCCCCGACCTGCCTTTTTCAAGGGGCCTGACCGGTATGTACACCAGCGTCCTTAAATAGTGTACCCGGACGCCGCGAGATCGGCGTTACCGGAAGTGATGTCAGCGGCCCGGAAATGACGCGCTCCGTCACCGAGGCAACCACAACGCCAGTCAGCACCGGCGTCACACAGTGGGAGTGGCCGGGGCGGGCCAACCCCACCATGTAAAGACGCCACATGCGGACAGGGGCAGCGGTGACAGGGGGACAGGCGCGTACAGGGCCACTGGCACCAACCCACAACTATACAAAAAACATACAAAAAGCATATTCATTATAATATATACATACTATCAATTATACAAAGGACCAACAAAAATCTATAAGGATAATACCATATATATTTTTTATATAAGATAAAACAGCTATTACATCATAGACAATCATCATTGCATATTATTATTCAACTCAGGATATACATAATATAAACATCCTGATCCTTAGATTTCTTCATTTCTTGGCAACAATTATTCACCCACAAGGGGCTAGATTGTATGTGATGTCCATATATATACGGTTCACTGTATCCGTCCTTATAGATCCCAACACTAAGATAATAGAATAAAACATTAAAAGAAAAAAAGAAGAAAAATTAAAATAGTGATATCACAAATCATAGGCGATGTCTACCCACAGAGCAGTGTTCATAGGAATGGGGCATAGCTGATGTTTTCATTGAGTCCAGATGGATAGACTGATCCAATTGTCCATATCCATCTGGACTCAAGTTGGGCCAACTTCTTGGAAATCCCACCCCCACGGATCCCTGTCTCAACCATGTCGATACCCCTAACCCTTAGAAGGCTGCCATCGCAGCCATGATATCTCCGAAAATGGCGTGGAATGGTCTTTAATGATGTTATGTCCTCCGCGGTTGCTGCTGCCTCTATGCCCAAAACATGCTCCCGCACTCTAACCTTTAGCTGTCTAGTAGTCATACCCACGTAGATCATATGCATGGGCAGACAGCATAATATATTACATTTTTGCTGGTACATGTAATATATTTTTTTATTTTAAACTCCCGAGATCCATTTTGGGTAACAAAAACTTCTGTGCGATCAATGTTTGGGCAAGCGACGCAGCGACCGCATGGAGTACTACCACAACGACCAGCCATTTGATCTAAGAAAGTGACCATTGGCTCACCCACATAGTGGCTTTGCACCAACTTGTCACGCAAATTTCTTGATCTTCTCGCCGCGACAGCAGCCCTATCAGGCAGGAGACTCGACAAGACCGGATCCGCCTTCAGTATGTGCCAAGATTTGTCCAGAATCTTACGCATACGTGGGAAGTGTGAATGATAATTGGTAACAAACCTCACTTTACCTGATTCTTTACTGTCATGGTTTGAACAGGGTTCTTGCCCTGCACTCACAGGGTTAAGTGTTCGTGGCCTCTTTCTGGATCTGGGAGGGGTATTTATACTCACTCTTTACCAGGGTTCTCTGTCAGCTATACTGTTGTTCTGGTGTGTCTGACCCCTGGTGTGCGTGTATTCTGCGTTGCTTGTTTGATTCCCGTGTATGACCCGGCCTGTTCCCTCACTCTGTACTCCGTCTCTCGCTTTGGTAGTACTGTCTTCTCCGGTTCTGACCTCCTGGCTTGGCTATCGTTACTCCGTTACAGTTTGTCCCTATTGTACCGTCTATTGCCCGTTCTGGTTTTCTGACCTATTGCTACGTCCTGACTATCCTTTCTGTCTAAACCCCGTGGTACTATATTGCTATCTGGTGCTTTGACCCTGGCTTCGTCTGGTTTCTGTCTCTGTCTATGCCCCTTGGTAACATTGCCCCATAGTTACCTTTCTAGGAGTTTCCCTGCAGCTCCTAGATCTGTGGAGCTTAGGCCACGCCCCCAGCAGTCATGTGCTTCAGGTCCTGATACTCTGAAGCACGCATCGTCACCGCTGCTGCCCTGCTCCACAGGTATCTGTGAGTACTGTCTTTGTACTCAGGACACCCGCACTGGCACAGTGAGCAAGTGCAGTGCGGTGTTCCTGACATTTACTAGATTTTGTACCATATAGAAGTGTGTCTCTTGACGAGTATCTGGCCCTATTAAATGCTTTTTTGATCATTCGGTTACTAAAACCACGTTCAAGCAGTCTTTCCTTTAAATCTTCTGCCTGTCTAAAAAAGTCTTCATTGGTCGAGCACAACCTGCGTAATCGCAGGAATTGTCCGGTGGGAACCGACTGGACCATATGTCCCGGATGGGAAGATGAAGCATGGAGCAGCATATTGGTAGCAGTTGGCTTACGGAAGATATCCGTTTGTATCTCACCCCTATGATCTTTCTTCAAGACTATATCTAGGAAATCTATTGATACCGGATCATATTTATAAGTGTAGATATTTAAATCATTATTATTTAAGGATAGCATAAAGGACTCAAGATCATCTCTAGATCCCTGCCAGATCAGCAGTATGTCATCGATGTACCGCGTCCAAGAAAGGACGCGGCACATCGGCATCTGCTGATCTGGCAGGGAGAGGTCCCTCTCCCACAGCCCCAGGAACAGGTTAGCATAGGCAGGGGCAAAGGAGGCCCCCATAGCTGTTCCCTGGAGCTGTAGGAAGAAGGACCCCATAAAAACAAAAAAGTTATGCGTCAATGTAAAACGCAATAACTCGATCACCAACTCCTTAATATACTAAGAACGTTAAGGCTGATGCCCTCTCTAGGAGTTTTTTGGCTGATTCTCCTATTGTGACCAAGCCTGCTACCATCTTAGGTGAGGGGGTGGTTCTTTCTGCCATCTCACCTGATTTGAGACATGCTCTGGAGAAGTTTCAGGAGGATAAGCCTGAGCGTTGTCCCAGTGGTAGGTTGTATGTTCCTGACCAGTGGAGGAGGAAAGTGATGTCTGAGGTTCATTGCTCCGCGTTGGCTGGTCATCCAGGTATTTTTGGTACTAGAGATTTGGTGAGTCGGGGTCTTTTTGGTGGCCTGCCTTGTCTCGTGATGTCAGAAATTTTGTGCAGTCTTGTGGGACTTGCTCCCGATCTAAGCCTTGTTCTCGTTCTAGTGGGTTGTTGATGCCTTTGTCGGTGTCCAGGAGGCCATGGACCCATATTTCAATGGATTTTATTTCTGATCTGCCTGTCTCTCAGAGGATGACTGTTATCTGGGTGATTTGTGATAGATTCTCTAAGATGGTCCATCTTGTACCACTCCCTAAGTTGCCATCTTCCTCAGAGTTGGTACCCTTGTTTTTGCAACAGGTGGTTCGCTTGCACTGGATTCCTGAGAACATTGTATCGGACAGAGGAGTTCAGTTTGTCTCTAGATTCTGGAGGACCTTTTGTTCCAAGTTGGGAATTCAGTTGTCCTTCTCCTCTGCATTTCACCCTCAGACCAATGGGCAGACGGAGAGAACAAACCAGACTTTGGAGGCTTATTTGGGATGTTTTATATCTGCTGATCAGGATGATTGGGTCTCATTTTTACCCTTGGCCGAATTTGCTTTAAATAATAGAGCTAGTTCTGCCACTTTGATGTCACCCTTTTTCTGTAACTTTGGGTTTCATCCTCGATTTTCTTCAGGGCAGGTGGAGTCTTCTGCCTGTCCAGGGGTTGACACTGTGGTGGAAAGAATGCAGCAGATTTGGGACCAAGTGGTGGATAAGTTGTCTCTTTCCCAGGAAAAGGCCCAGCGGTTTTCTAATCGGCATAGGACCATTGGTCCCCGGTTTAAGGTAGGTGATATGGTCTGGTTGTCATCAAAGAATATCTCTATGAAAGTGGCTTCTCCAAAGTTTAAACCTAGATTTATTGGACCTTACAAGATTTTGGAGATTGTTAATCCGGTCTCTTTTCGGTTGGCTCTTCCTGTCACATTTAAGATTCATAATGTGTTTCATAAGTCCTTGTTGAAGAGGTTTGTTGAACCAGTGGTTCCTATGGCGGCACCTCCTGACCCTGTGTTGGTTGAAGGTAACATGGAATATGAGGTAGAGAAGATACTGGATTCCCGTCTGGCTAGACGGAGACTCCAGTATTTGGTTAAGTGGAAGGGTTATGGTCAGGAGGATAATTCCTGGGTCTCTGCCTCTGATATTCATGCCGAAATATTGGTGCGTGCTTTTCATCGGGCTCATCCTGATCGGCCTGGTGGCTTGGATGAGGGTTCGGTGACCCCTCCTCAAGGGGGAGGTACTGTTGTGAGCTCATCTGTACATTCACCTTTTGTGTCCGAGGATCTCCCTCTTCTGGTGAAGGAAGGTAGTGAGGCTGATTTGGATGAAAGAAATCAAACACCTGATCAGGTGGATTGTGACTGGGTAACAGGAATTTCAGATTGGATATAAGGAAGCCAACGCCCTTCTGAGTGGCTGGTGATTTCTCTGCTGGATTCTTGGAGACCAGTCTGATTCCTGCTTCCCAAAGATAAGTTTTTGCTCTGCTATTGAACTTATTAGTTTTGGTTTTGTTTACCTTGTTTTTTGAGTTCAGCCATCCCCGGCCGGGGATGTGCTGGATTCTTATTCCTTGATCAGTGTTCTCTTTTGCTCTACTTTCAGAATATTCTGAGTGCTGATATAGGGTTTGAAGTCTAGTGACTTCAGGGTCCTTTTTGCTTATCAGTTGTGTTGGTAATATTTTTAGCAGGATTTTCTCGGATTGCAGACAGCAGCTTTTCTGTCCTGTCCTTTTTAGTTAGCTTGGGCCCCATCGTTTGCTCAACCTATCTTTCTATCTGTGTTAGTGTTTTCATCTCGTTTCACCGTCATTGTATGTTGGGGGCTGTCTATTGCTTTGGGGTCTGCTCTGGGGCAGTCAGTTTTTCCCTTTTCTCTCTTTAGGCTTATTTAGATCTCCGGCTGTGACGAGGTGTCTAGGATCACCGTAGGTACGCTCCACGCCTACTGCTAGTTGTGTGATAGGATTAGGGGTCTGCAATCCGCTAGTTTCCAACCTCTCTGATTTTCTGGGCTGAGCTTGTGTTTTGTTTTTTCCTCCTCGGTGACTCAATCATAACAGATTTCATAGCATTCCTGTCAGCGAATTTTTAAGCAGAAATTGGGCATGAAATGCGTTGCAGCAAAATGTATTTTTCAAAACAGCCGACTGCTATGTTTTTCTACCCAAAAGGAAACAAAAATGTCTTAGTTGCATAATGCCTGTGTGATTCAGACCTCACAAAATAAGCAAAAGATTGAACAACTCATTGAGAAAAAAAAAAAAATCACTGGATCTAAACACAACCTTCACAGGCACTATCGGCTGTCATAATAACTTGGAAGGAATTTGCAAACATTCACTTACTGATGGAGACCCGCACTACAAGAGAGCCAGCCCTCCAGAAGACTCCCCTTGTATACCGCAATACTGTAATATTCTACTACAAGCAACCAAGAGTGAAGTAAAAAAAAGAACAAATATAAAAGTTTTAATCACCCCAAACACAAATTCTAAGGGATCATTCACATGTCCATTAAAAAATGGTACCGGTGACATCAGTGCTTTTCACGGATGGATAAAAATAATAAATAAATGACAAAGCTTCTCCTATACTTTACAATATTAGACACGTACAGGACACGGACTGTACACTGTCACCATCCGTGTGCTGTATGGGTTTTTCACAGTCCCATAGACTTGTATTGGCCCTTGTCATCTGTGCTGCCGGAAAAAACCCCAGACGTGAACAGCAGCATAAATTATAACTCATGCGTGTTGATTCTGTGAAAAAAATGGATAGAAGACGTATGTGTGAATGAGGCACGAAATAAAAAGATAAAGCATATTTGGTACAGCGGCGTCTGTAAAAGTCGTTTATCAAAATATAAAATTAATCAATCAAAAGGGCAACCGATGGAAAGGAACAAAATGAATAAATAAACTGCTGTAATTTGGTCACGGCACCTATAGAAAAAGGCAACAAAAAGTGATTAGAACGCCCTATACAAAATGTATAGACCATACAACTTGAAAGGCAAAACACAAGCCCCCGCCACAGAAACACTACAAAGAGCTCACAAAATGGCGGCACAAAGCAATTTTATTTTCCTCAAAGTTCTGAATTTTATTTAACTGCTAAAATAATAATTTGGCGTCACCATAATCCTCCAGGCCTGGACAATCGTGTTTCCAGGACATTTTTTTTACGACAGAATGAGTGCCATAAAAAATGCCTCAAAAAACATGGCGGATGGTGGAATCACATTTTTTTCAAAATATTTCGTTTTTTGTACTTTATTCCCACTTACATGTTCATTGATCAAATAAACGGTGTCATTCAATACTACAATAATGGTAATAAAAAAAAACCCTCAAGGCTTCATACGGCTGTGTGCACAGAAACATAGAAAGGTCTTGTGAGCAGAGGAAAAAAGCGGGAAAAAAAGGCCCAATCCGGAAGGGGTTAATGGTCTCCTGCTAATCCAGCTCGCCCTAACAGCAACACGAAATGGAAGCTTAACTTCCAACAAGATTAGTTTACCAACCGTTGTAATACACAAGTGTAATGGCGGTGTGCGCTGTGTGTGGCCGTACAGTGTGTGGTAAACAGCGCTGCGTCATGGCTCGCTTTATTCCTTTCACTGGCAACTGCTTACCACAGTAAAAATGGCGCTCGCAGTTTCAGTCTCTCACAAGATGGCGGCCGTTGCTAGCGGCTTCCCGGCCTGTTTAGTTACATGAGACATTACCCGTAACCGCTTCAGTTGTATTGTAGCTCCGAACACGGCTACTCGAATGCCTAATGCCTATTGGTCCGTGCCTGGGGAAGTCCCGCCCTCTTAGAGCGCTCATTGGTTAGCTGAGGACGCAGGCTAACGCAGGAGAGCGTTGATTGGTTAGTAATTCCCACCCGCTAGTACGGAAGCGTGTGACAGCCGGCGGGGAGACTTGTTGTGACTTACAGCATCACGTGAGTGACTGACTACTCGGGGCCGTTATGTCAGTGTGTGTGTGTCCGTGAGGGGGGCGGTGTGCTCGTCTGGCTATTCTGTGGTTATTATGGGGCATGGACGGGATTTTCCTTAAAATTTTGCTTCAAAGCAGTGAGCGTGTCAATGAAATAAAAATATTGGGCCCCCTGTAAATTTGCCGCCACCCCAGTGTCCCACCCTGCATTCTTCTAAAGGGATTTTCTATTGTCACGTTTTTTTTACCACATTAGGGCTATGTGCACACGCTGCAGATTAATCTGCATTTTTTTCCGTGCGGATCCGCAGGTAAAGTGACCTGTGGTTTTGCCACCTGGACAATTGAACAGGTGCCAAACCGCTGCGGAATCCGCAGAAGGAATTGACATGCTGCGGATTATAAACCACGCGGAAAGAAACGCAGCGTGAGCACTGCGGTTTGGATATCACATTGGATAACATGGTACTGTACCATGTCTGCGGAACTGCTGCGGTTCCGCAGTGCCAGAAACGCAGCAGAATCCGCAGCGTGTGCACATAGCCTGACTTGTATGTAAAAAAAATAAGTAATTGAGCTGTACTTTCCCCTCCCCCCTCCAGCAGCGCCTCCCTGCTGCGGTCACGTCATGACTACGTCATGCATCACCGCTGCAGCCAGTCACATGCTGCTGTACACAGAATGAATGGGGTGTCATAAATGTGCCCAGACAACCCCTTTAACCCCGCCTCTGCTGGTCATTGTTTACTTGCTGCAGTGGTGACATCATGACTGCCGCTCACAACAATGCTGCTGCCAATCACATGGCACAGCATTGACGCTTATGTAGACTGAGCTCAGTGATTGGCTGCAGTGGTCACATGCACCCTGTGGTCATGATGTCACTCCTGCAGCCAGTAAGAAATGACAAGGAGAAGCAGCAGAGAGCAGGCTGTTTAAAGGGGTTTTCCCATCTACATCAGCATCCCTGCTAAGCCCAGTGATTGGCTGCAGCGGCGATATGTACTGTAGATATAACGTCACCGCTGTAGCCAGTGAGCAGGAGCAGCAGTGGTGAGGCAACACTGGTGCAGGGAAGTAAAGCTGACATGACTTTAAAGGGATTGTCCAAGTTTGTACATTTATGGCATCTCCACTGGATAAATGTGTAGTAGACAAGGGTGCCATTCATCTATGTGGGAGTCCTGACCACCTCTCCGCTGACTCTACACCCAATTCTGGAGCTAGATTTGGGTCCTATTATTGGAAATGCCATAAATGTACGAGCTGGGATGACCCCTTCACATGATAAGACCTTTATTTTGCACCCAAACAGCAGATCACACACGTGGCTTTGATCTTTATTTCTGTTAGAATTATGGGTTAATATTCAGTGACAATCTAATAGTACACCCAGTCCTGGAGACGGCTTCTGGTTCTTTTTCATTAGCCCTTATTGTCCGGTAATGTGGTTTCTCCCAGTGATTTCCATGGAGCTCTTTGGAAAAATATTCAACACGGTGAGCGCAGTGGGCAACCTGTTCACAAATCCTTACCGAGTGCGGGAGGTGGCACTTTTGGACTATGTCGGATGCCATCGAATTCGGGAAGAAGGACGAGTCTTACTCTACAAGAGCAAGTCGGCAAAATCGTGGGAATGTCTCTTGGTAAATCCACTCTCGCCACAAAATGCTTTTCGGTAAGTTCACAACTGGCTTTCTCCAGGGCAGCTTGCTAAACTGTTACCAATTTTGGCAATCTGGAAATGACATCAAGGGGAGTTAAGAATTGTGTCAACATGTCCATTCCCTGCTTTGACATTTATGGGATATTTATGGGATATAAGGGAGTTATTCACTACTCGAACCTGAAATCCTGACTCTAGGTAATCTTATGTACACTGATTACATCAACAGAAGCACTGATCTCTCCCTAAAGATGGAGTCACACTAGCGTATGAAAAAAAAAAATCGGTCTGCTGCTGATCCAGAAAAGTAGGACAAGTGTCATGCGAATGCAATTCGATTTTTGTCACCTAGCATCCGTATGACATCCTTATGCAATGCATTTTTAACATCATCGTTTACATACAGTAATGCTCTATGTAATTAATGCTAGTTTACAAATTAATAAAGCAATCTTATATACAGATATAGAAAGACTATATAGATATCCTGTAGACCTATAATATATGCCACCATTTAGTCCTTTCATATAGCACTAAAAGGTGTTTAGCCTTATTTAACCTATTAAATAAATAAATAATTAGAAAACAATGCGTCAGGGTTCCCCACTATTTTTTTTTTTTTTTTGTAACCAGTCAAGGTAAAGCAGACAGCTGTCAACTGATATTATCAGGCTGGGAAGGTCCCTGGTTATTGGACCTTTCCCAGCCTAAAAATATCAGCCCGCAGCTGCCCCAGAAGTGGCGCATCACATGAGATGCACCAATTCTGGTACTTGACCCGGCTGTTCCCGATTGCCCAGGTGCTGTGCCAACTGGGGTAATGGTTTATGGGGTTGATGTCAGCTGGCATCAAACCCAGGGGTTAGTAATGGAGAGGCTTCTATCCCAGATGAGCACTGAGTCGTTTAATAACATTGGTCAGAGTGCAATGCAATGTTTTCTCGCGTTGCACTGCTCCGTTTTATACGCCAGTGTTGGCAAACCCTAATACTAGTTTCCTACAATGAAAAATGATTGTCAGAAATTATTAAAGAAGTTAAAACAAATTATCGCCTATCCACAGGATAAGTGGTTGTCCAATCGCTGGTACCTGCAACAATCTGCATAAGAATTTTATTTCCTTTTGCAAAATGTTGCACCAGGTCTAACGCCCGTGTGCTGCTCCATTCATTCTCTATTGGACTGCTGGAAAAAGGTGAGTGATCAGCAGCCCCAAAGGGTACGAATAGAGCAGCAGTCGAGCATGTGCTCTGACGCTGCATTGTAACAGGCATAATATTTCTTCATTCTGGCGATCAGTGCGGGTCACAGCGATCAGACTTCCAGATATCAGCCTCCCAACGAACAGCAAGTTATCACTTATCCTGCATTACAGGTGATAACTTGTTTTTCTCTTCGCCACGACAGCACCCACTGAGAGAGGGGATCCGCCCCTAGGAACAGGAAACCTACAGAGAGATAAAAGGGGATGTCCCCCTCAATCCCTCAGTTGGTTTGAGCGGCAGGAGCCGGCACCTATGGCGACTCCCCTTGGAGAACGCATTACGGACCAGAGCGTCCTGGCTCAGCGTGAGAGCGCGACTCAGCGTCAAGGCTACCAGCACCCCCAGGTATGATGCAAGGCCGGGAATGGAGCACCGAGCTCAAAAAGGACGCTGTAAGATGCTGAACGCTGATTCCATACCTGACTCCTTGCGGATGGTCAGTGGTATGGTCCGGACTGACAGCGTAGACCGGGAGAAGCCGTCCTGACGCGTATGAGGCGCAGCACGGTGCAGAAGGCCAGCAGCCGGGGGCTTGGCATGGTGGGCCTGAGACCCAGAGGGACGATGAGCGCTGCGGCAGATTGACTCCCCCCCTCGGCTGATAATGACTGCGTGAGGCAGGGGTCCGGGTGTGGCCGTCCTCGCTCACGGATACAGCACGATATGGCTGGAGTGGAACTGGTGCGCGTTTGCGCAGATGGTCTGCAGTTGAAGGCCTCGTATGGCCACGGATAAAAGTGGTAGACAGGAAAGCGAACCACGTCTCAGAACGCCTCATATGGCGGTGCAAGGTACACCCACATGAAGTGGTGGAGGTGCTACCGTAGAGCAGCAGAAAGAGTGGACGCTCTAGACAGAGTGGTTCCACGGAAAGAGGTGGTAGACGGTGAAACAAACCACGTCTTAGGCTGAGTTTCCACAGCCGGTACCATGTGTTAATCATCAAGGAGACGCTGGGCTGCTCTCTTTAGGTGGCTGCTGAGCATATGAAGGCCGAGCAATTACCAGATTCGGAGACCAGCTGAAGATCCCTGATCTGGTTGATGTGTGGGGGAAAAAAAAAAAAAAAGTGCACAGGCCGAAGGTCTAACCTCACCCTGCTCCCTGAAGGGGAAGCTCAGTATAGCTGGACCCTCAGCTTGCAATTGGCGGCTGCAGCACCCGGCAGGGGTCAGTGAAGCAGCCTGCAGGAGTTCACTCTTCCTCCTGCTCTCCGAGGGTCGGCGGCCATTCCAGTCCGAATGTGACTGCTCTCGTTAGATGGCAGCAGCTAAGTAGCAGGAAGCCAGGCAAGTACCAGAATGGAATACCAGTCATAGATCCTGGTAGACAGCAGCATACTGGTAGCAGTCCTAGGGGCACACACACACAAGTGCTGAGGTATGCTTACAGAGATGGGCTTCTATGCCTTGGTAAGGCTACATCTTTTGATCTGACTTCAGCTAATTGCATGTTTGTCTGCACAGAGCCTTATGGGGGACTTCAGAATAACTCTGTGAAGTGTATGGTTCAGTGTTATAGTTTAATTATAGAAGGATAGGGAAAATGAAGGGAGGTCAGCTCACCAGTCTCGGTTGCGATCCATAATCCTCCTGCGCACGGAGTCACCTTGATCAGGGGTGTTGACTGAAGCAAAATAAAGGATGGAATCTCCAGCGCTGGACTTCAGTTAAAAATACATCATTTATTGTAAATTCTTAAAATCGAACAGAAAAAAGTGTGGATAAGGACATACAGGCTGATGGGGTCTCTGGTGGTCTCCAACCAACGCGTTTCGACCTAGAGGGTCTTACTCATGGTTCACACTAGACCAATACTGACGACTACAAATAGTACAAAAACTAGTAAATCACAGGTGTTGGACAAAAGAATTAATGAAAATAGGGAGTATCCCTACCAGTTAACTCTTGCAAACACTCAGCCTAATGTGGAGCTGAAACAAAAACTAGTCGGAAAAACAGGAAAAAAAAAAAAAAAACTAATAAAAAGATATCATAAGAATATAATAACAATCACAAAAATTATCAGAATAACCAGAATTGAATAGGACTAAGTAGAATGTAAATATACAGAAGAAAATATCAATCTAATTGCAATATTAAATCAAGTCGTTTGTTCATACCTAATGGTACTCTTGTATTTAATTTAAAAATCCAAAAGGATTCACGATTTAATAATTTTCTCCTGAAATCACCTCCCCTAGTAGATCTATAGACTTTCTCTATTGCTATAATTTTGAGACTATCAGTTTTACCTCCATGAACAGTTTTACAATGATAAGAAACTGCTGAAATATTATAATTACTACTAGTAGCTTCTGACAAGTGTTCCCTAATTCTCTTTTTAAGAGGTCCTATTGTGCAGCCTACATATTGTAGGTTACAAAAAACGCATTCAATAACATATATTACTCCTTCTGAATTACAATTTATGTGAGACTGAATAGGGTATGATATGCCAGTAACACTAGAAGTGAATCTGCTGGTTTTAACCACATAGTTGCAGACTTTACAGGGATGATGTCCACATTTGGAAAAGCCTTTATATGACAACCAAGTATTATTTTTAGTTCTCCTATTACTGATAAAAAGACTGGGGGATAAGATATCGCTCAAAGCAGGAGCTTTCCTGGCTATGTATCATATCTGGGTATTGTCCAGAATTTGACCAAGTTTATTATCATTGTGTAAAATAGGTAAATTATTTTTTGACAATGTCCGTTATCTTATTGAATTGTGGACTGTACATGGTAGAAAAACTAACTATAGGACGGTCATAATTATTACAGGGGGCCCGTGTGCGATTCTTTTTCTTGTTAGCAGTAACTCCAGTGTGTACAAGGCTCAAAGGAGATTCATTCAGCAGGGTGTGTCTATCGATCCTGCTGACAATATTATCAGCTTTCCTTAGCATCCAATTAGCATATCCTCTGTCCTTAAGTCTAGAGAGGGTTTTGTTTGATTCTTTAGCAAATGTTATAGGTGAACTACAATTTCTTTTTAACCTAATTAATTCTCCCACTGGAATGTTTTTAACCACGTGCTTGGGGTGACAAGAATAAGCTTGTAAAATTGAATTTGTATCTGTGGGTTTTCTGAAAGGAAAAACGCAGACCTTTGGGTTGTCAGGATTCACAGACAAAGTCACATCCAGATAACTGATAGAAAAATCCGACACTGTAAATGTAAATGAAAGATTAAAATCATTCATATTAATATAGCTAATGAAATCACTAATCCCTGAGATGTCTCCCTTCCAAATCAAAATCAGGTCATCTATAAAGCGGCCATATAGTTGTATATTTTGTGAAAAGGGATTATTGTTACATAAGATATATTTCTCTTCCCAAACAGCTACTGTAATATTAGCTAAAGCTGGGGAACATTTACCCCCCATACTTCTTGTTTTTGTAAGAAAAAAATTCCATCAAATGAAAAATAATTATGTGAGAGAAGAAAGGAAACTGCATCCACAATGAAGGATTGAATTTCTATCACATATGTGCTATATTTGTCCAAAAAGAATGTGAGACTAGAGATAATCACATTGTGTGGTATGGACGGGTATAAACCCACCACATCACAAGTAATCCATGAATATTCTGGTGACCAATGATAATCATCCAAGGCAGAGATTAACATTTTGGTGTCTCTGATATATCCTGGAAGATCAATGACCAAAGGTTGTAGGTAATGATCAACCCACTCTGCCAATTTCTCTGAAAAAGACCCTATCCCCGAAATTATAGTTCTAAAGGGGGGGGGAACAAATTCTTGTGGATTTTAGGAAACGCATGATAAATGGGAATCACAGGGTTCTTGATATTAACATAATCATAAACTTTCTGTGTTATGGCCCCTGTGACTAAACCATCGTTTAATAATTTTGACAAATCACACTGAAATTTAGACGTGGGATCACTAGAAATCTTGGAATAGGTAGCAGAATCATTCAAAATGCGCAGATTTTCTGAGTAATACAGACCAGCATTAAGCACGACTACTCCACCCCCTTTATCTGCCTGTCTCACCAGAATGTCAGCATTATCTTTTAACTCTTTCATAGCTGCTCTCTCTTGTGCTGTTAAATTGTCATATGTCATTTCTGTTATTTTATCAAGCTCCACTAAATCTTTCTCTATTAGTTCTTGGAATATATCTAGAATAGCAGGTCTGGACTAAACTGGATAAAACCCTGGATTGGGCATATTAAAGAGATCATTTAAAGTCCTATTTTTTGGTAAGGAATGTGATTGTAAGTCTCTAAGAGTGGAATAGCCTATAAGATCTTTAAAAGAAAAATTTCCATAGGGAAAAATTAACTCAGGAATATTTGTAGATCCAGACAGTGACAAGGTCTCTGAAGAGGTGGACTGGTAGTCAAAATGACATTTCAAAGTTAAATTTCTGGCAAACTTATTCACATCTAGAAGAGTCTGATAAATATCAAATTTGTTGACTGGACTAAATCCCAAGCCTTTGCTCAAGAGAGTCATATGAGCTTCTGATAGGATATAGCTTGAAAGATTTATTACAGGGCATGTTGATATCTCCTCCTGTTTCTGAAGTGGTAGTTTCTTTTTATGTTTCCTCCCCGCTCTTCTCCGTCGTTTTTTGATCTCCTTACGATAATTCCATCACTACGGATATCCTCAGAATGATTAGTGTTGAAGGAAGCATCTAAGAACTAGACTATAGTTTAGACCTTTTCTTGCAACTTAACTACTCCACCCATAAAGGGCACGATCCAGCACCTTGTCTCAGTGAAGATTGCCAGCTGCGGCTCGTTAATTGGCTCCTTCGGGTGAGGTCACTCTGACAATTGAGATGTACCATTCAGAGTGGAGGTTATCTGGAACTCTGAGAGGGTGCCCCTTGAATGTAACTGTGGGCCTGGTCTCTTGTTTGGCACCTTCAAGCGGGGCTGTAAGTCTATCTGTACCCAATGGGGCCTATGTATATCATATGGTATAATAGAGTCTGAATACATTATAGCGCCTCTATGAATCATACTGCATCACAGAATACTTCATGGTACTTCATAGTACTTCATGGTGCTTCATAGTACGAAAGATATGCAGTGAAAGGTGGACACCACTGTATAAATTACCAAATACTACGGCCCGGTGCAGACATGCGCCAAAGATGAATCAAAAGGAAAAAGAAAAAGGCGCAAATAGTGAAGCACACACAGCCAATAATATAATTCATTGTACGTCATATTGCTTCATGGTACGTTATGGTACTTCATGATATGCATAGTACTTCTGGTTGCATCATAGCGCATCATATTGCTTCATGGTACTTCGTGGTATTTCATAGTACTTCTGGTTGCATCATAGTATGCCAAAGCGCATCATATTGCTTCATGGTACTCCATGGTACTTCATGATACGTCATAGTACGTCATTATATCTCATAGTACTTCTTAGTACTTCTGGTGGGATCATAGTGCATCATAGTTTGCCATAGCGCATCATATTGCTTCATGGTACTTCATGATGTGTCATAGTATGTCAATGTATGTCATAGTACTTCGTAGTACTTCTTGTTTAATCGTAGTGCATCATAGTATGCCACAGCGCATCATATTGCTTCATGGTACTTCTTGATATGTCTTAGTACGACATCGTATGTCATAGGACTTCATTGTGCTTCTTGTTTACATCATAGTAAGTCATAGTACTTCATAGTACTTCATCATGTTTAGTATTGCATCATAGTACTTCAGGTACTATGGTCATCATAGTACTTCAGGTGGCATAATAGTACTGCATAGTGCATGGTACTTCATAGTACTACGTCATACTTAGTATTGCATCATAGTACTTCATAGTGCATCATTTTGCTTCCTAATATTTCATATTGCTTCAGGGTACTTCATAGTACTACATCATATGAAGTACTATGATGCAATACTAAATATTTCTTCATAGTACTTCATAGTGCTTCATAATACTTCATATTACTTCATGGTACTACATCATACTTAGTATTGCATCATAGTACTTCAGATTACTTCATGGTACTTTATAGTACCTTCATAGTGCTTCATAGTACTTCATATGGCTTCATGGTACTTAGTGCTTCATGGTACTTCATATGGCCTCATATTACTTCATGATGCTTCATGGTATGGTACCTTCATAGTATGAGGAGGAATACGATCAAGAACTCTGATATCTACCGCAGAAAGAAACCTGCAGAGAGCCAAAACACACCTGTTGTCCCTATTGACCCTCCTGGTCATGGTAATAAATACCTTCAGAGCCTGTCCCTGTTTGCTCTCCATGTCAGAGGAGTGGACAACTCCGGAGCACACCTCCTCAGCCACCCTACCCTGCATCAAGGGGAATGGGTGCTCAGCCGGCGCATCTTCAGTATGATAGTGGCTATATGGGGTATGTCGGAGAGAGACCTGTTTGCTACAAGGGCCAATAGGCGGGTCGAAAGGTTCGCTCCACTGTACAGAACAGACAGTTCGGATGTACTCGACACCCTTCAAACCCCTTGGACGGTTCACTAGACCCTCCGATGTTACTGTCACCAACTGTTACCAGGATGATAAGGCAAAAAGGAGCGAGAGTCATCTTAATAGCCCGTTTGAGCCAAAAAGCCATGGGTTTCATGGCTGAGAGCCATGTTATGGGTTCTCCCTCTGGATCGGGACCTATGCTCGCAAAGACCCTGTTACCACCCTCAGGTCAAAGGTCTACACCTCACGGCATGGAATTTGAGAGGCAGTTACTGAAGCTAAAGGGTTTCTCAGATGACTTAATTGGCACCCTCTTGCAGGAAAAGCTTTACATTTCCATTCAGCAGACCTTTCTGGGGAGGGTCTTATCCCTGCCATAGTAGAGCTCCTGCAGAAAGGGCGTGAGTTCGGACTTGCGGTTAACACCCTAAAAGTCCAAGTTTCAGCTCTGGAGGCCTCGTATAATTATGACGTTCGGGCAGCGAAGGGGTAGCTCGATCTATCTCTGCTTGCCAGCAAGCAAACCCAAACCCGGTTCACATTCTTCAAAAACCGCCTTGGGACCTTAGCTTAGTCCTAGATGCTTTCACACAGGGACCGTTCGGGCCCATACACTTGGCCTCAATAAAGTGCGTTTCATTGAAGGCCGCCTTATTGGTAGCTTTAGTATTAGCAAGGAGAATGCATGATCTCCAGGTCCTGTCATTAGATCCTCCTGCCTGACAATATTTCAGGACAGAATAGTGTCAAAGACGGACCCATCCTACTTCCCTACAGGGGCTGCTAAATTTCATAGATCCAAGAAATCTACCTTCCCTCTTTTTTATGATTGCCCGGCAATACCAGAGAAGGAAAGATAGTATTGCCTAGACGTAAAGGGGGGCCATCTTAGTCTATATAGTTAACTCTAAGCCCTGGAGGCAGAGCAGGGCTCTTTTTGTCTCTTTCCAGGGTAACAAGAAGTGTGGATCAGAAACGCAATTGCATTGGCATATTTGACAAAAAGAAGGCCCGCCACAGGGCATGAGGGCACATTCTGCACAAGCCATATCTTCTTCCTGGGCCTAAAGGACGGATGTCCCAATTGAGCTAACATGTAAGGCCGCAACCTGGTCTTCTCCTTCTGCCTTTTATAGTCACTACAGGCTAGATTTATCTTATTCCAATAACTTAACCTTTGGTAGATCTATCCTTGACACGGTAGGCCCTCCCAGGTGATTATCTCTGAAAATCTCTCAGTGGGTGCTGTCGTGGCGAAGAGAAAAAAACGGATTACTTACCGGTAATACTCTTTTGTAGAGCCACAACAGCACCCTCTCACTTCCCTCCCTTAATATATGTACACGTGGTTCACTCTGGTGGGTGAAGGATAGAGGCTGTATATAAATATGTGAAATGTATACAGCGAAATATATATATATTGTGGTGTAGTGACCACTGTGTCCACTAGGGGGCGCTGTATAGATGTCCCAGGAGAGTGGATGAATGGCAAGATACTGAATGACCGTTGTGTATCTCAAGGTGGGTGGCCTTGAGATGGAGATTAAGTGTGTGTTAATCAATGTGTCAGGGACTAGTTACCTACAAACCCACACAGGGGGTGTTTTTAATAACGCTATTGTAAAGTGTACACTGTGTTCCAAATTATTATGCAAATGATATTTTTCTCTGATTTTCCTAAATAGTCGGTACAAATGACAGTCAGTCTAATAAAGGTCATCACCCGTTAGAGTATGCATCGAATTTTATTGAAGAAACCTCCCAATGATAACAGTATAATCTCCAAAATGAATAAAAACTCAAATTGCACTGTTCCAAATTATTATGCACTGTAGAATTTCTAAACATTTGATATGTTTTAAAGAACTGAAAATGCTCATTTGTGGAATTTGCAGCATTAGGAGGTCACATTCACTGAACAAAAAGGATATTTTGGAGTTAAATAGCTTAACAGGCCAAGTTACATGTTAACATAGGAACCCTTCTTTGATATCACCTTCACAATTCTTGCATCCATTGAACTTGTGAATATTTTGGAGAGTTTCTGCTTGTATTTCTTTGCATGAAGTCAGAATAGCCTCCCAGAGCTGCTGTTTTGATGTTAACTGCCTCCCACCCTCATAGATCTTTCGCTTGATGATACTCCAAAGGTTCTCTATAGGGTTGAGGTCAGGGAAAGATGGTGGCCACACCATGAGTTTATCTCCTTTTATGCCCATAGCAGTCAATGACTTAGAGGTATTCTTTGCAGCATGAGATGGTGCAGTGTCATGCATGAAGAGGATTTTGCTCCTGAAGGCACATTTCTGCTTTTTATACCATGGAAGACAGCGGTCAGTCAGAAACTCTATATACTTTGCAGAGGTCATTTTCACACCATCAGGAACCTTAAAGAGCCCTACCAGCTGTTTCCCCATGATTCTGGCCCAAAACATGACTCCTCCACCTCCTTGCTGACGTCGCAGCCTTGTTAGGACATAGTGGCCATCCGCCAACCATCCACTACTCCATCCATCTGGACCATCCAGGGTTGCTCGACACTCATCAGTAAACAAGACTGTTTGAAAATTAGTTTTCATGTATGTCTGGGCCCACTGCAACCATTTCTGCTTGTGAACACTGTTTAGGGGTGGGCGAATAGTAGGTTTATGCACCACAGCATGCCTTTGAAGGATCCTACACCTTGAGGTTCGAGGGACTCCAGAGGCACCAGCAGCTTTAAATATCTGTTTGCTGGTTTGTAATGGCTTTTTAGCAGCTGCTCTCTTAATCCGATGAACTTGCCTGGCAGAAACCTTCCTCATTCTGCCTTTATCAGCACAAACATGTCTGTTCTCAGAATCAACCACAAATTTCTTAAAAGTATGATGATCACGTTTAAGTTTTTGGGAAATATCTAATGTTTTCATCTCATGACCAAGGCATTGTACCATTTGATGCTATTCAGCAGCAGAGAGATCCGTTTTCTTTCCTAAATTCCTTGAAACCTGTGCCCTGCTTAATAATGTGGAACATCATTCTTAAGTAGTTTTCCTTTAATTGGGCTCACCTGGTAAATTAATTATCACAGGCGTTTGAGATTGATTTCAGTGATCCAAAGAGCCCTGATACACAATACCATCTATGAGTTTATTTGAAAAACAAAAAATTACATCTTTATGACACTTAAATCCAATTTGCATAATAATTTGGAACGCAGTGTGTATGTGTGTGTGAAGGACCTGTGATGAGGTCATAGTCATGTGGCTCGGTGAGCGTGGCTATGGACCCTATAATGTGGCTAGGGTAGGTCACATGGTGGTGAATGCTTGGACCCGGTTGGTCCAGTGTGGAAGGTCCCGCTGAGATGGGGCTTCCTGCCTGACAGCACGTGTGGACGCTGTGAGTAATGGCTGCAAGTGCCTGAGAGTTCCCTGGAGGGAATGAATGTCTGCAGTATGGAGAAGCAGCCATGAGAGAGCCCTGATGGGGTGAGATATAACTGTGAGGCTGAAAAGCCTGCGTATTGGACATTGCTAACAGAGTGAAACTCTGTCATGGACGCTATGCCGTTTATGTATTGCTGGTCATGGTTTATGATGTTTAATAAACCGCATGGACTACACTGGTTTATGGAAAACCTGTGCTGGATCTGATTTTGTGGCTGCCAAGTGAGTGATCCCCTACTTAAATGACAGCGCTACCTCACAATATATATATATATATTAGGATCGCTTACTGAGCAAATTGACTAAAGCATGTGTGGCGGTTCCTCTTGTTCTCTGTAATCCAACTGAGGGAGCGAGGGGGAGCGCCCCTTTTCTCTCTGTAGGTTTCCTGTTCCAGGGGCGGATCCCCTCTCTCAGTGGGTGCTGTCGTGGCTCTACAAAAGAGTATTACCGGCAAGTAATCCGGTTTTTAATTAGACGCACCACTTTGACTAATATTATAATGTGTAACTGATCGTGATCATATTTTGCTTCATGAACATGATAATAAAGCCGAGGGACCCCTTTCCATAAGAGCTTACAATCTAGATGCTATGGGAGGAATGACACAATAGATGCATTACAGTTTTGTCCCTGGAAAAAGCCCCCCTGTATTGGCAAAGGGGATTCAAATAAACCTGCAGGAACCAGTCCCTTAAGGGGGTTTTACACTAAGCGATATCGCTAGCAATATCGCTAAAACGTCACTGGTTTTGTGACGTTATAGCGATATTGCTAGCGATATCGCTATGTGTGATACTTACCTCCGACCGGCTCCCCCGCTGTCCATCGCTGATCGCGCGAGAATGTCCGGCTCCATTTCTCGTCGTCTGCTTCCTGCTGGGCTTCCTGCTGTGACGTCCAGCGACGCGTGGAGGCGGGCGGGAGGACGCAGGATCGCTGTGTGTGAATGGTAAGTATCGTGCGCTGCGTCGCTGCTGCATCACTGTGAGATCTTTCTGTATGAAAGCTCACTAGCGATCATTTAGCGATGCACCAGCGATCCTGACCGGGTCGGATCGCTGGTTGGATCGCTGGTGCATCGCTAAATGTAAAAGGGCCTTTAGCCCAGTATCTGAGCCAACACAGATATGAAGTGCCGGTGGATGTTGCAAGGGTAGCTAACTGAGGACTTTTTGAGATATTTGCTACCACATCAAATTGTGGTCAAGTGCTGTCAATCTGCTTATGAGTTTGCCAATGAGCCAGCTAATGGGTGCAGCATGAGAGAAGTCCTGCAGTGCAAAAATATAAGGGAAGATGAGGGTCATAAAATATTAATGCTAGCCCCATAACACCTTCACTATTTTTCTGTTCATGGAGCCTTGTCCGAACATGTGCATGGTAATACTTGGTGACTGCTCATAGTAATGCAGTTCATGTTTATTTAAAGAAAATGTGTAATCACAAAGCGACCTAATGTTTAAATCAGGTTTTTGTTAAATGTATTTAAAAAAAACAAACAACTTTTCTATATCAAAATCTGTACAGTAGGGGGGGCGTGGCTATGTAGTGAGAGAGAGAGGACGCTGGACGGGAGAGCTCCTTATAATCCTGCTTAATCCTGGACGCTGGGCCCTTTTTCAGCGATATGTTTGGGGCTGCCTGGACCCCTCTGGACACCGGGATCCCCCTGGACCCCCGCAGGAGGACGGTGAGCGGCTTTCTGAGGGAGCGGCTGGGAGGACCGGAGCGGAAGGCTGATCCCCACGAGGCGGCGGCCATCTTGGACGCGCGGCTCTGCTACTGTGAGCTGCGCGTCGGCTCATACCGCTGCACCGCTGCTCGGGCAGTGAAGAAATCGGCTGACAGGATAGAGGGGGACACGCGGTGAGAAAGATTGGGCCCTGCGTGCTCTTTCCCCCTCCGCTAACTAATCACTGCACCGGCTGGCACCATTACTGTGGGGGGCTCTGAATATCTCCCCCCCCCCCCCCACTGCTGCTGTCTCTGTGGGGACCCCTCTCCCTCCCCTGGCCACAAGGAACCATATAGGCATAATACTGGTTGCCGTCCTCGCAATCTCATGTGACCTCCTTTTCTGTGGCCTGAGCTACAATTATCTATTAGGCTATGTGCACACGGTGCGGATTCTGCTGCGTTTCCACAGCGGTTTTGCCCCTGCGGAAACGCAGCAGTTCCGCTGACATAGTACAGTACAATGAAACCCTATGGGGTTTCAAAAACGCTGTGCTCACGGTGCGTTTTTTTTCCGCGCGGTTTTGCTGCGGTTTACAAACTGCAGCATGTCAATTGTTTGGGCGGTTTCCGCAGCGGTTTCACACCTTTAACATAGTAGAGGTGTGAAACCGCAGGGCAAAACCGCAGGAAAACCGCAGGTCATTTTACCTGCGGTTCCGCGCGGAAAAACCTGCAGGTAATTCTGCACCGTGTGCACATAGCCTTAACAACCCTGCTGTGTCTGCCATCTGTGGTGGGAAGTATCTGAAGTATATACCTCCAGCTGTCTTACTGCATCACACCGCAGCTAATCATGAGTCGATTCAAGGGGTCTGGAGCAGCAGAAAAACTAAAAGAATATGCAAGACCCGATCCCTCCTGAGGGTGCACGACCCCTTAGAAATACTTCCTCTCAAATTCAACGTAAAAAATCGTCCTTCTGGGGGTGAGGAGGAGACTGAACAGGAGGAATTGACCCTTAAACAAGCGTCTGAGCAATTGATGCAGGCTATCTCCCTAACCAGGACATCCCTGACCGAGAAAATTGAGGATGTTTACACGGAGGTGGGGAGACTTCGTCAAGATATGCAGACCATGAGGGGACGCATTACAGAGGTGGAGGCGAGGGTGTCCCAGGTGGAAGATACCATTACACCTATGGAGGCCAAATTAACGAAAGTGGCGGGCTCCATGAATGCTTGGAAGCAGAAGGCGGATGACTTGGAAAACAGAATACGCCGGAATAATATTCGCATCTTCGGTCTGCCTGAGCGCTCGGAAGTTCAGCATCCTAAGCAGTTTCTGGAAGATTGGCTTAAGACCTCCCTGGGAGATGAATTCTCTTCAGTGTTCGCTATTGAAAGAGCTCATAGGGTCTCTACAAAACCCCTGCCTCCGGGGGCCCCGCCTCGGCCTTTCCTGGCACGCCTCCTCAATTGTAAGGACAGAGACACCATTCTGCGTTTGGCACGACTAAAAAGTCCCATCAAGTTCAACAGTGCTGTGATCTCCATCTTCCCGGACATTTCCATGGAACTGCAGAAGCAGCGGGCACAATTCAACGAAGTCAAGTCACGAAGGTTCCTCCGTGTTTTTCACGGATCCAGCGAAGGCGACTGAATGGCTGCAGTCCCATAGGGGATCCCCTGCAAAGGAATCCTAATGAGGCAGCGATAATTTGGATCCTTTCAGTCAAAAGGTCTAATTGGAGCTCTCTCGGCGAGTATCCAGTTACTAACAATACCGGACACTGTGCTCAGTGATGGTATCCCCTTGCTTATTTTTTGATGGGGGCGTGAGACTGTGCTCCTATATTACTAGGTTCTTGTTCTGTCTTTTCTTTTTCAAAGGTTTTAGTTTTTATAGTTACTTAGGTAAATGCCACAGCCAATACCAATTTTGTTATCTAGGTGATGTCTCTGCATACTGCTTGGGCACCACTATGCTGCATATCCAGATGGGCGGAATGGGTTCTGAATTGATATGTATGACCTGGAATGTGAGAGGTATAAAAAAAACCCTGAAAGAAAATTAAGGTGTTCTCACAAATTAGACAATGTCGCCCTCACATTGTGGCTTTGGTGGAGACGCACCTGACCAGGGATACAGTTCGGTGGGTGCAAAAGCCGTGGGTACAATGGTTTATACATGCTTTCCATACCAGCTATTCAAGTGGAGTCTCGCTGTTAATACATAAAGATGTTCGGTGGGAAACCAGGGAGGCCCGGAAAGATCCTGAGGGACGGTTTGTGTTTGTACATGCGCTGATCAACTCTCAGAAATATGTTATTCTGTGTATCTACAACCCCCCCCCCCCCTCCCCGGCCAATATGTCAATTATCCAGAAGGCATTGAGTTTTGCCCTGAATTACCCAGATGCACACGTCATTTGTATGGGAGATTTTAATCTGGTCATGAATAATCACCTCGATAAATTGAGATTAGATGATGGAGTACAGAGTGGGACACCCCCCCCCCCGGTTACGTCCCAGCTGTCACAATTCATGGCGGGTAGCGGGTGGCTGGATCTATGGAGAATACGCCATCCTGAGACGAGGGCGTATACTTGCCATTCCTCCACTAAACGCTCTGTCTCGTATAGATTATATTTTTGGATCCAGCAGCCTAGCGATATGGGTAGATGATATTGAACATGGTTGTAGGGGGATTTCAGACCATAGTCTGGTTATTCTTAAACTTAAATACGGGCCATCGACCAGTAGGATAACATGGAAATTGAACCCTTTTTGACTGAAGTTGATAAAATCGCCCGATAGAACGATCGATCAGTTATGTTGCTTCTTCTCGTCCCACCCTGAACCCTGAAATATTTTATTTTGGGACGCTCTTAAAGCTTATTTGAGGGGTTGTTTATCCTCTACAATCTCTTACATTAAACGGGTGGCATCGGAGGAGGATGGCGAGATGGAGCGACGTCTGAAAGATTCGGAGACAGCCTACATATCTGATCAAACTAACAGTAACAGGGTGGAGTGGTTGACTGCTCAAAGGCTATATACTCAATATATTGACACTAAAACTAAGCGTAAATTATTTTTTGCCCGACAATCTTATTTTGAGATAGGGAATCAGGCAAGCAAATTTTTGGCTTACTTAGTGCGACAGCAGAATACAACCAACATAATTCTACAGATTCGCAGTTCGGATGGTACATTGGTTTCTTCAACTGAGGAAATACTGAAATGCTTTTCTGATTATTATAGTTCATTGTACAATTCTAAGACTGATGTTGATGGCCCGGGGTGTCTTAATTATCTGTCAGATATAGAGTTTCCCACACTGAGTCCTTCCCAACGGGCCTTTATGGATGCTGAGTTTACTTTGGAGGAGGTAGATGATGCCATAAAGGATATGGCCTCTAGGAAGGCCCTCAGGCCGGATGGATTTCCTATTGAATTGTATAGGAAATACCAGGAGATACTGGCACCCCTTTTGTTGACGGTGTTTTGTGGGATTTGGGAGGGGGGATGCATGCTGGAATCCTTCTATGAGGCTAATATAATAGTTCTTAAAAAGGAGGGAAAGGACCCTCTAGATTGTGGATCTTATCGGCCCATTAGTAAATGTGGATTATAAGATTTTTACAAAAATTTTGGCCAAAAGGTTGAATTCAGTCATATTAGACCTCATACACTCTGACCAAACTGGTTTTATGCCTGGTAAGAATACATCCATCAATATTAGACGAGTCCAGTCAGCGGTCCAATATAGCTCTCTGGTGCCGGACAATGAATGGGCATTGGCATCGCTTGATGCGGCCAAGGCCTTTGACTCTCGAATGGCCTTTTCTCCGTGCATGTTTGCAGAGATATGGATTCGGTGATAGATTCCAAAAATGGGTCAGTATTTTATACATGAAACCTAAGGCCCGGGTCATCGTAAATAATTCCATATCTGAGTCATTTTCATTACATAGGGGAACTCGTCAGGGGTGTCCCCTTTCCCTAGCCCTTTTTGCTCTTGCTATTGAGGCACTGGCAATTCGTATAAGATCTTCCCCTAATATTGCTGGTATAGAAATAGCGGGTCGGATAGATACCATAGGCCTATATGCTGACGATATGGTAATATTTATGGACAAAGTGGAGGAAACCCTGACAAAAGTGATCACTACTATAAATAAATTTGGTAAATATTCTGGCCTATATATAATTTGGGAGAAATCTGCCTTGATGCCTCTTTCCCACGCTCCAATGCCACGACTTGAGACTCTTTCCTTACTACCCATTGTAACCAATTTTAAATATCTGGGTGTTCATATTTCTCGAGGCAGTAAATTTGATCTACAACTTAATATACATCCACTACTGGAGATGGTCAAAGCCAAATTCGCGATCTGGGGTAAACTTCCACTGTCTGTAGCCGGACGTATTCATTTAATTAAAATATTACTCCCCAAGCTTAGCTACTTTCTCCAACATAGTGCTGTAGTGGTGCCCAGATCCTTTTCCGCTAATCTGAATTCCCAGATCACATCCTTTATATGGGGGAAAACCAGGCCCAAACTTAAACTATCCACTCTGCAGAGACCCAAGAAGGGAGGGGGGGCAGCGTTACCCGATTTCTTTCTGTATTATCTGGCTGGACAGGCCAAAGCCATAAGTACGTGGATGCCCGGCGGTTGCCTCCCTAATTCTGAAGATCATCTACTTCATGCCGCACAAATTAGTTGCACACTGGGTTTTTTGGAAATGAAGAAAATAAATGTCTCGCGACTGTAACCCCTGCTTCGTCTGGCACGATCAGTATGGAAACATATTAAAAGGGTGGTTGGATTTGAGGATATTGTAGCTGAAATGCCCCTATGGAATAATGGTTACCTTCCGGCGTTACTTGAACATCCATCCGCCAAGTTTTGGGCTCAGTATAGTGTCTCTACGATAGGTGATCTATATGATCATGGAACTTTGATGTCTTTTGAACAATTAGGCTGAGTTCACACGTTGCATTTTTTTTGCGTTTCCGCGGCAGTTTTAACCGCGCGATTTTGCCGCGAAAACTAAGCATTCCATGCATTCCTATGGGATTCTGCAATGCTGTGCTAATGCTGCGGTTTTTACTGCGGCCGAATCGCTTTGCGGTAAAAACCGCAGCATGCTCATTAATTTTGCGGAATCGCGGCGATCCCGCACCCATAGGAATGCATTGTTCTGCTCACTTTCTGCATGTGGCTGTGCACACCATGCGAAAAGTAAGCAGAACAATTGCGGATGGTACCCACGGTCTGGAGGAGATTGTCCTCCGGGCTTTGGGTACCATATCCCTGTAAAAAATAGAATTTAAAATAAAAAATATTGTTATTCTTACCTTGCGACGTCCCGCGCAGCCTTCCTGCCTCCACGCTCCCGGTCCCAGTAAGCCTTTGCGAAAATGCCCGCGATGACGTACGTTCTCGCGGGATCGCGAAATCTCTCAGTCATTCGCGCAACGTCATCGCGAATAACCGTGAGACGTCGCGATCCCGCGAGAGCGTACGTCATCGCGGGCATTTTCGCAAAGGATTACTGGGAACGGCTGCGCGGGACGCCGGAAGGTAAGAATAACACCTTTTTTTAATTATTTTTTACATTTTATCTTTTACTACTGATGCTGCATAGGCGGCCTCAGTAGTAAAAAGTTGGTCACACTTGTCAAACACTGTGTTTGACGAGTGTGACCAACCTGTCAATCAGTTCTCCAAGCGATGCTACAGATCGCTTGGAAAACGCTAGCATTTTTCAAGCTAATTACGCTTGCAAAATTCTAGTTTTTCCCCAGGAATATCGCGGGAATTTAAAATGCGATTTTCCAGCGGAATGGAATTCCGGAATTCTCGCGGTAATTTCTGCGAGAGTTCCGGTACGTGTGAACTTAGCCTTACAGGTTGATCACAATGTCCCGAGGTCCCAGTTCTTTCGTTATTTACAACTAAGATCAGCTTTTCAATCGCACATGAGATGTATAGGAATAGATAATGCTATTTCGTCTCTACCCTTGATAGGGATCCTTAAATCACAGGGCCCTCAAGGTCTCGTCTCCTCTCTATATTCAGTACATATATGCTGTCAGTAGGAACAGAATCTACCATAGACTCCGTTAAGAAGAAATGGGGAAGGCTCATCCCAGATACAAGGGGAGAGGAGTGGGAAGAAATCCTGGAGTCATCAACCAGGGTGTCTCCGTCTGTTAATAACAGGATGATACAATTATATATTATAAATCAATCATATTTGACTCCAACTCGACTCTTTAAGATGGGCCGATACCAATCATCGGAATGTTTGAGATGTCATTCAATAGATGCAGACTTTATTCATATGATCTGGTACTGTCCTATCGTTGCACAATATTGGAGGGAGGTGACATCACTATTGACATCTCTGGTACAAATTCCTGTTCCCCTTGAACCGCTGATCTGTCTATTTGGAGTATGGGATGAGGAGACATGGGATCAATATGTCGGGATTTTCCTACTGGAGACACTGTTTATGGCACGAAAGGTACTGGCATTGCGATGGATGGGGGGTTCATCTCCCTCTCTCGGGTCCTGGATTAATTTAGTGAATTCGATTATCCCATATGAACGCATGTTATATCAGAACAGAGGATGCCCAGGTAAATTTGAAAATATTTGGGAGAGGTGGAATTCCTCTCACCTCACTTTGTAGAGTGGAGAGGTCACATAATGAACAGCTAATTGTGTGGAAGTAGTCTGTGGTATAGTTTATGTTCTTGTAGATGTATGTATGGTTTAGAAGTTAGGTAGATCTCATAACTGGAATAATAACACGAGACCATTGTGATTTAATTGACATTATGCTTTGCTTTATTTTGTATACAACTGGTATGTACATTTTGCTTTACATTTCAATGTCGTATGAAGCATATGTATATTGTGCATTATGCTTAACATTATATACCAGTATGTGTATTGTACATCTGTTTATGGTTTAATAAGCGAATTTAAAAAAAAAAAAAATAAAAATCTGTACAGTAAAACCCCCAAATGATCTAAAAAAAAAAAATATTCAAATTTTCACACTGGTTGCTAGGGTTATTTGAGACTCATACTTCCTGTTGTTTCAGAAAATAACACGTGTACATGGCCACAATGGTCGGACCTCAACCGTATCGTATTAAATCACCTAATGAGCGTGTGCTAAGGTTATTGTGAAGGGGAAAAAGCAGTAACCTACCCCAAAATAGTATCAAGAAAAATATTGCCTGAGGATGTGGAAATAAACCTTTATGCAGCATAATTGACTGAAAATTGAAAACATTATGGGTCTCAGAAAAGCAAAAGATAAAAAATGACGAAATTGCTTTTTTTTTGCTTAGAATTTTGCCGTCCCTGGAATTTTTTTTCCTGCTTTCCGTTGCATCGCATGGTAAAATGAATGATGTTATTCAAAAGTACAACTCATCACACAAGAAAACAAGCCCTGTTACTGGTATACTAGCATGTCGACGGAAAAATAAAAAAGTTATGGCTCTTAGAAAAAGGGGAGGGAAAAACAAAAGTGCAAAAAAAAAAAGCAAAAAATGCCTCTCCCTCTTGTTAAAGGGGTTATCCAGGAATGTATTAGTTTTTTACTATGAGCCAAAAAAACAAACAGGTAATTGCTAACTACCTGCCCTGCTTGTACTATACGGTGCTGGCTTAAAGTGGTCACCGACCGCACCTGTCTGCGATTCAGCAGCTCCACGTTAACAGAGCAGCTCTTCCTCTGCTCTTCCGTTTGCTCTGTTGATGGGGTGTGACTGTCAATATCATGCTGATTGATAGCCGGCTTCCCACGATGTAGTGGCCATTTTCGGCTTGTCAGATCACTGCTGCCTGAGCAAACTCAGAGAGGCTACAAAGCCCATGCTTTCTAGTGACTCCACCTTCCAGTCGCCTAAGCTGCGCACTTTTCGGGCAACCTCGGAGTATTCAGTGGGGGTCTCGGGACCTGGACCCCACCAGCCTGCAAGTAATTAAAGTGTCTGCAACATATTAAAAAAAAAAACTACGGTAAACTCCTGAGGGCTTAGTTACTTTGTAAGCTTTCTTTTAAATACAGTATAAGGAAAAAGCTGGCACATTCATTGGTACAGAGACTTGGCCTGGAAGATCCATTCTTTCTGGACTGAAACTGTGCCAGCTGGGTTATTAAATGACAGGTTTGGGCAGAGTTAAATCTGTCTTAAGGATGCAAAAATGTCAGCAATTTCCTTGTATTCGGTTGCTGGAAGAATTAGGTTTCACTATTGGGTTAATTTTTAAGCAAATGTGAATCCGTGGAATTTCCTCATTTAACCCCTTCCTGACATGAGACGTACTATCCCGTCCATGGGACCCGGGCCCCTATGCCCATGGACGGGATAGTACGTCTACCGCGATCAGCGGCGCCCACATGGTGAGCGCCACTGATCGCGGCCGGGTGTCAGCTGATTATCACAGCTGACACCCGGCACAATGTGTCAGGGGCAGTCACGGACCGCCCCCAACACGTTAACCCCTTGCACACCGTGATCAAACATGATCGCGGTGTACCGGGGGTTAAAGGGAAGCATCGGCAGGGAGGGGGCTCCCTCCGTGCTTCCCTGAGCCCCCCACGGCAGCACAATGTGCAGCGCTGCTGCGGGGGGCTCCTTTCCTGCAGGCCCCCGAATCCAAGATGGCGACGGGGGCCTGCAGGAAGCTGGTTTCCTCAGTGCCTGCAAAGCGCAGGCATGAGGAAGCCTTCTGCAGTGCCTGTGACAGATTGCTGATCTGTCACAGTGATCTGTGATGTCCCACCTGGGACTATTTAATAAAGTAAAAAAAAAAAAAAAAAAAGTGTTAAAATAAATTAAAAAAAATCGCCAAATAAATTAGAAAAAAAAAAAATATTCCCCCAAATAAATCCATTTTTTAGAAATAAAAAAAATCCCAATAAAAGTACACATATTAGGTATCGCCGCGTCCGTTACGACCCGCCCTATAAAACTGTCCCATTAGTTAACCCCTTTAGCGAACCCCTTAAAAAATAAAAATAAAAAACGAAGCAAAAAATGATTTATTATCATACCGCCAAACAAAAAGTGTAATAATGCGCGATCAAAAAGACGCATATAAATATCCATGGTACCGCTGAAAACGTCATCTTGTCCCGCAAAAAACGAGCCACCACACAGCATCATCCGCAAAAAAATAAAAAAGTTATAGCTCGCAGAATAAAGCGATGCAAAAATAATTATTTTTTATATAAAATAGTTTTCATTGCATAAAACCGACAAAACATAAAAAAAGACCTAAATAAGGTATCGCTGTAACCATACTGACCCGAAGAATAAAACCGCTTTATCAATTTTATCGCACGCGGAACGGTGTAAACGCACCCCCCCAAAAGAAATTCATGAAACGCTGGTTTTTGTTCATTCTGCGTCCCAAAAATCGGAATAAGCGATTAAAAAATGTCACGTGCCCGAAAATGGTACCAATAAAAACGTCAACTCGTCCCGCAAAAAATAAGACCTCACATGACTCGGTGTTTCAAAATACGGAAAAATTAGAGCTCTCAATATGTGGTGATGCAAAAGCTATTTTTACAATAAAAAGCGTCTTTTAGCGTGTGACAGCTGCCAAACATAAAAACCGCCATAAATAGTAAATCAAACCCCCCATTATCACCCCCTTAGTTAGGGAAAAATAATAAAATTAAAAAAATGTATTTATTTCCATTTTTCCGTTAGGGTTAGGGTAGGGTTAGGGCTGAGATTAGGGTTAGGGGTGTGTTGGGGTTCGGGTTGGAGTTAGAATTGGGGGGTTGCTACTGTTTGGGCACATCAGGGGCTCTCCAAATGCAACATGGCGTCTGATCTCAATTCCAGCCAATTCTAAGTTGAAAAAGTCAAATGGTGCTCCTTCTCTTCCAAGCTCTGCCATGCGCCCAAACAGTGTTTTACCCCCACATATGGGGTATCAGCCTACTCAGGTCAAATTGCAAAACAATTTTTGGGGTCCAATTTCTCCTGTTACCCTTAGGAAAATAAAAAATTGGGGGCAAAAATATCATTTTTGTGGAAAAAAATGATTTTTTTATTTTCACGCCCGAGCATTATAAACTTCTGTGAAGCCCTTGGGGGTTCAAAGTGCTCACCACACATCTAGATAAGTTCTGTGGGGGGCCTAGTGTCAAAAATGGGGTCACTTGTGGGGAGTTTCAATAGTTTAGGTACATCAGGGGCTCTCCAAACGCACATGACACCCGCAGACTATTCCATCAAAGTCTGCATTCCAAAATGTCACTACTTCCCTTCCGAGCCCCGACGTGTGCCCATACTGTAGTTTTCTCCCACATATGGGGTATCAGCATACTCGGGACAAATTGGACAACAACTTTTGGGGTCCAATTTCTCCTGGTACCCTTGGGAAAATAAAAAAATGGTGACTAAAAGATCATGTTTGTGGAAAAAATACGAATTTTTTATTTTCACGCCCGGGTGTTATAAACTTCTGTGAAGCACTGGGGGGTTCAAAGTGCTCACCACACATCTAGATAAGTTCCTTGGGGGGTCTAGTTTACAAAATGGTGTCATTTGTGGGGGGTTTCCACTGTTTAGGTACATCAGGGGTTTTCCAATCGCGACATGGTGTCCGATCTCAATTCCAGCCAAAAACGTCAAATGGCGCTGCTTCCCTTCCGAGCTCTGCCATGCGCCCAAATAGTGGTTTACCCCCACATGTGGGGTATCAGCGTACTCAGGACAAGTTGCACAATAACTTTTAGGGTCCTGTTACCCTTGGAAAAATAAGAATTGAGGGTGAAAAGATAATTTTTGTGGAAAAAATGATTTTTTAATTGTACGGCTGTATGTTATAAACTTCTGTGAAGCCCTTGGGGGTTCAAAGTTCTAACCACACATCTAGATAAGTTCCTTAGGGGGTCTAGTTTCCAAAATGGTGTCATTTGTGGGGGGTTTCCACTGTTTAGGTACATCAGGGACTCTCCAAACGTGACATGGCGTCCGATCTGAATTCCAGTCAATTTTGCATTGAAAAAGTCAAACGGCGCTCCTTCCATTCTGAGCTCTGCCATGCGCCGAAACAGTCGTTCCCCCCCACATATCAGGTATCAGCGTACTCAGGACAAATTGCACAATAACTTTTGCAGTCCAATTTCTCCTGTTACCCTTGGTAAAATAAAAAAAATTGAACCTGAAGTATTTTTTCTGTGAAAAAAAGTTAGATGTTCATTTTTTTTTAAATATTCAAAAAAATTCCTGTGACGCAGCTAAAGGGTTAATAAACGTCTTGATTGTGGTTTTGAGCACCTTAAGGGGTGCAGTTTTTAGAATGGTGTCACTTTTGGGTAGTTTCTATCATATAGACCCCTCAAAGTGACCTCAAATGTGATGTGGTCCTAAAAATAAAATGGTGTTGTAAAAATGAGAAATCGCTGGTCAACTTTTAACCCTTATAACTTCCTAACAAAAAAAAATTTTGGTTCCAAAATTGTGCTGATGTAAAGTAAACATGTGGGAAATGTTAGTTATCAAGTTTTTTGTGTGCTGTATCTCTGTGATTTAAGGGCATAAAAATTCAAAGTTGGAAAATTGCGAAATTTTCAAAATTTTCGCCAAATTTCCGTTTTTCTCACAAATAAACGCAAGTTATTTGAATGAAATTTTACCACTAACATGAAGTACAATAGGAAAAAGAAAAAAGGTCCAGCTTTGCAAATTCAAGTCCAATTTATTGTTAAAAACAAGTCCAAAACAGAGCAAAAAATGGTGTGTTCACATGAGTAACAAGTAGTAGATTACGCGTTTCGAACAATAGTTTGTTCTTTCTCAAAACTACTTCCCTTGGGTGTTACTGCAATATATACTCTTTACACCCAGTAAATTAAAAACACATGGTGTGAAGGGAGAAAAAAAAAAAAAAAAAAGTACAATATGTCACGAGAAAACAATGTCAGAATCACCGGGATCCATGGAAGCGTTCCAGAGTTATGACCTCATAAAGGTACAGTGGTCAGAATTGTAAAAATTGGCCCGGTCATGAACGTGCAAACCACCCTTGGGGGTGAAGGGGTTAATGTACCAGGCTTGATTGCTGATCTGATGACCAGAACTACCAGTGTCATAGATCTCTATGATGCTGTTGGTTTGGGACATTAGATCCCCTGTTGGGTCTGTATGTGTCTCTAGAGTCCAAGTGTAGAAATAACCAGTATTCTGCTGATGGGAGATTAACATTGGAGTGTTTTTGCCTGGAAGATTTTCTTGTCTTATTATTAAAGGAGTTGTCCCACAAGGACAACCTCTACATGTATGCCTGATTGGGGCTTATGATCGTCATAGATGGGGATCCTAGAAAGGAAAGCTGCTTATCCCATAATTGCAGTTTACTTTACTCTGTTTTTGTGTCTCGATATTATTGTTTTGGTGCCCCTGCTGTTCTTTCATTCCCTTTTAAGGGGGTTTTACACATAGCGATATCGCTAACAATATCGCTAAAGCATCACCAATTTGGTGACGCAGCAGCGATATCGCTAGCGATATCGCTATGTGTAATACTTACCTCCGACCGACTCCCCCGCTGTCTGTCGCTGATCGCGGTGCTCCATTTCTCGTCGGGCGCTTCCTGCTGGCGCCGACGAGCGACGCGCGGACGGGAGGACGTCAGGATCGCCGCGTCTGAAAGGTAAGTAACGACCGCTGTATCGCTGCTGCATCGCTGTGAGATCTGCCTGTTTGGCAGCTCACTAGCGACCATTTAGCGATGCACCAGCGATCCTGACCGGGTCGTATCGTGGTCGGGATCGCTGGTGCATCGCTAAATGTAAAGGGGCCTTTAGAATGTCTAGCTATGATTAAGGGTATTTGTACCCAAAACGCGTAAGCATTACCGTATGTTGTTTTTTAATACGTGCACATTTTGTCAATTTTTTTTATCCAATAGGATTAAGGGCTGTTTTAGCTACTTTCTTTTGGTACTAGAGAACATCCACTTTTGGAGCATTTAGTAACTCAGCCCCTTGATCCTCTTACACACAGGTTGTAGAGCGATTCATGCTGTAATAAGAAACTTTTAGGACCCCACTGAACCTGAGAACAGAGAGACAGAAGAATGAATGCTGCGCCTCAATTCCCTGTACCCCAGATGACTGAAAATACCATTGTGTAGGAAGAAAGAGCCACAGCAGTGCAGAGATCTCTTCCTTCTGAGGATCATAGGTGTCTGATGGACCTAATCCATCTCTGCACTACATGGACTGCCGCTGATTAGATTAGGCACTATCAGGGCTGTGGAGTCAGAGTTGGTATAAAATGGACCGACTACTAAAATATATAATATATTGAGTTCAGTAGTTCAGTGCAGGATGTGCTGTAAATGTTTTCATAAGAATTTGGCAAAGTTCTGAATTGTCCTATATATGTCTGTTCTGTTCCTGATCTAAGGATCTGGCCTTTTAGTTGAGATGAATCTGTGCTGCACTTTATGCACATGCTCAGTAGTGACCAGTGCTGTGGGGTTGGAGTGGAGATGAATCTGTGCTGCACTTTTTGCACATGCTCAGTAGTGACCGGTGTTGTGGAGTCGTAGTTGAGATGAATCTGTGCTACACTTTATGCACATGCTCAGTAGTGACCAGTGCTGTGGAGTCGGAGGTTAGATGAATCTGTGCTGTACTTTATGTACATGCTCAGTAGTGACCAGTGCTGTGGAGTCGGAGGTTAGATGAATCTGTGCTGTACTTTATGTACATGCTCAGTAGTGACCAGTGCTGTGGAGATGAATCTGTGCTGCACTTTATGTACATGCTCAGTAGTGACCAGTGCTGTGGGGTCGTAGTGGAGATGAATCTGTGCTGCACTTTATGCACATGCTCAGTAGTGACCAGTGCTGTGGAGTCGGGGAAATTGAGGAGTCAGCAGAGGTTTGGCTTACCGACTCCACAGCTCTGGCCACCAGTGTTACATTCCTCCTGCATTGGCTTTCCATGCTGATAATCCCTAATCACAGGGGGTTACAGATGCCAGATTTGGCTTCATTTATCATGGCGTTACCGTCATTCACATATTTAGTCACAATTTAATGTTTCCAATCTCCTCTCAGTCTATTTCAGTTGGATTCTGAGACAGAAGCTTTACGTCTGTTCCAAGAATATGCAACCAAAATGCGTCCATTCTATGAGAGCTCCAGACACGGTCTCCGCCTGGACATTGTCCAGCTACTAACAGACTGTCTGCGTGGACACCCCAACTGGTCTTTGGCACACGTGGCTGTAGAGTTGGGTCTTCGGGAAAGTTTTAAACACAACGGCATTCTGAGGTAGGAAGAAGCTAATGGTACATTGTGATGTGTAACTGTTTAGGCGCGCAAAAAATGCAGTCATTTTTTGTATTCTAGTCTGGCACAGTCTTCTAAACTGACACAAAGTTAAGTGAGAGATAAGAGTTAAAAACCTTACCATCTGCTTGAGCTCACTGACACTTCAACGTTAACTCATTCTGCAGTCTATATACGTAGAGGCTGTAGAAGCTAAATGGTTTAACCCCTTAATGTCCAATGACGGACACAGTCCGTCATTGGACTTCTCCCCTGCTTTGAGGGCTCCGGCGCTGAGCCCGTATCAAAGCCGGGACATGTCAGCTGTTTTGAACAGCTGACATGTGCCCGCAATAGGCGCAGGTGGAATCGCGATCAACCTGCACCTATTAACCCATTAAACGCCGCTGTCAAGCGCTGACAACGGCGTTTAACCGGCGCTTCCGGTCGCCGGGCCGGAAATGAGGTCATTGCTGACCCCCGTCACGTGATCGGGGGTCAGTGATGCATTGGCATAACAACCAGAGGTCTCTTGGAGACCTCTATGATTGTTGTTGCCGCTTTGCTATGAGCGCCACCCGGTGGTCGGCGCTCATAGCTATGCAGTAATTCTGCTACATATGGGCGATCTGCTCATCGCCTATATGTAGCAGAGCCGATCAAGTATGGCATGCTTCTAGCCTCCCATGGAGGCTATTGAAGCATGACAAAATTAAAAAAAAGTATTTTAAAAAATATGAAAAAAAAAATAAAAGTTCAAATCACCCCCCTTTTGCCCTATTCAAAATAAAACAATAAAAAAATTACACATACACATATTTGGTATCGCCGCGTTCAGAATCACCCAATCTATCAATAAAAAAAAGCATCAACCCGATCGCTAAACGGCATAGCAAGAAAAAAAATCAAAACCCCAGAATTACAGAATTACGTTTTTTTTTTATCTCTGTGACAATGCATTAAAACGGTGATCAAAAGAACGTGTCTGCATAAAAGTGGTATCATTAAAAATGTGAGCTCGGCCCGCAAAAAAGAAGCCCTCACCTGACCCCAGATCACGAAAAATGGAGACGCTACGGGTTTTGGAAAATGGTGTTGGTTTTTTTTTGTTTGTTTTTTTTTTTTTTTAGCAAACTTTGGATTTTTTTTTCACCACTTAGATAAAAAAAGAACCTAGACATGTTTGGAGTCTATGAACTCGTAATGACCTGAAGAATCATAATGGTTGGTCAGTTTTAGCATTTAGTGAACCTAGCAAAAAAGCCAAGCATAACACAAGTGCGGGATTGCACTTTTTTTGCAATTTCACCGCACTTGGAATTATTTTCCCGTTTTGTAGTACACGACATGGTAAAATCAATGATGTTGTTCAAAAGTACAACTCGTCCCGCAAAAAATAAGCCCCCACATGGCCATATTGACAGAAAAATAAAAAAGTGGCTCTGGGAAGAAAGTTGAGCGAAAAACAAAAACGCAAAAGCGAAAATAACCACGGTCCTAAAGGGGTTAAAGGGTCATTCCCATCTTCATGAGTCGGTGTTGTCAGTGCTTCCAAATACAAGCTATTTTGCAATTTACTGCTTAACATTTTCAGCCATCTTTGACATATTAACACTTTATTTTCTTTTGTTTACATCTCATTGCCTTGGAGACCGACCACCACAGCTAGCCCTCATAACATGCACAGTTCTTTCAAGCACTTTTTTATTTAGCTTGTAAGCTCTGTTTTGAAGCTGACTGGGGTCTCTGGAGCACACTGTTACCGCTTAATTCTGGCCAACTCCAGCTCAGTGCTTGCAAGCTGCACATCAGCAGTGGTCGGTCTCCTAGTCAACGAGCTGTAAACAAAAGTGTTAATATCTCAAGAACGGTTGCAAATTTTAATAAGCAGTAAATTACAAATGTGTTTTTACAAACACAATTTGACCATATCCTTCCCTGTAGATGGGAATAACCCTTTAACACTAATAAAGCCCTGTTGAAGAAAGTTTTTTTTTTTTTGTCAAAAATTGTATACATTTCTTAAATAAAATGCTTGAGGTCCGAACGGTAATGATATTTATAGGGTTACCTTGTGTGTTAGGTAAGAAGTTGATGTTATTCAGGAAGAGTAGGTGGACTTACTGTAGATGTTGGGGACATTGCCCCTGACCCGATAAATGAGGACGAACAGCAGATTTTGCTTAGTTTAGCAATTTATGACAGTAGCCTTACCGGGAAGGAAAGCAAAATCAGAGAAACAATCAATGACCATGGCAAATAAAATTTTGTGGAGACAGATGTGTGTTGATTAGCTCCTCCAGCCTTAGGCTTCATTCATACGTCACTGATTTTCTCATATGAGAAAATTGGTCTGAGTTTGATCAGTGTTTTCTTTATCGGACTCTCATCAGAGTTCAGCCAGTGTGTAAGGTTTTACCATCAGGGTTTGGTCAAAGTTTCATCTCTTATTAGAAACAAAAAATATGTATCTATCTTCTCCTATCTACCAGTCTTTGAACAAGGGAAAGCACTCGGATGTCATCTGAGTGTGGTCTGATTTTTTTTTTTTTTTTTCCACTGACTCTTAGTCTTGCATTGCTGATTTCTTTCCGAAAATTGGATTGAAATCAGACATGTCACCCCGATTTTGTGCAGAACGTTCGTTTCTTGAAAAATATTGAACATGTGAATAGCCACCATCTGAGAAACATGGATTGCACTCGTATGCAAAAAATGTATGAGATTTTAACTGATCAATATGTTAATTTGAAGCAATACTTTAATAATCTTTATTTTTATATAGCGCTAACATATTCCGTAGCGCTTTACAGTTTGCACACATTATCATCGCTGTCCCCGATGGGGCTCACAATCTAAATTCCCTATTGTCTAAATTCCCTATCTTTGGAATGTGGGAGGAAACCGGAGTACCCGGAGGAAACCCAACGCAAACATGAGGAGAACATACAAACTCCTTGCAGGTGTTGTCCTTGGTGGGATTCGAACCCAGGACTCCAGCGCTGCAATGCTAACCACTGAGCCACCGTGCTGACACATACAACACCATACACCACTTAGAGAAGATGACTTCTGCTCGTGCCAACTCTAAATGGAGCCATTTATTTGCTGAAGCCATAATACTCTTTTAATATTTTACGTTATAACATTGATCAGCACAGGATTTTGCAATTTTTTGAAATTCGAAAAAAGGAACAACAGTTACTCTATAAAACTCCATTACCTGGTGTTGACAAGCTGTAATCAAATGCATTTTGTGGGAAGCTCAATTATTATTCTTTGTATGCAATACAGACATTTTCTTTTCTAGAAGTGTGAATAGTACTGAATGTGATGATGGCTGCACTCCACTTCACCTGGCCTGCAAGAAAGGGGATATTGAGTGCTTACAGGAGTTGGTAGAAGAGTGTCAGGCTCGTGAGGATATTGCTGACGTCAACGGCGAGACCGTGTACCACTATGCTGCCCGGCAAAACAACCCCCGTGTTATCGAGGTTCTTATTTTTGTCCTGTGATGTCTGTCCTTAGCATTTCATGATTATTCTTCAGTAATGCATGATGTGACTGCACCAAACTTTTAAAAATCCTCATCAGGTCCACAAATGCAGATTTGTTGTATTCCTGAAATGCAGTTTCTAACCAATCTCTGTTCCTGATCCACAACTGTATAAAGAAAATCATATACTGGTTTTGAAAAGTGTACCAAATCTGCACTGTGTGATCAGTGGTTTAAGATACCACCTAGTTTGAATGAATTACCTTTTGCTTGTTATCTGTGTTTTATCCATGTTCTGGTTGATATATTTTACATACTCAGATCCTGTGCTCTGTACCTTCTGTTGGTATCAACCACCTGAGCAACACTGGAGAGACTCCATTGCATGTGGCTTGTCGCATGGGCAAAACTGAGTCAGTGCTAGCCTTTTTGCGAAGCCGTGCTCGCTGTGATGTCCTTGGAAAAGATGGATACGCCATTCACGCGGCTATGAAATACTCAATGAAAGGGTGAGGCGGACACACTATTCCTTCAGGCATTGCTCCATATAGATAGATATAGAGTTGTGTGAAAAAGTGTTGCCCCCTTCTTGATTTGCTATGTTGTCACACTTAAAGTTTCAGATTACTACACAAATGTAAATATTAGACAAAGATAACACAAGTAAACCTAGAATGTAGTTTTTAAATGAAGGTCTTTATTATTAAAGGAAAAAAGAATTCCAAACCTACAGGGACCTGGGTGAAAAAGTGATTGCCCCTCCCTTAAAACATAAATTAACTCGGTTATCACATCTTTGGGAAGCTGAGTTCAAACTCTCTAGCCCCATCAAGGCCTGATTGCTGCCACACCTGTTCTCAATCAAAAAATCACTTAAATAGGACCTGCCTGACAAAGTGAAGTAGACCAAAAGATCCTCAAAAGCTAGACATAATGTCGCAATCCAAAGAAATTTTGGAACAAATGAGAAACAAAGTAATTGAGATCTATTAGTCTGGAAAAGATTATTAAGCCATTTCTAAAGCTTTGGGGCTCCAGCCACTCACAGTGAGAGCCATTATCCACAAATGGCGAGAACATGGAACAGTGGCGAACCTTCCCAGCAGTGGCCATCTGACTAAAATTAGCTCAAGAGCACAGCGACAACTCGCCCAAGAGGTCATAAAAGACCACACAACAACATCCAAAGAACTGCATGCCTCACTTGCCTCAGTTTAGGTCAGTGTTCATGACTCCACAAGTCATAAGAGACTTGTCAAAAATGGCCTCCAAGGCAGAATTCCAAAACTAAAAGCACTGCTGAGCAATAAGAACATAAAGGGTCTCAGTTTTGCCAGAAAATATGTTGATGACCCCCAAGACTTTTGGGAGAATACTCTGCAGACTGACGAGACAAAAGTTGAACTTTTTGGAAGGTGAATGTCCCATTACATCTGGCGTAGAAGTAACAGCATTTCAGAAAAGCAGCATCATACCAACAATAAAATATGGTGGTGGCAGTATGGTTTTCCTGGGGCTGTTTTGCTGCTTAAGAAACTGGAAGACTTGCTGTGGTAAACGGAACCATGAATTCTGCTGTTTACCAAAAAATCCTGAAGGCCATCTGTTCGTGACCTCACACTGAAGTGCACCTGGGTTATGCAGCAGGACAATGATCCAAAACACACCAGCCAGTCCACCTCTGAATGGCTTAAGGAAAACAAAATTAAGACTTTGGAGTGGCCTAGTCAAACTCCTGACCTTCATCAGATTGAAATACTGTGTCATGACCTTAAAAATGTGTTTCATGCTCAAAAACTCTCCTATGTGGCTGAATTACAACAATTCTGCAAAGATGAGTGGACCAAAATTCTTCCAGAGCATTGTAAAAGGCTCATTGCCAGTTATCGCAAATGCTTGATTGCAGTTATTGCTGCTAGGGGGCGGCCCAACCAGTTATTAGGTTTAAAGGGAACCTGTCACCTCATTTTTCGCATATAAGCTGCGGCCACCGCCATTAGGGGCTTATCTACAGCATTCTGTAATGCTGTAGATAAGCCCCCAATGTAATCTGAAAGGTAAGAAAAATAAGTTAGATTATACTCGCCCGGGGGCGGTCCGGTGCGGTCTGGGTCCGATAGGTGTCGTGGGTCCGGGGCCTCCCATCTTCGTGCGATGACGTCCTCTTCCTTGCTTCTTGTCGTGGCTCCTGTGCAGACGTAATTCTCTGCCCTGTTGAGGGCAGAGCAAAGTACTGCAGTGCGCAGGCTCCAGTAAAGGTCAGAGAGGCCCAGCGCCTGAGCACTGCAGTACTTTACTCTGCCCTCAACAGGGCAAATCAGTATGCCTGCACAGGAACCGCGACTGAAGCAAGGAATAGGACGTCATCGCATGAAGATGGGAGGCTCCGGACCCACAACACCCATCAGACCGGACCGCCACCCAGGTGAGTATTTTCTAACTTGTTTTTTTTTTATCTTTCAGGTTACATCAGGGTCTTATCTACAGCATTATAGAATGCTGTAGATAAGCCCCTAATGCCGGTGGCCGCAGCTTATATGCGAAAAATGAGGTGACAGGTTCCCTTTAAGGACTAAAACTTTTTCACACAGGGCTCTGTAGGTTTGGATTTCTTTTTCCCTTAACCATAATAAAAACCTTAATTTAAAAACTGCATTTTGTGTTTTCTTGTGTTATCTTTGTCTAATATTTACATTTTGTTGGTGATCTGAAACATTTGTGTGACATACATGCAAAAGAATAGGAAATCAGGTAGGAAGCAAACACTTTTTCACACAACAGTATATCTGTCCATCACATTCAGCGTTCTGTTAAATATAACTTATTCACTGTAGGCAGTACTGCATTTTCACTAGTATAAGTGTATAATCCCCAGATAGTAACAAAAATCTATGTTTAGCCATTTATTAGTTATCCTGGATGCTAGATTTCCAAAAGGGACAATCCGAGTTGGAGCTAATAGGCCATATTAGTTTTCATGTTTTTTTTTTTTTTTTCCATTCTCAAAAATCCTTGCTTTACTGAGGCCAGATTGCAGATTTTTTTTGTATTAAATTCCCAAACAAAAAACATAACTTTGTTTTTCCTAGATGTGCTGAAGCTATATTGGATGTTGCAGCAGACCAGGTCCATGTTGAAGATCCTAAATATCATGCAATCCCTTTGCATTGGGCAAAGACTGCTGAGGTATGATATTGCTGGACATACAAAATATAAAGCCTTTTTAATTCTTTTTCTCCAGTTAAATGGAGCAGCCGATTAAGCCAAGTGTGCCCATTTATGGGGTGATTTTATGTGCATGGCAGCTACAAGTGATAGACATGCCAACAAACTGACTGGTACTAGCCTGGTTCACATTGGCATCTTGGCCCTAATTTCATATTATGTCTGATCCCTTGAGTAATGAATGTACAGATGTCTAGATGGGCCAAGCTTTTCACTGCATCACTCTGTGGCAACAGCTTGGAGCAGCTGTGTTATTTGCATATAGCAGCAACTATTGCGAAGTCCATTACATCTGCTACCGTATATCGAGTACTTTTTGCAACATGTGCAGTTTGCGCACAGGGATGGTTCAGAAACTGTTGTTGCTCTATCAGCACCAGGTTGTAGGTGCAAAGAATGTGCTTAAAATGTGCGAAAGGTGCCAGTCCAGAAAAGGGGTCTCATATCCCCTTTTTGACTGCTGCTGCGGTCACTGTGACCAGAGAGTTGGCTGCACATACATGGCTCCATCCACTTCTGTGGGAATTCTGTTCATGAGATAGATGTTGTCTCAGAGGTGAGATCTGATTGTTTTTATTTTTTTGTCGCAGTACAAAAAAGACAAGGGTCCATCAAAGTCAACAAAAAGATGGGAAAGCATAGGAATGAATAGGGCTGTGCGTAAACTTTAGAATTTTGGTTCCTGCTCTTGATCTAGATGGAGGGAGCAGCACACTACCACCAGATGGATAGGAAACCTGAAAGACGACCCTCTGCATAGGCAGAAAGAATCACAAGAGTAATAGAACATAATCCTTGGTCCTTCCATTGTGTACCACTTCTATGTACAGGAATAAACATTTTTATATAGTGTTTTGAGGCTGCCCGATTACTTATTGTGTGTTTCCGTTTTTCTTTCTGTAGATGGCTGTACTGATGCTTGAGCGCGGCAGTAAAGTTAATGCTGTAAGCAGAACAGCAGAAACACCTTTGCACATTATGGTTAAGAAGGAGCGATTTGACTGCGTCATGGTGCTCTTGACAAATGGAGCAAACCCAAATTCTAAGGGTGAACATGGAAATTCAGCCCTGCATCTTGCTATGAAGGTATGACAATTCATAATTGTTCACTTTGATATTGGTTTAGATAGGGGTAAAAATTAGATTTTATGGAAGGTTGGCGGATGAGATTTCACACACAACCTGGCTTTGGATATGGTGCATAACTCTATATTGTCTATTTATCTCTCTGCCAAAGGGGGTGGACAGTGTAAACCCACCAAGAGGATGTTGACAAAAATGGTGGTGTGCGCTCATCATTTCGAGCTGCTGAGCACATGTTCTAAATTTTACTTCTAATGTTATCTTTTTGTGATCCTATTTCTGCCCATAACTAATACTTAAATCATCTACCAGCAAAACCTGCTATTGAGTGTTATTTCAGTCTTCTTCCATATCTCCAATGTATGATAATGCATAACAATAAAACCATCTGACTAATATTGTGTAGACCCCACCCCCCCCTTGTTCTACTAGTATAGCTCCAACCCATTTCAGAACCCCACAAGTTCTCTGAAGGTGTTGTACGGTATTCAGCAGTAAGATGCTAGCAACAGTGCCACCAAGTCCTGTAAATGGCAAAGTGGGACCTATGGATCGGAAGTGTTTTTACAGCTGTCCCACAGATGAGGTCTGATGCATTTTCTGGCCTTGTCGTGATACTCAAACCATTCCTGAACATGTTTGGCAACATGGCAGGGGCATTGTACTGCCTCTATCAGAGAATCATGTGTCCTTGGTCAGGGACAATGTTTAGGCAGATGCAACATGTCAAACGAATACCAGCCCTGAGATTTTCCAGCAGAACGTTGCTCAGAGCATCACACTTTTCTGCAATAGTGCATCTTGGTGCCATCTCTTTCCCAGCTTAATGACAGCAGCCATCAAAATGTTGTACAATTTTTCTTCCACAGAGCAGCCCCCCTCCAGTTCTGATTTCTCACATGCCCATTATATATATGCCTTTAGCAGTGGAAACGGGTCAACAGTCCGACAGGTCTGTGGCTACGTAGACTACTCATTTCACCAGTCTTCTGCTTGTTCTTCATTGTACCAGTTTTAATAGGTACTAACCAAAGCATATCGGGAACACCTCTCCAGGCCTGTGGTTTTGGAGATGCTCTGACCTGACCCAGTCATCTGGCTATTAGTTTGGACTTTCAAAATTATTTAGATCCTAATGATTGCTCATTTTAACTTTTTGTAAAGCATTACTTTTAAGAACTGACCACTTTCTGCCAAATATTTCCCTCTCTGTCAGGGGTTTGAGTATCTTATGAAAATGAATGTTACCCACTTCTCCAGGCTACAGTATATACCATCACTTATATCTACTATATAATCGTCTAATTCTGTCTGTCTGTAACGGAAATCCTGCGTCACTGATTGGTCGCGCCCGGCCGGGCGTGACCAATCAGTGACAGGCGCGGTCCGGCCGCGAATTGGCGCGGCATTCGAACGACGCACGCTACCGCTATCATCGGGAGATCTGTGGTGCTAGCCGCTGATCTCCCAACGGTTGCCGCTGGTCATCTGCCGCACGGAGGTCGGCGGTGACGCAGCCGGGAGATGACCGGTGCAGCGCTCAATGTGCGGATGGTACCCAGGGTCCAGAGGAGAGGAGACGCTCCTCCAGGCCCTGTGTACCATAAACCTGTAAAAAAATAGAATTAAAAAAGTGATATACTCACCTTCCGACGGCCCCCGGACTCTTTCCCTCCTCTCACCACGCGCCCAGCATCTTCTGGTCCCAGTAATGCTTTGTGCGAAAGACCGCTGATGACATCGCGCTCTCGCGAGAGTGACGTCATCTCCGGTCCTTCGCGCTAAGCATTACTGGGACCGGAAGATGCCGGGAGCGTGGAGAGGAGATCGGGGGGGCCGTCGGAAGGTGAGTATATCTCTCTTCTTTGTAACAGAAATCCCGCGTGCTGAGCACTGTGCCCTCCCGATGCGATAGCATCGGGCCTCCATCTAGTGTACTATAAATGTCTGATAGATGCCAGCTAACTCCTCTAGAAGTGAATTGAGGGAGCTATTTCCAACTTTCCATACATTTTCTGCCTGTAAGTGACAGAAGAGAGGTGAGAACTGCATCTGTCAGACATCTGTGCCGTATTCTGCGGCTATGCCATGGATTGTCTATGATCGTAATGTAAACCAATTCATCATAGTGGAACTTGGCTCGTTGGCTTACATTTCCTACTTCACGAAGAAAGTTCCCATTCTGGCTATTGCAGTCTCATTGCTGTAGGTAAGCACTAGGAATGATGGCATGTAATTAGGTTCTCTCAGCTGCCTAAACTGGTAAAATTGCAAAGTGCTTGTAAAACAGGCAACTTTGTAAGTTGTTATAAAAAATCCTTAACATTCTCCAGAACAGAGGGATTTTTAATTACTGTATATTATTAACTGCTCTTTGCCTAGCTCATGGCCACCTCTGCAGTCTACCAGAAGTGGCTGGTCTCCTAGGCAAGGAGCGAAGCTTTTTTTCAACAGCACTTGTGGGCGCTCTGAAATTGGCCAGATTGATAGGTCCCACAAGATAAAGTCTCCCTGTACTCCTTTGTTGCTGCAGCATTGGGGAGTGCAAAGATCAGGCCATCAGCGATTCTCCATACCACTGGTCTGAGCTGTCAGGAACACACTGCACCCCAGAATCCAGAAAGCTGTGAGGTCAGAGAGCAGCGTGTTCCAGAAGGCAGATCATGGGGCAGACCCATTAGTGGTAGCTTAGTGCTGCTATTTCTCAACCTTTCTCGGCTTCCTGTGTGGACAAACGGGAAGGCAATACACATTCATCTGAGCCTTAAGAACACTTATGATGACAGCTCCTGCTTGCTGTTAGCAAGGAGTGATTATGATCGGCTAGGGTTTGTTCATGCGTTTTTCAAGGGGACCTGTCAGCAGGATTGCACAGTAACTACAGACAGTGTCAGGGCGATGCCATTATACTGATTACAATGATACCTGGTGATGAAATCTGTCTTGTGGTTAAGTTTTTTATTTTCAGTTTCGAGTTAATGATATGCTCGTGTTCTGGGTCGGCCTGTGGGGGGGGTCTTCATGTGGTATTCTGATTAGGTGTTCATCAATATGGCTTCCCGCATACATTCCCTCAGTGACCTGCCCCCTAGTTTACATACTGAAGAAAAAAAACAAACCCTTTTGCAGACAGGTGCCAGCTGTAGCCCCTGCGCTGAAGCATATTTGCATGTTTAATTTGTTAATAAATGTGCTTGAGGTTATCCTGATTGTACTGTATATAAAAAAAAAATCCATTTGAAAATGGGGCCCGCTGCGCCTGCGCCATAGCAGCTATTGGTGTATATAGCTGTGATCCGATAGCTGCTACTGTGCTGGTGGAGCTATCTTACTAGAGAAGAAGAAAAGAAATTCCTCCTCCAAGATAGCGTCGCCTGCGGAGTAGCCGCTATCGGATCACCTCTATATACACCGATAGCTGCTACTGCGCAGGCGCGGTGGGCGCCATTTTCAAATGGATTTTTTTTTTTTTATATACTATGTTCATTATGTAAACTAGGGGGCAGGTCAGTGAGGGATCAGTGACCTGTCAGCAGTCTGAGAAAAATAATCACAGCATGCATTACTTTCCATCTGAGTCTCAGATGACACTTATACATTCAAGTCTATGGGTGCACAAAAATAATTGCAGCATTCACAACTCTTCCGAGTCTCAGATAAAAAAAAATCTGATCCCACACAGAACATTTGCGTAGTATCCGATTTTTATGGACACATTTCTTTTATTAGCCTAGGAAATTGTATTTGATCATGTACACTTTTTAATGTAGATGTATGAAAACGGAATATACTCGGATGTCAGACGGACACTTCTTCAATTAGATGTCTCACTTTGTGTCGTTTACGTTCCATTTTATCCAGTGTAATTAAAGATTTCACCTTAAAGGGGTTGTCCCTTTCTGATAAAATTTTCAAAATACCATGAACTTATGTACTCATAGAAAATGCATCGTTCCGGTCCGGACTGCAGCACCTCATGTCAATCCCCCTCTTGCACATGGGTGTGTTGTGTACACAGGGTGATGTGGTCCATAACTGTCAAGGTGGCGGCCGTCACATCACTTGCAAACGTATCTTCCCTAGCAAAAGCGTTCATCATGTGCAGATGCAAGTAAGCGAACCCCTGTGTATTCATGCGCTGAACGCCTTTAGCAGCTGTGTGCAAGAGCACACCGCCAAGGAAGCAATCGTATGGGTGACTGCTGCTATCTTAGGAGCTATGATTGTGGTGACCCCCCCCCTCACTGCATCCTCAAGCTGATGGGGTGGGGGGTTGAAATCAGGTGCTGTGGAAAGGAATAAAGTGCACATCAGTTTTTTAGCATTATAGAAATTTCACACATTTATCTCCAGAATATGAAATATAGTGTTGCACTGTGAGTATATTAATTCTTCAGGTAGATTGATTCTGAAGTCTTCCTTGGGGCTTCTTGGCTGTTCTCAGGGACAAAAAAACATGGCTGAATCTGTATTAGCGCTAGATACCTGGCCATGGAAACTTTCGATTGAACAGTATGGACACGGACAATGGTTTGGCCACTAGATGGCATTCCTTTCCTTTTATCTTTTTAGACAGCAGGATCTTTGGTAGTTGCTGTCATAACTGGGGTAGAGCATTCCTAGGATGATATCACAGCAGTGATGAAGACCTAGATAGGTACCCAGCGGTCATGGCTAAATCCTAGCTAATGACTGAACAGTATTTTTGACGATATAAGATTAACTCAACACCCAACTTAAGCCGAAAGCAGTGAAGAACTGACATCTACATTATTCTTCCTCAACAGAAAGATCACCTGGAGCTTATTAAAGCCCTCATGGTTTTTGGCGCAGATGTGGAGCAGGCTAATGATTTTGGGGAAACGCCAGGACTCCTCGCAGCTAGAGCAAGTAAAGGTAATACATTTCAATTACTGTAGTGATAAGTTAATAGTGGAAAATGTATATTTGACCAATATCAAGTACATGATGTCTTCTACAGTGCAAGCCATCAAAGATCTCACCTCCCACCCCCCCTCCACCTAAAGTTCACTTTTTACCTTTGAACCTGGGAAAAGGGAGTTACCAGTCTTCTCGCTTCATCTCTTCCTACTACCTGCTTCACTGGTCCTATTACCTTACATCTCCTTCAGTCCCTTTCCCCAGGTGTCACTGCCCACCTAACTAAAATATTTAACCTCTCTTTCTTCCAGACTTTTTTTTTTTTTTCTTCATCATTCAAACACACCATCATTCATAACACACTTTACTTGGAAAAAACAAAAAAACAAAATCCCTTGACCAGAACTGTACGGTTAATTACAGACCGGTCTCTGATCTCCCCTTCATCTCTAAACTTCTAAAATATTTGATCCACTCCAGTCTGAACTTTTATCTCTCAGATCTCTTCTTGTCCCTTTACTATCTGGTTTTTGCTACTTAGGCTAAGTTCACACTTGCGTACCGGGGCTCTGCGGACAGCTGTGTACTTCCTCCCTTAAGCTCCGCCCACTTCCGCACTTCTTCCATTTAGGTCCGCCTACATCTGCATGTGTTTTGCGTACCCATCTTTAACATTTGGTACACAGGACATGCGTATGTATGCGGATGCGTAGTTTTGACGTGCCCGCAGACCAAACGGGAACGCAAGTGTTAACTTAGCCTTCCACATGACAGAAACTGCCCTTACAAAGGTCTCTTAAAAATTTACTAACAATTAAATGTAATGATCAATGCTTCCTGCTGATTTTCCTTGATCTCTCTGCAGCATTTGACACTGTGGATCACCAGTTCCTCCTCACTATGCACTGCTCTATCGGCCTCAAGGATACTGTTCTCTCCCTACCTTTCTGACCACTCCTTCACTGTATCATTTACTGGCTATTCTTCATCTCCTCTTTCCCCTACTGTCAGTGTTCCTCCAGATTCACTACAAGGCTATATGCTGCCCCTTTTGGACAAACCTTCAGCAGATTTGGTTCCCAATACCATCTTTATGCTGATGACACCCAGTTATACACATCGTCTCCTGACATCAACCCTGCCATGGAGTGTCCGCTATCTGTAATATAATGTCCTCTATTTGAAGCTGAATATCTCCAAAACTGAACTTTTTATGTTTCCTCCCTCTACTAACCTACCTATACCGATATTTCAATTTCCTTGGGTGGTTCAACCATAACTCCCAAGCAGCGCACTCGCTGTCTTGGGGTCATATTTGACATATAACTTTCCTTAATTTCCTGTATCCAATCACTCGCTCCCCATGTATCTTAATAACCTCTCCAGAATCTGACCAGTCATTGCACTAGTTACCCATCCACTACCCAGTACAATATAAACTTCTCTCTCTCACCTACAAAGCTCTCAATAGTTCTACAACTGATCTAAGATTAACATCCTCCATAATCCGAACCTCGCATCTCCATCTCCAAGACTTCTCTCATGCAGGGCCAGTTTTCTGGAATGTACTACCCCATACATTTTTATAAGGAGCTGGAAAATTGTTGTTTTTTTCTGTTGATCTAAGTGTTGTTTTGTAATGTCTCTGCCTGTACATGTCCCAGCCTAATTGTAAAGTGCTGCAGTATATGTCGGTGCTCAGCAGCAAGCGGGGAATACATATCAATATATTAGGCACTCACAATCATTCGGCAACAGGTGATAGATGTTAAAACGTTCATTTTACTAAATCATTATAAAACCTCATCAAATAATGCTGTTTAAAATAATAACATACAGAAAAGACAACACTGAAATTCCAACCGGGATCCTGTGCCCATAAAATATGGAGTAATTGAAATTTCCTGAGATAAATAAATGACTAACGCCGGGATCACACATGCGAGAAACTCTCGATGAGTCTTGCATCTTAATACCCGGCCCTGCCGCCAGCACTCTGGAGCAGATCGTGCAGCTGCATGTATTTCTATGCAGCCGCACGCTCCGATCTGAGTGCCGGCGGTAGTACCTGGTATTAAGATGTGAGACTCGTCAGAGTTTCTCGCATGTGATCCTGGCCTAACAGAATGGGATCAGGGATGATCCAGGTGCACAAGCGTATAGAAGCAACAAATCCAGGAGCTCAGACCTGAGGTTGTAATGTGGCCACCAATTGATCCCAGTCACTTCTCAATGATTATTAGACCATAGTACCTCCCTGTCTTTAGTGGGTATGTTCCGTTACACCTCGGCTGCGTCCGCTCCGGTTGGTAAGCGATTGGGGCATTCTGTGTTGTATATGCGTTCCATGGTGTCCAGAAGTGACGCCGGTGTGCGTCCCAGGTACCGGAAGTGTCGTAGTTTTAGCGCCAGAAACCCACAACACGATGCGCGTACTTCTAAACAGGAGTATGATGGTAACCATGCTAACGCCTTTCTGTTGGATGGCGACACGCGAGTGTTCATATCAGTTTCACCACCTGGGCTATCATTAGGTTAATCAACTATAGGTCATTTTGCCTGCCCAACGGCTTCCATGTGCTTTCCTGAAGAGATAGCATTAGACAGGAATGGCTCTTATTCTCGGTACTAGCTTTCCTTATACTCCGACCACATTACGTGCTTTAGTTACCTGAAGCTTGTCGGAACTCCCTTGGGAATAGAGCAGGTCCTCCTTAATAGGGCTAGTTGTGTTGTGGACTGCCCTTGTTAGTGCAGGAGTAAAGGTGGATGCAGGTTATTGTAGATCTATAGGGTTACTCTGATGCATCTTGGACTTTCTTCAAATGACACGGAACCTGCCTGTCTGTTATGCAACGCCTAATGTGTGAGGACGTTCCTTTTATTCCCCATCTACATTATCTCACCACTGTGAGGACAGGTATAATTATATGGATGTTTTTTTTTATATAGGAATATTTTGACCACTGTCACTTTTATTCCATAATTATTTGGACAGGATTGAGAAGATCAACACCAGCGTTTGCTCTCCTAGTTCAATCAGACTTTCACTGTCCAAGTATTCCTTAACTCTGCTATTGAAACAGATTGATAAGTGACTGGGATCAACAGGTGGCCATGACGCAACTCAGGTCTGAGCTCCTGGATTTGATGCTTCTATATGATTTTGCACCCGGATCATCCCTGATCCCATTCTCTGTTAGTTATTTACCTGATCTCAGGAAATATCAATTGCTCCATATTTTACAGGCACAGGATCCCAGCTGGAGTTCAGTGTTGTCTTTTCTGTATGTTATTATTTTAGCAGCATTATTTGATGCAGTTTACTAAAATGTATGTTTCAACATTATCTATCACCTATGGCTGAATTCACAGAATATGTTGGTGCTATAGAAATAAAATGATTATACCAGCTTTCTCTTCAGATGGCTTGTTCAATCTTCATTCGGTGTGTTACGGTATTATTCATGTTTTCTAACTTACTTCTTCCCATCACTACTTCAGTTGCATCTATGATAGATCATGTTTTCCATTACCATTTCAAAAGCTGGATCCATCCACATATGATGTTTTTCTTCCCCTCCGCCATTTAAAGGGTCCAATCGCAAGGTGTTGCTCGACATGCTTTGTAACGTAGGAGCACAGCGCTGTTTTCCCCCTGGCACCCAGCTTCCAGCAGCTGCATCCTTCCCTACACCAGCGCCCCCTGTGGACAGAAATAGCAGCATAGGTAACCTGACTGTCTCCTGCACAGATCTTCCCTCCTACAATCATGCCGGCAACTCAAAACTTAAATTTTCACGTCTTTTATTTTTAATTTACGACATTATTACCATGAAATAATATCTTTCATCATTCATATGGTTCTGAGTTCCCAGTAATGATGGTTGGTGACCTTACTCTGAGTGTATCTTCTCCTACTCCTTTTCCTTTTTGCAAGTCTCCTTTCTACATCTCTGTTGCTCCTTTTATTCTTCCAGGTGTTTTTTTGGTGTTTTTCCACAAGTGATGTGGGAATCCTTTCTCTTTTAATGCACAATGGTTTCTTCTTTGCAAGCTTTCCTTTTACAGATCTATACATATAGGTCTTGTAGGTCTTTGTGTGTGTATATAAGGAGTCTCAGATCTCTTTATCTATGTGATGCATGGGAACCTCATAAATTCCAATAAATAATTATGCCTGATGTTTAGATCACTCTTACGAAACCTTTCTGAAAGAGTCATGGAATAGAACAGGGATCAGCAACCTGTGGCACTCTACCCTTCTTATCAAACTACAACTCCCAACATCCCTTGACAGCTTGTTGCTCTCATGGTATGAGATGGGTTGCAATTCCACAACAGCTGGATTGTCAAAGGTTGCTGATTACTAGAATTGTCTACTCGTCAGTCATGGGTTTCCGTAATGACTTTCTATTGGCTTTCATCACTTTTCTATTTATTCCTTATCCTAGTAATGAATGGCTTCTTTATCCATTGGCTTCTTTTCCTTACTTACTGCTGTTGGATTCTTTGCCAGTGTTCTAAAATTTGTTTGTTATTATTACGCAGGCTTCCAGGACTTGGTATATGTTTCCACCGCTTTAAGCAGTATGATGGGGTCACATGACTGTGTGGATTTTACGGGAAATGGCCTAAGAATGTGAGTGACATATAAGGCGCAGTAGTGTGAGTTCCACTTGCCCTTGTTTGCCTGCTGATATATATACAGTTGTGTAAAAAAGTGTTTGCCCCCTTTCCTGATTTTCTATTCTTTTGCATGTTTGTCACACTTAAATGTTTCAGATCACCAAACAATTTTAAATATTAGACAAACATAACACAAGAAAGCACAAAATGCAGTTTTTAAAAGAAGGTCTTTATAATTGTCACACAGTGACTGTACGTGATTCGGGAAAGGGGCCCTGAACCGTCCCTAGGACTTTGGCCCTAACTATCGCTACTTCCAAAGTTACCTCTAAAGGTGAGGAAGTTTGGGCCACCAGCCTATCTGTTTTCCTGTTATTCCCTAAGCCGTCCCCTCCCCCAGGAAGCCTGGGAATATTTTATTAACACGTAAGACAGACCGGGGTAACAGAAAGCAACAAACATCCAAAAACACTCACCAAAGGTAGAGAAGTCTATAGGAAGGGATAGAAATGTTCTAACCAAGTGGAAGTAGGACAAAGAGAAAAGCATGCAGCAATCTCCAGTAGCAATAACAATTTCTCGTTCGCCTTATTGGGGGACACAGAGACCATGGGTGTATGCTGCTGCCACTAGGAGGCTGACACTATGCACAAAAAAAGGTTAGCTCTTCCTCCGCAGTGTACACCCCACCGACCGGAAGGGAATTCCTCAGTTTAGCTTAGTGTCAGTAGGAGGTGGACACGGGTCTTTCATTAGACCCATATCTACCTCGATGTGCGTCGTTCCTTTTCAGGTTTCTCCGGAGGGATACAGGGTGAATAGTCACCTCTGTAGTCCCATGAAGAGGCTGCGAGTACAGAGCGTACTGCCGCCCCGTATCCTCACAGCTCTCTGCACCAGGACCAGCAGCCTTCCGGGCGGACGCCAACATGTATACGCGTCGGCTTTTCTGAGAGTCCTGGTCGTCCGTCTCCCACCCACTCACCTGCCAGAGCCTGTCGGTCGGATGAGACGCAGACAAGCTTCAATCAGAAGGTACCGTTATTTTCAGGGTTCGGGCCCGGGACAGGGTGAGTATTAGATCCCCACTCGTCTCTGGACTTGGTCAGGAGAGATTCCCTTGGAGCTAGGATGCGGTAGCACTCCAGGTCTCCGTGGCCATCCCGCGCCTCCAGGCAGCCTTTTTTGTGGTCAGCCACTGTCCCTATCCCGGACAGGGGTCTTTTCCCCGGCAGCGCTCAGGTTGCGGTTCCTCCGCGCCGCCCCTGTGCTGACAGGCGGCCGCCGCGATTAATTTAGGCCCCGGCTTCAGTTCGGGCCTACTCCTGTATCGCGTCCACGCCCCCCGCCCCTTTCTACTAAGCGGGCTTCTCTCCCGCCCGTTCCAGGCCCTCCCACAGCTCTTCTCAGCCTGTTCCTGGCCAGGGGCGGTGCCGGATTCAGCAGGCGGTTAGCTCCGCCCTCCTTCCCCTGGGAGCGCGTTTTTCCCTGATTCCTCTCAGGCTGTCGCCATCTTGCAGCCGCACAGCCGGACGCCCCTGTCAGCCGGATATCACTCCCTGGGCCTGTCAGCCGGATATCGCTCTGACCTGCAGCTGCAGAGAGGTGGATACCTTCTTCTCTGGGGTCACCGGACCGTGAGTAGCTCTGCATCTGCAGGCTGACACCCTTCTCTGCACCCTGTCCCCCAACCTTCCGGCACTACCTCAGGTTTTACTATGTCTAACTCCAAATCTGACCGTAACCGCCCTGCGGCTCCCTCCTGCACTCTCGTCAAGTTCTTTGCATGCTCTTCTTGCAATCACAAACTTCCCTCAGGTCAGTCCACTTCCCTCTGCCTGGATTGTAGCAATCCTATTCAACCTGACGCCGCCCAGGAGCCATCTAGGGCCCCAGGCAAGAGTGAACCCCCCATGCCTGGCTGGGCCTCGTCTCTATCACAGTCAGTGGCAGACCTCACCAGGGTGTCTCAGTCCCTAGTAGCCGTCCTGGATAAGTTGCCCCTGGACACCTCTACAGGGTCCAGCAGACCTCAAGAGGTTCCATCTGAGTCGGCCAGCGTTAGTCGCAAAAGACCCAGGCAGGATCTCCAGCCGGAATCCTCTCCTCGCCCCATGTCACCACATAGTCCTTCTCGGCAGCCTCCCTCCCGGGCCTTCTCTCCCGAGTCAGGTGAAGCACTCTCGGACAGGTCATCTGAGGGGATCCTAGAACTGGATTCGGACCAGGATGCGAACATGAGGGTTACTGTGCAGAACCTCATTGCAGCGATCCATCAGACCTTCGACATTGCTGACCCCCCCCCCCCGCGAAATCCTCAGATCAGGAGGTTTCGTTCAGACGGGAGGAAACACCCTCCAGGGTATTCCCTTTACATTCCGAGTTTGGAAAGATTTTTACCAGGGAAAGAGGGGATCCGACCAGACGCTTTCAACGAGGGAAGCGTCTCGGCGTTCTGTACCCGTTTGCTAAAGAGCTCACGGACAACTGGTCTGCCTCTCCCTCGGTCGATCCGCCCATGTCCAGGCTTTCTAATAACACGGTTCTCCCGCTTTCAGGCGTGGCGTCTCTTAAGGATTCTAATGATAGGATCATAGAATCCCTAGCGAAGTCTGCTTTCGAAGCGGCTTCTACGGCGGTATGCCCAATTTTTGCTTCATCTTGGGCAGCAAAAGCCATAGCCACTTGGGCAGAGGATCTTCGTCAGGGCATCCTAGAGAAAGCACAACCAGATCGATTGGCCGATCTTGCCAATCAGATTTCGCATGCGGGGGATTATCTGCTTTCTGCTTCTTTGGATGCCGCATCCTGCGCAGTTCTGGCGTCAAGTAACGTTGTGGCAATCCGACGTACAATTTGCCTCAAGGCCTGGCAGGCGGACCTGTCTTCTAAAAAGTCTCTTACTAATCTGCCTTTTCAGGGAGGGCGCCTCTTTGGATCCCAATTGGACCAAATTATTAAGGACGCCACCGGAGGCACGAGTTCTCTCCTGCCTCAGTCAAAGCCTCGCAGACCCCCACTGAGGCGTCAGTTTCGACCCTTTCGGGCTTACCGCCGTTTCAATACGGCGGAGACCTCCTCCAACCAACAAAGACCGCAGGCACGCCAAGATAGGAAGAAAGTTTCCTTCAGACCCACTCCCTCCTGGCGCTCCCACTCTTCGCAGGGCAGACCATCCAGATCCGGATCTGGACCGCCCACATCAGCATGACTATCCTCGGACTCCCGAGGGTCCCTTCCAATTGGGAGGTCGACTCCTGTTCTTCAAGGACGTCTGGCTGGCCGCAGTAGAGGACGCTTGGGTCAGGGAGATTGTATCGTCAGGATACAAGATAGTTCGTCTCTCTTCCACGGGATCGTTTCTTCGAATCCCGTCCTCCAAAAGATCCAGCTTTGATCCCGGGGTTCTTTACGGTCATCGACTCTCTCCTCAGTTCCGGGGTGATTTTGCCCGTTCCCGAATCGGAGCGGTTTACAGGGTTTTATTCAATCCTGTTTGTCGTGCCGAAAAAAGACGGGGCGGTCCGACCCATCTTGGATCTCAAGCTGCTCAACAAGAGAGTTCGTCTTCGCCACTTCCGGATGGAGTCGGTTCGTTCGGTAATCGCTTCCATGGAGGAGCAGGAATTCATGTTTTCGATAGACATCCAAGATGCCTATCTACATGTTCCCATATTCTCCAGACATCAGAAGTTCCTGCGTTTTGCGGTTCGCCAGGAACATTACCAGTTCGTCGCGCTGCCCTTCGGTCTCGCCACCGCTCCGAGTCTTCACGAAGATCATGGTTGCGTTGATGGCCTTGTTGAGGATCAGAGGTCTCGTTCTTTTTCCGTACCTCGACGATATTCTGATCAAAGCTCCCTCTTTCCAACAGGCACGCCTAAGTTTGACGATCGTCCTGGACACTCTTTCCGATTTCGGGTGGATCGTCAACAGGAAAAAGTCCTGTCTGGTCCCTACTCAACGTCTTGTGTTTCTGGGCCTACTGTTCGACACTCGTCTGTCAAGGGTCTTTCTCCCACAAGAGAAGATTCTCTCCCTGCAGCAGGCTGTACGATCGCTGCAGACCACACGATTTCCGTCCCTCTGAACAGCTATGAGGGTCCTGGGAAAGATGGTGGCGGCGATAGAGGCAGTTCCCTTTGCCCAATTTCACGCCAGACCTCTCCAACACGCCATTCTGTCGAGGTGGAACAGGTCGGCTCTGTCCCTGGATCGCCCTGTTCGTCTTTCATGCCGGATCAAGCGGTCACTCAACTGGTGGTTGACGTCACCTCTCATCCTCTTGGGGCGGTCTTTTCTTCCTGTTCACTGGCAGATTGTAACAACGGATGCCAGCCTCCTCGGCTGGGGTGCAGTGTTCCGCAATCACACTGTTCAGGGTTGTTGGTCGACTCAAGAATCTGCTCTGCCGATCAACGTCCTAGAGATACGAGCGATCCATCTGGCTCTCGTCCACTGGGAGAGGCTCCTCAGGGGCCTGCCTGTCCGGATTCAGACAGACAGTGCCACAGCGGTGGCATATGTCAACCGCCAAGGAGGGACACGGAGTGTCTCAGCCCTGGCAGAAGTGTCCAAGATCCTTCAGTGGGCAGAGATTTTGGTACCGACAATCTCCGCGGTACACATTCCCGGCGTAGACAACTGGGCCGCCGACTTTCTCAGCCGCAAGGGTCTTGCGGCAGGAGAGTGGTCCCTACATCCGGAGGTATTTCTTCAGCTCTGCCGTCGTTGGGGAACCCCGGACGTAGATCTGCTAGCTTCTCTCCTCAACAGGAAGATCCCATAGTTTGTATCCAGAGCTCGAGATCCTCTCACAGTGGGCGCCGACTCTCTGGCCATTCCTTGGTCACAGTTCGAGCTCCCCTACCTCTTTCTTCCCCTGCCTTTTCTTCCCAAGCTGTTGAAGAAGATCAAAGCAGAAGGAATTCCAGTCATTCTCATCGCCCCGAATTGGCCCAGAAGGTCTTGGTTCGTGGACATTGTCAACCTTCTCGCGGACGCCCCCTGGAAGCTTCCAGACAGGGCAGATCTGCTGTCTCAAGGTCCGATTTGCCACCCCAATTCTCGCCCGCTCAATTTAACGGCGTGGCTGTTGAGACCGAGGTTTTGAAACGAGCAGGATTCTCCGGTCGAGTAATTCATACCATGATCCGAGCCAGGAAGCCATCATCTTCCAAAATTTACTACCGTACTTGGAAGGCCTATTTCACTTGGTGTGAGGCCAATAACATCGCGCCTATGTGCTTTTCGCTCCCTTCCGTTCTGGCGTTTCTTCAGGCAGGGCCGGATGCGGGGCTTGCTCTCAGTTCCTTGAAGGGTCAAGTTTCAGCGCTGTCCATTTTATTTCAGATGACTTTGGCCTCCCGCCCTCAGGTCAAAACCTTTCTTCAGGGAGTGGCTCACACGGCTCCTCCGTATCGAGCGCCCGTGGATCCATGGGATCTTAATCTGGTTCTTGAGGTTCTGCAAGGTTCTCCCTTTGAACCTCTCAGCGAAGTCTCCCTTTCCCTTCTCTCCTGGAAGGTAGCCTTTCTGGTGGCCATCACCTCCATCCGGCGCGTGTCGAAATTGGCGGCTCTTTCTTGCCGCTCTCCTTTCCTGGTACTTCACCAGGACAAAGTAGTTCTGCGGCCTCCGCCCTCTTTTCTTCCGAAGGTGGTGTCCTCCTTTCACCTCAATGAGGATATTGTTCTGCCGTCCTTCTGTCCGAGTCCAACTCACCCTTGGGAGCGGTCCCTGAACAAGCTGGATCTGGTCAGGGCGATGAGAGTCTGTCTAGGACGTCTTCCTTGCGAAAGACAGACTCTCTTTTCGTCATTCCAGATGGGGCGCAGAAAGGTCACCCGGCTTCCAAAGCTACTATTGCTCGCTGGATCAGATCGGCAATTTTGGAGGCCTACCGGGTTAAGCATCGAGTGGCCCCTCCGGGGATCAGAGCGCACTCTACCTGGGCAGTGGGTGCTTCCTGGGCGGTACGCCACAGAGCCTCCGCGCTGCAGCTTTGCAAAGCTGCAACCTGGTCTTCGGTTCACACGTTTGTGAAATTCTACAGGGTCCACACCTACGCTTCGGCGGACGCCAGCCTAGGTAGAAGGATTCTGCAGGCAGCCGTGGTAAGTCCACTGGCCTGATGGAAGTTTGTTTCCCACCCCAGGGACTGCTTTGGGACGTCCCATGGTCTCTGTGTCCCCCAATAAGGCGAACGAGAAAACAGGATTTTTGGGTTGCTTACCGTAAAATCTGTTTCTCGGAGCCTTCATTGGGGGACACATCAGCCTCCCATGTTCTACAACTCCTGTTCTTACTTTGGTTGGTTGGTTACAGTTGAGTTGTTTGTTCTGTTTTCAATCTATTCTGTTACTTCTCCTACTGCATTCTCACTAACTGAGGAATTCCCTGCCGGTCGGTGGGGTGTACACTGCGGAGGAGGAGCTAACCTTTTTTTGTGCATAGTGTCAGCCTCCTTCTGGCAGCAGCATACACCCATGGTCTCTGTGTCCCCCAATGAAGGCTCCGAGAAACAGATTTTACGGTAAGGAACCCAAAAATCCTGTTTTCCAATTCCGCACCGTGTCTCCAAGGAGCTAGAAACAAAGCTTTCACTGGCAAGGAGCAGGGTGGATTTGATTTAAATCTAACTGATTTAAATCACGATTTAAATTACGATTTAAATCACTAGTCAGTAAGGCTTGATTTAAATCAGTGATTTAAATCAAAGTTTCTACCTAAACTAGTTCTTGCTACTTTAACATGCAAGTAGATGAAGATTTTTAGAATCACTTTTTATATTACTTTTTCTCCCCAGTTTAATGGGTTAATCATTCATATTTGGACACCACTGTTCTGTTGTACTTAGGAAGGAGAAAAATAATCCTGACCTTAATAACAATTTAAATAGATTTATTCAACTGAAACAATAACAACACTACAGCATAAGTTATTTGCTTAAACAAACATCCATGTTTGTTAACTAATTTGGCTAAACAAAATATATATATATTTTAAGAAACTTAGACTGTCAGCCCAGCCGACACATGAAAAACTTAAATACTACTGTCCCTGCTGTCCTCTGCAGCTCACTTGTCGTCATCTTAATCATCATCTTCTTCTTTGTTCCTATTCATAATCTGGAAAAGAAAAACAAGCTTTCCTGCTTTATTGGGTCCCAACCGATTTCTCAATTTAGAATGAATGAGTCCGAAGGAAGAGAATATTCTTTCAACGCCTGCAGAAGAAGCTACTGCTGTTAAAAGTGAAATCATTACTTGAACAGTCTCTAAATCCAAGCGCTTAAGTGACTTCCACCAGTTTACTGGTGTGACCTTCCTTAAAATATCTTCAGCAAACATATATTTCTTGAATGGTTCCCCCTTAGCTCTGAAGTTTATTATAGTTGGCATTAAAGATGGATGATTGCTGGATACCCATGTCATAGCTAACTCCTCTTCCTCAGCACTTAGGTTTTGACCCTGATATTGGATATTGACAATATTTGCCAAAAAATGAGCTGGAGTCAGTGCTTGTCCCATTCGTTTGTTTACTGCTTGTAATTTAATTCTGTCCATGTGTAGTTCTGTTTTTAAGTGTTCACTCAGTTCCTTCCAAATTTCAACAGCATCCGCAATAAAACAGCTATTTTTCTGTATTTTGTTTAAAGCTTGAGAGATGGGTTTCAGGAAGCTCAGCATATGTTCAACATTTCTCTTAAGCCCAATGTTGAGGATTTTGGCCGTGACAGTGCCATCTATTTTATCTCGATTTTCTTCACAAAGTGTCATCAGAATAGGCCAGTTTTTGATATACTGCTCAAAATAGTCCACCACAGAGTTCCATGTAACATCTTGTGGGAGCGTTAGCTTGGTTCCACCCATCCTTTTCAGAGCTGCTGCAGCAAAATGATTATTACGGAAGTATTTAGCAATTTCAACAACATTAGCCTTTATTTCTGGAACACTTAAGTCTTTGGCTAAGAGGTGCAGCAAATGAGCACTGCAACCATATGTTATTAGCAGCTTTGTATTCCCTCCCTGCTCTTCTAAATCTCTTCTCATCTTGGATACGTTTGCAGCATTGTCAGTGACCAAACTGCGTACTAGACATTTGAATTTTTGTTCACATGTCGTTATAGCTTTTACTGCCACTTCTTGTAAGTATTCTGCTGTGTGTGCATTTCCTGACTTATCAGTTGTTTGTGCAAGGAAGACTTTACCTTCTTCTGTTGTTATACAAGCACATACAATAGGATCATTGTGGACATTACTCCACCCATCAATACTTAGGTTAACAATTTTACCCTCCAGAGCTGTTGCACATTGCTCCATTTCTCTGTCATACACTTGATCCAGCAGTTTCCCTGAAACATCAGCTCTGCTGGGTGGACTGTATCCTGGTCTCAGTGACTGAACCATATTAATGAAATGTGGGTTCTCAGTCAGATGGAAAGAAGAGTTCGTTGCATAAATAAACTGGGCAATTTTTTCATCAATCAACTCTTTTTCTAATCTGCTAGTTCTTATCACAAACCTATCTATGGTGGTTCCAGGAGGTAAAGGTTTTTTCTTCCTTTTGGGTGATGGTGATATGTGGCTGTGGGTGTCTGATGATGCTGCTGCTGCTGCTAATGAAGCACTATCCTGGATGGATAACTCTGAAACTGTAGAACAGGATGATGGTGATCTTGGAGGTGGATAGTTTCCAGAATCCATGAATTCCCCTAAACAAAAAAAGTCAATGCTGTTATTTTATTGTTTATACAATTTCTGCTTATTGTACACAACACATCACTGCCCCTGCCCCAAAAGGAATATTTGTTTTTCTTCATAACTGTACCAAATGACAGTAACATGCAGTAATTATAAGAAATATAATTTTTCTCACACTTGACAGTTCAGTCTTTAGAAATAGGATTCAATAAAAATGTTTAGCAACCTGAAGATCCTGCCTGTTCAGAAGTGTTTCTTTGGTCATCTTCATCACCGCACTTCTCATGATGTTGCCTCATTCGCGCCACCAGGGCTTGCATCTCTTTGTTGCATCGTTTGCATTTTGCACGCTTGCCTGCCTTACCGATAGGCGAAGGAGCTTCATTAAAATATTCCCAAACTGGGTCTCTTTTACGGCCTGCTGCCATTATAAGGAAAGAATGTAATAAACCTCAGATCGTACACACAAACAGATCCAGACTTGTCTGTCTGTGGCTATGCTGCAGTATTGTGCTCAAAGTTTCACTTTCATTTTCTTGTCTGCTTGCCCTTCCTCCTCCTCACACTTAGATTCACATTCTTCTTGTGTTGTGCAGATCTATTCCACTCCAAACAATCAGAAACATATTGTCTAACTTCTTGGACTTGGCACTGAAGGGGTTGATTCTGTATTCATAGGTTTGTAGAACAATAGGATTAAGGTCTTTTTCTCAACTCTGTTCATGTTGTAACATTTTTGCCGTGAAGAAGAGGCTGGGACCTCTGCGGAGTCAATTTCAGTTTTGAGGACTGCGTAAGTAAAGCGAGCGTCTGTGATAATATAGGAGAGAAACTGCCCACTAATCCTACAGAAACCTCTGGAAGAGCATGGCATTGTGAATGTTACACATATACAGCCTTTATTCTACTGAGTTAAACAACTCAGCTTTATCTCATGATGGAAGAACCTTTGGATGGTAAAATATTTTCCTCAAAAAGCAGTTTATTGAAAAAAATCCGATTTAAATCAAAAAAATCCGATTTTTTTTTTTTTTTATTTATTTTTTTTTAAAAAAAACATTGATTTTTATCCACCCTGGCAAGGAGGAGAGGGTCTGACCAGCATAGAAAGGATCGTTAACCTCTTCAGTACCAATGGAAACTAAATTTAATGTTGAAACACAAACACATTGGCTAAATGGAAGATCTGCGAATCACAATACGTAGTGACTGTCTAAGGCTAGTTTCACGTTAGCGTTTACGGCCGCCGCTAAGCCCTGCCCCCTGCCGAGCATCCGCCGGTAGCTCCGCCTACGGACGCATGACGCTGCATGCGTCTTGCGTCCCCTATCTTTAGCACTAGGGATGCAGGCCGTGCGCAGTATGCGTTTGGCGGCGCATGCGTCCTTTTGACGCTGCGCCGACCAGCGCCAAACGCAACAGGTTGCAATTTGGTGCGCTTGGCGCAGCGTCAAAAGGACGCATGCGCCACCAAACGCATACTGCGCACGGCCTGTGTCCCCAGTGCTAAAGATAGGGGACGGAGCTACCGGCGGAGGCGCGGTAGGGGCGGGGCTTAGCGGCGGCCGTGCGCAGCCCGACGATGCGGCCGTAAACGCTAATGTGAAACTAGCCTAATCCCAGATCTCCCAGTAGAACGTGACCCGCTCGTGACAATAATTAAGGATAAAAGAAATCCTAACCTACAGGGTCCTGTGTGAAAAAGTAATTGCCCCATAAACCTAATAACTGGTTGGGCTACCCTTAGCAGCAACAACTGCAATCAAGCGTTTTCAAAACTGGCAATTAGTTTTTTACGATGTTCTGGAGGAATTTTGACCCAGTCATCTTTGCAGAATTATTGTAATTCAGCCTCATTTAGTGTATCCAAGCATGAACTGCCCTTTTAAGGTCATGCAACGCAATCTCAATCGGATTCAGGTTAGAATTTTGATTAGGCCACTCCAAAGTCTTAATATAGTTTTTCTTAAGCCATTCAGAGGTGGACTTGCTGGTGTGTTTTTGATCATTGTCCTGCTGCATAACCCAAGTGTGCTTCAGCTTGAGGTCATGAACAGATGGCCGGACATTCTCCTTCAGGAATTTTTGATTGACAGCAGAATCATGGTTCCATTTACCACAGCAAGTCTTCCCAGTCCTGAAGCCGCAGAAGAGCCCCAGACCATCACACTACCACCACCATATTTTACTGTTGGTATGATTTTCCTTTTCTGAAATGCTGTGTTACTTCTACACCAGATGTAATGGAACATACACCTTCCGAAAAGTTCAACTTTTGTCTCGTCAGTATTTTGAGTATTGTCTCAAAAGTCTTGGGGATCATCAAGATGTTTTCTGGCAAAACTGAGGTGAGCCCTTACATTCTTTTTGCTCAGCAGCAGTTTTCATCTTGAAGCTCTGCCATGTAGGACATTTTTGCCTAGTCTCTTTGTTATGGTGGAGTGTTGTGAGTTCATTTTCCCCTTCATTACTGAGGCCCGAGGAACTCCCTCTTCTGGTAAAGAAAGGTAGTGAGCCTGATTGTCAAACACCTGAGGCTGATGATTGTGACTGGCTGAGTGGAGTTACGGACTGGATATAATGCTGCCGACGCCCTTCTGCCCTGCGGGTGATTTCTCTGTGGGATCCTTGGAGACCAGTCTGAATTCCTGCTCCTCCAAAGCTAAGTTTGCTGCTCGGCCTTTTGCTTTTGTGCTTTGACTTTGTTTTTGCTTTGTTTTTCTGGATTTCTTCCATTCCCAGCTGGGGTGTGCTGAATTCATTTAGCTCTGTCTTCTGAAAATACCTGAGTGCTGATTCAGTTTTTGAAGCCTAGCTGCTTCAGGGCCTTTTTCATATAAGCTGGTTGGCTTATGTCTTTGATAGGGTTTTGGCAGATTGCAGACAGCAGCCTTCCTGTCCTTTCCTATCTAGGTAGTTTTGGGGCCCCGTCTTTGCTCAGTCTATCTTTCTGTCTGTGTTAGTATTTTCATCTTGCTTCACCGTCATTATATGTTGGGGGCTGCCTATTGCTTTGGGGTCTGCTCTGGGGCAGTTTAGATTTCCCCTTTCTTTCTTTAGGCCTATGTATTTCTCCGGCTGTGATCGAGGGGTCTAGGGCATTGTAGGAACCCCCCACGGCTACTGCTAGTTGTGTTGATAGGTTCAGGGGTCTGCAATCTGATAGTTGCCAACTTCTCTGGTTTTCTGGACTTAGCTTGTATTTCTGCTTTTGCCTCCTACGGTGACTCATTCATAACAGTGGAGTCATGAACACTGACCTTAAATGAGGCCTGCAGTTCTTTGGATGTTGTTGTGGGGTCTTTTGTGACCTCTTGGATGAGTTGTCGCTGATCTCTTGTGGTAATTTTGGTCTGCCAGCCACTCCTAGGAAGGTTCACCACAGTTCCATATTTTCGCCATTTGTGGATAATGGCTCTCACTGTGGTTCGCTGGAGTTCCAAAGCTTGAGAAATGGTTTTATAACCTTTTCCAGACTGATAGATCTCAATTACTTTGCTTCTCATTTGTTCTGGAATTTCTTTGGATCGTGGCCTGATGTCTGGCTTTTGACTATATTTTGGTCTACTTCACTTTGTCAGGCAGGTCCTATTTAAGTGATTTCTTGATTGAGAGTATGTGTGGCAGTAATCAGGCTTGGGTGTGGCTAGGGAATTTGATCTTGGCTTACCAAAGATGTGATAAACCACAGTTAATGTATGTTTTAAAGGGGGAAGGCAATCACTTTTTCACCCAGGGACTTGTAGGTTTTGATTTATTTTCCCTTAATAATAAAGACCTTAATTTTAAAAACTGCATTTTGTGTTTACTTGTGTTATCTTTGTCTAATATTTCAAGTTTGTTTGGTGATCTGAAAAACGTAAGTGTGATAAACATGCAAAAGAATAGGAAATCAGGAAGGGGGCAAACACTTTTTTCACACAACTGTATGTATGTGCATGTATGTATTTGTGTATATGTATAGTATATATGTGTATTTAATATGCGTATACATGTATAGGAATACACAGTTTGCAAAAGTTTGGAAAGGAAGAATGTTTTTAAAAAATTTGAAGTGCTACTAGTTTATTTGTATCAGTTCACATATTGTAAAATTAATAAATAAACAAAATAGAAATCTAAATCACCTCAATGGTGTAATCGTCCCTAGCCTTTAAAACAACACCAATTCTTCTAAGTACACTAGTAGTTGCACACAGTATTTGGAGGAACTTTGCAGGGAGGTTGTTGCAAAGATCTTGAAGAACCAACCACAGATCTTCTGCAGATGTTGCTTGCATAAATCCTGCTGTCTCTTTATGTAATCCCAGACAGAATTGATGATGTTGAGATCATGGCTCTATGGGGCCGTATCATCACTTCCATGACTTCTTGTTCTTCTGTATGATGACGATAACACTTGCAAATACTATATTCCCCATTGTGAAATGAAAATAACAGACACTTCTAAGTGTATATATATTGACTTGTATTTTTCAGCATTGAAGACTGCATTAATCTTGACCAAATTCCCAACACCATTTGCTGAAATATGAAATACAGCCCCAAACTAGCAAGGACCCTTCACCATGCTTCACTTTTTTTTTTTCTGCAGACACTCTTTATTGTACCATTCTCCAGCCCTCCTGCAACCAAACTGCCTTGTGTTAAGTAAAATATTTCCTATTTTGACTCCTCAGTCCAAGGCACCTGTTACTATTTTTCTACCTTCCAGTCTCTGTTTTCATGCATAGCTGAGTTGCTTGGCCTGGTGTCCATGTCAAAGGTATGGATTTTTGGCTACAGTTTTTCCATGGACACCATTTCTGGCCAGACTTCTCTTAACAGTATATGGCTGTAGCTGGGTCCCACTGGTTGCTGACTATTCTGAACTGAAGGCGCTGCTGGGCGTCTTCCAATTTAGAAGGAAAATAAGCATAATGTGTCTTTCATTTGCTGCAATAAATTTCTGTCGGAACACTACATATGTGATCCTAAATGATGCCCATTTATTGGTTCTTCTTCAAAAACGTTTGAACAGTACAACTTGAAATCTTAATCTGCTTTGAAATCTTTGGAAGAGAATTTACTGATGCAGTATAACTACCTTGTGTCTTGTTGCTGTGCTTAGTTGTGCTATGGTGTATGACCTGTGATATGACAATGACACTGTCTTCCACAACCTCACCTTTGTAGCAGAATTTATTTGTTCCGCACTCAGTTTTAAGCCTCCTACAAAGCTGTTTTAGGTTCATTGAAAAGCTGTTTCAACCTACATATGAAAATGGTGATCATTATCACCTGTCTGGTATAACTGGTTACTCATACACTTTACTAGAACCCTGCAAGATCCCTGACTTTGTGCAAGTGTACGTAGAAGAATCAATGCTTTTTTTGAAGACCAATGAACGGTCACACCAAATGTGGATGTGATTTAGATTTCTCTTTTGTTCATTCACTTTACATTTTATTGTTAAAAATAAACTATTAACACTTCTATTTTCGAAAACATTCTTACTGTGCAGCATCTTATCCATAACTTTAATGAAAAAAATTCTGAAAATACATACAGTATTTACATTTATTGGCACTTGATTTAGGGAGATATATTTATTTCAGGGATTTATTTTGATAAATGGAATAAGGAATGAACTTTTCCTCCAATTTGAGATATTTGGCATCTGCATCAAAGGTTTTTTTTTTCCCTCTGGAGCAACACAGTAGGATTATAGGCTGGTCTATGGACCAGTGTCTTTTTCAACCTTATCCACTATATAACTACAGACATACCAATCTCTTACAGTCGGCATGATACACTATTCACATAGCACACTCTGTGTCGCAAATGCTCTTACTATTAGAACAGCGCAGTACATTAGTAGTGCAGTGCTCCGTGTTACATTAATCATGTAGTCCACTGGCTGTAAAAATATTACTACATCTCTAGATATCACATCTGCATTTCTTGTCATATTCATTGCAGAGAAATCCATTTAAGAAATGCACTTATCAGTGTTTTAGGCCTTAGTCCAGCTCCTCTCATAGCCACAGGCAGGATGGAAAAGGCCAGTGATAGCCAAGTGTTGGTTACCAAATACCCTTGAGTGTGAAAATGAAAAAACTGATATATAGAGAAGAGGTTTAATCCATTTATACCTGCAGGCAGGATCGTCTTCTGTGCTTGGATGGTGGTGGAATTCGTGGACTGGTTCTTATTCAGCTGCTTATTGCTATAGAGAAATTAGCAGGTCGTCCCATAAGAGAGCTCTTTGATTGGGTTTCTGGCACCAGTACTGGTGGCATCTTGGCATTGGCCATAGTGCATGGTAAGTTATTCCTCACTCCCTTTTTAGGTTTACACTAACATTGTTTTTAGGTTTTTGCTTTAGTGTATTTTAATTTTTTGGGGAACAGACTATCATAGAGGGGTAGTATTTTCCGTATCCTTATCTTTCTACTGTCTCCTCATGAGTATAACAGTTTATACATTTACAATGCAGATAAAAATGACTCCTGGGCTCACAGATCCTCCGTGATCCTGCAGGGGGCATCACAAGCCTGTCAGATCATTAGGAAACTGTTATAAACAATTGTACTTTTTCTTATTTACTTTTTCTTAGACATTAAAACGTTTTGAGCATTTTTTTTTTTATGTATGTACAGTTTTAGGAAGTAGTTGTGAGGTTTTTGATTTTACTAAGCTGTATAATTTTATTTTATTTTGAAAAGATTAGTGTGGATTTAGACGAACTGACCCAAGGTGTCAAACAACTGCCAATTTTCATCTAATGGCCTGTATAGATAGCGCGACCACACATCCATGTGCAGTGAACGCGTGCTAACACGATAATTCTGTGCCCATACATTGTCATTGTTCTCGGCAGCACATGTCCTGCTTACACAGGAAAATGCGCTGGTGAGAATACTTTTTTTTTTCTTCTCCAAGCAAGCTTATTACAAATTGATTTACCCGGTGAGTGAGCGATTGGCAGCCTGTTTACACCGGCTGATTATCAAGAGACAAGTGTTCCTAGGAATGCTTGTTCCCTATAATTTAGGGATATTCCCTCCATAGTTAAAGGGTTATTCTCCCTTTTAGACGTTATCACCCATTAATAGGATAAGTGATATTTTGCTGATTATTAAGGGTGCATTCACTGGGAGTGGCAACGGTAACAAAAACAGGACTTTACAGTGTCCCAGCTTAAAGGAGTGGTGGACGGGCATATACATCCTTTAATTTTGACCCATATAAAACTAATGGCAAAAGCGGAGTGCTGTACTGTTATCTCCAACACGAGTACTCTGTGTCTCTCACACCAGTAGCACATGTCGTCCAGCCACAGGCTAAGCGCCATTCCTCTGCACCTTCGGGGCTTCTTCTAACAGCGCGTTCACCCTCCCTGTGACACACTTGCCTCCCTGGGAAGGACAGACCATTGGGATAATCGCAGCACCCAGTTGTGGACATTTATGCCTGTCACAAACCAACACGGGGTAGTTTCCTGAATATATTACAGTGCAAATTTCTGGACACCCACACCAATTATTGGATATACCAGTCCCTGCATAACTTAAAGGGAATCTGTCACCCCTTTTTTGAGATATCATATAATGATATCATTCAATTGTGTGTCACATAAGGATTCTCTTAGTACTTTTACTTCCCCCTGACCCCGCACCTTTCATGCATAAATACCTTTTTTATATTGTTTCATATGAATATAAACTGCTGCTGTCCGGTCCGATGGGCGGGGCTTATTCACCTGCTCCCCCCCTCCCTGTTTTGCTCTATGCATTTCTTCTTGTGTAGAGCAAGACAGGGAGGGGGGGAGCAGGTGAATAAGCCCCGTCCAGCGGACCGGACCGTGGCAGTTTACATACATCTGAACCGATATAAAAAAGGTATTTATGCATGAAAGGTGCGGGGTCAGGCGGAAGCAAAAGTAATAAGAGAATCCTTATGTGACACACAATTGAATGATATCATTGTATGATATCTCAAACAAGGGGAGACAGATTCCCTTTAAGGTGTCAATCCTGTGGGTCTGGTGATTTCCTGCATGAAGTGCGCCCTTTCATCCTCCATAGCCGCTGCTTCTCAGACGTCTGTTTCTCCACATTATTAATGAATATACCTAGTACTGAATAGTGCCTACTTACGACAGCTGTTCTTTAATAATAATAATAATAATAATAATAATAATAATAATATTATAATATATGGAATTTTCCATTACAGCTCCTCTCAGTTAAAACCAACTGTGAAAAAATTCCGTTTCTGATGGTCAATTGTATGACCGAAAACGTTCAAAGGAGTATATTGAACTGGATGCTTTTTACAATAAAGGAACTGTCATATCATTTTTTCTTTTGAGTGCCAAGTTTTTGTACTACATTGTTAGTTGGCTGGATTACCGTGTTGTGCACCTCTCTCCTCTTATTGAGTGCTGTGTTTTTTCTATTTTGGACCCCCTAGTGATCAGCAAATTATCACTTATCTTATAGGAGTGATCTTTAAGCCCTCCAAACACAGAATAAAGTTGTCTGAACCTGACATTATTGGTGGGAGAGAGCGACTATGTAATGTAAATGGGGCCTCCCAACTATGCCCTGAAAGATGATGTTTTGGGAGACAAGGGGTCTTGGACCACTTGAATATAAAAGTCTCATCCTTTTGTTTCCACTGAAGATTTTTCGACTGAGTTTTTTTTTTTTTACCACAGCTTGCTCTATTACCCTAATAGAGAAAACAAGAACTTTGAACATGATTTCTCAGCCCAACTTCTATCTAAGCTGTTTAGGCTCCTTGAGATGTGGCATAGTTTTAAGATTTGGCATGGGCAACTGAGTATCTGAGTAATTAACTCCTGGGACCGGCATCCAACCATGGAACAAATGTGCTACAGCATCACAGCCCACAACTGAATGGTCACTGTTATGGTTATGTATAATTCAATCGCACAAGCAAATACAAAAAATATACTTTGTATCATATCAGAGAAGTCATGCTTCTTTCTACACTTAAGAGCCACTTCTCCTGTTTTCTGAACTCTGAAATACAGCTAAATTCCATCAAAACGAGATGGTAACACATTACCGCTGCCTTTTTGAAGTGTATAGAAAAGGCCGGGAGCAGAGCAAGAGGGGCCGGCATAGAAACACACAGACCCCTGGTGCTTTAATAAACTATGAATCCAGCACTGGAATGAGATAAACACTGCTCCGTACTCCTGTATAATGTCCTCCCTACTGCCCCTGCCTGTGATCATGCGCTGCGAAACACCGATGCCAAATACTGACCAGTCTACGCTCTATTGCTTACAGCCTTTGTGGCAGTGCAGTATTGGCTGATGTCTGCATTTGTGACATGGGAAGACTTGAGGACTTTGTTCAAGGAATGCAAGGCGTGCAGAGATTGATTATTAACTACAATATATAAGACTTACTTTGAAATGTAGCTACACTTTAAGCGTGTTCTTTGAGCACCATACTTATCGTTTCATTATAGCCATTAAATACATCACACCATGTTCTGATATTCGAAGAAACGTCTTTGGATTTTGTCACGGCTGATACTTTGTTCTTGTGGCAGATAAGTCGCTGCCAAAGACGACCATAGAGTATTCCCCAGTCCTTTTTGAAAACACTTGCACAATTGTTTGATCCTGTATATCAGTAAGAGTGTCTGGAGGAACAACTATCAGTATAGCACTTAGCCATTTCCTGCAATGATTTAAGCTTGAGGTCTAAAGGGGGTTTTACACATAGCGATATCGCTAGCACGTCACTAATTTTGTGACGTTATAGCGATATCGCTATGTGTGATACTTACCTCCGACCGGCTCCCCCACTGTCCGTCGCTGATCGCGCGGCTCCATTTCTCGTCGTCCGTTTCCTGCTGGGCTTCCTGCTGTGTGAGACGAGCGACGCTGGACGCGGGCGGGAGGACGTCAGCATCGCTGTGTGTGAAAGGTGAGTATCGTGCGCTGCGTCGCTGCTGCATTGCTGTGAGATCTTTCTGTGTGAAAGCTCACTAGCGATCATTTAGCGATGCACCAGCAATCCTGACCGGGTCGTATCGCTGGTCGGATCGCTGGTGCATCGCTAAATGTAAAAGGGCCTTAAAATGGGCACCTTGGCTCCATTCAGGAAAGGGCTCTGAGCACCTTTCTTGGATATGCTGGGGGTCCCAGCTGTCCCCCGTGATCATTTATAAGCCTTTGGGAATACCCTTTAAGCTACCTACTCATTTTAGATAACGCTATGATAAATGCATGGTTTACCCATAGCTATTTCCCCATACCTTCCAGATACATGCACACAGGGAGGGAACCTGTTAGTCGATCTATGCTGCCCTATTGGCAGGCAGTTTCAATCACAGTTTGGCTGCACATTTGCAGCCAGGTACAGTGGCAAGAACAGTTAAGCAAGGTGAAGATCAGATGATCTCTAAAGGCCTAAAATTAAAGATGACACATTTCCTTTGTATTTTAGGCAAAAAAGAATATTTTTTTCATCTTTTACATCTTAAAAATTACAAAAAGGAATATGGGCCGATGCAAAAGTTTGGACACCCTTCACTGTTGGTACCTAGTAGTACCTCGTTTTGCAAGTATCACAGCTTATGCGTTTTGTAACCATCCAAGACTTTTTAATTTCTTGTTTCAGGGATTTTCATCAATTCTTCCTTAGAAAATTCTTCCAGTTCTGTGAGATTCCTGGGTTGTCTTGCATCCTTTGCTATTTTGAGTTCTAGCCACAGATTTTCAATGATGTTCAGATCAGGGGACTGTGAGGTTCATTGTAAAACCTCCAGTTTGCGCCTGTTGAGGTTGTCTATTGTGGGATTTTATGTGTGTGTAGGATCATTATCCATTTGTAGAAGCCATCTTCTTTTTCGACTTCAGCTTTTTTACAGTTATGTTTGCATCAAGAATTTGTTGAAATTTCATTGAATCCATACTCCCCTCTACTCTAAAATTCTGTTCCCTTTTTTTTTTCCACACATGCCTTTGATCATTCTGACCAAAGAGTTCTATTTTAACCTCATCGGTCCACAGAACTTGTTTCCAAAATGCGTCAGGCTTGTTTAGATGTTCTTTTGCATACTTCTGATGCTGAATTTTATGGTGAGGATGACGGAGAGACTTTCTTCTGATGACTCTTCCATGAAGGCCATATTTGTGCATGTGTCTCTGAACAGTAGAATAATGTACCACAACTCCAGAGTTTGCTTTTGCAGTCAAACGGGGTTTCTGATTTGCCTCTTTAGCATTCCTACGAGCAGCTCTCAGTGAAATTTTGCGCGGTCTTCAAAATCTTATCTTGACCTCCACTGTTCCTGTTAATTGCCATTTCTTAATTCCTCATGTGCAGGCATTGCAGGACCTTTAGGGTATCCATGGTTACGGCCACTGATATAGTGACAGCTAATTGTTAGTGGTCTTAACCATGGATGCCTAGCAACTAGGTAGCTAATGTCACTATATCAGTGGACATAACCATGAATACCTAAGGTCCTGCAATGCCTGCACATGAGGTAAGCAACCTAGTGATTTAGAAAAACTATACTACATTTCTAATTGGAGATATTTTCTAATATTATTATTTCTTTATCGCCTTATTGGGGGACACAGAATACCATGGGTTTATGCTGCTGCTGCTAGGAGGCTGACACTATGCAAAAACAGAAAATTAGCTCCTCCCCGGCAGTATACACCCACCGACAGGCACCAAGCACCTCAGTTTGTGCTTAGTGTCTGTAGGAGGCGGACCGGGATCTCCCCAGATCCGCAGTTATTAATCCAATTTTTCCTTTCAGGGTTTAGTTTGAACTTTTTAATCCTTTCTTCTTTTATCTTTTAGGTTTTTTCCGTTGGGAAACAGGGTATACTTATCACCCTGATTTCCTATATCATGCGGCTGAGCGAGCAGTGTGGTGTCATCCACATCGCAACTCTCAGTACCGCAGGCAGGACTTTTCCCTATCACCTTCCGGTGATAAGGGTTGTGGACAGGTGGTCCTTGCCGAATCCCCCTCCTCACCCCTCTCTCCGGACAGGGCTGAGAGGAAGACGGCAATCGCAGGTGGTTCAAGCCGTCTTCTGCAGGATGCGGGTACAGAGGACTCCTTCCCCTCCCTGCCGTTTCCCCTTGGGCCCCTGTGGTCATCCTCTTCAGGGACGTCAGGTAAGTGCCTGTACGTTCCCTCCGGCCCCCGCATAAGCTCCAGTGCATGGGAGAAGTTGGACATTGGGATTACAGGTCCACAGTTTTTGAATCTCCCGCCCTTTCTGCCTGCCGCGCGCTCACACAATGGAATGCGGACACTATCCCTTCCCCTCTTCTAGTCAGGGAGACTCTGCGGATCCCTTCACTCACCGCAGCAGCGTCGCAAGCAGGGGACCGCTGTCATATTGCTTCCTGAGCGCGGTATGTCGGGGTAGGCATGGGGTTGCGGTGCCGGCGCGGGCGCCGTCACTTTCACTTTCACTTTCCCCTCAGCGAGGGGAATTTCTCTGCTCCCTCCTCCCTTCCTGAGCGCGCTCTTTCAGCGCGCCCTTTCTAGCCCATCACAGGGCTTCTTTCTCTTTGAGATGCCAGCCTCCCCTCTCTGTCATGCCCTCTCCGTCGCTGGTAGCCAATCACGGCGCAGCCGCTAAGCTCCGCCCCCATCTTCCAGCACAAGGATTTCCTGGTTTTTCACTCCTTCCTGCGCTGTTTGGGGGACACTTCAGCGTTTCTTCTGCTGCTCACAGAATCTCGGTAGGCTCGGCTCTGGGACAGGGATTAGCTCTCCTCGGCAGTTATTCCCTAATTTCTGCGGCCATTCAGTGCAGTTCACTTATGCCCAACCCTTCAGGGGATCTCTGCTTCAGGCCCACCGCTACCTATTACGCCTGTGCGCGCTGTAAAAAGAAGTGGGCATTGGGTCAGTCGTCCCCATTCTGCCCCCCCTGCAGTCCTTCCAATATGTCAGCATCTCAGGAACGCACAGAGTCCCGGGCGGAGGGCGCTCTTCCCTCCATTCTCCCCCCGGAGTGGGCCGTTACAATGTCACAGTCTGTTTCTGACTTGACAAAAGTATCACAGTCGCTGGTCCAGGTCTTAGAACGATTACCTCAGCTATCCTCAGCCACCTCTGCCCCGACCACCTCTCGGGGTGAGTCGTCCACACCTGACCGCGACCTTCAGAGAGACAGACAGGGAAGGACTTCTAGGAAGCGGGCTCTGTCCACTTCGTCTTCGAGCTCGCAGGGCCCTTCCGCTCCCAGGCCTCCTTCTCCTTCTTCGGATGACAGCCTTCAGTCAGGCGATGATTCTCATTCGGGAGCTAGCTCAGAGGGGAACAGCGTTTCTAAAACGCGGGACATGGTCAATAGTCTTATTGCAGCTATCTTCCAAACACTAAAACTTAAACAGGATGAGGCTCCAGCTCAGGAAAGCTCTGTTCTCCTTAGACGAGCCAGACCTCCGTCCCGATCCTTTCCCAATCACAACGATTTCGATACTACCTTATCCAAACACTGGGAGCGCCCTGAGCAACGTTTCTCAGGCCGCGAGTATTTGGACGTTCTGTACCCCTTTGACGCAGAACTGCTCTCACAGTGGTCCAAGGCTCCAGAGGTAGATCCTCCAGTATCCCGGATAGCCTCTAAAACAGTGCTCTCTCTGCCAGACGGGGCATCGCTCAAAGATCCTACTGACAGGCAGATTGAATCTCTGGCTAAGTCTATCTTTGAGGCATCTGGCGCCTCTCTCTGCCCTATTTTCACATCCGCCTGGGTGGCGAAGGTCATTTCCGCTTGGGCAAAAATTCTTCGCAGAGGCATCTTAGCGTCAGCTCCTCAAGACGAATTGGCAGATCTTGCAGATCAGATTAACCAGGCGGGAAAATACCTTTTGGCCGCCTCCTTAGACGCGGCCGGCTGCGTAGCAAGGGCTAGCAGCAACATAGTAGCTGTACGCCGAGTCCTTTGGCTAAAGTCATGGAATGCGGACACTACTTCGAAAAAGTCGCTTACCAATCTGCCATTCCATGGCTCTAGGCTCTTTGGAGCAAAGCTGGATCAGATAATTTCCGATGCCACTGGAGGTAAAAGTACTTCGCTTCCCCAGTCTCGACCAAAACGTCCCTTCAACAGAAGGGGGTTTCGACCATTCAGGCCCTTTCGTCCCTTCTCTGCCACGGAGAGAGCCACTCAACAGGATCGGCCGCCTGCCACCAGGGAGCGGGATCAGAGGAAACCTTCCTACAAACCCGCTCCTCGCTGGAGATCTAGAGGACAATATTCCAGATCTGCAGGAGCCAATTCCGGCAGATTTTCATCTAAGTGACGGGTCACCCCCCACCTGGAATTTCTTCCAGGGTGGGCGGCAGACTTTCCTTTTTCGCGGATGCTTGGCTGTCCGTTGTAGACGACGCTTGGGTCAGAGAACTCGTCGCATCCGGTTACAAAATCGAATTTGCTTCACTCCCGAACAGACGTTTTTTCCGGTCTCGGCCTCCGCGACAGCGGGCCCAGGTTCCGGGTTTTCTGCAGGCCATTTCCTCCCTTCTTTCCGCCGGAGTCATTGTTCCCGTTCCCTCAGACGAACGGTTTTCCGGGTTCTACTCCAATCTCTTTGTAGTCCCGAAGAAAGACGGCTCTCTTCGTCCTATTCTGGACCTCAAATTGCTCAATCGCCACGTGAAGATTCTTCATTTCAGGATGGAGTCTCTTCGGTCGGTGATTGCTTCCATGGAGCCCGGGGAATTTCTCTGCTCGGTGGACATTCGGGATGCCTATCTGCACATTCCAATATGTGTGCAACATCAGAAGTATCTTCGATTTGCGTTTCAGGGAGACCATTTTCAGTTCACAGCTCTTCCTTTCGGCCTGGCTTCAGCGCCCCGGGTTTTCACGAAGGTGATGGCGACCGTCATGGCCATCCTTTGCTCCAGAGGGATCCTCATCATCCCTTATCTGGACGATCTTTTGATCAAGGGTTCGTCTCGCCAGGACTGTCTCCGGAGCCTTCAGATAACCCTGGACACTCTCAGCCGCCTAGGTTGGCTGGTCAACAAGGAGAAGTCCATTCTGATCCCCACCCAGCGTCTGACCTTTCTGGGTATGGAATTCGACACGGAGCTAGCCCGTGTTTTTCTTCCAAAGGAAAAATTTACAACTCTGTCCAAGGGCATCAGAACTCTCAAGAGGCCTGCTCCCATTCCCATTCGGTTCTGCATGAAGGTCCTGGGGAAGATGGTGGCCTCCATGGAAGCAGTGCCCTTTGCGCAGTTTCACCTTCGCCCCCTCCAGCTGTCTCTGCTTTCAGCCTGGGACAAGACCACGATGTCCTTGGACCGTCCTATTCGGCTTCCTCTCAGAGTGAGGCAGTCTCTCACTTGGTGGCTACGGCCAGCGTCAGTTCTCCAAGGGAGGTCCTTTCTTCCGCCTCAGTGGCAAATCATCACCACCGATGCGAGCCTCCTAGGATGGGGAGCCGTGTTCCATCAGAAAGAGGCCCAAGGCCGCTGGAAGCCACAGGAGTCTCTCCTTCCAATCAATCTTTTGGAGATCAGGGCAATTTTCCTGGCCGTTCTTCACTGGCAGCCCCTCCTCTCCGGCAAGCCGGTCCGTATTCAGTCGGACAACGCCACGGCCGTGGTGTACATAAACCATCAGGGGGGCACGCGCAGCAAACAAGTAATGTCAGAAGTGGCCAAGATATTACGCTGGGCAGAACGTTACGTTCCGACAATCTCCGCCGTCCATATTCCAGGGGTGGAAAATTGGGCAGCCGACTTTCTGAGTCGCCAGGGCCTAGCGTCCGGCGAATGGTCCCTGCACCCCGCGGTTTTCTCTCAGATATGCGACCGTTGGGGCACCCCGGATGTCGATCTCATGGCATCTCGGATGAACCACAAGGTGCCGCAGTTCGTAGCCAGGTCCAGGGACCCTCTAGCCGTCGCATGCGACGCACTGGTGACTCCGTGGTCCCAGTTTCAACTTCTGTATCTGTTCCCGCCTCTGGCATTGATCCCTCGGGTGGTCAAAAAGATAAAATCGGAAGGCGTACCAGTGATTCTAGTCGCTCCAGATTGGCCAAGACGGCCTTGGTACGCGGAACTGGTCAACATGCTCGCGGACGTTCCCTGGAGGCTTCCGGACCGTCCAGACCTTCTCTCGCAAGGCCCCCTTTACCACGAGAATTCTCAGTCTCTTGAGTTTGACGGCATGGCCGTTGAGACCGCAATTCTGAAGGAATCAGGTCTGTCCAGTCAGGTTATTCAAACTATGATCAGAGCCAGGAAACCAGCCTCTTCCCGCATTTACTATAGGTCCTGGAAGGCTTTTTTCCGTTGGTGCGATGATAAAAAAGTCTTCCCAATGTCTTTTTCTATCCCGTCTATCCTGGGGTTTCTTCAGGCTGGGTTAGATGCGGGTCTGTCCCTCAGTACGCTCAAGGGCCAGGTTTCCGCTCTCTCTATCCTCTTCCAAAGAGAGCTAGCTTCTCTACCACAGGTCAAGACCTTTCTACAAGGGGTTTCCCACGTGGCTCCCCCTCATCATTCGCCAATAGACCCGTGGGATCTCAACCTCGTTCTTAGCGCGCTCCAGAAGGCGCCATTCGAGCCTCTCCAGGACATTCCTTTGTCCCTTCTCTCTTGGAAGGTCACCTTTTTGATCGCCATTTCATCCATCAGAAGAGTTTCTGAATTGGCGGCCTTGTCATGTCGTTCCCCTTACCTCATTCTCCATCAGGACAAAGCCGTCCTCAGGCCCGTTCCTTCTTTTCTTCCAAAGGTGGTTTCCGCTTTCCATATCAATGAGGATATCGTCCTTCCTTCTTTTTGTCCGGCTCCATCTCATCCTCTTGAGAAGTCTCTCCACAAACTGGACGTAGTTAGTGCCCTGCGTGTCTATCTTGCCAGGACCTCTTCCTTTCGTCTGTCCGATTCCTTGCTGATCATCTCTGAAGGTCGCCAGAAGGGCCTTCCGGCTTCCAAATCCACGATCGCTCGCTGGATTCGTTCTACCATTCTGGAAGCGTATCGTCTTCAGGAAAAGAGGCCCCCTCCGGGAGTAAGAGCTCATTCCACCCGGGCTGTGGCGGCTTCGTGGGCTGCTCGTCACCAGGCCTCGGCCATGCAAATTTGCAAGGCTGCAACATGGTCATCTTTGCACATCTTCACGAGGTTCTACAGGGTTCATACCCAGGCTTCGTCTGATGCTGTGGTTGGTAGGAAGGTTCTGCAGGCGGCGGTGGCTCACCGGTCGACCTGAGCCTTTCGGTTACTTTCGTTCCTTTTTGCTGTTCCCACCCTTGGGACTGCTTTGGGACGTCCCATGGTATTCTGTGTCCCCCAATAAGGCGATAAAGAAAGATGGATTTTTGGTTCTTACCGTAAAATCTCTTTCTTGGAGCCTTCATTGGGGGACACAGCACCCTCCCTGTTTAAGTTGTACCGTGTTGGGTCTTAGAGTCCCTTGTTGGGTTGGTACATATGTTTCGAGTTTTTCTCGTTGCTTCTCCTACTGCTTTTTCACCAACTGAGGTGCTTGGTGCCTGTCGGTGGGTGTATACTGCCGGGGAGGAGCTAATTTTCTGTTTTTGCATAGTGTCAGCCTCCTAGCAGCAGCAGCATACACCCATGGTATTCTGTGTCCCCCAATGAAGGCTCCAAGAAAGAGATTTTACGGTAAGAACCAAAATTCCATCTTTTTACACATACTAAATATTGGGGTAGGATATTGGAGATGGGAATACCCCTTTAAAGTGTAACTGTTTCAGGAGATCTTGCAGCAGAATGTCTGTGTCTGACTCTATCTCCCCGCCTCCACCTCCTTGCTAATAGAATTTTATATGCACCAATTGTCATCTACTATCTCAATAATGTGACATTTTTTTTATTCAATGGAGATAGATTTTGCCCATGAATTAAAAATGTTGAGAATGAAAGATCAGTCCAGGAGGAGAAAGAAGCAGATTGCTCTTATAAGATATATTACAGAGTTTCTTATTTTCAGGTTTACTATTGATTTCTGAAGCAAAAACAACAATTAATTTTTAAGCTTTTTTTTTTTTTTTGCAAAAGATAGATTCGAATAAGTGGCCTATTTTGTCTGGAAAGAAAGCATTGGACATGTTGTAATATATGCACTTACACACCTTGGCTGCTCCTGAGGAGGCTATTAATGGTTGTTTGAAGAATGTTCTTCTACACTGAATGCACTTAGGCACTGAAATCATCAAGATCCAGTGCTGGCAGCTCCCTTCGCAATTGCTGACCAATGATGCCCATATGTGCTCATTGGGAGACATGTTCAGAGTCGCTGCAAGACATAGCAGCATATGTATGCCACGCAGGCTGCTCATCTTGCGGCCTGGGATTGTCGTGTTAAAAAACTGCTTATGGGACACATTCAAAGTTCTTCAATAAGGCATGATGTTGCCCATGTGGTCTCCAAACCAATCTCTGGGAATCAATGCGTCCAAGACAACAGAGGAACTCATTGCTGAAGAGAATAGACCTCCATTGCTGTCTTGCTCTGCACCATTATAGCCTTTGAGAGTGGTGGTTTAAGGTCAATAGAACACCTGTAGCTGGTGTGGCTCATAATCCGATGTCATGTAAAGGTTTTTTGATGGTTTGTGTAGTCACTGATGTCTTAGGCTTGGTATGTGATATCTAGTTTCACTTACATTAGAGCATGGATCATTATGCGTCATTCTTCTAATCTGATGACACTTTGTGGGCAACACCAGAAGAAGCCTTCACTAGGGAAAGTCACACTGGTTCTACTTCTGGAATTATGGTGTGGGATGGCATAATGTTGGTTAGTCAGACTTTTCTTCTTTCCAGCTACACTAAGAGCTTGGCGTTACATTGATTTGGTCATGGAATCTGGGATATGGCCATTTTATCCAAAGTGTCTCATGAGCGGTTTATCAACACAACAAAGTCAAGCATGTTGCCCGTGCTATACTGAGAAGCCTGAATGCCCAAAATGTGCTACCATGTCTTTGGACCTGTCTCCCATCGATCACATTTTTACATCATTGGTCAACAATTCTAAAGGAAGCTGCCAGCAGTGGATCTTGATGATTTATCCAAGTGCGTTCAGGGTGGCAGAACATTCCTCAGACAACCATTAATAACCTTGTTGATAGCAGCTAAGGCTGTAAGTGCCTGTATTGCTGCATGTGATGCTCATACTTGTTACTGAATAAATTGAGCTGTTTTGAAAATGTTATTTCCATTTTGTCATCATTTGCATATTGGTTACATGTCTATCCATCATGTGATTTCCATAATTCTACAACTTTTCCTTCTTGGTAGTGCAATTTTAATGTTAAGGTGGGTAGTGGCTTCTCTATTTATTTTACTTTAAGGTAAGAAAACCCCTTTAGACAACAAATCTAGGGTGCAAAACACCAAGGGGTTAAGAAGACATTGATTGTTTTCAATAACCAGTACGGTCTGAAAGTGCTACTTGTAATACAAAAAATATATATTTTTAGAGGGTGTATACTTGTACAGGGCACTTTGCATATATAAATGTATATATTTGTTCTGGCAGGAAAATCCATGGAATACCTTCGCTGCTTGTACTTCCGCATGAAGAATGAGGTTTTTCGTGGATCACGACCTTATGAGTCTGGACCTCTTGAGGAGTTTTTAAAAAGGGAATTTGGCGAGGAAACCAAAATGACAGATGTGAGGCACCCCAAGTGAGTTGAATCTAAATAAAATGTTTAATTTTTACTGATCTTTTAACTCTAATAATTATACTAGTTTGCTGTTTGTGTTTTTGTGTACTGTAGTCATTTTTTTGCCCTTGCCCAGTTCTTAGTTTTAGTTTTCTTTAATGTTCTAGGTTTATGTATTTTACTGTCTTGACCCCAATGTTTCTTTTCTGTTAATGCCATCAACATAAGGCTTTAAAGAGCACCTTTTGGTGGGGCTTGGTTATGCAGCTGAGCTGAGCGGCTGCACTGAAGCAAAGCTCCAGATATCCTGTAAAGAATACAGCCTGAATTGATGGAATATAAGTTTCCCTCCCTGGCTGGAATTTGGAAGGTGTTGAGAGGAATCTGCTGGGCTCCGTGTGGCAGCGGTGAAGAAGGCAGGAAGACCCGGTGCCCCTGAGGACCTTAAGCAAGCTGCACGCTGACGAGAAAGTGGCGGCCATCGTAAAGCCGAATTCTAGTGCTGCGAGGTGAGTGGTGCCTAGAGGAGAAGGTGACCAAGAACATCCTTAATGTGCTCTTGAGTGCCCAGTTGCCCCGGCTCAGCGGCAGTTTCGGTTCTCCTGTCTTCTGTGCAGAAGGGAGTCCAGCCAGAGGTTGGAATTTCGGACTGTTCCTCCACGAACATTTGCAGTAACATCCTTCCCCGGAAATCTTGGGAGGAACAGTTAGCCTTGGAAGCAGAAGTTTTGAATCTAGTTCAGAAACAAGTTTTCATGGCAGTACCAGTGAAAGAGAGAAGAAAAAGGATTCTGTCCCCCCAACACTTGATAAACAAGCCAGATGGCACTTTCAGAACCATCATCAATTTGAACAATCTGAACAAATTCCTGATATATTGGCCTTTCAAAATGGAGTCAATAAAGTCGGCTATAAAACTTCTGTTTACAGATTGTTATATGAGTGTGCTGAACCTGAAAGATGCATACTACCATGTTCCAATCCATCCAAGAGACCATTAATGCCTCCTAAGAGTGGCCTTATTTATAAACAAAAAGATCAGACATTTTCAGTTCGGGTGCTTGCCCTTTGGTCTATCCATGGCCCCTAGAATATTTCCAGAAATTGTAGTGGAAATGACAGCTCATCTTCGGAAGCAAAATTCTCTGATTCCGTTCCTGGACGATTTCCTGATTGTTATTAGATCTGTAGAACACTGCAACTTACAGCTAGCAATGGTCAGAGCCATCTTGGAGGAATTGAGTTGGCTCCTCAACCCAAAAAAAAATCAAAGCTAATTCCATTAAAAAAAATCAGTCTTTTTTTTTTAGGTCTTTCCTAAGATTCAGTGAGTCAAACTTGTTTCCTACCAGAAGACAAAATGCACAAAGTGGCAACCTTGGTATCACTGGTAGCACACAATCCTACCATGACACTCAAAGGTAAAGTCCTTGTTTGGGGCCTTGCCTCATGTATTCCAGCAGTACCGTGGGCCCAATAACATACCAGAAAATTGCTGCAGGAGACACTCATAGGCGAAGGATAACTCAGAAAGAGTTTGGAAGGAACACTATAATGGGTATATCACATTACGGATATCATAACTACAGATGCAAGCACAAGTGGATAGGGAGCACATCTTAGAGACTGCGTAGTCAAGGGTGCTTAGTCAGAACACGAGCAAAGGAGTTCATCCAAAATGAAAGAACGTCTGGCAGTAAAACATTCAATGGAGAAATTTCTCGTATTTCTACAAAGCCGTTATGTTCGCATCCTGTCTGACAATCGAACAACGGTGACTTACATCAACAATTGGGGGGACAAGATCTTGCTTCTTGATGGCGGCAACTGAGGACATTTTTTCCAGGTGGCAGAAAAGCACCTCTTGTCATTAACAGCTTTGCACATAAATGGAAAAGAGAACAATTGGGCAGACTTCCTAAGCCCAAATCAGCTAAGACAAGGAGAATGGGCCCTGAATCTGACAGTCTTTCAGTAAATAGTAGGCCTATGGGGCCTTCCTAGTATAGACTTTTTCACAAAGAGGTGGAACAGGAAAGTAAAAAAATTATGCTCGCTAAATCCCAGGATAAGACCACATGCTGTAGATGCCTTCCAGATTGCATGGAACTTCGATCTAGCCTATTCCTTTCCCCCACTGATGACGATCCCAGAAGTGCTAAGGAAGATCAGGGAAAACCAGGCAAGGGTTATCCTTGTAACCCCATTCTGCCCAAGAGATCTTGGTTTTCAGAGATAAGGATGATGTTGATCTCCAATCCATGGATTTTACTAGAGATTCCGGATCAATTCATCCAAAGTCCCCAGTCTGGCACTCACAATCAGCGGGCCTTCATTTGACAGCGTGGAGCTTGAAAAATCACTGTTAATCCAGAGAGGTTGTCCTCAGAGTTTAGTATCTACATAAGAGCAGGAAATCAATAACAACAAAAATATATGGAACGACATGGAAAAAGTGCCGGCCTAGTTCAGGGGAAAGTCTGGGTGAGGAAATTCTGATTAAATCTATCCTAAAGTTTCTCCAGAAAGGATTAGAGCTTGGGCTATCCTCTAGCACTCTAAAGTCCTTAAGGGTGTTGTATAACTGACTTGGCAGACTAACAGCCTGTAGAGTCAGTGATATCCAGGCCTTGTCAGTTAATCTCCCGCTTTACACAGATTTTGCAAGGTAGGCTGGATCTGGTCTTAGAATAATCCTAGCCATGAAATTTCACAGGAGTTAGGAGATTATTCTTCCCTCCTTTTGTACTAATCCTGGGAAAAAATTCGACACACAGGATGTTAGGAGGTCTTTAATAAATTACATGTCAGTAACAAAACCGGGGAGGAAGAGCCAGTAATTGTGTTTCCAAGGCAGTAGGAGACGCCTTAAAGTCTCTAGGAGTACCCTAGCTAGATGGATTAGGAAAGCCATTAGGTTAGCTTCTTCTCTAGTGATGTATGAGTTCCAGAGTGTATATAAGCTCATTCTACTGTGCTTTTCATGACCTCTTTGGCAGAGAAGGCTGAGATGTCTAAAGACCAGATATGTAAGGCGGGCAGTATGGTCCTCTCCTTCAACCTTCTATAAGCACTATAGTCTTGATATGACCTCCTGTGCTGATCCTTTGGGAGAAGGGTTCTACAAGCAGTGTTCTCTCCCTAAGGTGGACTTCGTTTCTCTGTAAATCTCTTGTGTGTTGTCAAGGGTGAATGAAAGACCTAATTACTTATCTATAATGGGATTTTCCACAGCACCCATATATTTCCCCTCCGTCACTGATATTGGTGTGCACTAATAAAAATATAGGTGTATAGTCTAGATGGTGTTTTAGTTATTGTCTGGTAACAATATGCACATGTAATTGTCTTGGAGGTCCTCTTGTGCTCTGTAACCCAACTGATGTGGGGGAGAGGTTCCACCCTCTTTTTCAGTAAGGTTCCTGTCCTTGATGGATGGAACCCCTCTTTCGTGTGGTGCTGTCATGTGTTCTGGAAAATCTAATTTATGGTAAGTAATTTAGTCTTTATTTTCCTGTTTATATTTTTCCAGGGTAATGGTAACCGGTACACTGTCAGATCGGCACCCTGCAGAACTGCATCTGTTTCGAAACTATGATCCACCTAATACAGGACGACAACCAACATTCAAGAGGCTTGCTTCGTTCCGTCCGGTTACAGGACCAGAAGGTAAATTATGTGCAACCATGAACAGGGTGTTTGATCTAAAAATTATGCTATCAGTGTCTGTGGAAATACTATTAATAATCTACAATGGTCCTTTCCCACTGAGCAGCACAAATAATACAAGCCTAAACGTAGCCACCACACTCAGGGATTAAAATATTTGAGTAAAGACTGACAGTTCAAGCTGTGCTCTGAAAGTTTGCTTTGCTTAAAGAAAATTGTGTACGACCCTAATAATTAGCTAGTTTGTTACTCTAGATGTATTTTGCATAATTATATTTGCTTACCACTTGTAGGTGAAGAGGTTGAAAGTTTAGAGTTGTCGTGGGAAGGTATGAGTAGTGTCTGACAGCTATTATTACTGTTTTCCATCACTCTAGGTGCTGAATTAATTTAGAATTACTTGTAGAGTGCGCACAGTAGTTTTAGGTCACTGAGAAGCTCCATTGTATTATAACTGTCATTTAATACAATTTTTTCTGTCTTTATTGAGATTCCAGTACATTGGGCAAATTTCCTGATGGCTTGTCTCTATGATCTACGTTCTTGCTTTTACTTTTCCCCCCTTCTTTTTCTTATTTTACTGTTTTGTTTTTTTTTTTTGTGTCTTGAACACAGAGCAGTTGGTGTGGCGTGCTGCCCGTTCCAGTGGTGCTGCTCCGTCCTATTTCCGTCCTATAGGCCGTTTCCTAGATGGTGGGCTGCTATCAAATAATCCCACTTTAGATGCCATGAGTGAAGTACATGAATACAACACCTGCATGAAACGCCAGGTATGGACATTTTTTTTTTACTTCAGAGGTAGTGGGAAATGTATTAAAAACTGATATGCAGAACATTAGGCAACATATATATTTTACTTATATAGCACCATTATCACTGTCCCTATTGGGATTCATAATCTATGTTCCTTATCAGTATGTATTTGGATTGTTGGAGGAAACCGGAGAACCTGGGCGAAACGCACACAGACATGGAAAGAGCATACAAACTCCTTGCAGATGTTGTTCTTGGTGGGATTTGAACCCAGGAGCCAGTCCTGCAAAGCAACAGTGCTAACAACTGTGCTGCACAGGTATACGTGGTATCAGAACCCAAAGTTTTCCGAGGTCCCACCAAGGCCAAAATATACTTTTTTTTTTTTTTTTCTTTTTTTCTTTTGAGGATTGTGTATTGAGGTCATTGGACGCAAAGTATCAGTTTGTCACTGTCTCCCAGTCCCAGACTGGCCATCTTCACAAGTAAGGCAGATTAATGATGGGCTACATTAGCTGAAGACACAGTGACCTGCCTACTGTTGCCTCCAATTCTCCTGGTGGCTTCTATTCCAAACAGCTTGCACACAACATCCTGCTTTGTTGATTGACGCTGGTCATCAGGACGCTCTGTGGGGGCAAAGCTTGAGTTCCTCCAGTCTCTCAGCCTGATCTCTCATAGTGTGTGCAACCTCTGCTTAGCTTTAGGGAATACAGAGAATCTGCTCCTTGGCTGTGTGTCTAGAGACATATTTCAGCATTTATCCAGTGTGTGGGAATGGGGGCGGGGGGGCTACATATAAACATTGTGAGAAGGAATTTCTTCTTTTAGTTTTTTGGCATGAGTCTGAGCTTAGTAGCGTTGGGGGCAGATTATTGTAGTTGCAGGATACATCTTGTTGGACTTCACATTGGATGCAGTAATCATGACAATATGATTGACATTTTACTGTCATGTTTAGAAGGTGATTTGTGCTGTGCATACCCTTTACTTGTATGCACTTTCATGATATGTGTGCTGTGTTTTTGTGCCATGTACATTGTGATCATTTCATGTCTGCCATATGTGCATAGTGCTTGTGTACCTGGGGCAATGTGCTTCTGTGCCATGTGCAACTTATGCCCATTGTTTGTGTGACGCAGGATATTTTCCCATGTTCCGTTCATGATTTGTGCTCTGTGCTTGTGACAAGTGCTTGTGCGATCTGTATATTGTGTGTACTGCACTGTGTTTGTGTGCTGTGCATGACGTGTTCTATTCTTGTGTACTGTGCATGACATGCTCTGTGCTTGTGTGCCGTGCATGATGTGCTCTGTGCTTGTGTGCCGTGCATGATGTGCTCTGTGCATTTGTGCCGTGCTCTGTGCTTGTGTTTCATGCTCTGTGCTTGTGTTCTGTGCATGACGTGCTTGTGTGCTGTGCATGACGTGCTCTTTGCTTGTGTGCCATGCTCTGTGCTTGTGTGCTGTGCATGACGTGCTCTGTGCTTGTGTGATGTGTACATAGTGCTTGTGTGTGGATGCTTTGATGTTCTGTGTGCACAATATGTTTTTATTGTGACTTATAGAATGGTAGAGTTGGAAGGGACCTCCTGGGTCATCTGGACCATCCCCCTGCTCATAGTAGGATTCACTAAATCATCCCAGATAGATGTCTGTCCAGCCTCTGCTTGAAGACTTCCATGGAAGGAGAACTCACCACCTCTCATCCTTATTGAAAAAATGACTAAGTATGGAATGAACAAGGCAACTGTTAGGTGGATTCATACCTGGCTTAGTGATCGGACCCAAAGAGTGGTCGTAAATGGCTGCACATCCAGTTGGAAGAATGTCTAAAGTTGGGTACCACAGGGTCCTGAGCCCTGTATTGTTCAACATCTTTATGAATGATTTAGATGAAGGAATTGAGGGTAAACTGATTAAATTTGCTGATGACACAAAGCTAGGAGGGATAGCTAATGCTACAGAAGAGAGAGAGAGAATTCAAAAAGATATAAATAAACTGGGGCAGTGGGCAACAACTAACAGAATGGTTTTTAACAGGGAAAAATGCAAAAAGCATATACAGAATGGGAGGAATAGTGCTAAGCAACAGCACATGGGGAAAAAGACTTGGGTATACTAATATGTTAGGCGTCGGGTTCCTGCAGCTGCACAGCGGGAATCCAGAGCCTTGCATTCAGCGGTCTCCCATTCTCCACCGACTGCTCAGAAGCCTGCACAGAAATCCCAGCGTCTCAGACGCTCTGCTCAGACCAGCTCTGTGGGTCTCGCTGTTGCTGCCACCTCTGGGCTAGCAATGGCAGCGCAGGCTGCTCAGCAACGAGACTCTCCAGAGGCTAAGTCCTCCAGCTGCTCTACTGGGCATGCTCACGAGACGATCTCCCATTGGAGATTGGGAGTCACATGCCCAGGTCCTTCTCGTGATCTGATTGGTCCATCTCAGGGATCTGGAAGCTTCCGGAAGGTCCCGGCTATAAAAGGTTTGCATGGCCGATCGGCCATGCGCTAGTTATAGTCTCTAGTTGTCTACTGTGTGAATGATGATGGATGCATGAACCTGTGAATGACTCATTAAGATCCCCTCCCTCTGATATTACGAGTGTGTACAGGGACTTAAGCTTAGAGTCAGCGCCAGCCAGTAGCAAGCCACAGCAGCATCATCAACAGTGCTAGCGTCCGACAGTGCACCTGCTACCGGGCATTGTCGATTGGCGGCAGTGTCTGTTGCCGCGCTGCAGTCTGCAGCTCCCCTTGGCGTCCGCAGTAGCGACGCCGCACGCACGGTAGGTCTAGACGGACGCTGACCCTCTGCCAAGGGTTCAGCTCCTGTGACCAGATACCGTGTGTGCACTTCTCTGAGACCTGTGGCGTTAACAGGCTCAGCCTTTTGTGTTTAACATAGGCGTCTCTGTGAATTAACAGAGATCGCTCAGCGCACCCGGGTGACGTTCAACCCGCGTGCGTCATACCGCCATATGGTATGTCCGCCATTATCTAGCAGCAGTGTTTACACCTTCTGCAAGGTGGACCCCGGGCGGCAAACGCACTTTACGTTATTTTATATTTAGTGCGTTCCGCCGTCCCTAACACTAATAGATCATAAACTGAACATGAGTCAGCAGGGTGATGCAGCAGCAAAAAAGGCAAATACAATTCTGGGATATATTAACAGAAGCATACAGTCTAGATCACGTGAAGTCATTATTGCCCTCTACTCCTCTTTGGTCAGACCTCATCTGGAATACTGTGTCCAGTTTTGGGCATGACATTTAAAAAAAGACCTCAACAAACTGGAGCAAGTTCAGAGAAGAGCAACCAGAATGGTGACCGGTCTGCAAAATGTCTTATGAGGAACAGTTACAGGATTTGTGAATGTTTAGCTTGCAAAAAAGACTGAGAGGAGACTTAATAGCTGTCTACAAATAGGGCTGTCACATTGTAGAAGGATCATCTTTATTCTCATTTGCACAAGGAAAGACTAGAAGCAATGGGATGAAACTGAATGGGAGGAGACACAGATTAGATATTAGAAAACACTTTTTGACAGTTAGGGTGCTCATTGAGTTGCTTAAAGGGGTTGTCCGCTACTTGAACAACCACTTCATAAATACTATATCCCCCAGTATAAATAAACAATAAATCCTATCCTCACCTTCTCGCCATTCCTGTGTTAATAGTGTGGATAAATGTTTCAGGGAATTCTGAAACATTTGCCAAAGTAAAGCAAAATGTCCTCTATTGTGCATTACTTAACGCTATCTTTTTTATTTGGAGTGTGGGAGTATATGATGGGGGGCTGGTGGGATTTGTGTCCTACGGCTCCTTTTAGTCCCAGTCCGGCCCTGCTGTTTTCTATAATTTTTTCACATGTTCCTGAGACTCTGATGATTTGTAAGACTTTTTAGATGAATCTAATGACAGGTTCCCTTTTAAAGGATTATCCTCATGATATAAAATCTGTAAAATTGCAAAATGCTTGTGAAAGCAAGCTACTTTATAATTTACCTGTTAATAGGAACGGAGAGGATTTTTAATAACAGGTGTTTCTTATTCTGTTGTGTACTTCCTATTGCTAAGGATACCAGCTACCACTGGTTTCCACTGGTTAGCTACATGTGCTTGTAAGCTGGCTGGTTTGCCGGATCTGGCCTACCTTCAGTGCTGCTGCGCTACTCTAATGATGCAGAGGGAAAGCTGACTCCACTCATATTACCACAACATGACGATCAATAATACCACATACAAGGAACAAATACCACCACACCATGACCAGACCACATATTACCATCACATTGTGACCAAATAATAGCACATATAAGGAACAAATACTGCCACACAATGGCCGGACAACATATTACCGCCACATAGTGACTGAATATTAAAATGCTGATCATTAATAAAAAAACACAATACTAATATCACCATAAGTGCCATTATACACAGGAGATCTGTACTTAGTATGCAGTGTCTCTGTACAGGTAATACAGTGATCTCCGGTGACATTATACAGAGGAGCTCTGTATATAGTGTAAAGGTAATACAGTGATCACTGGTGACATTGTACACTGGACCGCTGTACGCTGTATATAGTATACAGTGTATAGTGTCAGTGTATAGGTAACACACTGACTAACCAGTGACGTCTCTAGGTGAAGTCCTTCATCTTCACTTTTCACCTTCATCCAGCACAGACCGCCGTCACTTCTTCCAGCCAGGGCTCCTCTCTGCAGGAAATAACATAGTTATCTAGAGCACCGCTTGCAGAACACATTACTTATTTTTTTCTCAAATTCTAAACTACTACACTAGATGAAGAAAAAAAGGAGACAGTGTCGCTCTGCACAGTAACAGGACCGCCTCCCCCATTTAAAACAATATCCTCAAAAAATAACATAAATACATCACTGCAGTAATAATATCCTCCATCCTGGCCCCTGTGTGTCTCATTCCTGGCTCCAACCATATGTTCTCCCATCCTGCCTCCATGTGATCTCCCCATCCTCCCTCATATGATCTCCCTGTCCTGCTCCATCTGTCCCATGATCCTGCCCGATCTGTCCATGATCCTGCCCCATCTACCCATGATCCTGCCCCATCTGTCCCATGATCCTGCCCAATATGCCCTATGATCCTGCCCCATCTGTCTCCATTGTATCCATCCTGCCCCATAATTCTGCACCATCTGTCTCCATCCTGCGCCATGATCCTGCCTCATCTGTCTCCATTCTGTTTCCTGTCTCCATTCTGCCCCCTGTTTCTATTCTGCCAATTGTCTACATTGAGCCCCCCGTTTCTCCCATCCTGCCCCTGTGTCTCCCATCCTGCCCCTGTGTCTCCCATCCTGCCCCTGTGTCTCCCATCCTGCCCCTGTGTCTCCCATCCTGCCCCTGTGTCTCCCATCCTGCCCCTGTGTCTCCCATCCTGCCCCTGTGTCTCCCATCCTGCCCCTGTGTCTCCCATCCTGCCCCCGTGTCTCCCATCCTGCCCCCGTGTCTCCCATCCTGCCCCGTGTCTCCCATCCTGCCCCCGTGTCTCCCATCCTGCCCCCGTGTCTCCCATCCTGCCCCCGTGTCTCCCATCCTGCCCCCGTGTCTCCCATCCTGCCCCCGTGTCTCCCATCCTGCCCCCGTGTCTCCCATCCTGCCCCCGTGTCTCCCATCCTGCCCCCGTGTCTCCCATCCTGCCCTCGTGTCTCCCATCCTGCCCTCGTGTCTCCCATCCTGCCCTCGTGTCTCCCATCCTGCCCTCGTGTCTCCCATCCTGCCCTCGTGTCTCCCATCCTGCCCTCGTGTCTCCCATCCTGCCCTCGTGTCTCCCATCCTGCCCTCGTTTCTCCAATCTTGCTCTCGTGTCTCCAATCTTGCCCCCGTGTCTCCATTCTGCCCCAGGAAGGATGGAGGTCCATGTGTTTCCATCCTGCTGGTGAAACATATTGGCGCACAAGAGAGAAGATGCTCTGAATTCAGTTAATGGCGTATGCCTCTTAATGGATTTCATGCATTGTACTCCAGCGAGCTCTTAATTAAGACTGGTGTGTGCAAGCCAACACTTAATGGGGTTGACCACTACTTTTTATTGATGGTCTATCCTCAGGATAGCTGTTACTTGCTCTGGACAGAAGATCTTGGATGCTGCCGGAACGCAGCAGATCGGTCATTTCTGTAGTGACCGCGGCAGGCTATTGAAGATCCACCCCACTATTAAAAGGAATAGAGGGTGGATCTTTAGTACTTGACTGCGTACACTATAATTTTTATGGAGTTGCTTTGTTCCGGTAGCATCTGAAAACTGCCTACTGCCACAGTCACTGGTAACAGCTGATAGGTGAGCATGCCAGGTGTAACTAATCTACCAAAAGAAAATAATAGACTGAAATAAAAAAATGTAACAACAAAGTTTATTGAGATTAAATGTGCAATGTGCATGGGATGAGCATGTATGTGTATGGGGGTCTGGATGAATTGTGGTCAGAATGAGTGTTTGCCATCAGCTGTCTTTTATGTGTGTGGCCGCTTAATTTCCCACTAGAGACTGTGAGATAAGTGATACGTGGTAGCACATTTATCTGTTTATTAAATACTTGATAACATAAATGTTAGATCAGTTAAAAAAAAAAAAAAAATATATATATATTTTACAGTGGCTTCCATGTACTGTACTTAATAAAGTTTTACAAGTCTTGCAACTTTCTAATATCGTTTCGGTTTGTTCCTTTCATTGTTACTTAGTCAGGGAAACTAAACATAAACTTGTTTTTTGAAGGTTTTATAGAAGTCTCCATAACTTTTAATCACACAGTGAGTAACCTTATTAACATACAATTCCTTTAATAATATATTATGTTTTCATCTGTTCTATCCAGGGGAAAGGCGAGCAAGTAAAGAAGTTAGGTGTGGTGGTATCACTAGGTACTGGGAAACCTCCACAAATACAAGTGAGCTCTGTTGATGTGTTTAGGCCATCTAACCCATGGGAGGTGATGAAGACTGTGGTTGGAGCAAGAGAACTGGGCAAGATGGTTATAGACTGTGTATGTATAGCTCATCCAGAGCAAGGACTATCCAGTTGTTCTATGTATTCAGCTTGCATACACACATTTACTCTAGTTGTGTCTTTCCAGTGCACAGATTCAGATGGACCAGCTGTAAATAGGGCCCAGGCGTGGTGTGAGATGATAGACGTTCCATACTTCAGGTGATCATGTTGTTGATTTTATACCCCAAACTAATGGCACGTGTGTTACGGCACTTTGACCACTTAATGGCATATGACGCACAGTTACGTCATATGTCGGGTCCCCAACTTTGATGTGGGCTTGCAAGCCGAGCCTGACTCTTTCCCGGAAAAGGATGGATGTGATGTTCAGCCTTCATCTGCCTTTTACAGCTGTAGGTGGAGCATGGCTGGGGAACCATGTTGCTGAGTAATTTTACAGTGTATTGAACATTATTCCCCCCCCCCCCAAAAAAAAAAAAAAAAAAAAAAAACTGTGGAATTGCTCCTGAGGTAAGCCCTCATAAAGCTACAGTATGTGAATGGAAAAATAAAAGAGTTATGTCTATTGGAAGGAGAGGTAGAAACGAAAAATTGCCATGTCAGGGAGGAGTTAATACTGATTGCAGATTTTTCATTTTAGAGTTGCAGATTTTTCATTTTAGAGATATAAAGGGTTTAAGTTTTTTGCTAATTGTCTGCAAGTGTAGTGTAGAGATAACCTGCACTTTCAGCTCTTTTGCCTATTCCTGCCCCCTGTTTTCGGCCTCCACTCTTTGACTGACAGGTTTCTCTTCCTTCAGTGACCTGCCTCCTCTGACTGGGAATTCACACAAGTGCCATCATTGCTTTGGGCAGTGTATTTGCAATAAGGTCCTGATGACACGATGAGAGCAAGACTATTGATTTGCGTATGCACTGTCCCTTCTGAGCAGGGGAGACAGGTCACTGATGCAAGAATGAGCGGTCAGTCACAGGCAGGAGGCAGACAGTGGGCAGGGAATAGGGAGGAGTGGAAGGAGAGCCGCAAGTGCACTTGCAGCTCATTAACATATAATATAAACGTTGGAATTCTCTAAAATGGAAAAATTTAATTTTACGAATATTGTAAGAATTTAATCAGCATTAAAGGGCCTTTCCACATATGCCATTAGTTAGGGTATACAGTTCTGATCACAAGTTTTCTAAATATGTTAAGTGAATAATCTGAATGGGGAGGTAGGCAGGTTCACACATACACTGGTGGTATCCATACTCCTGTTTATTCCTGAGTGATGACACCAATACAGAACTGCCGCTAGAAGTGTGAATGGAGCAGCGGTGGAGTATGTGTCCCACCCCTTCATTCAGAATTTGTGGCACTACCCTACTCTGGCTCTTCATTGACTTATTATTTGTCACCTATTCATTGGGTAGGTGGCGAATGCTTCTTAGTGGAATATCCCTTTAATGACTGTATTAAAATATGGTGCTATGTACTGTATTTGTCAGGATGAATATGCCTCCCTCTAATCTTCCTGCATGAGACTGACATGTAGTCTAAAACTGTATTGTTTTTTGTTTTTTTTTAATATCCATAATGTAGATTGAGTCCACAGCTCCAAACAGATGTGATGCTAGATGAAATTAGCGATGCAGTGTTGGTGAACATGCTGTGGGACACCCAGATCTACATCTACCAGCAGAAGGAAGAACTACAAAGATTAGCAAGCCTTTTACTGGCACGCTGAAGGCTGAGCTCTATCAGTAAGTTCTGTATATCATCAGTTCTCTGCACAGGGACAGGAAACGTGCTGTTTTATGGGGCTATATTCAGTCTCCTGTAGCCATATATGCTGGTAGACTGTATAATGTATCTGTGTAATGCATAAATTCATTAAGTATTATTCTGCTAGCTGAAATCTTTGTCTTTCAGGTGTAGTCACTGACAAAAGATATAATTTGCTGTGAAACAACTGGAACTTGTATGGACTGACAGCAGCCATTGAAGAAATATCCCTACTCATACAGCCCTTGTCCAGCATTTCTGCCTGTGGATGATATTCACTACGTTTCACCTAGACCCTGATGAATAGTTTCTCTGTAATATAAGGTCTCTGTCACTCACATTTGGACTTCATAGTTTGCAAGTTCTCTATTTCCACAGGATACATGATAACTTGATCATTTCTGGGAAGTGATCACTGGAGCCATCATTGATCCGAAGTTTGGGTCTTTTGTGGCATTTTTCATTGTTTATGGGGCTTCTGGAGACTGTGCTGTACTTGGCCATCTACCCTAATCCTATAGACAAATAAACAGGTTGTCCAGCCTAGGCTGCAAGTCTGCAGTCACTCTATTGCGCACACTGTGAGGATTTTACGCATGCGAGTGATCATAGTCGATGGACTGGGACACAAGAATTGATTCGTAAATCTTGAAATTTGCAGTTTCAGGCCTGTATGGATTTTTAACCACTGGATATAAACATGGATGTTCGCATTCACATTAATATAGCAACGTTGAAAACTGTACAAAATTATATAGATCAACAAAACATATTGTAAATGTGCTTATATTCTTAGTGCACAGTGGCTATTCTGTATTTATGGACAAGTCATTAAAGGGGTATTCCCATCTCTAAGATCCTATCCCAATATGTAGTAGGTATAATAATAATATCAGTAAATACTTCCTATGAGATCTAGTACAGTTCCTCTGATAAGCTATGTTGCTTACCAAAATTGCTTAGGTATCCATGGCTATAACCACTTCTATGTTTCTAACCACTAACGACAAGCTAACTGTCACTGTATGAGTGGTCGTAACCATGGATACCTTATCTACTGCAATGCCTTGCACATGGGATAAGCGACAAAGCAAATCAGAAGAAATATACTGCATTTCTAATTGGAGGTATTTGCTAATATTAAAAAAAGTGAAAAAATACCTGCGCTGGCTGACTATATCGCGAGGCCACCCATACAAATGGATGTAAATGAGTGTACCACTTACTTCATGCAAACTGTAGGGCTGCAGATGGATCCAGCGTGCGCCACGTGTGGAGATGGCTGTACCACGGTGGTGAAAACAGAGACGCAGCACCAAGGAGGCGTCCCTCCTGTGAGTGGTGGCGCAGTAGCGTCTCTGAAGCTGACAGCTTCACCTTGGTGCTGCGTCTCTGTTTTCACCACCGTGGTACAGCCATCTCCACACGTGGCGCACGCTGGATCCATCTGCAGCCCTACAGTTTGCATGACGTAAGTGGTACACTCATTTACGTCCATTTGTATGGGTGGCCTCAGGATATAGTCAGCCAGCGCAGGTATTTTTTCACTTTTTCTATTTGCAATTGGTTTTCCTTTGGGTGTGCACAGACCCAGGACATTTACCAGCAGCGGCTGTATTGCACATATCCACCCCCACTTGCATTAGGAAGCGCCGGTGTATATTTGTCATTTTATTTGCTAATATTATTATTATTATTATTACTACACCTACTACATAGTGGGATAAGGTCTTGGAGATCGGAGTACCCCTTTAAGTCATTCAATCCAGTGTGAACTGAAAATACAAATGGAGTCACCAGGTAAATCTGTGGGTAAATCTCCAGTGATAGAAGTTGCATCAGAAATACTGCGTGTGTATTCATGACCTCTTAAAAACTTTAAAGGGACTGTCCGCAGACACAAGCAAGGTATAGTGCTGAAGTACAGCATTTGATGATTAGTTTCTTTAATGCCCTAATGGCCCAAATCAAAGAGCTCATATGGGCGTGGGTCACCAGTCCTTGCATTCTCCTCTTGCATCAATAGCTCTGTTTTCACCATCTTCCCAATCACCCCTGTAATGGACGGAGTTGTTATCAGGTGAATATGCACTTTAATTGCCTGTTGTTTCTCCTCTGTATGAGCACAGGTAGAGGATTTTCAAAATATTATATAGTATAGCACATTGGTGCTTGGACTGATGCAGCTGTATTACAGCACCATGTCGCGGCCTGAACAAAAGCGAAATGACCCAATATAAAAGGTGCTGTAATACAAATGCTAAGAGGCAGCCGCAGCACATCCATCTGATCGAGGCCTCGTACACATTCTCTACGTCTAAGACACTGTTAGCAGATTGCAAGCTGCTATTCACAGCAGCCAGTAGTCTGCGGACTAGTCACTGGACCTCATGCTGCACATTGCCTGAAACTTACAGCCGCTACTGCCAAAGATACGCCTTCACGTGGGCTCGTATAACGGTGACCTTACACTTAAAGCTTTTCAAGGAATAAATATTACAAATGTAACTTTTTTTTTGTAATCCATAGGCAATATATGAATAACACTTTATAATTTTAATTTTATTATTTTATTGCTGCTCTTTTTCCAACATGCACTGAAGTATTCTTTGATTTAAAAATCTTATTAAATTTTCTATAAGTGAACACATACTGTAATAAAAATATTAAGAAAGTCTATTTATGTATTTTTCCTGCTTTTCCCTGTTTTAATCCAGGAGAGAAAAGAGGATTGTTTCCATCTTTAGTAGGAAGTTTTGAGCATCCATCCTCGTCCTACTATTACCAGCTTGGTTTGATTGACAGGTCTTTCCCCATTTGTGCATATGGTGAGACTTGCCAAGTTTGTGATAATGATAGCATATTGCAACCAGTATTCAAGCATTTATTTGATTCACACGCACTGTTTATTACAATTACAAAACTAATACTGAATCTGTCAGCAGGTTTTTGCTATGTAATTTGAGGGCAGCATGAGGTAGGGGCCGAGACACTGATTTCAGTGATGTTACTTATTAGGCTATGCGCTGTTGTTTCAATACAATGAATGTTTTATCAGCAGGAGATTATCACCACCCTAAGTTGTCATAGAGAGTTTTATAGCCATGCAATGTTCCCCTGGGAATGTAACCCGAGGTGATTTTTCCATTTTTACGATTTCATCATTTCCTCCCCTTATTCCAAGATCCATAACTTTCTTATTTTTCTATCGACATAGCCTTACAAGGGCTTGTTTTTGTTTGTTTGTTTTTTATTTAATTGGTGAAAAAAATGTGGTCATTCATATAAATTAGAATTTTACTTGTCTCCGTTTTCCAAGACCCATAACATTTGCCATTAATGGGGCTGTGTGAGGGCTAGCATTTTACACCTTAAGCCGATGCTTTTATTGATGCCATTTTAGGATGGATATGATATTTTTATTGCCTCTTATTGCAATTTTTGTGTGTTTCGGTGGCCGAAAACCACAATTCTGGTGTTTCTAGAAATTTTTCTAATAATAAAGCTGTAGCAGAAATCATCGCGAAATAGGGTCTTATCCGATAGACAGGTAATTGCTCAGATTATACTAACCTGATTGATCCTTTGTAAGAGCGAAAAATGTACAAATAGGGAAATCGGCTGCAGCAGATCCACGGGTCATCAAGTGACCATATTAGAATCAGATTAACTGTATGTCTGTGAATATTATCCGCACTGCTGAATAAGATGTAAAAAATAATTAAAAAAATAAAAAATATAGTTATTCTCACCTTCTGACGTCGCGTTCAGCCATCCCGCCTCTCTCCACGCTCCGGTCCCAGTGATCCTTTGCACGAATGACCGCGAGACTTTGTTATCCCGCGAGACTGTGACATCTCGCGGTCATTCTCGCAAAGGATCACTGGGACCGGAGCGTGGAGAGAGGCGGGATGGCTGAACGCGACATCGGAAGGTGAGAATAACTATATTTTTTATTTTGATTCTATTTTTTACAGGATGGCCAGCGATGCCGGGCGCTCGGCATCGCTGTGCTGATCGCTGGTGAAGCTGTCTGTGTGACAGCTCACCAGCGATCACATAGCGATTTACCAGCGATCCTGACACCTTCATATCGGTGTCGGGATCGCTGGTAAGTCGCTTAGTGTGACGGGGCCTTTAGATGCAGTTATGATGAAATGAAAGATGGTGGTTTATTCCACGCGTTTCGAAGTACAAAGTTACTTCTGCATCAGGAAATGACCACATGTGTACAGGAAAAAAAGGGTTTGCTGTATAAATAGATCAATCTTTTGAATATATTGAATATTATAATAAATAATAATAATATGGACGCCAATTGAGCCACATGACAAACCGTGTCAGAGTTCAGGAGAACACTACATGGGGCCTCACATGATATATAAAATAATTGTTTTTTCTCCATACATATCGTGCCGCACTATGTGGTGTTCTCCTGAACTCTGGCACTGTTTGTCATTTGGCTCTATTGGTGTCCATATTCAAATCTTTTGGGGTTTTTTTCATATTTTAAAAACTTTTTTTAACTGTATTTTGACTTGAACCAGCCGATTGCTTGTACCCTATACAGCAGACCTGGGCCCTCTGGCTGTTTCAGTCCGGCCCATGGACCGAGACAACTGTGGGGCTGGAAACCAGAAGTCCACGGGCCGCACCGTGCCTGTCCTCTTACTGTCTCCATCTGCACTGACTTCATTGGCTGAGGAGGGACGTCCAGCCACTTCCTCCCACCAATCAGCGTATGAAACAGCTGACCGATGACATAATTTCATCGCGTCAGCTATGTACTGCGGAGAGTCAGCGCATCTGAGACAACAAGACAGGAGCAGAAGCAAAGTGCGGGGGAATGGGACCGATCGAGGTATGTTTTTTTTTTCATGTGGGGAGGCTATGGGGGTGACCTGCTGCACATGGGGAGGCTTTGGGAGTGACATGCTGCATATGGGGAGGCTATGGGGGTGACATGCTGCACATGAGGAGGCTTTGGGGGTGACATGCTGCACATGGGGAGGCTATGGGGGTTACATGCTGCACATTGGGAGGCTATGGGGGTGTCATACTGCACATATGGGGGTGTCATGCTGCACATGGGGAGGCTATGGGGTGTCTTGTTGCCCATGGAGGGCAACAAGGGTAACTTGCGGCACATAGGGAGGCTATATGGGGTGTCATGCGGCACATGAGGAAGCTATGGGGGTGACAAGCTGCACATGGGGAGGCAATGGAGTTGTCATGCTGCACATGGGGAGGCTATGGGAGTGACATGCTGCACACGGGGAGGCTTATGGGGGTGCCATGCTGAACATGGGGAGGCTATGGGGTGTCAATGCTGCACATGGGGAGGCTATGGGGGTGTCATACTGCACATGGGATGCGGCACATGAGAAGGCTATGAGGGGGTGTCATGCGGCACATGGGGAAGCTATAGGGGTGACATGCTGCACATGAGGAGGCAATGGAGTTGTCATGCTCATGCAGTATATAAGGAGACAGTGTGGGGCTCATGCAGTATATAAGGAGACTGTGTGGGGCTCATGCAGTATATAGGGAGGCTATGTGGGGCTCATGCAGTATATAGGGAGGCTGTGTGGGGCTCATGCAGTTTATGGGGAGGCTGTGTGGGGCTCATGCAGTCTATGGGGAGGCTTTGTGGGGCTCATGCAGTATATAGAGAGGCTGTGTGGCTCATGCAGTATATAGGGAGGCTGTCTGGGGTTCATGCAGTATATGGGAAAGCTGTGTGGGGCTCATTCAGTATATAGGGAGGCTGTGTGGGGCTCATGCAGTATGTAGGGAAGTTGTGGGGACTCACGCAGTATGTAGGGAGGCTTAGGGGGCTCATGCAGTATATTGGGAATTGTCATGCCAGGCACAGGTTCTTTAGCATGTCTCCAGCTGTCCTCTCAACCCCTCAATGCCCTGCCATTGCATTGGAGGGTGAGGAAGGAGGTTGGGCAATTAGATTGACAGCAGCATTTAACAGGTTGATGGCCAGGGGCGGAGCACTGTTCCACTCAGTTATCAGAAGCAAACAGCACAGCCATGCAGAGATTCGGACTCCATTCCTTATTTACAAACATTTTTTCACTTTACACTGTATTTAAAGGGGTTGTCTACTACTAGGACAACCCCCTTCTTGATCTAAAAATTTGCACAGATAAAATATAAAAGCTTATACTCTCCTCCCGTTTCGGCGCCGTTGCAGTGTTGCTGGCAGTCGCGTCCTAGTGTTCTTGTGCGGTTATATGACGTGGTGCCTGGCACCGAAACAGTGCTGGCGTCACTGTCCCCGCCTTAGTATGAATTGAACAAGAAGAGAAAGTCCAAGCTGCGGCTCCTCTCTGACTTCCTCTTCATGTTCAATACGTCTGAAGGCAGGGACAGTGACGCCAGCGCTGATTGGACGCCGGACACCACGTGTCATAACAACCGCACGAGAGCCTTGACACCCGCAAGTGCTGACATTGCTGGAACGGTGCCGGAACAGGAGGCGAGTATAAGCTTTTATCTTATCGGTTCCAAACATTTAGATAAACCAGGGGTTGTCCTAATAGTGGACAACCCCTTTAATAGTCCCCTTAGGAGACTGCAGTCGTCAGCACTACTATGTGTAGCAGAAATTACGATCTATGAACGCCAGCCACAGGCACGGGGATCATCAACAGACTCGGTGCCCTACGATCACATCATGGGCGCGCTGATGGGAGCATTGAATGACGGTACTGCTGTCAGTGCGTGTTAAATGCTGCAGTCATAGATTGACAGCAGCATTTAATAGGTTTCCTGCTTCACTTGTGGCTGCTAAAGGCATATAATGGCTAATTAAATCACTTGTATGCGCGGGAAAAGATGCGAGTGCAGCGGGCGAGCCTGTATCTTCTCAATTTTAGGCACTGCTCTAGTCTTCTCTTGGATCATGTGACCGCAACTGTGAATAGCCAGCTTACACTGAGAAGTGACTTCTGGTCACTCAGAAGATGCTGGAGTAAGTTTGAGACTCAGAGCAAGGCTCTCATAGACTTGTATTAAGAGAGGAACTACGGTAATTACTCGTGGTGTTAGCTGGTCAGTCACAGCTGTGGCCACGTGGTTCAGGATAGGACTAGAGCAGCGCTTGAAACGACAGACGACAGCAAGCGGTAAACATTCTAATGCATGCTCTGTACAGATGGGGAATAAAAAAAAACACTGCTTTAAATCTGCAAATGGCCTCTTCAGTGAGTCAAAGGACAACAACTCTACTGTCACCTAGAAGTGGCAGTCCTAAAAGTCAGTATCGGCTCTTTAAAGGGCCTTGCCACATGACCAACTATCATGAAAGATATTTTTGAAAGTGACACATTACTGTGTTTCCCTGCTGCATTGTTCTTGTTGCACAACACTGACGTAATTAAGGGTATATACGTTTTCAGCTGGGTTAAAAATTAACAAAGAGGATACACGTGAGTGAGATTGAGCATCAGTTAGCAATGACTGAGGACTACCTGCTTATAATTTGATAGGCAAGATGCAATCGTTCTATGCGATGCTCATCGGCTGATTGCCAATTGGACAGTAGGTGGAACTAATGGGCTGCGTTACTCCAGTTGGATGACCCTCATTTGGGGTTAGAGTTTAATATAAAGGCAAGTTTGCCAGATCCTTAACTGTCTCTTGTAACCCAGCTCCTCATTGTGGAATGTGTAGGGAGAAATATCAGGACATATTGGATTTCAGAGTTAGTGCCATTTTTCCTGCAGTCTGACTTTGTCAGGGCATCCAATCAGCAAATATGAGGATGAAAATAGGAATTGCTAGGGTACATTAAGAGAGCGAGAGCGGTCAGGCTGTGTACCCATGTAAACGTTTTTTTGCGCTTTTTAAGCATTTTTCCCAGTAAAAAATGCTTCAAAAGCGCATACATTAAGCATCCCATTCTTTTTAATGAATTCCGCAATTTTTTGTGCACATGATACGTTTTTTTTTCGCAAAAAAATGCATCGTAGAAAAAAACGCAGCATGTTCATTAATTTTTCCAGAAAAAAACGCATTTCAAACTGTATTCTATGAGCAGGAGGATGCTCCTGTAAAAAACGCTTAAAAAACATGGGTTTTTCCTGAGAAGGAGTGGTTTTTTTTCTGAATACATGGGTACATAGCCTCACACTCCTTACAACTTTATTGATTATGTCTAAATGTGAATGGGTCTTAAATGAGTGATTTAAAAGGAATCATTTTGTGTTCACTTTTTCTAGACTAATACAGCTATGTATATGTATGGGTGTGTATGGCATTCTCTCAAATAGCTTCATCAGTTAGCCATCCTGGAGTAACTTTCCTATGGGTTTGAATGAGTTCCCAGAGGTGCTGAGCACTTGTTCACTGCTTTGCCTTCACCCTGCGGTCCAACTCGGCCGAAATCATCTCAATTGGGTTGAGGTAGGGTGATTCTGGAGGTCATGACATCTGATGCAGCACTCCATCATTGTCCCTCTTGGTCACATGGACCTTTCATAGCCTGGAGTGATTTGGGGTCATTGTTCTGTTGCCACACATCCAGAATGGTCCCACTAAGTGCAAACTAGATGGGATGACATTTTGTTGTATAATGGTGTGGTAGCCATGCTGGATAAGTGTGCCTTGAGTTTGGAATAAATCATCAAGTGTCACCAGTAAAGCACCCGCTCAACACACCATCACCTCCATGCTTCATAGTTGGCACCACACATAGGGTTTCTCCGCTTACCTTCTCTGTGACTCACAAATCCCATCTGTTCACCTTTTCTGGCGGTTTATACCATAAATCTCAAATTTTGACTCCTCAGAACACAGTCTAGATTTCCACTGATCTAACGTCTAGTCCTTTTATTGCTTTGTCTAAACAAGTGTCTTGTCTGCGGTCCTCAGTAGAGGCTCCCATACAGTAGTTATAGGATGAGGAAGATTGGTCTCCTATTTGATATCTGTTCACCATTTATGTGTTGTGTTATCTTAGGTGCTGTTAATTTGTGCAGCAGTGGTAATGCTTGGTCTTTATCTCCTGGGGTGGTCATTAGGGGAGCAAGTTTCACCATCATTAATAACGGTTTTCATGACTGCACTTAAGGATACCTTCAAGATTCTAACTATTGTCCGGATTAACTGATCTTTATGTATCTGTAATTTTATATTATAGAAGTTTGTGAATGGTGGGGTCTGGTTCTGAGACACCTACAAATCGGTAAAAATACTGATATGCACACTGCTCTGAAGATGGAAATTTCATTCTCCAGCAGCACTTGACACCTGTCCACACTGCCAAAAGTACCAATACCTGGTATAAAAAACAACGGTATCACTGTGCTTGATTGGCCAGCAAACTCGCCTGACCTTAACCCTATAGAGAATCTATGGAGTATTGTCAAGAGGAAGATGAGAGACACCAGACCCAACAATGCCGACGAGCTGAAGGCTGCTATCAAAGCAACCTGGGCTTCCATAACACCTCAGCAGTGCCACAGGCTGATCGCCTACATGCCACACCTCATTGATGCAGTAATTCACATGTCCTGGTGATTCCTGTACAGGAAAAAACAGTACTGGTGAGATCAGTGGTCCATGTCCGTGTGCCATCCATATGTACATATGTGACATACATATCCATTTGCTGTCCTGGTATCATATCCGTGTGACACGTACCAGCACCTGGGAAAAGCAGTACAGTTAGCTGTTCCTTGGTGCCGGGTGCTGAAGGCAGCTCTCTTCATTGTTGCCTGGTCTCCCTGTGATCAGCGCAACAAGGCAACAATAATGTGAACTGTATTCAGCACCCACAAAGTATATTGTGTGTAAAATGAAGAATTTAAAAAAAAATGGCATAGGCTCCCACTTAATTTTGATACCCAGCAGAGGGAGAGCTGGGGGCTGATGTTAATCTGGGAAAGGGGACAATATCCCAAAAGGTTCTCACAGCTGTTCGCGTAGCCTTTACTGGTTAGTTTATGGTGAAACACAGAAAAAAATGATGTAGGATTCCTCCATAAATTCTAACTAGCAAAAGCTAAAGAGACAACTGTGGATTGATATTAATAGCCTGGGAAGGGCCAGTGATATTGCCCGCCCTCGCAGGCAACCAACATCAGCCCTCAGCTGGCCCAATTCTGGCACTTAACCCCTTAATGTCCAGTGACGGACACAGTCCGTCATTGCACTTCTCCCCTGCTTTGATGATGGCTCCGGTGCAAAGCCCGTATCAAAACCGGGACATGTCAGCTGTTTTAAACAGCTGACATGTGGCCGCAATAGGCGCAGGTGGAATCGCGATCCACCTGCACCTATTAACCCGTTAAACGCCGCTGTCAAACGCTGACAACTGCGTTTAACCGGCGCTTCCGGCCGCCAGGCCGGAAATGAGGTCATCGCAGACCCCCGTCACGTGATCGGGGGTCAGTGATGCGTTGGCATAACAACCAGAGGTCTCTTGGAGACCTCTATGATTGTTGATGCCGCTTTGCTATGAGCGCCACCCGGTGGTCGGCGCTCATAGCTACGCAGTAATTCTGCTACATATGGGCGATCTGCTCCTCGCCTATATGTAGCAGAGCCGATCAAGTATGGCATGCTTCTAGCCTCCCATGGAGGCTATTGAAGCATGACAAAATAAAAAAAAGGATTTTAAAAAATATAAAAGTTCAAATCACCCCCCTTTTGCCCTATTCAAAATAAAACAATAAAAAAAAAAATTACACATACACATATTTGGTATCAGAATTGCCCGATCTATCAATAAAGAAAAGCATTAACCCGATCGCTAAACGGCGTAGCGAGAAAAAAAATCAAAACCCCAGAATTGTTTTTTTTTAATCTCTGTGACATTGCATTAAAATGCAATGACGGGCGATCAAAAGAATGTGTCTGCATAAAAGTGGTATCATTAAAAATGTCAGCTCGGCACGCAAAAAATAAGCCCTCACCCGACCCCATATCACGAAAAATGGAGACGCTACGGGTCTCGGAAAATGGTGGTGGTTTTTTTTTGTTTTTTTTTTTAGCAAACTTTGGATTTTTTTTTCACCACTTAGATAAAAAAAGAACCTAGATATGTTTGGTGTCTATGAACTTGTAATGACCTGGCGAATCATAATGGTGGGTCAGTTTTAGCATTTAGTGAACCTAGCAAAAAACAAGTGTGGGATTGCACTTTTTTGCAATTTCACCTCACTTGGAATTTTTTTCCTGTTTTGTAGTACACGACATGGTAAAATCAATGGTGTTGTTCAAAAGTACAACTCGTCCCGCAAAAAATAAGCCCTCACACGGCCATATTGACGGAAAAATAAAAAAAGTTATGGCTCTGGGAAGAAAGGGAGCGAAAAAAATGCAAAAACGAAAATAACCCCGGTCCTTAAGGGGTTAACCTCACTCCTCCCATTTGCTCTAGTGTGGTGGCAAGTGGGGTAATAGGGTGGATGTCAACTTTGTGTTGTCAGTTGACATGAAGCCCAGGGGTTAGTAATTGTTATGTCCAGGGCTGTGGAGTCGGAGTTAGTTTTGGTCGGAGTCGGTAGAAATGTACCGACTCCGACTCCAGCTTTAAAAAAAATGTATTAATATTTCATAATTGAACTTTCATATGAATTTTATAAATGTTACTCAAATATATATGTTCTATCAAACTATGAACAACAGTGATAAGCAGTTCTGCTGGAGATAGACATTTCTTACTTCTTGTGTGTCACTGTTCTCTACTGCCCTTATCTAATCTTATACTTGGTTAACCTCATGCTGCCCCAACCCCCCTACTTACAATGTATGAAACTGAAAGTGAAAATGTGTTGCAAATTCTTAGTAGTAAAGCTCCTCCTCTAGACTAGATCATACTAGGTGTGCGTCTTCCAAGCATCTCACAGCTGCCTGCTACTCAGAAGAGGAAGACTGTAAGAAGTATTATCCTTTCAACAAACTTTGCATCAGTTAACTGTGAGTACATGAGGAATAATAACAGTATTACTGACCACTATATCAGTTGTACGACCTGGCAATAATTTTGTACAATTGTTTTTAGGAAAAACAATTGTCATTTGGATTGTGAATGCAGAATTAAAAACCTGAGAATGTCAAAGAAGCATCACATTAAATCAGCTGTATTTGAACATTTCACCATCACTCAAGATAGAAAACATTATGTCTGTCAGTGTATGACAAATGATCCAGACGAAAACAAATGCTGTGAAGCCAAGATGAGTGCATATTCAGGCAAAGATAAAAATGCTCCTACCAGAGCTTCTAATCTAAAGAGACATTTACAGCGCTTTCATCCAGAAGTACTGAAAGCAGTGGATGAGAGACTGCATCCAAACCAATGAACCAGTGCCCAGCTCTTCCAGCCAAACAAAGGAGCAGAGAACTTTGCAGCCATCAGTTGCAAGATATTTTGTCAGTGACAAAGTTACTGTGACAATGACAGTAGATACACTTAAAAAACAGATCATAGAGCTTGTTGTAAAGGATAGTGTGCCTATTTCATCATTTTCACGACCAGCTTTTATGAGTCTGAATGGGGAAATGGCCCGCAAGCTTGGTGTTTCTCTGGAGAGAGTATTAGAAAATTAGTAATCGAAGAAGCTTTTAAACAAAAGGAAGAACTTAAAAAAAAAAACTATCAAGGGACGCTTTCTGTTTCTTAAAATGGATGCCTGCACACGTCACAGAGTGAACTATTTTGCCATCAATGTCCGATTTGTGACAAAAATGAAATAGTTACCAAGACATTGGCAGTAAAAGACACCAAAGCTCATCACACCAGTGAGTTTCTCCAGGTCTTGGTGGAAAAGGTTCTGCAAGACTATGAACTTAAAAAAGAGCAAGTTCTTTCTGTCGTAACTGACAATGCTTCAAATATGATAAGTACTATTAAGCTAATGAATGAGAGTAATGATGGTGACCAGCAGCTAGAAGAACATTCTGGGTCCACAGACACAGAAATGTTTGAAATAGAGGAAGACAGTATTGTAACTGAGGAGCAAACTGAAGTTGCTTCAGATGAACAGCAACATGATAGTTTAGATGATCTTGTTGAAACTGTGTCAATATGTTCTTTCATTCATCACATGCGCTGTGTTGTGCATACGCTACAGCTGGCTATAAGAGACAGTCTGCAAGAAGGACATGCTGCTGCACTGATTGGCAAGGTGAGAAAATTGGCTACTGTTGCCAGAACCCCTAAAGTTGACTCAATTTTGAAGAGACGTGCTGGAAAAGGGGCAATTATTGATCAAGCCACACGATGGGGCAGTACTTACTTAATGATTCAGCGCTTGGTTGAACTGAAAACCTTTCTTGTAGACATGGCTAACCCTCAACTGACGCTAAATGAAAGTCAGTGGAATCAGGTGACTGAGCTGGAAAAATTGCTAGAGCACCCATTCACAGTGACTAAAAAATTACAAGCAGACGACTTAACTCCAGGTATTTTCTTAAAGGAGTGGAAGAACCTGATGTTTCGCCTGTCCCAAAGAGGAGGGTTAATTGCAAGTGGCATTGCTACATCAATGAAACGGAGAGAGGAGCTACTATTACAAAATAACATTCTTTTGGCAGCTGTTTATGTAGACCCAATGCATCGGATTCTTCTAGATGATCAACAGCTAAGTAAAGGAAAAGAAGCTCTGTTTGAAATAGCAGTAAGGATAAAAGGGTTGCAGAACAGTCAGGAGGAACAAGAAGAATTTGGTCGTCCTGCCACATCTTCACCCTCATCATCAACTGATGAAGAATTTAATTTCGAAAAATATTTGGATCACAAAGACCGTGCAAAGCGTTCCCGCATAGAAGAAGAGTCATCCCCATCAAGGAACACAGCCAGTACATTTCAGCAGAATTTTTCATGTGCACTAAAAGAAATTGAGAAATTTGACCGTTCATCAAAAATAACAGTACAACAAGCGATTCCTCTGTATCCTGACATTGTCAGAGATGTTGCCCGAGTGGTTACTGCTTTGCCACCAACACAAGTTAGTGTAGAGAGGTTGTTCTCTGCTCTCAAAATAATTAGATCAGATTTGAGGGCATCCATGAAGGAGGATCTGACAGAGGCAATACTTTTTCTGACGACAAATTTATAGATTTCTTCTTATTAACTGCATAAAAGTGTTTATTGCATATTTACTTACAGTTTAGAAAAGTTTGTAAAAGTTATTTGCTATATTCTAATTGTATTCTAATAAATGTAGTTTTTGCTCTATGTGGTCTGATTACTTATATGATGGTGAGAAACTGAATAAGCACGATGTTTAATATTTTACAACAGTAAATTTGTTGTTATGAATTGGCCATTTATGAAGGAGTCGGAGCCTGATAAAATCCAGGAGTCGGAGTCGCAACTGTGGCTTACCGACTCCACAGCCCTGGTTATGTCCCATGAATGAGACATTTTACAGACTGTCTTGTACATTTTGCATGCTGTATTGCAGTCTCTCATATTGTTTTATTGTTGCTATGTGTTCCTGTGTTTTGCATAGCTGAAATCCTCCCTTTCCATCAAGTTTGTCTGTTCTGTTTCCCTTTCTCCCTCTTCTGGGTGTGATGTCACTTCCTTCTTCCCCCTGTGTCTCAGTCTCCATCTTGGTTTCATTAGGCTGCGGAATCACTTGCAGGTTTTTTCCCATGTAACCACAGGTAAAACCGCAGGCAAAGTGACCTGTGGTTTGGCCTGCGGTTTTGCCCTGCGGTTTCACACCTCTACTATGTTAACCCCTTCATGACCCAGCCTATTTTGACCTTAATGACCTGGCCATTTTTTGCAATTCTGACCAGTGTCCCTTTATGAGGTAATAACTCTGGAACGCTTCAACGCATCCTAGCGATTCTGAGATTGTTTTTTCGTGACATATTGGGCTTCATGTTAGTGGTAAATTTAGGTTGATAATTTTTGCGTTTATTTGTGAAAAAAATCAGAAATTTGGCGAAAATTTTGAAAATTTCGCAATTTTCAAATTTTGAATTTTTCTGTTAAACTAGAGAGTTATGTGACACAAAATAGTTACTAAATAACATTTCCCACATGTCTACTTTACATCAGCACAATTTTGGAAGCAAAATATTTTTTTGTTAGGAAGTTATAAGGGTTAAAAGTTGACCAGTGATTTCTCATTTTTACAACAAAATTTACAAAACCATTTTTTTTAGGGACCACCTCACATTTGAAGTCACTTTGAGGGGTCTATATGGCAGAAAATACCCAAAAGTGACACCATTCTAAAAACTGAACGCCTCAAGCTACTCAAAACCACATTCAAGAAGATTATTAACCCTTCAGGTGTTTCACAGCAGCTAAAGCAATGTGGAAGGAAAAAATGGACATTTTAATTTTTCCAACACAAATTTCCTTTCAGCATCAATTTTTTCATTTTCACATGGGCAACAGGATAAAATGGATCCTAAAATTTGTTGGGCAATTTCCCCTGAGTACACCGATACCTCATATGTGGTCATAAACCACTGTTTGGGCGCACGGCAGGGCTCAGAAGGGAAGGAGCGCCATTTGACTTTTTGAATGGAAAATATGCTGGAATATTTAGCGCTTGCCATGTCGCGTTTGGAGAGTCGCTGTGTGCCTAAACACTGGAGCTCCCCCACAAGTGACCCCATTTTGGAAACTAGACCCCACAAGGAACTTATCTAGATGCATAGTGATCACTTTGAACCACCAGGTGCTTCTCAAATTGATCCGTAAAAAAAAAGTACTTTTTTTTCACAAAAATGATCTTTTAGCCTCAGTTTTTTCATTTTCACATGGGTAACAGGATAAAATGGATCCTAAAATTTGTTGGGCAATTCCTCGAGTACACCTATACCTCATATGTGGTTATAAACCACTGTTGGGGTGCACGGCAGGGCCCGGAAGGGAAGGAGCGCCATTTGACTTTTTGAATGGAAAATTAGCTCCAATCGTTATCGGACACCATGTCGCGTTTGGAGAGCCCCTGTGTGCCTAAACATTGGAGCTCCCCCACAAGTGACACCATTTTGGAAACTAGACCCCTTAAGGAACTTATCTAGATGTGTAGTGAGCACTTTGAACCCCCATGTGCCTCACAAAAGTTTATTACAGAGCAGTGAAAATAAAAAATCATTTTTTTTCCTCAAAAATGATTTTTTAGCGCGCTATTTTTTATTTTCACAAGGGTAACAGGAGAAATTGGACCACAAAAGTTGTTGTCCAGATTGTCCTGAGTATGCTGGTACCCCATATGTGGGGGGGGGGCACTGTTTGGGTGCACGGCAGGGCGCAGAAGGGAATGAGCGCTATTTGACTTTTTGAAATGAAAATTGGCTCCAATCGTTAGCGGACACCATGTCGTGTTTGGAGATCCCCTGTGTGCCTAAACTTTGGAGCTCCCCCACAAATGACCCCATTTTGGAAACTAGACCCCCTAAGGAACTTATCTAGATGCATAGTGAGCACTTTGAACCCCCAGATGATTCAGAGAAGTTTATAATGCAGAGCAGTGAAAATAAAAAATCTTTTTTTTTCCTAAAAAAAAATTTTTTAGTCGGCAATTTTTTATTTTCACAAGGGTACCAGGATAAATTGGACCCCAAAAGTTGTTGTCCAGTTTGTCCTGAGTACGCTGGTACCCCATATGTGGGGGGGACCACTGTTTGGGCACACGTCGGGGCTCGGAAGGGAAGTAGTGACATTTTGAAATGCTGAATGGTCTGCGGGCGTCATGTTACATTTGCTGAGCCCCTGTGTGCCTAAACAGTAGAAACCCCCCACAAGTGACCCCATTTTGGAAACTAGACCCCCCAAGGAACTTATCTAAATGTGTGGTGAGCACCTTGAACCCCCAAGTGCTTCACAGAAGTTTATAACGCAGAGCCGTGAAAATAAAAAATCATTTTTTTCCCTCAAAAAAAGATTTTTAGCCCGCAATTTTTTTTTTCACATGGGTAACAGGATAAATTGGACCCCAAAAGTTGTTGTCCAGTTTGTCCTGAGTAGGCTGATACCCCATATGTGTGGGGGAACCATTGTTTGGGCACACGTCAGGGCTCGGAATGGAAGTAGTGACGTTTTGAAATGCAGACTTTGATAAAATAGTCTGCAGTCGTCATTACGTTTGCAGAGCCACTGATGTGCCTAAACAGTGGAAACCCCCCACAAGTGACCCCATTTTGGAAACTAGACCTTCCAAGGAACTTATGTAGATGTATGGTGAGCACTTTCAACCCCCAAGTGCTTCACAGAAGTTTATAATGCAGAGACGTGAAAATGAAAAAAACATTTTTTTTCCACAAAAATAATTTTTTAGCCCCCAATTTTTTATTTTCCCAAGGGTAACAGGAGAAATTAGACCCCAAAAGTTGTTGTGCAATTTTTCCTGAGTACGCTGATACCCCATATGTGGGGGTAAACCACTGTTTGGGCACACGTCGGGGTTTGGAAGGGAGGGAGCACCGTTTAACTTTTTGAACGCAAAATTGGCTGGAATCAAAGGTTGCACCATATCGCGTTTGGAGACCCCCTGATGTGCCTAAACAGTGGAAACCCCTCAATTCTAACTCCAACCCGAACCCCAACACACCCCTAACCACAACCCTAACCCCAACACATCCCTAATCCTAACCCTAACCATAAACCTAACCCCAACACACCCCTAACCCTAGTCCCAACCCTAACCATAAACCTAACCCCAACACACCCCTAACCCCAACACTAACCATAACACTAACCACAAGCCTAACCCTAATCCTAACCCTAATTCCAACCCTAACCCTCTTTCCAACCCTAACCCTCTTTCCAACCCTAACCCTCTTTCCAACCCTATCCCTCACCCTGATGGAAAAATAAAAATATTTTCTTTATTTTATTAGTTATGCCTACCTATGGGGGTGATAAGCGGGGAGTTCATTTACTTTTTATTTCATTTTGATCACTGTGAGAGTGATCAAAATGAAATAATGGAATCTGCAGCCGGCAGATTTGGGCGGGCGCACTGCGCATGCGCCCGCCATTTTCCAAGATGGCGGCGCCCATGAACCGGACCCGCCGGACACCGGGAGCGACAGGGGGACTTAGAAGGTGCCGGGGGCGGTGAGAGTGGGTGAGGGGGTTATCGGAAGCTGGCAGGGAGCGGAGGGAATGGGAGGGGGGGCAGATGACAGCGGCGGCAGATCGCCGCTGTCATTCAGTGGCGGGGGGCAATCGCCAGTGGGGGGGGTCGAATCGGTGTCTCCAGCCATGTCCGATGCTACTGCAGCATCGGCCATGGCTGGATTGTAATATTTCATCAATTTTCATTGATGAAATATTACTATCGCTCTGATTGGCTGTTAAAAGTGAAACAGCCAATCAGAGCGATCGTAGCCACGTGGGGGCGAAGCCACGCCCCCTGTGGTGAATTACAAAGCCCCCTGTATCTGCGGGTCAGGTGACCTTTCATTGACCCCGGTCACCCGACCCGCAGGGGGGCTTTGAATTCATGACACAGGGTATGCGTCATAGGTCGGATTGGCACCGACTTTCATGATGCATACGCTGTGTCACAGGTCGGGAAGGGGTTAAAGGTGTGAAACCGCAGCGGAATCCACAGAAACAATTGACATGCTGCGGAAAAAAAACCGCAGCAAAACCCATAGGGTTACATGGTACTGTACCATGTCTGCGGAACTGCTGCAGTTCTGCAGGGCCAAAACCGCAGCAAAAACCGCAGCGTGTGCAGTGCACATAACCTTAGAGGCACATGTGCTTTCAGCCTGTCTGAAGAAAGTCTTTTTTACCTGCTGCTGTTTGTATGCATTCAACAAGAATTCTTAAATCAAAGTCTCTTCTGGATTCTTCATAACGTGTGCCGACAGCTGAGTTAAGCTTTCTGTGATCGTCGCCAATTGTAAGTAGGGTGAAGAGATCCAGCATCTCACAGAGCTGTATTTGCAGCCACAGGCCCCGGGGACAGAATAGTAAAAATAGATTAATCTGTAAAGCCACCCACAGCTTCTATAAAGCTACAGAACTTCCTGCAGAGCACCTGCTCTCAGCATATAAGAGACTATATAGCTCCCCTTCTCCTTGTGAATCAGGATGGCTAAAGGAATGACTACACGGTCTCTGCCAGATCCATTGATAGAGGAAGAGTGCATAGAACTTGATCCATCATTTAGTGAGAAGGCTAGACGTCCCACAAAGCCAACATGAAAATAAGGGAGACTCTAGAATCCAGTAAACATGATCTTCTCCATGCTATAGCAGTGCTATGGCAAAAACTGCTGAGTCATATAGACAGCCTGTCTCAGCCTGCTTCTCTCTAACGACCACCAGAGGGAACCCTTGCACAACGGTGTTCAGATTATCAACGTTATGCAAAAATAGCAGACCAGTACATCTCAGTGTTAGAGACTTAACCCATTAGTTACCTGCAAAGAGCTGCAAGCTTTCCAAAACTTAACTCTGAGATAGAAAGCATGGTGCGTGATATAAAAGCCAAGACAGAGGCAAGAATAGCGCTAATAGCCAAGATGTCATCTTGTATTTCTGGCTCAGCCAGACAGTCAAAGCGATCATCTAAGTCATGCTCTTCAAAATCCTCAACCCTTAGCGAACAGCTCGTAAAAGCACATGCAGAAGCCAAGGCCACTAAAATACAAGCTGCCTTCGCTCAAAAGGAAACAGATGAAAACAGAGGCCCAAGAGAAGGAACGTGAACACGCCATAGCCATGGCAGGGTTAAAGGTCCTGGAACAAGCCATCAGTGGGTGCCAAAGAGACAGCATCAGTTTAAGTGATTTTGATACTGAAGACCCTCTTGTTATGACTGGGTCACCGAGGAGGATAGCAGGCCCAGGCTAAGGCTAGTTTCACATTAGCGCTTTTGAGCGCAGCGGCGGCCTGCGCACGGCCGCCGCTAAGCCCCGCCCCCTGCCGTGCCTCCGCCGGTAGCTCCGCCTGCCGGCGCATGACGCTGTATGCGTCCTGCGTCCCCTATCTTTATCACTGGGGGCGCAGGCCGTGCGCATTATGCGTTTGGCGGCGCATGCGTCCTTTTGACGGTGCGCCGACCTGCGCCAAACGCAACCTGCTGCAGTTTGGTTGCACTCGGCGGAAAGTCAAAAAGGCGCATGCGCCGCCAAATGCATACTGCGCACGGCCTGCGCCCCCAGTGATAAAGATAGGGGACGCATGCAGCGTCATGCGCCGGTAGGCAGAGCTACCAGCGGAGGCGCGGCAGGGGGCGGGGCTGCGCTCAAAAGCGCTAATGTGAAACTAGCCTACGCCACAGAAAACCAGAGGTTGGTAACTAAGCGGATTGCAGACCCCTGATCCTATCCACACAACTAGCAGTAGCCGTGGAGCGTACCTACGATAATCCTAAACGCCTCGGCACAGCCGGAGAGCTAACCAAGCCTAAAGCAAGAAAGGGGAAATCTAAACTGCCCCGGAGCAGACCACAAAGGAATAGATAGCCCCCAAACATATATTGTTGGTGAGACAAGATGAAAACGCAAACGCAGGCAGAAAAATAGATTGAACAAACGATGGGGCCCACACTGACTAGACAGGAAAGGAAAGACACTGTCTGTCACGCAAAAAACCCTGCAAAAAGTCTAACACGTAATATGGAAAAAAATTCCAGCATCCAGATCAGTAATTAGATTAAAAAAAAATTTATTCCTTTATTCCAAAATTTAAAAAAATCATAAGATTCTCCATCATGATAAGAGACGCATCAGGACGTGTAGTTGGACGCGTTTCGGACAAAAAAACAGTCCTTATTCTAAGACAACACATAATACATCTGAACACATGCTTATAAAGGGAAACAAAGGAAGTCAAGGAACAATCAAGACTAAACATAGCCAGCTGATTAATAGAGGGTAGTAAGTCAAAATCACACTTACAAAACACTCAAAATCTCACTCCTAATATTCATACCCGTTGGAACTCTGCTTTGTAACAATAACATCCATTTTGCCTCTCGGCGTAATAATAAATCATTTAAATTTTCACCTACCCTTTTTGTCTGCACCTTCTCTATGGCATTAACCCTAAAGTTGCTGAGATCTCCTTTATGTATATGCAAAAAATGTCGAGAAGCAGCAGACAAACTGCGTGTGGTAGTGTGACCCACGTCATAAACGTGCTCGGAAATACGACGTCTCAAGGTGCGTGAAGTATTTCCCACATACTGAATATTACAATCCACGCATGTTATGACATAGATCACACCAGTAGAACCACAGTTCAAAAAAGATTTTATTTTAAATTCCTTTCCATTAACAGAAGATACTATTTTTTCTGTGTTCCACATAAACCTACATAGCCCACAGTTTTTCTGAGCACATTTAAAAGATCCACAAGTGGGTAACCAATTAGTTATACTTGCTGAACTGTCTGAAAAAAATTTATTAGCATGTCTATTGGCACTAGTATGATCACTTGGAGATACATTATTAGCAATAGTTTTATTCCTCCTTGAAACAAATCTAATCCCATCCTTCAGTATATTCTTTAATGTATCATCAACATACAAAATAGGGAGGAATTTTTTAATAATATGAACAATCCTGTAGTAGTCAGTACTAAAATTAGTTGAAAAAACAATAGGTGACCGACCCTCCACAGAATTTGGTGTTTTTCTGCTTTCCTTCTGCAAATAATCCTCTCTACTTTTTTCATCCGTTCTATGCTTAGCTTTCTGAATGTCTACCTTAGTATAACCCCTCTTTATAAAACGTTTACCAATGATCTCACATTGTTTATCGTATAAATTAGGCGTGGTACATGTTCTTTTTGCTCTTACAAACTCCCCTGTAGGTATATTGGCTATAACATGACGTGGATGGCAGCTAGATGCGTGTAACAGTGAATTACCTGCCGTAGATTTTCTAAAAATATCACAATCAATCTTTTTTTCTTCCAAATTTGCTGACAAAAGAATATCCAAAAACGAAATTGTCTTGGCATCAAATTGATATGTGAAACGTATATTGCATGTATTATTATTAATATAGAACATGAAATTCTCAATATTAAATACATCACCATCCCACACAATTATAACATCATCAATAAATCTCAAAAAAAGAAAAATATCAGAAGAAAAAGGATTTTTTTCAGAAAAAATATACTCCTCCTCCCACCAGGCCATAAAAATATTAGCAAGAGACGGTGAAAACTAGGACCCATGGAACAGCCTTGCACCTGTAAATAAAGATCATCCAAAAAAGAAAAAAAATTGTTTTTTAACAAAAAATAGGTCACTTCAATCAAATACATCTGTAAATCTTCTGAAAAATTACTGTATTTCTGTAAATAAGTAGTAAGAGCCAAAATAGCCAAATCATGTGGGATGGAAGTGTACAAACTTTGTACATCACAAGTGAGCCAACAAAAGGAACTTCGCCATTCCACCTGAGAAAAAATACTAAGAACATGCTTGGAATCCTGCACATAGCTAGGTGAAATAGTGGCTAGAGGTTTTAATCTTGCATCCAACCATTCTGACAAATTTTCATTAAGAGATCCTATGCCCGATATGATAGGACGGAACAAAGGTGGAAAAACCTCCTTATGAACTTTTGGAAGTGCATGTAACAAAGGAACTCTGGGATATAAAGGACAGAAAAATTCACATTGTTTTTGATTAATAATTCCCAAACTAAAACCCCTATGTAACAATTCCTGTAATTCCATTCTGATGTTATCTGTAGGGTTATAATTAATTCCCTTGTATACCTCACTATTAAAAAGCATAGCCCTCACCTCTCTTTCATACAGCCCAGTATCTAACATGGTCACAGATCCCCCCTTGTCAGAATTTCTTACCACGATATTGACATTAGCAGATAACAAATCAAGTGCCTGTTTCTCAGTACGAGAAATGTTAGAACGACCATTCTGATTAGCATTATAGATTTTCATAAGTTCATCCTCAACAAGAAATTGAAAATCATCCATAACTTGCAATTTTGACTGCTCAGGATAATATCTAGGATTAGGGACTCTAGAGGAAAAATTAACATCAGTTAAATACATTAACTTAGAACCAGATTCAGACAAGTCCCTCAAATTCTTTAGGGTAACTTGCTCCTGGAAAGAAGTAGGCATAAATTCCTCAGGAACTTTATCAACATATTCATCATTGATATTGGAAGTTTTTTCACGTTCCACATCTTCTGCAAAAAAATGTCTCCTAAGAGTCAATCTTCTCATAAAGTGATTAACATCAAGCATAGTGTTGAATAAGTCCATTTTCGCTGTAGGCACAAAATTAAGACCCCTTTCAAGGATATTAATTTGATCATTCGATAAAATCGATGCAGAAAGGTTCAGGACTGTAAAATTATCAGTTGTATCTAAGCATGCTTGTTCCGCGCGGATCTCCTGAATTCTCTTATGATGGGAGTGTTTCCTCCCTGATCTCCTCTGACGTTTCTTTTTCCTGAACAGTTTTTTGAAAAACTACTGCTTTGTGAAATCAGCTGCCCCACATCCCGTGCACACATGGAACTGTTAGATGGTAAATTCTCAGTATCGGAAGTGTCAGTATTAACATCCGTATTATCCATATCCGTTGAGGAAAAGCTTACCCTATTATCTCTGCGTTTGAGAATGGAAGGGTGAATGTTATTACGTTTTCTTCTATAATCATGCCAGTCATAAATATGATTATTCTGGTAATCAGTTTTATCTCTTCTGAATTTCTTTTCCTTTATCACTGTAATAGAGTCCTCCATTTTGCTCAGATTGTCATTAATTTTATCTCTGGCCATTATAAAAGAAGAAGAATCTTTATATTTCACCAAATCACTTTCAATCATTTTAATAGATTCCTCCAAAGTTAACATCTTGGCTTCCTCTCTCTTCACAATCAAATTCATCAGCTTAGTAGAACAGTCACTAAGAATATTGTCCCATTCTTTTACAAATTCAGGGTCATATTCCGTAGTAGGGCGCTTCTTAATGCGCAAACCTCTTGGAATCATATTGCTGCTTATATAAGCCTGTAAGGTTTTGTGGTCCCACCACACCCTGAGTCGTGATGACATAAGTTTTTCAAGTTCCCACATAAGTGGTTTCAAATCCTTTCCATCCTCAGGTGTAAAGGCATGGATAGTAGAAAAAATGTTGGCAGCCTTGTCTAGTCGTTGCCGACTGTTCACATTGAAAAAATCATCACTGATAATGTCATCAGAAATATTGGTAGCTATCTCCAAATTCATATTTATGAATAATAATGGATATGTCAAAATCAAATTAAGGGGAGCACGAAAAATAGGGAATCCAAACAGTAAGGTAAAAAAAGAACATTTTTTCAGCTCACCCCAAAGAAGACAGCTATAAGTCCGATCGGTGCACGGAATGTGGAAACAGGATCCCTCTGCAGCAAAGCGTAATATGGAAAAAAATTCCAGCATCCAGATCAGTAATTAGATTAAAAAAAATTTTATTCCTTTATTCCAAAATTTAAAAAAATCATAAGATTCTCCATCATGATAAGAGACGCATCAGGACGTGTAGTTGGACGCGTTTCGGACAAAAAAACAGTCCTTATTCTAAGACAACACATAATACATCTGAACACATGCTTATAAAGGGAAACAAAGGAAGTCAAGGAACAATCAAGACTAAACATAGCCAGCTGATTAATAGAGGGTAGTAAGTCAAAATCACACTTACAAAACACTCAAAATCTCACTCCTAATATTCATACCCGTTGGAACTCTGCTTTGTAACAATAACATCCATTTTGCCTCTCGGCGTAATAATAAATCATTTAAATTTCCACCTACCCTTTTTGTCTGCACCTTCTCTATGGCATTAACCCTAAAGTTGCTGAGATCTCCTTTATGTATATGCAAAAAATGTCGAGAAGCAGACAAACTGCGTGTGGTAGTGTGACCCACGTCATAAACGTGCTCGGAAATACGACGTCTCAAGGTGCGTGAAGTATTTCCCACATACTGAATATTACAATCCACGCATGTTATGACATAGATCACACCAGTAGAACCACAGTTCAAAAAAGATTTTATTTTAAATTCCTTTCCATTAACAGAAGATACTATTTTTTCTGTGTTCCACATAAACCTACATAGCCCACAGTTTTTCTGAGCACATTTAAAAGATCCACAAGTGGGTAACCAATTAGTTATACTTGCTGAACTGTCTGAAAAAAATTTATTAGCATGTCTATTGGCACTAGTATGATCACTTGGAGATACATTATTAGCAATAGTTTTATTCCTCCTTGAAACAAATCTAATCCCATCCTTCAGTATATTCTTTAATGTATCATCAACATACAAAATAGGGAGGAATTTTTTAATAATATGAACAATCCTGTAGTAGTCAGTACTAAAATTAGTTGAAAAAACAATAGGTGACCGACCCTCCACAGAATTTGGTGTTTTTCTGCTTTCCTTCTGCAAATAATCCTCTCTACTTTTTTCATCCGTTCTATGCTTAGCTTTCTGAATGTCTACCTTAGTATAACCCCTCTTTATAAAACGTTTACCAATGATCTCACATTGTTTATCGTATAAATTAGGCGTGGTACATGTTCTTTTTGCTCTTACAAACTCCCCTGTAGGTATATTGGCTATAACATGACGTGGATGGCAGCTAGATGCGTGTAACAGTGAATTACCTGCCGTAGATTTTCTAAAAATATCACAATCAATCTTTTTTTCTTCCAAATTTGCCGACAAAAGAATATCCAAAAACGAAATTGTCTTGGCATCAAATTGATATGTGAAACGTATATTGCATGGATTATTATTAATATAGAACATGAAATTCTCAATATTAAATACATCACCATCCCACACAATTATAACATCATCAATAAATCTCAAAAAAAGAAAAATATCAGAAGAAAAAGGATTTTTTTCAGAAAAAATATACTCCTCCTCCCACCAGGCCATAAAAATATTAGCAAGAGATGGTGAAAACTAGGACCCATGGAACAGCCTTGCACCTGTAAATAAAGATCATCCAAAAAAGAAAAAAAATTGTTTTTTAACAAAAAATAGGTCACTTCAATCAAATACATCTGTAAATCTTCTGAAAAATTACTGTATTTCTGTAAATAAGTAGTAAGAGCCAAAATAGCCAAATCATGTGGGATGGAAGTGTACAAACTTTGTACATCACAAGTGAGCCAACAAAAGGAACCAAATTAGAGTGGTATTTGACTCCAGTGCTCAGTATGAAATCATCTCCCTAAATAGCCTGCTCATCACTGGGCCTAATGTAAACAGCCTTATAGGAGTACTGATTCGCTTCAGACAAGAATCTGTCGCAGTAATGGCCGACATTCAACAAATGTTTCATTGCTTTCTCATGAGAGAAGACCGCAGAAACTACCTCAGATTCCTATGGCACAAAGACAATGACGTCCGCAACAAGGTCATAGACTACAGGATGAAGGTGCACGTCTACGGGAACAGCCCCTCGCCTGCAGTGGCCATCTATGGACTAAGACGGACAGCATGGGAAGGTGAGAGAGTATGGGTCTGATGCTCGTCTATTTGTGGAAAGAAACTTCTACATAGATGATGGGCTTAAGTCTCTTCCCACAAGTGAAGAGACTATCGATCTGCTCTCTAGGACTCAGGAAATGCTGTCAACAGAAAACCTTAAGGCCCCGTCACACATAGCGATCTTGTTACACCGCTCCATCATACTCACCTGGCCTCCACTCCCACGCTGCTGCCGGCCTCCGCTCCCTCGCAGCCTCCTTCCGACGGTCGCGGCGCTCACCTGTGACGGGCTCGCGGCCGATGCCATTCATGCATGCTATGCGCATGCGCCATAGGCCGCGCCTCCCTCCGGCTTCTTGTGCTCCGGCTATGCCCTGACCCGGAAGCACCTCCCTAACCAATGGCAGACCAGACAGGAGCATATCAGGCCGCTTCCCCCTGAGGGAGGTGCCTGATTGTTGTGTTTCCTAGCACACTGGCCTCGCTGCATCGTGTCCTCTCTGCTCCTGCAGTTCCGTTCTCGCCTGCTCTCCGCAGCAGCCTCTCAGTCCTGCTACCCGTGTTCCTTGCTCTCTTCCGCAGTCCTGTCTCCGGTGTTCCTGCCATCCTACTCCAGTCCTGCCTCCGGTGTTCCTGCCATCCTACTCCAGTCCTGCCTCCGGTGTTCCTGCCATCCTACTCCAGTCCTGCCTCCGGTGTTCCTGTTCCATCCTGCTCCAGTCCGGCCATCCTACTCCAGTCCTGCCTCCGGGATTCCTGCTCCCGGCCTGCCATCCTACTCCAGTCCTGCCTCCGGTGTTCCTGTTCCATCCTACTCCAGTCCTGCATCCAGTGTTCCTGTTCTATCCTGCTCCAGTCCTGCCGTCATACTCCAGTCCTGCCTCCGGTGTTCCAGTTCCTTCCAGCTTCTGTCCTTCCGTCCTCCTCCCATCCTTTCTCCTGTGTTCCTACTCCTGTCATCCCTCCTCGTTCCAGTCTACTGTCTCACTCCAATCCTGGTTCCAGCTCTGTCATTCTATTCTTCAGTCCCACAGTCCTACTCCGGTCCATCCTGAGCCGCCCCTCTCGGTACCGGCTACCGTGGTACTCGAACCCCTGGGCCTGCTCCTAACGGTCCCTGTATAGGGGTCAATCCCACCTGGCAGCTCGCCCGGGGGCCCCTCGGTGCCACGGTCCAGAGGGTCCACTCCTGGAGTTCCGGCTCCAGACCACCCATGCTAACAGATCTCACTAGCGAGATCGCTGCTGAATCACAAGTTTTGTGTGTGACAGTGATCAGCGACCGGCCCCCCTGCCGGTATCGCTGATCGCTCTTGGAAACCTCTGGACATTTCTTCCATCGCTGGTCTCCCGCTGGCCCTCACGCATCTCTGCGTGTGACAGGCGGGAGACCAGCGATCAGCTGGTACCTAACGTACACATCGGGTATCCAAGGGACGTGCGTCCCTTAGAAACCCGATGTGTACATTAGTTACCAGCGCGCTGATGCAGGGAGCTGGTAACTAAGGTACACATCGGGTATCTAAGGGACGCACGACCCTTGGATACCCGATATGTACGTTAGTTACCAGCTCCCTGCATCAGCGCGCTGGTAACTAACGAACACAGCGTCGCTGTGCTGATCGCTGGTGAAGCTGTCTGTTTGACAGCTCACCAGCGATCATGTAGCGACTCACCAGCGATCCTGACACGTTGACATCGTTGTCGGGATCGCTGGTGAGTCGCTATGTGTGACTCCAGCTTTAGACTCCACAAAATCATCTCCAACAGTGGAAAGGTAATGAAAGCATTTCCATCTGAGGATCACGCTGCTGGTGTAAGGGATCTTGTTCTGGGTTCTGACGTTCCTCCCATGCAACGCAGACTCGGTCTGCTTTGGGCTATTAAGCAGGACACGTTCACTTTCCAGGTGTCAGCTTGCGATAAACCTTTCACTAAACGAGGAGTCCTATCTGTTGTGAACAGCATCTATGATCCTCTCGGGTTTATTGCACCCATCACCATTCAAGGCAACATACTGTTGAGACAGTTGACCGCCGAGAGTACGGATTGGGACACTCCGCTACCATCCCAGAAACAACAAAGATGGGAGGCGTGGAAGAAATCTCTGAAGGTCTTAGAACATTTCCAAGTCCCACGTTGTTATTCCCCAGGCACCCTTTCGGCCACCATCAGAAGGGAAGTCCACATTTTCTCCGACGCTTCTACAGAGGCTATAGCTGACGTAGCCTACCTGAAGACTTTGGAAGAAGGTAGCAAGATGTATTGTGGATTCATCCTCGGTAAGGCTGGTTTCACACTAGCGTTTTTTAGCGCAGCGCATCTTGCATACATGCGCAATGCCCCCCTAAGTATAACATGGGTGCGCATGGTCTAGCGTTTGTAAGCGTTTTTCTCCAGTGTGCGCCTAGGCGCACCGGACGCACCCTGTTGCATTTTTTGTGCGACTAACCTGTGTCAAAAAAATGCATGGGCACAAATGCGCAAAAAAATCACATTACAGTCTATGGGAATGCTGGCGTGCACATGCGCACGTCAGAATTTAAAAAACGCATGCGTTTTAAGAGTTCACATGGCAACAAACTGGTTAAAACGCATGCGCATAAAATAAGCAAACGCATGCAAAACACTTGATACGTTTTTTGTATGCATTTGGACTGCGCACGCAGCGCAATAAACGCTAGTGTGAAACTGTAGTATAAGGCAAAACTAACCCCAAAACCTGCTCACTCTGTTCCAAGACTCGAACTTTGTGCCGCCGTTCTGGCAGTGGAGTTAGCTGACGCTATAAAGGAAATGGACATTGCTATTGATTCATTTACCTTCTACACAGACAGTTAAGTGGTACTTGGTTACATCTATAACCAAACAAAACAATTTTATGTCTGTCTTCCCCCTGTGTCTCAGTCTCCATCTTGGCTTCATTAGAGGCACATGTGCTTTCAGCCTGTCTGAAGAAAGTCTTTTTTACCTGCTGTTTGTATGCATTCAACAAGAATTCTTAAAGAAATCAAAGTCTCTTCTGGATTCTTCATAACATGTGTGCCGGCAGCTGAGTTAAGCTATCTGTGACCTTCGCCAATTGTAAGTAGGGTGAAGAGATCCAGCATCTCACAGACCTGTATTTGCAGCCACAGGCCCTGGGGACAGAATAGTAATGGAGAGGCATCTATAAGAAGCTATAATTTCTAACTCAATAGTCATATTGTAAAATAAACACACCAAGAATAAAGTCTGCTATTTGAAATAAAACTCCACATCCTCTTTTACACATTTATTCACAAAAAAACAAAGTTATTTTCACCTTTCCACTAGTGATTAGCGAGTATACTCGTTGCTCAAGTTTTTCCGAGCCTGCTCGGGTGTCCTCCGAGTGTTTTGGCGTGCTCGGAGATTTAGTTTCTGTCAACGCAGCTGCATGATTTGTGGGTGCTGAACAGGCTGAATACATGTGAGGAATGCCTGTCAGGGAATTCCAGCATGTATTCAGGCTGTCCAGCAGCCGCAAATCATGCAGTTGAGGTGACGAAAACTAAATCTCCGAGCACGCCAAAATACTCTGAGGACATCCGAGCAATGAACATACTCGCTCATCACTATCCACCTAAAATCCATCGAAGCCCATGTCCCCTGTATAAGACCCAAAAAAATAACATGGTAACATAGTTAACAAGGTCGAAAAAAAGACATTTGTCCATCAGTTCAGCCTATATTCCGTCAGAATAAATCACCAGATCTATGTCCTTCTAAAGAATCTAATAACTGTAAGATACGATATTGTTACGTTCCAGGAAGACATCTAGGCCTCTCTTGAACCCCTCGACTGAGTTCGCTATCACCACCTCCTCAGGCAAGGAATTCCAGATTCTAACTGCCCTAACAGTAAAGAATCCTCTTCTACACTACCGTTCAAAAGTTTGGGGTCACCCAGACAATTTTGTGTTTTCTATGAAAACTCACATTTTTATTAATCAAATGAGTTGCCAAATGAATTTAACATCTAGTCCAGACATTGACAAGTTTCGAAAAAAAGATTTTTATTTGAATAAATTTCTCCTTCAAACTTTGCTTTCATCAAAGAAAGCTCCCTTTGCAGCAATTACAGCATTGCAGGTCTTCGGCATTCTAGAAGTTAATTTGCTGATGAAATCTGGAAAATAATAACACCACATGCTTCCAGAAGCCCCTCCCACAAGTTGGTTTGGCTTGATGGGCACTTTTTGCATACCATACGGTCAAGCTGCTCCCCCAACAGCTCAATGGGGTTGAGATCTGGTGACTGCGCTGGCCACTCCAATACAGATAGAATAACAACTACCTGCTTCTTCCCTAAATGGTTCTTGCATAATTTGGAGGTGTGCTTTGGGTCATTGTCCTGTTGTAGGATGAAATTGGCTCCAATCAAGCGCTGTCCACAGGGTATGGCATGGCGTTGCATAATGGAATTATAGCTTCTTTATTCAAAATCCCTTTTACCTTGTACAAATCTCCCACTTTACCAACACCAAAGCAACCCCAGACCATCACATTACCCCCACCATGCTTGACAGATGGCGTCAGGCACTCTTCCAGCATCTTTTCAGTTGTTCTGCGTCTTACAAATGTTGTTCTGTGATCCAAACACCTCAAACTTGGATTTGTTTGTCCATAACACTTTTTTCCAATCTTCCTCTGTCCAATGTATGTGTTCTTTTGCCCATATTAATCTTTTCCTTTTATTAGCCAGTCTCTGATATGGCTTTTTCTTTGGCACAGTGCCCTGAAGGCCAGCATCCTGAAATCACGTCTTCACTGTAGATGTTGACACTGGCGTTTTGCGTGTACTATTTAATGAAGCTGCCAGTTGAGGACCTGTGAGGCGTTGATTTCTCAAACTACAGACTCTAATGTACCATACTTGTCTTGTTGCTCAGTTATGCAGCGGGGCCTCCCTCTTCTCTTTCTACTCTGGTTAGAGCCTGTTTGTGCTCTCCTCTGAAGGGAGTAATACACACCGTTGTAGGAAATCTTCGGTTTCTTGGCAATTTCTCATGTGGAATAGCCTTCATTTCTAAAAACAAGAGTAGACTGTCGAGTTTCACATGAAAGTTCTTTTTTTCTGGCCATTTTGAGAGTTTAATGGAACCAATAAATATAATGCTCCAGATTCTCAACTAGATCAAAGGAAGGTCAGGTTTATAGCTACTCTAATTAGCCAAACTGTCTTCAGCTGTGCTAACATACTTGTACAAGGGTTTTCAAGGGTATTCTAACCATCCATTAGCCTTCTTACACAGTTAACAAATCAAAGTACCATAATCACACTGGAGTGATGGTTGTTGGAAATGGGTCTCTATACACCTATGAAGATATTGCAGTACAAACCAGACGTTTGCAGATAGAATAGTCATTTGCCACATTATCAATGTATAGTGTATTTCTGAATCATTTTAATGTTAGTTTCATTGGAAAAAGCTGCTATCTTTCAAAAATAAGGAAATTTCTAAGTGACCCTAAACTTTTGAACGGTAGTGTATGGTGGTGGATAAACCTTCTCTCCTTCAGACGCAGAGATTGCCCTCTTGTGACCGTCACATTCCTTGGAATAACCAGATCCTTGGAGAGATATTTGTATTGTCCCCTTATATACTTATACATGGTTATTAGATCGCCCCTCAGATGTCTTTTTTCTAGACTAAATAATCCTACCGTATATACTCGTGTATAAGCCGACCCCCCCCTAATTTTGTCACAAAAAACTGGGAAAACGTATTGACTCGCCTATAAGCCTAGGAAGGAAAATGCAGCAGCTACTGGTAAATTTCAAAATTAAAAGATACCAATAACAGTAAAATTAATTGAGACATCAGTAGGTTAAATGTTTTTTACTATCCATATTGAATCAGGAGCCCCATATAATGATCCATACAGTTCATGATGGGCTCCATACAAAATACACCCATATAATGCTGCACAAAGGTTAATAATGCCCCAATAATATGCCCCATATAATGCTCCATAAAGGTTATGGCCCCATAAGATGCTCCATAGATTATGCCCCCATAAGATGCTGCATAGATTATGCCCCCATAAGATGCTGCATAGATTATGCCCCCATAAGATGCTGCATAGATTATGCCAAATAAGATGCTCCATAGATTATTCCCCCATAAGATGCTCCATAGATTATTCCCCCATAAGATGCTCCATAGATTATGCCCCCATAAAATGCTCCATAGATTATGCCCCATATGCTGCTCCATAAAATATGCCCCCATATGCTTGCTCCATAGATTATGCCCCCATATGCTGCTCCATAGAATATGCCCCCATATGCTGCCCCATAGAATATGCCCCCATATGCTGCTCCATAGACTATGCCCCATATGCTGCCCCATAGAATATGTCCCATGTGCTGCTCCATAGAATATGCCCCTATATGCTGCTCCATAGAATATGCTCCATATGCTGCTCCATAGACTATGCCCCATATGCTGCTCCATACATAGACTATGCCCCATATGCTGCCCCATAGAATATGCCCCATGTGCTGCTCCATAGAATATGCCCCTATATGCTGCTCCATAGAATATGCCCCCATATGCTGCCCCATAGAATATGCCCCCCATATAATGCCTCCATAAAATGCTCCATATATTATGCCCCCATATGCTGCTGCAAAAAAACTCCATACTCCCCTCCTGCTCAGGACCCGACACATTCACCTGTCCGAGGTCCATCGCTGCTCACCGCTGTGCCGCTGACTGTGTCAGTGACTGTTCAGCCAGCAAAGGACGCGGCACACACTAAACACGTCACCACTCCCCCTGCTGCCTAAATGTCACTGACAGGACGCAGCAGACAGTGGTGAGCAGCGATTGACCCCGGACAGGTGAATATCGCTATACTTACCCCCTCCTGGCGCTGTCTTTGCAGCCCCGCTTCTCCACGGTCTCCCTGCTTTCAGCACTCACGTGGTACCGCTCATTACACATGAATATGCGCATATTCATGAGTTTATTGAGCGGTACCACGTGACCGCTGAAGGAAGGGAGACCGTGGGAGAAGCGGGGGGCTGCAGAGACCGCGCCAGGGAGAGGCAAGTATGATATCTGACACCACCGCTCCCCCGCCGACCCCCAAGTATATGACTCGCATATAAGCCAAGAGGGGGACTTTCAGACCAAAAAATGGGCTGAAAATCTCGGCTTATACACGAGAATATATGGTAATTTTGCTTATCTCTCTGGGTATTGTAGTTCCCCCATCCCCTTTATTAATTTTGATACCCTCTTTTGTACTCGCTCTAGTTCCATTACGTCCTTCCTGAGCACTGCTGCCCAAAACGGTACACAGTACTCCATGTGCTGTCTAACCAGGGATTTGTACAGAGGCAGTATAATGCTCTCATCATGTGTATCCAGACCTCTTTTAATGCACCCCATGATCCTTTCTACTTTGGCAGCCGCTGCCTGGCAGTGGCTGCTCCAGGTAAGTTTACCATTAACTAGGATCCCCAAGTTTTTCTCCATGTCAGATGTAACCAGTGGTTTCCCGTTCAGTGTGTAATGGTGATATTGATTCCTTCTTCCCATGTGTATAACCTTACATTTATCATTGTTAAACCACATCTGCCACCTTTCGGCCCAAGTTTGCAACTTAGCCAGATCCACCTGTAGCAGAATACTATCTTCTCTTGTATTGACTGCTTTACATAGTTTTGTAACTTCTGCAAATATCAATATTTTACTGTGTAAACCTTCTACCAGATCGTTAATTTATATGTTGAAGAGAATAGGTCCCAACACCGACCCCTGCGGTACCCCACTGGTCAGAGCGACCCAGTTAGAGAATATACCATTTATAACCACCCTCTGCTTTCTATCACTAAGCCAGTTACTTACCCATTTACACACATTTTCCCCCAGACCCAGCATTCTCATTTTGTGTACCACTACCAACCTCTTGTGTGGCACGGAATCAAACGCTTTGGAAAAATCAAGATATACCACATCCAATGACTCACCTTGGTCCAGTCTATAGCTTACCTCTTCATAAAAACTGATTAGATTGGTTTGACAGGAGCGATTCCTCATAAACCCATGCTGATATGAAGTTAAAAAGTTATTCTCATTGAGATAATCCAGAATAACATCCCTCAGAAATGAAGTTAGACTTATTGGCCTATAATTTCCAGGTTCACTTTTAGAGCCCTTTTTGAATATTGGTACCACATTTGCTATGCGCCTGTCCTGTGGAACAGACCCCATCGCTATAGAGTCCCTAAATATAAGAGATAATGGCTTGTCTATTACATTACTTAGTTCTCTTAGTACTCATGGGTGTATGCCATCTGGACCCAGAGATTCATCTATTTTAATCTTATTTAGCCGGTTTCACACCTCCTCTTGGGTTAGACTGGTGACCCTTAATATAGGGTTTTCTTTGTCTCTCGACATTTCACCTAGCATTTCATTTTCCACCGTGAATACCGTGAAGAAGTGTTTAATATATTAGCTTTTTCCTCGTCATCTACTACCATTCTTTCCTCACAATTTTTTAAGGGGCCTACACTTTCTCTTAAGATTCTTTTACTATTGATATAGTTGAAGAACAGTTTGGGATTAGTTTTACTCTCCTTAGCAATGTGCTTCTCTGTTTCCTTTTTGGCAGCTTTAGATAAAGTATTTTTCTCCCTATAGTTTTTTAGAGCTTCAACGGTGCCATCCTGCTTTAAAAGGGAAAAACTGACTCGTGATGCACAAGAACCGCCAGGATAAATGAATGTGTATATAAGGAACTTAATAAGAACCAAAATATATATAACAAAATAAGTCTTTATTATAGATTCTGGCAAAACACATAACAACAATGGAACAAATAATATATAAAAACATATAAAATATTATGTTATTTGGCAAAGAAACCGCACTAATATATTAGTAATCTAATTTCATACTTATGTTAATATCACCACTGTACAAAAAATTGTATAAATAGAGCATATATAATGATCCCCAAATAAAGCAGCAAAAATAATAAATATACAAGTGCATCAAACTTAGTGAAGTGATAAAAAATGAAATGAAATAATAAAATTATCAAATATAAATCACTACACCAAAAATGTGAAAAATATATTAATGAAGTGTTCAAAGAATATATATGTGTGACACGTGTGTGTAAAAATTCAATAAACACAGTGGGGAAAAAAAAAAAAAAAAAAATATATATATGTATAAATAATGATAAAATAAAAACTGAAGTGAAATCACACAAAATTGTGAAAAAAAGGCTGCTGAGATAATGGGGCAAAAAATGCTGGACTCACATGAGAAATGCTAAAACATGCAATTATGATAGCGCTACATAGGATTTCAAAAAAATTAAAAATAGAAAAATATATAATCAAATAGTGAAAATACAATGTATGAAGAATATCCTTCTGATAAGGATGCACTTAGAAGCACTTATGTAACGAATAACCAATGTGCACCCTATAGTCGCTATATAAAAAGCCACTGAAAAAGTGCCATATAAAGCGCTATGTAATAAAAGTGGGCCAAAATCGAAAACAAAACTATCCACACACTAGATAATCATGTGAACAACACAAAGGCCTCATTGAGCACAAAAGTATCGTGTAGCGCTGTGCAATAAACAAGTGTCTAGCGCTTATGCAGCAAAGAAAGCATGCAACATAATACAACGTAGTAGATTACCTAGTATAAGGCACTAAATACTATGTGTAACACTGTGCAATGAGCAAAATATCCAGCGCTTCAACAGCAAGAAGGGCATATAGCCTGCTATAATGAGGTAAATTGCCATGTAGCACTATGTAGTAAAAATGGGCCAGCACAAAAATACCATGTGTAGCGCTGTGTAATGAGCAGAATATCTAGCGCTTGTATGACAGGAAAGGCATGTAACATAATGCGTAGTATATTACCTGGTAAGCTAGATAAAGGGCAGCGGTGAAAGCGGGTTGCCAAAAGAACGCGCCCCGATGCGCGTTTCGGAAAAGCTCCTTCGTCAGGGGGATTTACATCCTGCTTTAGTAGTTTTAATGCTTTCTTTTTACTGTTAATTGTCCCTCTTCTTTGTTTAGCCACTTTGGGTTCTTCCTGTTTCTTGTCCTTTTATTCCCACAAGGTATAAACCTCTTACAGTGCCTTTTTAGGATGTTCTTAAACATTTCCCATTATCTGTATTATTATTTCTGAGGACATTGACCCAGTCAACCAGATTAAGGACATCTCTAAAGCTGGTCAATCTTTGCCTTCCTGAAGTTGTGTTTTTGCGACTCCGTGACAAGTCCCCCTAGCAAAAGACAAGTGAAACTGTACAATATTGTGGTCGCTATTTCCTAGGTGCCCGACGACCTGCAGATTTTGTTATTGTGTTAGGTCTATTAGATAGTATTAGGTCTAAAAGTGCTGCTCCTCTGGTTGGATTGTGAACGAATTGTGAAAGATAATTTTTCTTGGCTATTAGCAGAAACCTGTTGCCTTTATGGTTTTCACAGGTCTCTGTTTCCCAGTTAATATCCGGGTAGTTAAAGTCCCCCATAACAAGGACCTCATTATGGGTTGCATCTTCATCTATCTGCCTTAGTAGTAGACTTTCCATGATTTCTGTTATATTTGGGGGTTTCTAACAGACCTCAATGAGAAGTTTGTTACTATTTTCCCTCCATGTACTTTATTTCGACCCAAATGGACTCGACATCCTCATTCCCTTCGCTAATATCCTTAAAGTGGACTTTAGACAAGACTTTACATACAGACAAACCCCTCCTCCTCTATAGTTTTTATGATCGTTTCTAAACAGACTGTAACCCTGTAAGTTAATTGCCCAGTCATAGCTTTCATCTAACCATGCCTCGGTTATTCCCACTATACCATAGTTAACTGTAGATATTTCTGCTTCTAGTTCTTCCATATTGTTTGTCAGGCTTCTGGTGTTTGCGAGCATGCAGTTTAGAGGATTTTGTTTAGTTCCAATCTCCTCCCTGTGGATTGTTTTAGAAATTTTCTTACCTCCCGAGTATGTTGTCTTGGGTGTTCTTTGCCGCACGTCATATCCTTCATCAGTATATTTTCTGGCTTCATGTTTGAGTCTAATGTTTTTCTTCCCATCCCCTCTTCTAGTTTAACGCTCTCCTGAAGAGTGTAACGAGTATTCTGGCAAATGTGTGTTTCCTAGGTTTGTTGAGGTGTAGTCAGTCTCTGGAGAGGAGTCTGTCGTACAGGTAACTCACACTGTTGTCCAGGAATCCGAATCCTTGTTGGCTGCACCGTCGTCTTAGCCAGTTGTTCTCATCAAGGATCCTGTTCAGTCTCCTGGTGCCATGCCCGTCTACTGGAAGGATACAAGAAAAAAGTACCCGTACATCCAGTTCCTTTACTTTCTTCCCCAAACCTTCAAAGTCCTTGCAGATTGTCGGTAGGTCCTTCCTTGCCGTGTCATTGGTACCAACATGTATCAGAAGAAATGGGTGGACATCCTTATAACTGATGAGCTTTGGTATCCTATCGGTCACATCCTTGATCTTCGCACCTGGGAGGTAGCATACTTCTCTTGCGGTTATGTCCGGTCTGCAGATGGCTGCTTCTGTGCCTCTCAGTAGTGAGTCTCCCTCCACTACTACTCTTCTTCACTTCTTGGCTGTTCTTTTTGTTCTCTTTTAGGTGTTGCTCTGTGCCCTTTTCTTCTTTGCTTGCTGGTAGTGTCTTATCCTTAAGTGTGCCATCTTCGTCTTCCACAAGGCCTTGGTTTCAGTTTCTCAGTTGAGATTGGTGATGTTTCCATGGTCTTCTTGTTTCTTTTGGTCACATGCTTCCACTCATCTGCTTTGGGAGGTTCTCTGACACTTTCTTCACCTTCTGTGAGCAGTAGAGATGCTTCTGTTCGGTCTAGGAAGTCTTCATTTTCTTTGATGAATTTCAAAGTTGCAATTCTTTCTTCCAGACCCCGCACCTTTTCTTCTAAAAGGGCCAGTAGTCTACACTTCTGGCAAGTGAAGTTGGATTCTTCTTCTGGTCGATCTGTGAACATGTAGCACATGTTGCAGCTCACCATGTAGGTTGTTACATCTGTCATGTTGCTCCTAGATCCTGCTGACTTTCTGTGTGCCTTCCTTCTTGTGTAATCTACTGTGTGTAACCTTCTTGTGTAATCTACTCAATCAGCCAAGCTTTCTTGCAATAATGTCCTAGAGGCAAAAATTTGGCGATGCTTTCTAAGCAGCTGGTCCTGGCTGAACCCAACAATCTTCTTGCTGAGGGATACTCTTTGCTTTTCCCAGAAGGCACCTGGAATATGCAAATTGTCCTCTTCAATCTTCATTCCCTGGTTTGGCAATGCTTTCCAAGCAGCTGGTGTCGGCTGTACCCAATGATGTTCTTGCTGAGACTTTGCTTTTCCCATAAGGTACCTGGAATATGCACATTGTCCTCGTCAAGCTTCAATCCCTGGTTTATTATTCACCTGTCCAATGATAATTAATGGCCATGTCCCACGATGATCAGAACGATTTGGAGAGCAGTCACATCATTGATGCGAATGCTTTCCACGCCAACCAGAACACACTGAGACAGGAGAATGATTACGCTCCTGCAAGGTATATCGCTGGCGTGAGAAAGGTGTGTTTCGGCTGTTATGGAGAACAGTAGCATCACTATTGTGACTGCTCTCCAAATCGTCCAGATCGTCGTGGGGCATGGCCCTTAAAGGATTATCGTCAGACAGATAAGGAATGTGGTGTTTTATCAATTATGATCTTTTACAGGAGACATGGGCTTTGACGGGTTGTTGTCAGACAGGTTAGGAATATGGGTTTTATTATTTTTTGTCTTTTACAGGGGACATTGACTTCAATGGATTATAGGTGGAAAGGTGAGTGTAACTATTCTTGGTGAATAAATGTGTAAAGGAGGGTGCAGAGTTTTATTTAAAAAAAAGGACTTTATTCTCGTTGTGTCTTTTATACAAAATGATTATGGGGTTAGTAATGGGGGCTTCTTATAGATGCCTCTCCATTACTAATTCCTGAACTTGATGTCAGCTGACAATACAAATCTAACATCAAACCCCAACCCTATTACCCCACTTGCCACCACACCAGGGCAAGTGGGACAAGCAAGGCTAAGCGTCAGAATTGGCGCATCTTATTGATGTACCATTTCTGGGGCGGCTGGGGGCTGAAATGGAAGGGAGGGCTGTTATGATTGAGTCACCGTAGGAGGCAAAAAACAGAAATGCTAGCTAAGTCCAGAAAACCAGAGAAGTTGGCAGCTATCGGATTGCAGACCCCTGAACCTATCAACACAACTAGCAGTAGCCGTGGGGGGTTCCTACGATGCCCTAGACCCCTCAATCACAGCCGGAGAATTAAATAGGCCTAAAGAAAGAAAGGGGAAATCTAAACTGCCCCAGAGCAGACCCCAAAGCAATAGGCAGCCCCCAACATATAATGACGGTGAAGCAAGATGAAAATACTAACACAGACAGAAAGATAGACTGAGCAAAGAGGGGCCCAAGCTAACTAGACAGAAAAGGACAGGAAGGTTGCTGTCTGCAATCCGTGAAAAACCCTATAAAAATAAGAGCCAACAGACTGACAGTGAAAAAGGCCCTGAAGACGCTAGGCTTCAAAAAAGCTATGTCAGTACTCAGGAATATACTGAAGACAGAGCTACAGGCAAAAGGAGATTCAGATCACCCCAGCAGGGAATGGCAGAATACAGAAAAGCAAGGAAAACAAAAAAGCAAAACCAAAAGCTTAACAGGCAAAACAGAAAACTTAGCTTGAGAGGAGCAGGAATCAGACTGGTGTCCTAGAATTCCACAGAGAAATCACCCGCAGGGCAGAAGGGCGTCGGCAGCCTTATATCCAGTCCGTGACTCCACTCAGCCAGTCATCCTCATTAGACTCAGGTGCCTGATAATCAGGCTCATTACCTTCCGTTACCAGAATAGGGAGTTCACCAGACCCCAGTGACGAAGGGGAAAATGAACTCACAACAGTACCTCCCCCTTGAGGAGGGGTCACCGAACCCTCAACCACACCACCAGGGCGATCAGGGTGAGCCCGATGAAATGCACGCACCAATCTTTTGGCATGAATATCAGAGGCAGAGACCCAGGAATTATCCTCCTGACCATAACCCTTCCACTTAACCAAATACTGGAGTCTCCGTCTAGCCAGACGGGAATCCAGTATTTTCTCTACCTCATATTCCATGTTACCTTCAACCAATACAGGGTCTGGAGGTGCCACCCCAGGGACAACTGGTTCAACAAACCTCTTCAACAAGGACTTATGGAACACATTATGGATTTTAAATGTGACAGGAAGAGCCAAACGAAAAGAGACCCGGATTAATAATCTCCAAAATCTTGTAAGGTCCAATAAATCTAGGCTTAAACTTAGGAGAAGCCACCTTCATAGCAATATTTTTTGATGATAACCACACCATATCACCAATCTTAAACTGGGGACCAATGGTCCTATGTCGATTGGAAAACCGCTGGGCCTTTTCCTGGGAGAGAGATAACTTATCCACCACTTGGTCCCAGATCTGGTGCATTCTCTCCACCACAGTGTCAACACCTGGGCAGGCAGAAGGCTCCAGCTGCCCTGAAGAAAATCGAGGATGAAACCCAAAGTTACAAAAAAAAGGTGACATCAAAGTGGCAGAACTAGCTCTATTATTTTAAGCAAATTCGGCCAAGGGCAAAAATGAAACCCAATCATCCTGATCAGCGGAAATAAAACATCTCAAATACGACTCCAAGGTCTGGTTTGTTCTCTCTGTCTGCCCATTGGTCTGAGGGTGAAAAGCAGAGGAGAAGGACAACTGAATTCCCAGCTTGGAACAGAAAGTCCTCCAAAATCTAGACACAAACTGAACTCCTCTGTCAGATACAATGTTCTCAGGAATCCCGTGTAAGCGAACCACCTGTTGCAAAAACAGGGGCACCAACTCAGAGGAAGATGGCAACTTAGGGAGTGGTACAAGATGAACCATCTTAGAGAACCTATCACAAATCACCCAAATAACAGTCATTCTTTGAGAGACCGGCATATCAGAGATGAAATCCATTGAAATATGGGTCCATGGCCTCCTGGGGACCGGCAAAGGCATCAACAACCCACTAGAGCGAGAACAAGATTTAGACCGGGAGCAAGTCCCACAGGACTGCACAAAATTCCTGACATCATGAGACAAGGTGGGCCACCAAAAAGAGCGACTCACCAGATCTCTAGTACCAAAAATACCTGGATGACCAGCCAATGCAGAGCAATGAACTTCAGACATCACTCTCTTCTTCCACTGGTCAGGAACATACAACTTTCCACTGGGACAATGCTCAGGTTTGTCCTCCTGGAACTCTTGTAGAGCAAGTCTCAAATCGGGCGAGATGGCAGAAAGAACTACCCCTTCGCCTAAGATGGTAGCAGGCTTGGTCACCACAGGAGAATCAGCAAAGAAACTCCTAGAGAGGGCGTCTGCCTTGACATTCTTAGTTCCAGGAAGAAAAGAGACCACAAAATCAAAACGTGTAAAAAACAAGGCCCACCTAGCCTGTCTAGGGTTCAAGCGTTTAGCCGACTCTAGGTAAATCAAATTCTTGTGGTCAGTGAGGACCACAACTTGTTGTTTAGCTCCCTCCAACCAATGTCTCCACTCCTCAAATGCCCATTTCATGGCCAACAGTTCCCGATTCCCCACATCATAGTTACGTTCAGATGGAGAGAACTTTCGGGAAAAGAAAGCACAGGGATTCATTTTAGATGTTACAGGATCCTTTTGGGACAAAACAGCTCCTGCACCAATCTCAGAAGCATCCACCTCTACCTGGAACGGGAGTGAGACATCAGGTTGCCGCAAAACCGGGGCGGAGGTAAATCTTCGCTTCAGCTCCTGAAAGGAAGCAACAGCCTCAGGAGACCAATTCAACACATCAGCACCCTTCTTAGTCAGATCAGTCAATGGCTTGGCAATACTAGAAAATTTTGCTATAAATTTCCGATAAAAATTAGCAAAACCCAAAAACTTCTGGAGGGCCTTCAAAGAAGTGGGCTGAACCCAATCATAAATGGCCTGTACCTTGGCCGGGTCCATTTCAATAGTTGACGGAGACAAAATAAATCCCAAAAATGAAATCCTCTGTACTCCAAAAAGGCATTTCGATCCTCTGACATACAGGGAATTCTCCCTCAAGATCCGGAACACAGTCCGAATATGTTCCACATGAGAATCCCAATCCTTGGAGAAGATCAAAATATCATCCAGATAGATAATCAAAAATTTATCGACAAAGTCTCCGAAAATATCGTTCATGAAGCACTGGAAGACAGAAGGGGCATTAGTGAGCCCAAAAGGCATCACCAGGTACTCAAAATGTCCCTCCGGAGTATTAAACGCCGTCTTCCATTCATCCCCCTGCTTAATGCGGATAAGATTATACGCCCCCCTGAGGTCAAGCTTGGTAAACCAGCAAGCACCTCTAACTCTAGAGAATAGATCCGAAATCAGGGGTAACAGATACTGATATTTAATAGTAATTTTATTGAGGGCACGTTAATCAATACAAGGCCTTAAAGAAGCATCCTTTTTGGCCACAAAAAAAAACCCGGCACCTAAGGGTGAAGAGGATGGTCTAATATGACCCTTCTCCAACGCCTCCTTAATATAGGACCGCATAGCCTCGTGCTTGGGTACAGATAAATTGAAGAGCCGACCCTTGGGAAATTTACACCCCGGGCTTAGTTCAATTGCACAGTCATAACTCCTATGAGGAGGCAAGGACGCAGACTCATTCTCACTAAATACATCATAAAAGACTGCCAAATAGTCAGGAACATCATGCGACTGAGGAGAGGTGGAAAAAACCGGAGCCTCACTAAAGGCACACCGACAACCCCAACTCACCACAGACACACATTTCCAATCCAAAACTGGATTATGAATTTGCAACCAGGGAAACCCCAGAACAACGGCATCATGCAGACCATGCAATACCAAAAATCTGCAATTTTCTTGATGGTCTGGGGCGACCCGCATGACCACCTGGGTCCAAAACTGAGGTTTATTTTTAGCCAAAGGAGTAGCATCAATCCCCCTCAAAGGGATAGGCGTCTGCAAAGGTGTCATAGGAAATCCACAACGTTTAGCAAAATCCAAGTCCATTAGGTTTAGCGCTGCTCCCGAATCCACAAAAGCCTTGGCAGAAAATGTGGACAGGGAGCAGATCAGAGTAATTGCCAGAAGAAACTTAGGTTGAACACCACCAACAAAAAACGTGTGTGCAAAGCGTTTCTCTCGTTTAGGACAAACAGATATAATATGCAAGGCATCTCCACAGAAAAAACACAGCTTATTACGCCTTCTGAACTCCTGACGATGCGCCTTAAACAAAACTCTATCACATTGCATAGGTTCAGACGTCTGTTTAACCAGTGGCAACACCTCTCGTGCAATCCTGCATTCACGTAAACGCCGATCAACCTGAATGGCTAATGACATAGAATCGTCCAGACCAGAGGGAACAGGAAATCCCACCATAGTATCTTTTACGGCTTCTGACAAACCCTTCCGAAAGAGAGCAGCCAAGGCATTATCATTCCAGGTAGTAAGGACCGCCCACTTTCGGAACTTTTGACAGTACAACTCTGCAGAATCTCGACCCTGGTTCAATGCCAACAGGGTGTTTTCAGCCTGATCAATAGCATTAGGTTCGTCATACCACAACCCCAAAGCTTGAAAGAATGCATTCACATTAGTCAGAATAGGATCATCTGGTTTCAAAGAAAACGCCCAATCCTGGGGATCGCCACGCAGCAAAGAGATGACAATTTTAACCTGCTGCGCGGAGCTCCCTGACGAGTTAGGCTTCAAGGCAAAAAATAATTTACAATTATTTTTGAAACTCAAAAATTTAGATCGATCCCCAAAAAATACATCAGGTGTAGAGATCTTTGGTTCAACAGCATGCGAACGAGCAAGGTAGGCGGAAATTCCCCGCACTTCCGCAGCGAGCTGCTCCACACGATCAGACAGTTGCTTTATCTCCATTGAGAGAGAAAAAAAAAAATTCCCCCTACGGCCTCAGAGATATAGAGGAAAGAATATACACACACTTTTTTTTTTTTTTTAAACACAATTCTTTCCTGCTATTGAGTACCCTAGGATCTGCGGTATGGCGGGTGATTCTGTTATGATTGAGTCACCATAGGAGGCAAAAACAGAAATGCTAGCTAAGTCCTGAAAACCAGAGAAGTTGGCAGCTATCCGATTGCAGACCCCTGAACCTATCAACACAACTAGCAGTAGCCGTGGGGGTTCCTACGATGCCCTAGACCCCTCAATCACAGCCGGAGAATTAAATAGGCCTAAAGAAAGAAAGGGGAAATCTAAACTGCCCCAGAGCAGACCCCAAAGCAATAGGCAGCCCCCAACATATAATGACGGTGAAGCCAGATGAAAATACTAACACAGACAGAAAGATAGACTGAGCAAAGAGGGGCCCAAGCTAACTAGACAGAAAAGGACAGGAAGGTTGCTGTCTGCAATCCGTGAAAAACCCTATAAAAATAAGAGCCAACAGACTGACAGTGAAAAAGGCCCTGAAGACGCTAGGCTTCAAAAAAGCTATGTCAGTACTCAGGAATATACTGAAGACAGAGCTACAGGCAAAAGGAGATTCAGATCACCCCAGCAGGGAATAGCAGAATACAGAAAAGCAAGGAAAACAAAAAAGCAAAACCAAAAGCTTAACAGGCAAAACAGAAAACTTAGCTTGAGAGGAGCAGGAATCAGACTGGTGTCCTAGAAGTCCACAGAGAAATCACCCGCAGGGCAGAAGGGCGTCGGCAGCCTTATATCCAGTCCGTGACTCCACTCAGCCAGTCATCCTCATTAGACTCAGGTGCATGATAATCAGGCTCATTACCTTCCTTTACCAGAATAGGGAGTTCACCAGACCCCAGTGACGAAGGGGAAAATGAACTCACAACAGAGGGCAATATCTCTAGCTCCTTCCGAGGCTATTAATATCAGCCCTCAGCTGTCTGTTTAGGACCCTATTCCATTTTTTTCTGGGGTCCTCCATAAACTAAGAAGTAAAGGCTAAACAAACAGCTGTGAGCTGTTATTAATATCCTGGGAACCTATTGGGATATTGTCCCCATTCCTAGATTAGTAACATCAGCCTCCAGTCATAGGTTTTCCCTCTGTTGGTTATCAAAATTAAGCGGGAGTCCACCCCATTTTTTTAAAATTAATTTTTCATTTTACACACAATGTACACAGTGGGTACTGAATACAACTCCCATCATTGTCGCCTGGTCACCCTGATCACAGGGAGACCAGGCGACAATGATGAGAGCTGCCTTCAATTCCCGGGACCTGAGAACAGAGCGAACTGTACCTATTTTTTCCCTTCCCCATGACACCACCGCACATGAGAGAAGGCATCCACCCCCAGGAGCAGGAAACATGCAGCAGAGATAAAAGAAGGGGGCGGCACCTCTCTCCTCAGTTTTGGTTTCCTGTTCCTGCAGGTGGATGCCTTTAGCAGGCCTACGTACCTCCAGGGGTATCCCCCTCTGATGGAGTCGGGTCAGGAGGCTGAGGTCCGTGTGGGGGAAATGACAGCTGGGCGCGGCTGCGCGCCTGTAATCCCAGCTGAGGGGGGGGACTGTCAATGCTGCGCTCATCCCTTCCGCTGGAGTCCCGGGCGGCCGCTCCTGTCAGGAGGCTGGGAGGAGGCGTGCCCATCTCGACGCTGGCGCCGACTGAATGGGGGACTACTTCCGGTCGCACCGGATGTGACATCACACGCCGGGGAAGCCGGTGTGCTGGACTCTTCTGGGAGGGAGCTGATCCAGGAGCACGCACACCGCTCCCCCCATATAACGAAACGGGGCGCACTCAGGCAGCAGCAGCTGGAAGCATGGTGGACCCCGCAAGTGAAATGCGCTCACCAGAAGATCCAGAGGCTACCGTGGTACCCGAGGGGTGAGTGAGTGCCTTTGTAAGGCAAAAACTGCGGGTAATGATGCCCTCTATGTCATGTCTCCCATTGGGCAAAAAAGGCCACCTCCAAACAAAAGAACAAAGCATGTGCTTTATGCAGGAAAAATCTCCCTAAGGCATACGACAAGCGACTCTGTCGCTCATGTATTAGAAAAACAGAGGCCAAAGAATCGCCGTCCCTACTCCAGAATATAAAAACTATTATCAGGGATGAGGTTAAAACCACGATGAAGGAGCAGTTAAAGCAGCACACTGCGCTCAGCTCCGCCAACCCTACAGAAATCCAAACGGATGAGGACTCAGAGGAAAAGCTGATGACTCAGACCTGGACTCCTCGGAAAAAGGTCACCCTTATGTTCTATCCGAGGATGTCGGAAAATTACTCAAGCTTGTTAAATCTACCATGGGGGTGGAAACGCCTAGGGAGCCGCGAACAGTACAAGATTCCATGTTCAGCAATTTAGAAGGAAAGAAACGCAGAGTTTTTCCCTTCCACGATAATTTACTAAATTTAATAAAAAGGGAGTGGAAAAAGCCCAACAAAAAGTGTCCATACCAAAACACTTAAACGTAAATATCCGTTTGATGAAGCGGTGTGTGAAAAATGGGGGGAAAAAGCTCCTAGACTGGATGCTTCTATCGCCAATACCTCCAGAGGGATAGCCCTGCCATTTGAAGACATGGGCGCCTTAAAGGACCCCCTTGACAAAAAAGCTGACGCTTTTCTGTAGTTTGCCTGGGAGGCGTCAGCATGGTCATTCAAACCTGGGGTAGCCGCCACTTGCACAGCACGTGCTATTGTCAAGTGGTTAGAGGAACTCGGTGACCAGATAAAAAAATAAATGCCCAAGGGAAAGGCTGCTAGAAGCGATACCTTCCCTTCAGAAAGCGGCAGGATTCCTGGCAGATGCCGCAGTGGACTCCGTCCGAGGTGCCGCCCGTGCATACCCCCTTTCAATCTCAGGTCGCAGAGCACTATGGTTAAAAAATTGGGCCGCAGATTTCCAGTCTAAGGTCAAGCTCTGTGCAGTCCCATGTGAGGGACAGTACCTCTTCGGAAAGGCGCTAGACGAAATCTTGGAGAAAGCGTGAGATAAGAAGAAACGGTTCCCAACTCCCCCCTTCTCTAGGCGCCGTTGGGGTGATGCCCGCTCGTCCTTTCGTGGATCAGGGAATAGAGGGGGCCGGGGCTGCTCGGATGATAGATCTATGCGGGGCAGACCCTGGAGAGACAGGAAGGAAAAGGGATTCCTCTTTAGTAAAACCACCTCGAAGTCCGACACCAAACACCAATGACGCCGGAATCGCGGTGGGGGGGAAGACTTCGGTTTTTTGTCCATCATTGGGAAGCTTTACCCGCCTCAAAATGGGTAATCAATTTATTAGCCGAAGGTCTGCGACTAAGCTTTCGCAGCTCCCCGCCGCAGCGAATAAAAATGACTCGTGGCCAAAAAGAACCAGGCCACGTTAGAGAGGGAAGTTCAACTCCGCATACAATAGAAAGTGTTAATAAAAGTTCCACACCACCAAATAGGGAAGGGATTCTACAGCACCCTGTTCCTCACGCCAAAACCGGACGGCTCACTGAGAATGATATTCAACTTAAGAGCATTGAACCAATATATCCAAGTGGAGAGATTCAAGATGAAAACTCTAAAATCGGCAGTAAGGCTACTCGACCTAGGCTGCTACATTGCGATAATAGATCTGACCTATGCTTACTACCATGTGCCCATATGGGGAGAACATCCAGTAATACCTAAGGTTGGTAGTGGAGATTGCACAGGTAACCACTCACCTTCAGTATCAATGCCTTCCCTTCGGCGTGTCAGTGGCCCCTCACATATTCACGAAGATCATCTCAGAGATAGCGTCCTTTGTGAGAAAACAAAACATACTGCTAGTACCCTATTTGGACGATTTCCTCGTCATAGGGAACAACAAGGAAAATTGTGGAGAGGCAGTCACAAAAGTATTAGAGATACTTACCAGATTAGGCTGGATGATAAACTTAAAAGAATCAAGGTTCGTTCTGGTCCAGAGACAAAAATTCCCTGGAATTAGATTCAGTCAGACAACAATGTGTTCTCCCAGAAAGGAAGATTCATTCATCAAAAAATACAGCAAATACAACCTGGTCAGGCTATAGCATTAAGAGGGGCAATGTCACTTCTAGGTACCTTAACAGCAAAAATCTCAGCGGTCCGGTGGGCACAAAGCCACACAAGAGAATTACAGTGGCAGATCTTGGCCGAGCAGGGAAAAGACCCTTGCAACTTAATTCTGAAGATAATCTTGTCAGCACAAGTTCAGGACTCATTAAAATGGTGACTAAGCACCAAAAACTTAAGCCGGGCAGTACCCTAATCTGTTCAGAACCCGGTGGTGCTTACCACGGACGCAAGTCCGTTAGGTTGGGGGGCACACCTAGCGGACCGGATTCTACAGGGCCAATGGGAACCCTCAATGAGTACAGCATCCTCCAATTTAAAAGAACTGGCAGCTGTAAGGCGAGAATTTATTCAGGTTAAAGAAGAAATCCAAGGCAAACATGTTGCAATTTTATCCGACAACAGTACGGCCATAGCCTACATAAACCGACAAGGGGGTACACAGTCAACATTGCTGATTGCAGAAGCCAAAAAATTATTCATGTGGGCAGAAAACAATCTTCTGCCCCTGACTGGGACAAATTTGAAAGGGACAGACAATCTTCTGGCCGACTTCTTAAGCCGGCATGTATTACACCAGGGGGAGTGGTCCCTAAATCTGGAGATATTTGGGAAGGTTTGTGCCATCTGGGGCACACCAGAAGTGGACCTGTTTGCCACAAGAAGGAATCGGAAAGTAAACAGGTTCTACTCTCTAAACCCAAGAGAACACCCAGAAGGGGTGAATGCACTGCTACACCGATGGTAATTTCGCCTAGCTTATGCATTTCCCCCGATTCCGTTAATACCAATAGTCCTGAAAAAGATTCGGGAAGACAAGGCACGAGTAGTCCTTATCGCGCCCTTCTGGCCAAAAAGGGCATGGTTCACATGGCTCAGACGCATGTCTATCTCGGACCCATGGTTCCTCCTGGATATCCCAAATCTACTTCACCAGGGACCAGTACTAGACCCTCAAGTGCACAGACTCCATCTCACCGCATGGAACTTGAGAGGGGACTCCTTTTGGTAAAAGGATTCTCGGGGCCCTTGGTGACCATCCTGCTCGCTAACAGGAAAAAAGTAACCTCAGTCAAGTACCAAAAAATTTTGGAAAGGTTCCTGGAGTTCTCATGCCGACAGTTATCCGAAACTAACCAGGAAGTTCCAATAAAGGAGATCCTGGAATTCCTCCAAAAAGGGCTTGAAAGAGGATTGTCCACGAGCACCCTAAAGGTGCAAGTATCTGCCCTGGGTGTGTTGTTTGACCAAAAACTTGTCGATCACCCTTGGGTCTATAGGTTCATTCGAGCCTCCTTCACAAGCAGACCCTTGAAATTACTGACTAAGGTAGCTCCCTGGGATCTAAATTTAATATTAAATGCCCTAACATCTCCTCCTTTCGAGCTTATTACTTCTATTTCGGTAAAGGCATTAACATTGAAAACAGTACTCCGGCTTGCCCTGACGTCAGCTCGACGTGTCTGCGAGCTGCAAGCTCTAAATCCCCCAGACACTACCTTTCTGGATGACAGAGTAATCATAAAAACTGACTCAGTCTTCCTTCCGAAGGTCAATTCCAAATTTCACAGGGACCAGGAAATAATTTTGCCCTCGTTTTGTGCCAACCCAAAATCCCAGGGAGAGAAAACCTTTCATTGCTTGGATGTCAGACGTTGCCTACTCCTAGCATGGTTTGAAAGACCCCACCCCTCTCTTGTGTGGCATGCACAAAAGAGCTGTCTTGCACCACAAGCCCATACTAAGAAGCGCCTGTCCGAATCCTGTTCATTTTAGACACTGTTCAGATGTTCAGGTTTTAAATACATTAGATAGGGACTGCTTCAATACGGGTTACCTTGACGCGGTGAAGCAGCTTGGTATACACATTATTTTGCAAAAAAAAAGTATCGACTAAATACCCTGTATTTGTTATCCAGCACTTGCTGATTACTGTCATATATTTTACTGCAGAGTATTTTTGCAAATCTGTTTTCTTGTTGTGTTCCAATATATAGAGGTCTCAAAATCATGGCGACAGTCTTTAGCCCTTTTTGTCTCATTCCAGGGGACAAACGGGAAAAAATGCTTCAAAATCAACCATTGCACCATGGCTACGTATGGCTATTTCACTGTCTTACTCTTCCTCAGGTCTACTCCCCCACTGGGTGTAACGGCTCACTCTACAAGGGCCATAGCCACATCCTGGGCTGAAAGGGGAAATACATCTGTAGAACAGATTTGCAAAGCAGCAGTATGGTCTTCACCATCCACTTTTTTCCATCACTATAGGCTAGATCTAGGGCTCTCGAATCTTGCCTTTGGGAGAAAGGTGTTGTCTGCTGTTGTCTCACCCTAGGAGTCTCTTCTATTTCTTCCTCTCATGTGCGGTGCTGTCATGGGGAAGGGAAAAAGATAATTACTTACCGGTAATTTGATTTTCTAGTACCATGACAGCACCGCATGGATTCCCGCCCTATCTTGGAGATGGTTGTGTGATGCACAAATATACAGTACAGACCAAAAGTCTGGACACACCCTCTTATTCAAAGAGTTTTCTTTATTTTCATGACTATGAAAATTGTAGATTCACTCTGAAGGCAACAAAACTATGAATTAACACATGTGGAATTATATAATTAACAAAAAAAGTGTGAGACAACTGAAAATATGTCTTATATTCTAGGTTCTTCAAAGTAGCCACCTTTTGCTTTGATTACTGCTTTGCACACTCTTGGCATTCTCTTGATGAGCTTCAAGAAGTAGTCACCGGAAATTGTCTTCCAACAGTCTTGAAGGAGTTCCCGGAGATGCTTAGCACTTGTTGGCCCTTTTGCCTTCACTCTGTGGTCCAGCTCACCCCAAACCATCTCGATTGGGTTCAGGTCTGGTGACTGTGGAGGCCAGGTCATCTGGCGTAGCACCCCATCACTCTCCTTCTTGGTCAAATAGCCCTTACACAGCCTGGAGGTGTGTTTGTGGTCATTGTCCTGTTGAAAAATAAATGATGGTCCAACTAATCGCAAACCGGATGGAATAGCATGCCGCTGCAAGATGCTGTGGAAGACATGCTGGTTCAGTATGCCTTCAATTTTGAATAAATCCCCAACAGTGTCACCAGCAAAGCACCATCACACCTCCTCCTCCATGCTTCATGGTGGGAACCAGGCATGTAGAGTCCATCCGTTCACCTTTTCTGCGTCGCACAAAGACATTGTGGTTGGAACCAAAGATCTCAAATTTGGACTCATCAGACCAAAGCACAGATTTCCACTGGTCTAATGTCCATTCTTTAGCCCAAACAAGTTTCTTCTGCTTGTGGCCTGTCCTTAGCAGTGGTTTCCTAGCAGCTATTTTATCATGAAGGCCTGCTGCACAAAGTCTCCTCGCAACAGTTGTTGTAGAGATGTGTCTGCTGCTAGAACTCTGTGTGGCATTGACCTGGTCTCTAATCTGAGCTGCTGTTAACCTGCGATTTCTGAGGCTGGTGACTCGTATGAACTTATCCTCCGCAGCAGAGGTGACTCTTGGTCTTCCTTTCCTGGGGCGGTCCTCATGTGAGCCAGTTTCTTTGTAGCGCTTGATGGTTTTTGCCACTGCACTTGGGGACACTTTCAAAGTTTTCCCAAATTTTCGGACTGACTAACCTTCATTTCTTAAAGTAATGATGGTCACTCGTTTTTATTTACTTAGCTGCTTTTTTCTTGCCATAATACAAATTCTAACAGTCTATTCAGTAGGACGATCAGCTGTGTATCCACCAGACTTCTGCTCAATACAACTGATGGTCCCAACCTCATTTATAAGGCAAGAAATCCCACTTATTAAACCTGACAGAGTACACCTGTGAAGTGAAAATCATTTCCGGTGACTACCTCTTGAAGCTCATCAAGAGAATGCCAAGAGTGTGCAAAGCAGTAATCAAAGCAAAAGGTGGCTACTTTAAAGAACCTAGAATATAAGAAATACAGTATTTTCAGTTGTTTCACACTTTTTTGTTAATTATATTATTCCACATGTGTTAATTCATAGTTTTGTTGCCTTCAGAGTGAATCTACAATATTCATAGTCATGAAAATAAAGAAAACTCTTTGAATGAGGTGTGTCCAAACTTTTGGTCTATACTGTATGTATATATGGAAAATATATATATAGAAATATATAATATATCAAAAGAAGGTGGATAATAGTGGCTTAATCAAATAAAAATACATGTAAACTAATAAGGCGGTTACCTTGCATACTCTGAGGGTATGTGCACACGCTGCGGATTCTGCTGTGGATCTGGCCCTGCGGGTCCGCAGCAGATTCTGCTGCGTTGTACAATACCTTTATTTCCTATGGAAATAAAAAAACGCAATGCACATGCTGCGGATTTTTCCGCGGGTTACAATCCGCAGCATGTCAATTCTTTGTGCGGATTTCCCTCCGGTTTCACACCTATCCATTATGAGGTGTGAAACCGCAGGCTAATCCGCAGATAAACCACAGGACTTTTGTCCTGCGGATTTTTCATCAAAATCCGCACAACCTAAAAACTACGTGTGCTCTTACCCTGAAACAAACTGAGGAGAGAGGTGCCGCCCCCTTCTTTTATCTCTGCCGCAGGTTTCCTGTTCCTGGGGCGGATGCCTTCTCTCATGTACGGTGCTGTCATGGCTCTGGAAAATCAAATTACCGGTACGTAATTATCATTTTTTCCAGGCGCCGCTGCTTGTCACGCTGATGACACACGGATGTGATCCATGTGTCATAAGTCTGCACGTGTGCGGCACTTGTTTTGTCCGTGGTGCGCGTAAAAAAGCTGACATGTCTGTCGAGTTTTTCACACAGTTACACAATCCTTGGGGAAAAAACTGTCATGTGAATGCAATGGGTATGCATGTGTCACTATTTTTGGTCTTTAAAAAAAAAAAATATGGACTGCATATGGACACAAAAAACAGGCGTGTGAAGGAGGCCTACGTCCCATGAAGGTGCGACTGCAGTTCACACCCCCACATCATTCACTTATGCCAAGATAAGTAACCAGTATTTAGGGCTAAGTTTTTAGATGTTTTTTTGTTTTACTCATCCTGGCATAGGTGCAGTATTATAATGAGGGTGTGAACGGCAGTCACACCTTCATGTGACTTTACTGCAGCAATCACAGACATGGAATAGTGTTTAGCCATCTGTATACATTGAATATTGGCAACCAGCCTGCAAAAAAACCCAGGAGCTTTTAAATACATGATTTGTGTTGATAAGTTACAGTTTTAGAAAATATTAATAAAGCTGGAGCTTTATTGAATTGATGGAAGATTGGATTAGAAAAAAAGATGATCATGGCAGCCAATAAATTAAAGGGAACCTGTCATCAAACCATGGGCAGCATGAATCTTAGCTTGGCTGTACGGTTGCAGCTAGGTATATTTTTCTTTGAAACACACTGGGGATTTAGATAGAATATGGTCCCTGGCTATATCTTTAAAGAATATTCTCTGTAACACCAAAGGGTATCATAGAAATATATAGCTGGCTGCAATCGTGCAGCCAAGATCTGTTTCATGCTTCCCATAGATTGAGGACCATTAATCAGCTGACGGTTTCCCTTTAAATGGATTTTCCACTTCTAGCCCAGCACTCCTACTTATCAGCTGTTACCAGCTCTAACAGTGGCCGGTGTAGAATACGAAGAGGAAAACCTCGGCTCTGTTACACTGTTTAGTGGTCACTACCGGTCATAATATTCCTTTACAGGCATCGGTCCATATTTATATTCACAGGTACAATGTGTTGATATGCAGAAATATGCCAACACATTTTTAATAACATATTAGGAATTCACATCCAAGTCCCTTTATGAAATCAAAAAATAAAAGTTTATAAAGAAAACAATTTTTACAAAATACATCTTATTGATTTTAAATATATTTTTTATTTAGCAAAATACAGGGTGGTGAACTCACTGCTCAACCTGGAAAAATTGCTGTAACTTCTAAAAGAGATAGTCAACCATACTGAAATTTGTGCTGTACTTGGTTCATGAGAAACTTGTGGTTTAAAGCAGGAGTTGAAAATGGCCACCGTTCACATCCAAGCATGCCTTCACTCTTCGTCCCACATTGTTGGATGTATTCCGCAGGACGTCTGGGGTCATAGCCTGTATTTCTCACTGTGCCTGTAATGTTCGCGGCTTGTTACTGTACACCCCACCTTTCAAATGGCTACCAAGGAAAAAATCTGGCGGTGTTAAATCAGGCGATCTTGGTGGCCACAGTGCCTTGGAGATTACTTTGTCATTAAAGAAGGCTTCAATACACAGGACGTCGGATTTCGACCTCCAAACTTCTTTAGAAACCCACTAGGGAACCTCTTTAAGGAATCAGTTTTTCCAATAAGTTTTCACAATGGAAACACGCTCCTCCAAACTGTATCTGTACATTGTTAACGAATTAAGGAATTCTGCAGGATTGAAATGCAAGCCCCTCACATAAACAACCAACGTGCCAAAAGGTATGCAGCAAGTCAATCTCGGTGGATACAACTGGTAAAACAACAAGTTGGCGAGACCACTTGGCTTGAGCATGTTTCTCATCGCTGAGGGTGATTGCACTCTCACTGTTCATGTACCAAAGTATGTACAGTCCGAATGTCAGTATGGTCAACTGTCTGTTTTAAAAGTTACAGCAATTTTTCAAGTTAAAGTAGTGGGTGAATCACCCTGTATAAACGGCTTGAAAAACTCACCACATCTTCTTAGTGTGCAATAACCTAAGGCTTAAATATATTCTATCTATCTATCTATCTATCTATCTATCTTTTTGTAATTAAATCTACCTATAAAGTTTAGGGTCCCAGAGAGCAGTACTAATTGTCACAGCTGGTCGGCTTTCATGAATTGGCCAATTTATAGTTACAATACAAACAGTGACGTAACTAGAGTCCGATGGGTGCTGGGGCAATGTTTGGATCTGGGCTCCTGTAGGGTTTCAATTCCTATAAGGACATACGAGCTTCTCCTCTCCCATTGTGTAGTAATGTTCCCTATCATGGGTCCCTTCCAGGTATATATGCCCCCCATCATGGTCTCCTTCCTGGTATACATGACCCCATCATGTTATATGTCCCTCATCCTGGTATATTTCCCCAACCCTGGTATATGTCCCTCATCCTGGTATATTTCCCCCATCCTGGTATAGACCACCCACCCTGGTATGTGCCCCCCATCCTAGTATATGTTCCCCACTCTGGGCCTCTTCCTGGTATATATCCCCCATCCTGTTATGTGTTCCCCCATCCTGATATATATCCCCTGCCCTTGTATGTGCTTCCCCGCACCTTGGTATATGTTCCCCATCCTACTACATTATATGTCTCCACTCTGGTATGTATCCCCCATCCTAGTATATGTCTCCCAAACTAGTATAATGTTCCCCACCCTGGGTCTCTTCCTGGTATGTGTTTCCCCACACCCTGGTATATGTTCCCCATCATGGAATATGTTCCCCATTCTAGGCCTCTTCCTGGTATATATCCCCCATCCTAGTATGTGTTCCGCATCCTGGTATATATCCCCTGTCCTGGTATCTGTTTCCCCGCACCCTGGTTTATGTTTCCTATCCTGCTATACAGTATGTCTCTCACCCTGGTATGTCCCCCATCCTAGTATATGTATCCCATACTGGTATATGTTCTCCATCCTGGGGCTCTTCCTGGTATATGTTCCCCATCTTAGTTTATGTTCCCCATCCTGGGCCCCTTCCTGGTATATTTCCCCCACCCTGATATATGTTCTCCATACTTGTATACAGGTTGTCCCCCATCCTAGTATATGTCCCCCATTGTGCCGTCGCTATTGTTATTCAATGCATAGGAAAAAAACAAAACACTCCTACTGCCCCCCCAGCTCCGTCGCCGTGTGTTGTCTTCTGCAGCCAGCAGCTGACATTCTGCATCCAACTGATGGGAGCGCATGACGTCACTGCCATGCGCCCCCCAATCACATGTGCACTGACGTCAGCTGCTGGCCTCTGATTTGTCGGCAGCGTGTATTGCGGTGCACTGCCCGGCGTGTTCGTGTGCTGCAATACACTTCAGCTGGATGTGCGTCCGATGTTGCACATCCAGCTGAAGTAGGGGCTGGCGTTGGTGGGCCCCTCACCCTCGCCGGCTCAGTCGAGGTGGCATCCACGGAAATTATGCCACTGCTTACAAAAATGAAAGTACTTAGCACAGATTCTATGTAGCAGTAATGCAGTCCAAATATCACATACTAAATGTCACTGATCATAATGATATATTATGGTTTTCCAATGTGTACGTAACAAAAAATTGTCCGTGATTCTTGATGCTCTGTCCAGAAAAAGATAAAAACTCAAGTTGGCAACCCTGTTCTTACCTCTTTACCTGTGCGGCTGAACAGGACAGCTCCTGATCCATCCATCCAGCTACAGTATCTATGTATCATGTTTATTTTCAGGAGACTTCACTTGTACTATCTCGTGGTGTCCCCTGTTGTAGCAGAGGTGTTGGGGCAGGAGCCGGTTTCACGTCACAATCCAGTGGGAGGAACAGACTCTGTGTCTCTGTCAGCTGTTCCTAGATAATCAAATGGTGCACTCCTTACCGGAGCACTTATTAAACTCTCAGGTATTCTGTTACCTGCATGATCAGGTATCATTGTACTTGGTGAATTATTAAACCAGCCTCTCTTTCCCTCTCCCTGTGGTCAACGTTCAAACTCCGCTGGTACAGGTACCCTTCTTCTTTTTTTTCTTGCTGACTCCAGGAGAGAGCAGCCATGGCGCGAGAAATGGATTCCATTTATACCTCCACGATTGCCTCCTACAAGGTGAGATTGCTCCCCTCCTATTCTTCATACGTAGATTTATCTGTTATTATTTATATCCAAAAACGATCAAATTTAATGGGCGAAGGGAAATCTAAGAATTTACTGCAGATTCTTAGTTCTATCATCAGAAGATGGAGGAGAAGGTATTGTCTTGTTTTCAAAGAAAGAATCAAAGTTTCATGAAAAATGTAGATTTTCTGTAATTCACTGCTATCTATATGTCACCGGACGGCTTTTATGAGCACTAACAATCCGATAATGGATCAGGGAAGTTGCTGGGAATTCCCTCTCATCCTGACACTTGATTTTTTTTTTATTAATGTGATTAACTACCGCTTCATAGACTTTACAGTAGGGATTGAACCAGCAGGGAAAGTAGATTCTCTGGAGATTAAATATCTTATAAAGTAATCTCCTGCTTGTGTAGGGATCAATAAGTACATCTTGCTGTATATGCAACCTCATCATTTATGGGATCAGTGTCAGTGACTAACTCGGGTTTAATTGTAAGTAGTCAAGACGATTCTCGTAATGAGAACCGGCTTTACAGGTAGAAATCAATGACTTTTTCTGGCAAGATCCTATATAATTTTTCTTTTATAGTTATGTTTCACTGTAGCTTATATTTTATAGATATCCATACACGTACACAAGGAAAGTACAGATACACTTCTACAATCACCCTCACGTTAAAAAAGAAAAGAGTTATTCGACCAATTTTTCAACCTCATTTTTTATTTTTTTCTTTGCAGAAAATTTTAGGTCAATTTAACCCAGCTCTGGAAAACCTTGTATACCTAGGTAATAACTACGTCCGAGCATTAAGTGGTAAGTGTCTCTACCATTGTGCCACATATTAGTATTTGATATTCTTTCAGTGCAACCAGAACATTGCACCGACCATTCATTTTAACTATTGTATCTCTAGACATTTGGTCATTTCTAATCTTGCACATAGACTATAAATGATAGTCTAGGGGTTCTGCTAACGTTGTGTTGCATACATTGGCAGCCGTTCTTTGCCATGCATGATCAGAAAACCATTCGTGCCAAGCCAAACAAGACAAATTGCTTCATATGAGACGAATCAGAGCTCATTGTCATCAGCTGGACAGTGGCTGGGGGTCTAATGCCAGAATGCCCCTTGATGCCCCTGTGTTTGAGCTCCAAGGCTCCAACCAACAGCACACAGATATACTTGTCTGTGCCCAGATACATAGAGCTGATAATTTGCAGACACTTTATTTGGATGGAACAGAGTGCTGCTCGTTTTATTCTTCCCCAAATATTGTGGGCTATATTGGGGATCTTTGAAGATGCAGGATAGCGCCCACTAGTGACTTGCCATATAAATCTTCCATGTCAGAAAGCGTGGAAACAGGTGGCAGGTAAGTGTTTATGGTGCATTTGTGCAGGGGACACTATCTGGCATTTATGGTGGACACTGTGTGCATGACACCATTATTACTGACACAGTGACATGTAATATTTTCAACTTTTACATTTTAAAAATTACAACCCTTTGTGGTTAGTACCTAGTAGTACCCTTTTGAAAGTATCACAGCTTAAATGCTTTTTGTAGCCAGGCAAGAGTCTTTCAATTCTTGTTTGAGGGATTTTCTTCAGTTGTTCCATGGGAAATTCTTCCAGTTCTGTGAGATTCCTGGGTCGTCTTGCTCGCACTATTTTGACGTTTAGCCACAGATTTTCATTGATGGTCAGATCAGGGGACTGTGAGGGCCAATGTAAAACCTTCAGATTGCGCCTTTTGAGGTTGTCTATTGTGGATTTTGACGCGTGTTTAGGATCATTATTCATTTTAAAAATGTAAAAGATGAAAATATAGATTTTTTTTTTTGCCTAAAATACAAAGGAAATGTGTCATCTTTAACTTTAGCCCTTTTAGAGATCACTTCATCTTCAACTTGCTTAACTGTTCACAATAACAGTAATTTTGACCACTAGTGCCCAAACTTTTCCATACCACTGTAGGGAATTCATACTGTTATTAATGTGTCTAGTGTAATCATGTTTCCCAAGAAAGTGGTAAATTGCAGAAAGTCATTAATGATTATCTAGGCGAATATGTCAAGCAAGTGCTTTGGTTATCACATGAATGAATGCTGATCTTTAATGTAAAAAAGACTCACAGTGACTCACTGTCCTAGGACAATATTTCTGCCATAAAGTGGTTTTCCTAAGGCTAGCATCTGCCATCACTGCCCCCAATCCGATCCTAAGAGTGAAGGGGGTACAGTCCTGATGTAGCACTTTTGGCCACTTGACTGGTCCCATTCATTTTAAATCATAAAGTGATGCTAGAAATATGCCATCACCTTACTAACAGCCTTTATAAACAATCTGTTCCCAGTCTGCCGATGGGCAGGGATATACAGTTGTGGTCAAAAGTATTGACACCCCTGCAATTCTGTCAGATAATACTCAGTTTCTTCCTGAAAATGATTGCAATCACAAATTCTTTGGTATTATTATCTTCATTTAATTTGTCTTAAATGAAAAAACACAAAAGAGAATGAAGCAAAAAGCAAAACATTGATCATTTCACACAAAACTCCAAAAATGGGCCAGACAAAAGTATTGGCACCCTCAGCCTAATACTTGGTTGCACAACCTTTAGCCAAAATAACTGCGACCAACCGCTTCCGGTAACCATCAATGAGTTTCTTACAATGCTCTGCTGGAATTTTAGACCATTCTTCTTTGGCAAACTGCTCCAGGCCCCTGATATTAGAAGGGTGCCTTCTCCAAACTGCCATTTTTAGATCTCTCCACAGGTGTTCTATGGGATTCAGGTCTGGACTCATTGCTGGCCACCTTAGAAGTCTCCAGTGCTTTCTCTCAAACCATTTTCTAGTGCTTTTTGAAGTGTGTTCTGGGTCATTGTCCTGCTGGAAGACCCATGACCTCTGAGGGAGACCCAGCTTTCTCACACTGGGCCCTACATTATGCTGCAAAATTTGTTGGTAGTCTTCAGACTTCATAATGCCATGCACACGGTCAAGCAGTCCAGTGCCAGAGGCAGCAAAGCAACCCCAAAACATCAGGGAACCTCTGCCATGTTTGACTGTAGGGACCGTGTTTTTTTCTTTGAATGCCTCTTTTTTTCTCCTGTAAACTCTATGTTGATGCCTTTGCCCAAAAAGCTCTACTTTTGTCTCATCTGACCAGAGAACATTCTTCCAAAACGTTTTAGGCTTTTTCAGGTAAATTTTGGCAAACTCCAGCCTGGCTTTTTTATGTCTCGGGGTAAGAAGTGGGGTCTTCCTGGGTCTCCTACCATAAGGTCCCTTTTCATTCAGACGCCGACGGATAGTACGGGTTGACACTGTTGTACCCTCGGACTGCAGGAAAGCTTGAACTTGTTTGGATGTTAGTCGAGGTTCTTTATCCAACATCCGCGTTGAAATCTCTTGTCAATTTTTCTTTTCTGTCCAAGTCTAGGGAGGTTAGCCACAGTGCCATGGGCTTTAAACTTCTTGATGACACTGCGCACGGTAGACACAGGAACATTCAGGTCTTTGGAGATGGACTTGTAGCCTTGAGATTGCTCATGCTTCCTCACAATTTGGTTTCTCAAGTCCTCAGACAGTTCTTTGATCTTCTTTCTTTTCTCCATGCTCAATGTGGTACACACAAGGACACAGGACAGAGGTTGAGTCAACTTTAATCCATGTCAACTGGCTGCAAGTGTGATTTAGTTATTGCCAACACCTGTTAGGTGCCACAGGTAAGTTACAGGTGCTGTTAATTACACAAATTAGAGAAGAATCACAAGATTTTTCGAACAGTGCCAATACTTTTGTCCACCCTCTTTTTTATGTTTGGTGTGGAATTATATCCAATTTGGCTTTAGGACAATTCTTTTTGTGTTTTTTCATTTCAGACAAATTAAATGAAGATAATAACAAATAATTTGTGTTTGCAATCATTTTCAGGAAGAAGCTGAGTATTATCTGACAAAATTGCAGGGGTGTCAATACTTTTGGCCACAACTGTACATGTGAGATGCCTGCCCTTGTTTTGGTTATCCAGACCTATGTAGTAATTGTATCAGCTATTGTAATATAACGACCATTAGACAATATTGTATCTAATTGTCTGGGACTCGAGGATTGGCTGCAGAGTCTCATAGGATGAAAAGTCATCACGGGATGCCGGGTAATACAGAGACCTCCAGCGGACCTGGCATGGAAGTAACCAGAGAGATGACACATTGATTTTTTGTTTCCCAAGACTTGGGGATTTTGCTGCAGATCCAGCAAAATCTGCAATAAATGGGGTTTGTGGATTTTGACATCTCTATTGAACTCAATGGGGAGAAACATTAACAAATATATAGCATAATTTGACAAGATGCTAATTTCACATCACACTGCATTTCCAAGCTGACAGATTTCTTTTAACAAAAACACTGGACAGAAACAAATATTACTGCCATATAGTAACATTATAGATGTAGCAATTACAAGTTCTACACAGGGGTACTGTGGAAACACTGCTGAAACACTCAGCGACTCAGATTGTGAATGATTGTACCTTTTTCTTCTACATCCGGTGTAACCGGCGAGATTAACCTCCTGCCCAGAATGTACCCGTGGTTAAAGTGTCCTAGGCCAGATTATACCCCAGGTATATTATGGCCTAGACCAAACTATATAACTGTATAAATTGGCCTAGGCCATAATATACCCGGGGTATATTCTGGCCCAGAGGGGTATAAACTGGCCTAGGCCACTTTAATCCTGGGTATATTCTGGGCGGGGGGGGAGGTTAATCTGGCCTGTTTCACCGGCTCAGAGTGTCAATTCTTCCAGCCACTACTTCATTCTGTAGAATTGGGCACAGACTTCATTGGCTCCAAAGTTTACGAGCACACCTCCAACTTAATCCCAACACTACACAAGTCTCCCCATCCAATGTGCTACTAATAGTAAAAATCTCACCCTTCGGGCCCCATATAGTGAAAATTATATTATATTAAATTAATTAATTATATATTAAATTAGTCTCAAACAAAAATAATCCCACATAAGCAAAGTGAGTAAGGTGCTATAAAAGATAATCAATGCTTAGTTAATCACTATCATGATCATATACCTAAGCAGATGGAGGCAAAGCTGTCCTTAGTATCCCCAAAGCTCACCCTTCCTGTCTGTGGAGGTTGGCACCCTGGACATTCAGCACGGCAGTGGCGCCCCCATTCTCGCAACATCTGTATCCTAATCTCCATAACTGTCCCTATGGTTTGGACATAACAGGGACAAAAGAAAAGCAGAAGAGAGGTTCTGTCAATATATCTAACAGAGGGTGTAGGTTTCCAGATACAGTGATAAATAGTCTATGATATTAAAAATTATTGGCCAATAAGTATGTAGGACTAGTTTATAGATATAATATAACCAATCAAAAGAAGAATTAATGTCCTCCTGCTCTCAACTCCCCCTTATACTAACCCCTCCTATCAGTGGAGGTTGCACCCTATTCCTAACAGAGATTGATCCACCACAGAAATGACCAAGCAGAACAAAGTAAGAGATAATATATAAGTGCCAGGCCAAATTACCTAAAAGGACCATGGCTCCAGCCTGTGTAAAGCAACGTGGAGCGAAGAGGCCTGGCACCCCTCAGCGTATACGGCAGTGCAGTCACCCACACCAAACGGCCGCAGATGCGGACTGTCTTGTTTCCTGGCTGCAATCTGGAGGATACTGTTTGCTTTCTGTATGTGAATATGCTGACTTTGTTTTGAACTTTCCTGGGTCATTGTCTGTCTGTCATGCTGCACCAACCCCGCTGCACTACAGTACCTTTTTAAAAAACATCTTACATTACCCAACCCTGATCCCACAATGAGTCTGTACCTCTTTCTCTTTATGCTTAGCAGCCTGGGTCAGGCAGTGGGATGCAGTGACATTACAAGACATCCTACTGTCTGCGTTAACGCAAAGGAATTTCTTCTTTGTGGTCTTCGAGGGGCCTGGACTTCTTCAACTAGAAAGATAAGGCGGCCCAAGTCCCCTTGAAAATGCAGGCTATGGTGGTAGTCATGCCTTTGATTATAATATAGAATAGAAAAGTCTAGATTTTAATAAAATGACTTTACAATGGATATTACCAGGTATTGATATATAATATTTGCTGATGTCTCCTCTCTATCCACAGGCCTATCTGAAGTTGCTGAATCTTATTTCAATGCGATTAGGAAGATAGGTGAACAAGCATTGCAGAACTCTGCGTGTCATGGCCTTGGTGAGTCAGAGGAAAGGTTTTCCCACAAAACATATTATATTTTAATGTATAGGCAAAGGAAATGTGACGATATTGGAAGCAATGCAAATGATTGCTGCGTTTTACAGTTTTCAGCATATCCACTGCCTACATTCTGTATGTATTGGTATGTTGCATTGGATATGGCCATGAAGCGCTGTTCTACCTATGGCATGCAGTGCCCCAATGCCGACCCCAGGTTCTGCTAGATGCTCTTCCTATTTGTTAGCACGCCTTTTCTGAGCATACACTGTTTCATGGACCCATCTAGAGCCATAGGGAAGGCTGAGTATAAGAAAGCTGACCCAAGATCAACAGCAAACTCAGTATCTGCCCACATGTAGCTATGCCATTGTAATATGGGACAGCATATACTGCACATTCTAGTGGGATGGACAAAGACAGAGCTCGGGCATGAGCCATGAAGATGGTGAACTTCTGGAACAGGCTGCAGATCCTGGTTGGGGGTCACCTTGATGGAGATGCTAAAGAAAACATTTTGACTATTATGGGGCTTCGCTTGTACATTAGATGAGGCTTTAATCTCTCTTGATTGAGAATGATTGTCACACCACCATATTTTTGGTCCATGCGCTTGGAGAATGGGAAAATGTTTCACTGATCTATACAAGGACCCCACATTTGAGGACTCTGTACAACTATAGGGCTGAAGTATCTATCGAATGGTGAAAAAACCTAGAATGATAGATAAAACAGTGAACACTTTTTTCTTCTTAATAGGCTATATAGATCTTTGAACCAGTAGATTGCGCCATATATGACGGTGTATGAGATAACTAGCGGATGGGTGCAGGACACCGTATTTTCTTTTACTGAATTATAAAGTGTAGATGATATGAGAGATATCACATGTAACACTGGCTCATTAAGCCCAAGTTTATATATGTAATATTTGGTTTGTGTCTCCATCTTCTGAGACCCAGAACTTTGTTTTTATTTTTCAGTTGATAGAGCACATTTTTGCAGAACAAGCTGTAGTTTTTATTGCTACTATTTTGGGGTACATATAGCGTTTTGTTTTATGTTTTAGGAGGCTAAGTGATCGGAAAAGTGCAATTCTGTGCTACTTTCATCTCCTTTATGGCGTTTACTACATTAGTTTAAATATGTATATAAGTTGAAAGTGTGGACTTTTAGGCTGGGTTCACACGTAGCGGAACCCTCGCGGAAATTACCGTGAGAATTCCGGAATTCCATTCCGTGGGAAAATCGCATTTTAAATTCCCGCGATTTTCCTGCGGAAAAACTAGCATTTTGCAAGCGTAATTAGCTTGCAGAATTGCTAGCGTTTTCCAAGCGATCTGTAGCATCGCTTGGAGAACTGATTGACAGGTTGGTCACACTCGTCAAACATAGTGTTTGATAAGTGTGACCAACTTTTTACTATTGAGGCATCAATAGTAAAAGATAGAATGCAAATAATAATAATAAAAAAAAAAATATTGTTATCCCGGTCCCAGTAATCCTTTGCGACAATTACCGCGATGACGTCCGTTCTCGCGGGACCGCAAGAACGGACGTCATCGCTCGCAAAGGCTTACTGGGACCAGGAGCGTGGAGAGAGGAGGGAAGGCTGCGCGGGACGTCGGAAGGTGAGAATAACAATATTTTTTTATTTTAAATTCTATTTTTTACAGGGATATGGTACCCAAAGCCCGTAGGACAGTCTCCTCTCCTCCGGACTGTGGGTACCATTCGCAAATGTTCTGCTTACTTTTCGCACGGTGTGCACAGCCACATGCGGAAAGTAAGCAGAACAATGCATTCCTATGGGTGCGGGATCGCCGCGATTCCGCAAAATTAATGAGCATGCTGCGTTTTTTACCGTGGAGCGATTCCGCCGCAGTAAAAACCGCAGCATTAGCACAGCATTGCGGAATCCCATAGGAATGCATGGGATGCTTATTTTTCGCGGCAAAATCGCGCGGTTAAAACCGCCGCGGAAACGTGAAAAAAACGCCACGTGTGAACTCAGCCTTAAGGATTGCATCCATTTATTTTAAAATATTTTCTTTAGTTTCTTCCCCTTAATTCCTTTCCAACTACATACAGGTTTTTAGCTGGATATAAAAAAAAGCATAGTCTACACAACATTTTTTGTCCTGCTAAGGCCTCATTCACACTTCAGTATTTTTCATCAGTGTTTGTATGCCAAAACTAGGAGTGGACCTTACAGAGAAAAACAATAATTGAAAGACTGACACTTGTTCTGTGTTTTGGAGACACTCCTGGTTTTGGTATACAAATACTGATGAAATACTGATCAAAAATACTGATGTATGAATAAGACCTAAAAACAACAGATAGCAACTGGATACATTTTGCAGAATATTGAAGTTTATTGGAAACAGATCATAACAGACGATCATCAGTTTTGTCATTCGTTAATGGATCCGTTTTTTAAGCACTGCGCTTGCTCAGAACATTAGAGAAGTTCAGAGACACCGCTAGTAAAAACTGATCCGCTACAAATGGAATAAAAACGGATGCAAAATGGAAACTAAAGTGTGAATCTGTTTTTGCTCCGTTTAGAATGAATCGACATTTTTTAAAAATATTGGGCCCATTATAAATGGATAACAAGTTAACAACTGGACATGTGATCAGAGCCCAACACCTCTATATACATCAGATAACACAAATTCCATAAAAAAAAAAAAAATCAAAATAAGCGATGACACAGCTGACCCTGCTACTCCTCCCTTCACAATGACCTTTGCACAAGCACATTAGATGCTTCAATATAAAAGATTGGGTCGGGGTCTGTTCATTGTGGCTGACGGACAAGTGTTGTAACCCTTGTGAAAATTGTGAGATTTTTTTTTATAAAGATTTTGATGTGACCAAAAACATTGCCAAAAAATATTTTTGGAAAATACCTTTAACCCAAAAGCTTGATTTAAACAATAGGTAATTTTCTGATGACGCATTCCTTTAACAGAAAATTTTAAAGTGCCAGCACTGCTGCTACTAATATACAACATATAAAGTTAATTAATCTGATCAGTAAACAGAGTAACGAGAACAAAAATCAAAACATCAGAATAACTTTTTTTTGGTCACCTCAACATTGCAATAAAATGCATTGTATCTACCCTAAAATGGTATCAATAAAAAGTTAGTTCGTGATTAAAAAGCAATAACCCATCACCCAGCCCCAGATCCTGAAAGATGGAAAAGCAACAAACGTAAAAATGTTTTTTTTCATACAAATTTCTAAGGCCGGTTTCACACGTCCTGATATTTCCGGTACCGGAAAAAACGGTACCGGAGATATCTGTGTCCGTGTGTAAATTTGTGACATTCGTGTGGCATCCGTGTGCTATCCTTATGTCCGTGTGTACCATCCATGTGTGATCCATGTGCTGTCCTTATGCTGTCCGTGTATTGAAAAAATTTGTTTCAATGTTAACCCTATGACTTTTAAAAACGCACACGGACACCATCCGTGTGCGGTACATGTTTACACGGACCCATTGACTTGTATGGGTCCGTGTGATCCGTGCTGTTGCACAAAAACGGACATGTCAGCGTATTTTGCACACGGTCCGTGAAAACACGCTGATTTGTGCATAGACCCATTCATTAGAATGTGTCTACGTGTGTCAGTGTCTCCGGTACGTGAGAAAACTAGAAAACTGTCACTACACGTACCGGAGACACTGACGTGTGAAACTGGCCTAAAACAAATTTCACCACTTAAATAAATAAGAATCTATACCTTTTTGCTATCTGTGTACTGACCTGGTGAATCATAATGGCAGGTCAATTGGTAAATAAAAAAAAATAAAAAATTTGTGGAATTGCGTTTTTTTTTTTTTTTTGCAATTTCACCCCAGTTGGAATTTTTTTCCTATTTTCTAGTACACTATATGGGAATATCAATGGTGTCGGTCAAAATTACAACTTGTCCTGCAAAAAACAAGCCCTCTCATGGCTAGATTGATGAAAAAATAAAAAAGTTGTGGCTCTGGGAAGAAGGGGAGGAAAAAAAAATCGGCCGGGTGTGAAGAGGTTAAAAACTGACTAACTCAATCATTCTAAGCTCTATGTAGAAAGAGGAGGTCAATTTTTACTGCATGAGTCAAAAGTCACTGCAAAAGTCCCGGGTGGGGGGAGGGAACAGCTAGATCAAAAGTTGAAGTGGGGGATAATTTTTGCAGGGAAAAGAGACTTCCTGTTTCTACATACAGTAGAGACAAGAGAAGAACTATCTGGGAAGAAGGACAAAATGAGCAATTGCAAGTACACAGTGCCATATAATATGATGACTGCAGTATATTAGGAGAATAAAAACTTGGATGGGAGGAGGAGGAACATTTCTTTAAAGACATGTTTGTTTTATGAAACCATTGCATTTTGCATAATATGATAATTGAGATTTTTTTTCTTTTAAAACTCAGTGTTGGTGTAATTCATTTTTTATTTCTCTTAGAAATGTATAAATAAATTGATAACTGTGTGTGTCTGTTAAGGGTAACTCTTTTTGGTAATGTCCAATCAGCGAACTTTTAGCATGTCTATGGGAAAAAAAACAATTTGTTGAAGTGAATGGAAACACCGAATTGTCAATGTATTCATAAGTTTCCAATAGGGATAACTAAAGAACGCCACAGTGCAGAGTACAAAGAAAAGGTGGAATCTTATGGGGAGCACAAAAATCAGAAGAGCTCCCTTGTCCTATCTAAGAACTACATTCAGAGAAGTTCTTTGAGATATTTGGCAGTTACCCAATCATCATTATTGGCTCAGTAATAATTCTGCCTGTATGTGAAGCCAGTTGAAAACTAGAAAAATTAAAATCACACACTGTGACTGTTACTTATGGGAAGGAATCATATGTGTTAATATTATTTTAAAGCAATTAAGTGAAAGGATTCTGATTCCATAGCAGTCATTTATCAGTTCATTTTTTTAACTTGACAACAAATTGCAGCTTTCTCCGTCCTTTCTGCATGACAGATCATATCCTCTTATCTTCTGAACGATGTCCTGTGATATGGCTTACAAAGTCTGGGGCCGTTGCTACAACAATCAACCAACAATGACAGGTTACGTATTTCTGTTATCGCACCCTCAATCACCGATCAACAAATCTTTACAAGTAGCAAAAAAGTCTGTCTTAAAAACAACAATAGAATGTAGACCGTCATTAAAAGGCAAACACAAAAAAAACACAAAATATAAATCCCATTGTAACATTTAGTAAAAGGATTGATACCTAAGCTTAAAGGGACTCTGTCAGCACAGAATGACTGATCATACCAAGCACAGGTGCTCGGTGCAGCCTTGGCGTGGCTAAACGTTTAAAGGGAACTTGTCACCAGGATTTCCCAATATGTAGGGCCAGCACCTTTAAGTCCTCTCTTACAGAATTCCAGCATCCTTTACATATGTCACCAATTCCCTATGCAAGGCACAATAAAGACCTTTTTTTATACTCGCAGACCGCGTGGTCCGGTCCAATTGGTGTCTCTGAACTTCATCCAGCGCCTCCTCTCCTCTTACGATCACCGTCCTCCTTCCCTGCTTCGTATAGATGACACATCCTACATCATCCACACAGTGTCCCCCATCGCTCTCCTGCACAGGCGCACTTCTTTCTACATTGCCGAGGGCAGAGCAAAGCACTATAATGTGAATGTGCCCGCTTTACCTACGGGTTATTGACGCTCTTTGGCCTTCCCCAATGGTCATAGGAAGAGAAGATGCGCCGGATGAAGACCAGAGACGTCCATCACACTGGACCGCATCATCTGTGAGTATAATAAAAGGTCTTTTTTTGTATAGGGAATTGGGGACATACATGCAGCACCTCAAAATGCTGTAAAAGAAGGCTTTAAGGTGCTGGCCCTACCTTATATAAGGAAAACCTGATGACCGGTTCCCTTTAAGTACACCTTCCCACCTACTTGTTTTTCTATCTCCTCCTCCTTTTTTGGCTTTTTAAAGATGGAGCAATCAATCAAAAAAGAGGGGTGTGGAGACAGAGGGAACACAAGTGGGTTGGAAGGTGCACCTACATGTTTGGCCATGCGATGGGTGCACCGAGCACCTGTACTTGGTTTAAACCGTCATTCTGCACTGATAGAGTCCCTTTAATCCTTAAAGAGGCAAATGTACCCTTGCATTAAAAAAATTAAAAGGACATTGATAAAAAAGTTTGTTCAAAAATGATACCCATGAGTTACCCAATATCAATACCCCATAAAAAAATAGATAGGAGCATCACAATTCAATTGTCATAATTCCTAAAGAAATACTCATCTCATCTAAGATAAGAAGCACAAATTCGTGCAAAAATAATTAAAAAAAAATTGCGAATTTATAAATTATGTTAGTGAAATTTGCAAACTGTGTGTCATTGTACGGGGAAAATCCTGGATTTCCCAGGAAAGGATTTGTTGTTTATTTTCCTACACACTGATAAGATATCGTTGATCGTGAAAGGTTGAACTTGATGAACCTGTGTACCTATGTATTAATAGACATGAGTTATATTTCTGAAAAATGGCAATGTAGGGCTTGTGGCTGGAATAGTAACTAACAGAAGAGCAAGTGCCCAAGGGTATTGCAGAACAGAACTCAGGGGTGAGCCCCTGCCAGGGTTCGGAACGATTTTGATTTTCTCTTTTTATTTCTTTTTGATGCATTCTTTCTTCTATACGCATTACTTGGCATGATTGTGTCTGTGTGTGATCATTTTTTTTTTATTTTTGCTCAAAATATATAATAAAGACATAGGAACATGTTTATATTCAGGTGACCCTAAAAATGGCTAACATTAATGTGGCAACCAAAAAATACCCAACGAGCAGCTCCTTGGCATGGTATTAGGAATAATGAGTTAAAGGCGTCATTGATGACTCGTGCATGTGCAATATCATGGGAGTGTTCGTACTTTGATCTCGTTAACTAAATTGCACCCAGCATTCTTTTATTACACAATGTAAGGACTTGTAAACTGATATTTAGTTATAAAGTCAAGGTTCTTCTATAGTATACTGAATGAAGTGGGGAGTCCATACCTTGTTGTTCTTATGTGATTTTTGTCATCATCAGACTTCTTAGAAAGTTCAGTCCAAAAGAAAACAGATGGCACTTACCGGTAAAATCCAATACTTAATTTCATCAGTAAAACATGACTGTCGGGAGAACAGGAGCGGGAGTGCTGAAGACGATGGCGGTTTCGCGCTGGGGTTGCGCTTCTACGGGTCACACAGGTGAGTGGAAATTACGTGACATCATATAGGTGAATGCCAGAACAAACCACTCCCCCAACACATGACAAGAGCACAACGGGAAACAATTGCATAAATTACAACGTGCGAAAAATTAAACAATTATACATACAAAATACATAAATATAAATCTACATTACAAAAAACGGCCATATCTATTCTTTCATTGAAGCCTATGGATTCTTGCGCACGTGTATGCTGTTTTTTTGTAAATGCCTGCTTAGCTGTTATGTAGATTTATATTTATGCATTTTGTTAGTATAATTGTTTTATTTTTCGCACATTTTTATTTGTGCAATTGTTTCCTGTTGTGTTCATGTCATGTGTTGGGGGAGTGGTTTGTTCTGGCATTCTGGCATTCACCTATATGATGTCACGTTATTTCCACCGACCTGTGTGACCCATAGAAGCGCAATCCCAGCGCAAAACGGCCATCGTCTTCAGCACTCCTGCTCCCGTTCTCCCGACAGTCATGTTTTACTGATGAAATAAAGTATTAGATTTTACCGGTAAGTGCCATCTGTTTTCTTTTGGACGGAACTGTTTGTATCTACATTTTTTAGATGGGCACCCGGTTGTCTCTTTCTGGTCAGCAGCATTTAAGGTGTGAACGATTGTCACACTGTAAGCATTAGCATAGAGGGTCAGGTGTTGTGCGGTGCGGCTTGCATTTTCTCTGAAGTGGAACAGACTTCTTAGAAACGTACTCCTTCTCTCCTGGGCTTCTATGTTATGAGTAATTAGGGTAAGGCCAAATGGAGTGTCAACCAAAAAATGCAGCCTAAGGGCTCATACTCACTTGTGAGATACTCGCACAATTCTCTTGCGAGTCTCTCGCATGAAAACCTGGCACTGCCGGTGGCACTGGGACCGAAGCGTGCGGCTGCATAGAAATACATGTAGCTGCACGCTCCAGTTAGAGTGCCGTCGGCAGTGCCAGGTTTTCATGCGAGAGACTCGCACGAGAATCATGCGAGTCTCTCACAAGTGAGTATGAGCCCTAAAGCTAAATTCAGAGGAGCCCAGACCACCCTTGCTCACAAGTTGCAGATGTGACTGGCACTAGTATGCTCCGTAAATCGGGCCAGACTAGTGCATTGTTTTTCCATGTAAACCTGAGGTCATTGTGGATATTTACACACAGGCTAACACTTAGGCTAGCATTGGTCGAGGTGCAGTCCTTTGTTCACATAAAAAACGTTCATGTTAATGTATCCTAAGGGTAAGGCCATATGAAGCAGCCATGACCTGTGCACACCATGACCCTGCTGCATCGCTGACATTACCGCAAAGATGAAGCCAGATAACGCAGTTGTGATACAATCAGGACAGTTTGGTTGACTGCATCCGGCTTTGCTTAAACATCGTGTTCTATCCAGTGAGTTTTTTTGATGTTGCGACCCAATTTAATCGATGAGGATCACCAGCAGTAATGCCAAACAACTTGCAGACTAAACTTGTTTGTTTAGGTGAAAAATTCATGAAGTCAGCTGTACATAGTTTTTGATCTCGTCATGACCACGTCACAACAGTGCCATCTGGCATTACACTCAAATATTAATGTGAACCTTTGAATTTGTGCTCTTGGCATGATAGCTATATAGTCTGAGTCGAGTAAGTAATGTTGGGACCCTTAATTATAGTCCCCCTGAATGATATCTGGCAGCTCAATGATGACCAGCAATGTGTTGAATCACAGTTTTTTATCTAATTATATTACCATGGTCATATTTTTACCTGCTGTTGTTAGATTTTTTTCTGGCATTTCTATATTTATACATCTTTCAGAATTTGTATTTATTTTTATTGCCAGCAATTTGCTTTTCTGTGGCTAAGGGCTCATTCACGCATCTGTTGTTTTGAAGTACGAGGAAAAGTAAGGGAAAAACGTTCCTGGTTTCATGAGTGAATTTGTTCCGAGTTTTATCTAAGTTTGGTCAGTGTTCCATCAGCAATGGATCAGTGAAAAAGAGATGGATCTCTGAAGTACATAGTATGGGCCTTACTCATCAAAGCTTTCACACCAGAATTATGACATAAAACCATTGAAAAGTTACAAAGTTTAAGTGCAATTAGGAGTTTCACCAAAATTTAGTAACTTTTGGCGTTTTCATTCCTTTTTCTCCCAGCTCTGCCAAAATGGGAAGAACTGGAATTGGGGCGAGGTGAGGGCTAGGCGCCACAGCTTGTCTAATTCATGATGAGCTGAGGTGTTCCCTACCCCAAAAATCTCACTCCAGTACCTGACTGAAGTAAGATTTCTGGCATGGCTCACGGATGCGCACACCACTCGTCATATGCTCCAGATTCATTAAGAGGCATTCACTTCTTCATGAATTAGGAGTGTGTGTGTGACTGCAGCATGCCTCCTTGTCAACACTGGCGTGAACAATGGGCCCTATATCTTCTGTGTGTTATTCATTCTATATGGATCCTAGAGGCGCAGCTAGGGGTTCAGCTCAGGGGAGGGGGGACAAAACATTTGAGTGGGTCCCTTATCAGGTAAGCCTTTTATAACTATGGTGACGCACCCCAATTGTGGTAATAGGGGAACCTCAGCAGATGACCAAGCTGTTAGTAAAAATAAATTTCTACACTGATGTTTCCGTCATATGGTGAGCATATAGTGGTAGATACAAGTTTTGCAGTTCATATAGGAGATTACAGTACAGTTACAGATAGTGACTTACAGCTGACGTTCTTTCTCATAGAGGAGTTCACTTTTCCTGTGACATGACAACTTCTCCAGCCAGGCCTCATCTGCAGAGATTACAACAAAGAATATCTAACTTCTTACATTTCCAGTCCCGTCCCCATCTATTTCCGACCTGCACAAACCCCTCATCCTGCTGATACCCCAATACTGAGCCACTGCTGCCATATGTGACCCTAATACTGCACCTGCTGTGTGGTACAAAAACTGTGCTCCTCTTACTGCCCCACATACTGTAATACTGCCACCACTGTGCCTCTTCCATAGTAAAATGCTTCCTTTGTGTCATTACTGCCCCGTAGAAAATATTTATGCCCTTTTTCTAGTGTTCTAGAAAACAGTCCACATTTTGCCCCTAGAAAGTGATAATGCCCCATGTGTACCTTTTAATGGTCACAATACTCTTAGTGCCTCTATAACAATAATGCTTAAATGTCCACTTAACATTTAATAATGTCCCCTGCCCATATACAGCTCTCCTATATTATTTTTATTTTATTATTTATTTATATAGCACCATTGATTCCATGGTGCTGTACATGAGAAGGGGTTACATACAAATTACAGATATCACTTACAGTAAACAAACTAACAATGACAGACTGATACAGAGGGGAGAGAGGACCCTGCCATTTCGGGCTTACATGCTACAGGATAGTGGGGAAGGAGACAGTAGGTTGGTGGGTTGCAGCAGTTCCGGTGTTGGTTGAGGTGATATCACCGGTAGTGGTAGTGGAGGTAGCGGGGTCATTGCAGGCTGTAGGCTTTCTTGAAGAGGTGGGTTTTCCGGTTCCGTCTGAAGGATCCAAATGTGGTTGATAGTCGGACTTGTTTGGGCACAATATGATGCCCCTAGACCTCCTCTATACACCATAAGATGATCCCACAGCACCTCTATATACAGTCATATGTAAAAGTTTGGGCACCCCTATTAATGTTAACCTTTTTTCTTTATAACAATTTTGGTTTTTGCAACTGGTATTTCAGTTTCATATATCTAATAACTGATGGACTCAGTTATATTTCTGGATTCAAATGAGGTTTATTGTACTAACAGAAAATGTGCAATCTGCATTTAAACAAAATTTGACCGGTGCAAAAGTATGGGCACCCTTATCATTTTCTTGATTTGAACACTCCTAACTACTTTTTACTGACTTCCTGAAGCACTAAATTGGTTTTGTAACCTCATTGAGCTTTGATCTTCATAGCCAGGTGTATCAAATCATGAGAAAAGGTATTTAAAGTGGCCACTTGCAAGTAGTTCTCCTATTTGATTCTCCTATGAAGAGTGGCATCATGGGCTCCTCAAAACAACTCTCAAATGATCTGAAAACAAAGATTATTCAACATAGCTTTTCAGGGGAAGGATACAAAAAGTTGTCTCAGAGATTTAACCAGTCAGTTTCCACTGTGAGGAACATAGTAAGGAAATGGAAGAACACAGGTACAGTTCTTGTTAAGCCCAGAAGTGGCAGGCCAAGAAAAATATCAGAAAGGCAGAGAAGAAGAATGGTGAGAACAGTCAAGGACAATCCACAGACCACCTCCAAAGACCTGCAGCATCATCTTGCTGCAGATGGTGTCACTGTGCATCGGTCAACAATACAGCGCATGCATAACGCCTTTTTGTATGACCAAACAACTCAATCTTTGTTTCATCAGTTCACAGGACCTTCTTCCAAAATGTAACTGGCTTTTCCAAATGTGCTTTTGCATACCTCAGGCGACTCTGTTTGTGGCGTGCTTGCAGAAACGGCTTCTTTCGCATCACTCTCCCATACAGCTTCTCCTTGTGCAAAGTGCGCTGTATTGTTGACCGATGCACAGTGACACCATCTGCAGCAAGATGATGCTGCAGGTCTTTGGAGGTGGTCTGTGGATTGTCCTTGACTGTTCTCACCATTCTTCTTCTTTGCCTTTCTGATATTATTCTTGGCCTGCCACTTCTGGGCTTAACAAGAACTGTACCTGTGTTCTTCCATTTCCTTACTATGTTCCTCACAGTGGAAACTGACTGGTTAAATCTCTGAGACAACTTTTTGTATCCTTCCCCTGAAAAGCTATGTTGAATAATCTTTGTTTTCAGATCATTTGAGAGTTGTTTTGAGGAGCCCATGATGCCACTCTTCATAGGAGAATCAAATAGGAGAACTACTTGCAAGTGGCCACTTTAAATACCTTTTCTCATGATTTGATACACCTGGCTATGAACTTCAAAGCTCAATGAGGTTACAAAACCAATTTAGTGCTTCAGGAAGTCAGTAAAAAGTAGTTAGGAGTGTTCAAATCAAGAAAATGATAAGGGTGCCCATACTTTTGCACCGGTCAAATTTTGTTTAAATGCAGATTGCACATTTTCTGTTAGTACAATAAACCTCATTTGAATCCAGAAATATAACTGAGTCCATCAGTTATTAGATATATGAAACTGAAATACCTGTTGCAAAAACCAAAATTGTTATAAAGAAAAAAGGTTAACATTAATAGGGGTGCCCAAACTTTTACATATGACTGTACAGTATGATGGTTCCTCAGCTCTCTATATGCAGTATGATGGGTTGTCACGTGTGTGTCACATCCTCCTGGGAGATATGGGGTTAGAAAATCATTACGTATTGTGAATCGCAGGTCTGCCATTTAGCCAGTGTGTTTCATATCCCATATTAAATGTATTTAGTTTAATTTGGTTCTGAAGAGGTTAACTCTTTCTATGCTGTTTAGAAACATACACCTCCATCTTACAGCTTCTCCTGACCTGGTCATTTCCTATCTCCTTAAACCTGGTAAGACGTTCTTTTCTTCGCCAGTGGATTTGCTGCTAGAGATTGTTGTATTCTTTCCTCATTGTCCTTTTCCCATTTGGTTTGTACATTTCTACCCTTCCCTATATACCTCTCTACCTTTGGTGAGTGTTTTGCATGTTAGTTGCTTTTTGTTATCCCTGTTTGTCTTACATGTGTACATACTAGCGTTTCTGTCCCAAGTTGTATCCGATGGGAGCCTATAATCTGATTAGGATTAAGGATGGGTATGAGTGGAAGATGGCTTTTAACACCCCAGAAGGACATTATGAAAATATTGTCATGCGTTTTGGTTTGAAAAATGCTTCTGCCATGTTCCAACATTTCGTTAATGACATCTTCCGTCACCTCGTGAGTAGATTTGTAGTACTGTCTCTTGACGACATTATTATCTACTCGCCAGATCTCCAGTCTCATCAGATAAATGTCAGGCAGGTTCAGTTCTTAGGTTTCCTAGTGTCAACTGCAGGTTTTCGCATGGATCCTGATCAGGTCTGAGCAGTTCTGGAATGAGATCTCCCAGAAAATCTGAAAGCATTACAATGCTTTAGGGGTTCGCAAACTATTATTGGAAATTTATCAGAAACTTCTTGTCTATTGTCAAACCCCTCACTGACATGACAAGGAAAGGTATGGACTTCTCGAGGTGGTCCAACTGCGCTCGGAAGACATTTTTTTTCTTTGAAGAGATGTTTTTCCACTGCGTCAATACTCAGCCAACCTCTTGCTTCTCAACCATTTATTGTCAAGGTCGATGCTTCTGAGGTGGGTTTCTGGGCTGTATTGGCTCAAGGTTTGTCCCCTGGTAAGTGGCATCCATGTGACTTCTCTGAAAAGTTGTCATCGGCCAAAACAAACTATGATGTAGGCAATTGGGAACTTTTGGCCATTAAGCTGGCATTTGCGGTGTAGTGTCATTTTTTTGAGGGTGCTGTTCACCCCGTCAGTCATCACTGATCACAAAAACTTGATGTACCTTGAATCTGCTTAACGTCTTAATCCCAGGTAAGCTAGATGGTCTTTATTTTTCACCAGGTTTAATTCTGTGGTCACTTACCGTCCTGTTATTAAGAATGTCAAAGCAAATGTTTTGTCTCGGAGTTTCCCTGGGGATGAGAGTACTGATGAGTCTGTCCCTATTTTACAAGAAAGTGTGGTTGTCCCTGCAGTGTGTTCTGAACTTGAGGGTGAGGTATTGAAGGCTCAGGGGGATGCCCCTGCTGGTCCTCCAGGGAAATTGTATGTATCTGTACATCTGTGTCTCAGAATTTTAGAGGCACATTAAAACTCAGCTCGGGCTGGTCACACAGGTAGTAAGGCGACCTTGGACCTCCTTTCTTGTCGTTTTTGGTGGCCAAGGTTGAGTAAGGATGTAGTTGATTTTGTGTCCTTCTGTAGTGTCTGTATGTAAGCAGGTCCCAGGATGCAGTAACACAGGGAATGCAGAGCATGGGTTAACAGTAATGCAATTTAATTATAACAATAGTGAAAACTCCTCGTAGGGAGACACCAGGGAGTTAAGAAAGGAAATAGTAATTCAACACAACAGTCTTATTATAAACTTATCATGACTCCAATGTTCCTCAGTCGCTTGTAATCCTGTGGGGGTTGTAGTCCCAGCCTCAGCTGGCACAGTGTCTTCAGGCGTCACCCTCCCACACACGAACCAGCTTGTGGTGGTAATGCGCAGTCTCCAGTTTTGCCCGCTGAGCCCCTAGTCCATTAATCTGTGCAGCCAAAGTGTGGGAAAGGAATGGTGCAGAAGTCTCGGTCCTATCAGTGCTCCGCTGCACACCTGTGAAAGATGGGGGACACACTACAGGATCCGGCACCTGGCACCTGCTTTTTAATGCGAGCACCGCACGCTGCTTAGCTGAGCCCCCGATGCTTTGCGCGCTCACTGATTCTTGGGGTTCCCTGCTGAGGCATGACTTCGCTCGGTCTCTTTCGCTGCGGAGCAAAGTCCACAACCGCTGTTTCTCTCTCTGCCGCGGGAAACTCCTGTCTCTTTCCCGTGCTTCCTGCTCTCTGCCTGGTCTTGCCACGCCCCCTCTCACCAGGTCATGGGTCCTGTCCGGTTCCCCATTCTTTCTCCTGGCAACATGGGACGCAGCCACGACAGTTCCGGACCCGGCATCACAAAGGTACCCGCAGCCCGGTCTTCCTCCTTACATGTGCGTGTTCCAAGACCCTGCATACTCATCTGTCTGGGGCTCTTTTACCATTAACCATTCCTGACCGACCATGGACTCATTCATCTATGGATTTCATTACTGATCTTCCATTGTCCTTTGGTAAAATTGTTATCTTAGTTGTGGGGATAGGTTTAGTAAAATGGCACACTTTATTTCTTTACCTGCTCTCTCTATAATGCCAAGACACTGGCTCAGGTGTTTGTCACCAAGATTGTGAAGCTTCACGGGGTTCTTCCGATGTGCTGTCAGATCGGGGGACCCAGTTTGTATCTACATTTTGGAGGGCGTTTTGTTCCTGTTTAGAGATGCATCAGTCCTTTTGCTCGGCGTTCAATCTTCAAACTAATGGTCAGGCACAAAGCTTAAACCAAAGTTTTGAGACATACATGTTTTGGGTTGTCATTATGATTTAAAAAGAGAAAACATGGGGGGCGTGGCATGGCTGTTGAGGAGTGAAGACGTGCTTTGGAGAGCTCCCGCTCCTATACCGGCTACCAACCTACCAGAGACCTATACAGATGACTTCTACCCTGATGACTACTAGAAGAGGCACAGGGAGCACGTCCACCGGCCCCGCGGCTTCTGAAAAGGCTTCCCACAACATATCCTGCTACTTCACAGGAGCATGGAAAAAGAAAGCTGCAGGCGCCATGATGGATCCAGGGCGCAAAGTGCAGCCGGCCCCGCCTACAGCAGGAGGCACGGTACAGGAGGTGGGGAAGCAGTCCGAAGGGAGCGAGGATCGCAGGGAGACCCCCGGAGATCTGTCGCGGTGGCCTCTGAAGCTCCGAGGGAAACCGAGCACTCTCCTCAAAATAAAGCCGCTGATCCCCTGGAGATCCGTCTCTCACAGGGAGACCACGTAGGCAAGTCAGCACAGCCTCACATCAGCGCAGCATGTGCAGGCCCGGAGGTGATGTCCCCGAGGCTCTCCACATTATGCTCTTAGAAAGGTACCATTATTTCCCCTGACACCGGCCTTGCCACCACCGTAGGCGCTACAGTGCAGGAGGATACTGACCCTATGGGGAGAAGGCAGTCAAATCACACTATATCATCTGCCCATCAGGCTGGACTGCCATCCGCCATGGCTCTCCCACCTACCCACTAGCCTACGGCATCCCCGACACCACAGTGCGGACCATCTGCCCCTTTCTTTATGGGACACTCTACAGCACCCATGGGAGCCGATCTCACATTATTATATGATAAAATAAAAGATATCCCGACGAAACAGGATATGGAACAATACATCATTTGTCTGGAATCTTCCTATAAAGCTGAACTTTCCATACTTAAAGACGACATCCAACAATGCGGGGAGAAAGTTGAATCCCATGACCAGCTTTTGGCTTCCCTGGCTGGAAGGGTAGAGGCTCAGGAGGCAGCTATGGCTGTTCAAGCTAGACAGCTACAGACCCTAGCAGAGATGCTAGATGATTCTGGAAACCGGGGACGCAGGAACAACACAAGAATACGGGGATTACCAGAATCCGTGCCCCCCCCAGGAGTTGGATTCCACCTTAAGGGGCATCTTTAATTCGGTATTGGACAGACCCCAAGATACTCCATTGGAGCTAGATCGTGCCCATAGGGCACTAGGCCCGCGCCCCAGTGAACAGGACCCACCAAGAGATGTGATATGCCGGGTACATAAATACCAACTTTAAAGATGTGGTCATGGGGGCAGCTAGGAAGGCAAGATCCATAAACCACTTGGATACCCGCATACAGCTTCTACCAGACCTGTCCAGATGGACTTTACAGGGGCGCAGAGCTCTTCGTCCTCTCTTGGATATGCTGCGACAACATGATCTTCTCTATACCTGGGGGTTTCCGTTTTGCCTTCGGGTTCAGAGAGGGGGCAGAGTGCATCGTTTGAGTCACCCTAGTGGAATTTCAGCATTCTCGGCCGCCCTAGATATACCTGAGGTGGACATACCTGACTGGCCACCTTTACCATCATTTTATAGAATGGATGATCCTCGCAGGGGTCAGGCTCCTCAGAGGCAGCGGCGACCCGGAAAAGGGCCCAATGGAGGTGAGCGTATACACCCAGGAGATGGAGATATCGCCTGATTACTCAGCTTCTTGATTTGTGGTTGGTTCTCATTTAGTTGGGTGTGGGGGCGGGGATTGGGGATCACCTCTACTGGCAACACAGAACTGAAGTTCAAATCAGTTTTCACCATCAGTTGATTCCCCTTTTTCTCTTCCTTCCCCCCCCTTTCCTCCCACTCCCCTCCCTCCCATTGTTCCCCTCCCTTCCCCCCCCCTCTCCCCTCCCCTCCCTCCCATTGTTCCCCTCCCTTCCCCATCCATATTCTCTTGGACAGCTGATGTTCCATGCTAACTGCTCTCATTTGTCTTTAATTGCTCATCATTCTGTTGTTCCCTACTTCAAAGGAAGATTTGATTCCTGGAAGCCTATGCCGCCCCAGGTTTAAATGTTATTGTATCTTTAACTTTGTTAGCCGTGATGGTACTGATGCTATTTAATATGTGGAATATGTTGACGGCCTATGTGTTTGTTAACCACGGTCATATATACTTTTTATCTGTTAACTCTCTGCCCTAGGTATACGATTGCTATATGGTTACGAGGTTGGGGGCCGGAGGAGACGGCGTCTCCATCTCTCTTCTTGTCGTACACTTTCCCCCCGGAGGTGCTGTTTCGCCTTGGTGGTGCGCAGCAATTAAAAAGTACCTCCACTAGTATTCACGTTATTTGTTGAAGTGTGCTTATCCACACTTGTATTGTTATGTTTCACCTCTATCCCTAGCCTTCCTTTTTCTACTTCTTTGTCTATCTTCTTGTTTACATCCTTTCTACCCTACTAGTTTCTCCACCCCCCTCTCCACAGCGGGCACTGGATTCCGAAGCCGACCCATCCTTTTGAACGAAGCCTGACCTCCTTGAATCCGGACTACGATCACAATGCCTGGTAAGACTGCCACGCAAAAGATTACATTGGGCTCTTTGAACGTTAGAGGCTTTAACGTACCGCAGAAGTGGTCACATATTTTATACGGCGTGCACAAGAAAAGAGTAAATGTATTGATCTTACAGGAGACCCACTTTAAAATTGGCCATGTCCCTGACATACCTGACCGCTACTATACGACTTGGTTCCATAGCGCCAACCCGGACTCACGATCCTGTGGGGTGTCTATATCACTCCATAAATCCCTCCAACACACCATACTGGACACGCTAATTGATACTGAAGCAGATACGTGATCTTGAAAATTCAGATTTTTTTCAACAACCTACACTATAGCGGGTTGGTACGCCCCCAGCCAGGACCAAATTCAAGCCGCCAGGTCTTTTTTGAAGACAGAGGCAGATTTAGCCGAAGGGGTTGTTATACTTGGAGGGGACTTTAACCTGACTCTTAACCCAACCCACAGCGGCAAAGTTCTACCTTTCTCTTCGTCAGTTGTCCTTTTTGAAAAGGGATCTTCATGACCTACATCTTACCGATGTCTGGAGGCTCCTTAATCCCAACGGCAAAGATTATACATTCTTCTCCACGCCACATAACTCATACGGTAGAATAGATTTCTTTCTACTTAGCCATTGCGCATTGGCCTGGGACCCGAAACCCTCCATTGGCAGTTTCCTCTGGTCGGATCATGCTCCAGTCTTTCTGGACATCAATCCTCCTGACTCAGTGACACGCCAGTGGACGTGGAGATTGAATGATAATCTTCTAAAAGACCCTACCTGCGTGACTGACGTTAAGGCTACCATAGCAGCATTCTTGCAAGACCACGCGCACGACAACACCGCTATGCCGATTAAATGGGAAACCCTTAAATGCGTCCTTAGAGGGTTACTTATTAAACATGGTTCCCGTCTGAAGCAAATGAAAAATAGGGACATTATGGACCTCACTGAAAAAATACTAACCCTAGAGACGATGCATAAGACCGGTTTGGGGGCGGGGATGCAGTCTGACCTGATCAAATGTAGAGATGACTTGAAATCTCTGTTAAATGAGAAGTCTCGTCACCATAGAAATCATTTTAAAAGTATACTGTATGGCCAAGCTAACAAATGTGGACGCCTGTTAGCCAGATTTCTACACCCACGCTGCCAGACCACATACATTCCATCTCTCCAGAGACACTGTGGACAGACAACGTCGGACCCAACGGAAATCCTTGATATAATGCGACGTTATTATCATACATTGTACAATATTAACAGAGATATCCCCCCTCAACCGCCTATGGACCCCCAACCACAAATAGAATCTTACATACATGATACCGCCCTCCCGACACTGGCCGCTGACTTAACAACACCACTGGAAACTGACTTTACGACGGAAGAGGTTGACAAAGTCATTCAGAACACCCCGGCAGGTAAGAGTCCAGGACCGGACGGCTTCTCCCCTCATTTCTACAAGATGTTCCAAGAGCAACTTAAACCCATTATGACGTCGGTCTTTAACTCCATCGCAGGCGACTCCCCGTTTGCCCCACAATCCTTAGAGCCTTTTATTACAGTAATACCGAAGCCAGGGAAAAACTCCACAGTGGTAACCAACTACCACCCAATATCCCTCATTAACATCGACGTAAAACTCTATGCGAAAATTTTGGCTAACCGGTTGGCACCCCTTCTACCTTTAGTTGTTCATTCGGACCAGGTGGGGTTTGTGCGGGGGAGGGAGGCGAGAGACGGCATAGGCAAGACCCTCATCTTGACAGCACATGCCAAATTAAAGCACAAACCGCTGGCTTTGCTGTCGATTGACGCGGAGAAGGCCTTTGACTGTGTACACCGGGGTTTCATGTTCTCGGCCTTACAACAGATAGGCCTGGGGAACCATTTCCTACATAGGATTGCGACTTTGTATTCTGGTCCTTCTGCGAGAGTTAGAGTCAACGGTGCAATGTCAGATTTTATAGCCATTGGGAACGGCACACGTCAGGGCTGCCCTCTATCGCCCCTTTTATACACGGTAGTTATGGAACATTTGGCAGTGGCGATTAGAAAGAACCCCAGTGTGCACGGACTATGGGTAGACCGCGCTCATTATAAGGTCTCTCTTTATGCTGACGACCTCCTGCTGTACGTATCCCAGCCACACATTACTCTCCCGTCGTTGATGGCCGAGTTTCAAAAATATGGTGCATTCAGCAATTTTAAAATTAATTTTCATAAAACTGAAGCCCTTAATATTTCCCTGAGACAGGCAGAACTTGTGAGGACCATTGGGAATTTTCCCTTTCGTTGGAGGTCTGGAGCTATCCAATATTTGGGTGTTCAAATTCCCACCAACATGACTGAACTTTATAAACTAAACTATTTGCCCCTCCTAGAGTCAACTCTGAAACGTTTGAGAGAATACGGACGAAAGAATATCTTGTGGTTTGGTAGAATGAATTCATTTAAGATGGACGTTCTTCCCAGGTTTTTATACTTGTTCCAGGTGGTCCCGATTGTACCACCGAAGGTGTTCTTCCAGACCATTAGATCTGCATTGACCCATTTTATCTGGCAGACCTCTAAGCCCCATCTGAAATATACCACTCTGACTGCCCCGAAGTCCAGAGGCGGAGCGGGCCTCCCTGACCTAGAATTCTACCATCGGGCCTCCATGCTTGTACGTCTATTCGACTGGCAATTCGGCCACTGTTCCAAGCAATGGGTGCAGCTGGAACAGACATCCTTTAACATCCCTCTGCGGCACCTTCCATGGATCCGACGCTATGACTTTGCTGCAGACGACTCTGGGGGGGTCTACAGGTTTCTTGGCACGGGAAACTTTACAGCTCTGGAATCATTTAAAAAATAAAAAGAAATTGATCAGCGCCCTGAACCTGTTGACTCCAATTTTTGGAAACCCAGATTTTCCTCCTGGTCGTCATAGGGACCAATTTTTGGGCTGGCATATTAGTACTGACTTATGCTTGGGACAACTGAGGTCGTTCGTCCGGGGACATATAGTTGACCGCACTTCTCGCCCCCCCATGACACGGTTGGAAGATTTACTTCGGCAACAAGGCCCTCCCTCTCATCTGATCTCTCTTTTGTATAAAGAATTCCACGCTAGTGACCCGGATGTGATCCCGAGCTACATTCGGGTGTGGGAAGAGGAGATGGGATGTGAGTTCTCTGCGGAGGATATTGACAAAGCTTACCTTTTTACACACAAAATGTCCCCGGCTCGGGGCGCACAGGAGAAAAATTTCAAGATTCTGTCCAGATGGTACCTATCCCCTGTCAGACTGAAGTCTATTTTCCCGTCAGTGGATGATGCCTGTTGGCGGTGTGGAACCGAGAGGGGAACTCTATTCCATATATGGTGGCAATGTTCCGCTATACGACCCTTCTGGAAGAAGGTGTTCTCGGCTTATCACAAAATTTCTGGAGATTACGTTCCCCACTCCCCACAGATTGCCATCCTTTCAATTCTTCCGGGACCCATATCTGCTCAGAAACTAAGCCTTCTCCGGTTCTGTATCGCCGCGGCACGGATGGTGATTCCACGCCATTGGCGCACGACGGCACCGCCAACTATGGCGGAATGTGTATCGGAATTCGCAGACATCTTCCGTATGGAGGAGCTGATGGCCGAAATGGAAGGGGACAACATCTGCTTGATTTGTGTGTGGCAACCTTGGATCATGTTCAGGGAAACTACCGATCTATCTCAATTGGTTGAGGAGGCTTCATAGAGGTCGGTGCGGAACTCCGGTGTCCGCTCCCCCCCCCCCCGTCCCTACCCCCTCTTAGGTTTCAAATACATGTTGGGAAATTCTTCTACCCTTACTCTTTCCACCTACCCTCCTTTGTGCTTTTTCTCCCCCTTGTCTCCTTCTTCTTCTTCTAGAGTACACCTCTGTTGAAGTCTGTAAAGATGTTACTATGACTGTTTATAATTATTGTCTCTAACATTTGATCATTACATTCTACCACTGTACCAGATGATATTGAGGATGAAGGCCATCCCTCCAGCTTGATCCTTTGAACATAAGTAATATATAACGAATGTTTATATAGTCAAGTTTGCTAGCCTACAGTACCAATTACTTGAACTGATTCTTGTACATGGTGGTGTATATGAACTCTATACCAATACTCATCCTAATGGGACATTATGTGCCTCTGTTTCAGAAAATGTTAAGGTCATATATGAAGCTGACTATACTGCGACCTTGTACGGAAGGGTGTACAATGTTTGATGTCTTGTATGTTATTTTCGTCTTTCTGTTTTCAATAAAAATAGATTCAACATAAAAAGAGAAAACACAGTAGTTTGACAAAAAATGGCTTCACCCAACCACTAACCATGAGTGGAGAAAAAGTTTTGGTGTTATCATTCATCTTCTCTGAAATAGGACAAGAAAGCAAAAATTCTGCTGGGGTATGTAAACTTTTGAGCACAACTGTACATCTGTATACTCTAGTATTTCTGTCCCAGGTCTCGAGGGGGAGGGGACAGCTTAGGGTATAACAAGAGTACAGTAAGGCACTTGGCCTAAAGTACTGTACCTCACCATAAGAGGTACCTTTGGCAGCAGAGATCGTTTGGGCCCCAGTCCTTAGGACAGTGCAGGGCCCCTTTTTCTAATCACCCTCCTTTCCATACTGAGTCCCCTCTTCAAACTATCCTCTCACACTGTGTCCCCCATATAAGGCCCAATATCTATACTATGCTCCCTCATCACACTCCCTCTCTTTGGTATATATCTCCTCCTGGCTATGTCCTTATACTGTCACCCTAAGCTACCCACCACTACTCATTCTCTTTTCTGTGCCCACTCGCACTCCCCCAATACAATCTCCTCACACTATTCCCCTCAATAGTCTCCTCACATATCTCCCATGCTGTGTCTGCACCCATCCCATCACCCTTGCTCCCTACACTGTGTTCGCATACATTCTTACCCTTGCTCCTGATAGTGTCCGCACTCACCTTACTGTGTTTGCATCCATGGTCCCCTCAAATTTATCCTGCTTCACCCTTCCCCTACTGATATTGTGTCCGAGCTCATCCCTTCCTCATTCCCCAAACTGTATCCTCAAATCTTATTTCTTCTCCTCCCACCCCCTAAACTGTGTCCTCAAATCCTAATTCTTCTCCACCACCACCCAAACTGTCCTCAAATCCTATTTCTTCTCCCCCACCCCCCAAACTGTGTCCTTAAATCCTATTCCATCTCCCCTCACCCCCAAAACTGTGTCCTCAAATCTTATTTCTTCTGTAACCCCAAACTGTGTCCTTAAATCCTATTTCTTCTGCCCCCACCCCCATTACAACAAATCTTTGGTATCTTCAGCTCCACTGGCACACCTATCGCCATTCGCGCCTCTGCAGTGCCAGTGAGTGATGTCAGTGGCATGATCACATAACCAGATCAAGCTGCTGACGTCTCCTTGACCCGGCGTTCAGAACCTCAGTTGTACTCGTGCCTGAATGATGTGAGTACAATTGAACACTGGGAGTCGGCGCTCTGCACTTTCTGTGAGCATGATGTCAGGTCCGCCCCTGCTGGCTGCCCCCGGGGCGGATGCCCCACGGCTTCCCCTGGATATGCCTCTGATAAGGAACACCTCATACATAACTAGAGAGGATATTATGTAATAGAGTAGTTTCCAATAATAATGTCCATCATCCTGGTCCCCTTTCTGGAGAATATCCTCCATTCTGGCCCCCTTCTTGGTATAATATGCCCCATCCTAGTCCCTTTCTTGGTATGATGTGTCCTATCATGGTTCCTTTCCTGGTATAATGTGTCCTTTCCTGGGATAATATGCCTCATCCTGGTAAAATGTCCATCCCGGTATATATGTGCCCCCATATCCTGGTATACATGTCCCCCATTGTGGTAGTGTAAGGAGGAAGACCGAGCTGCCGGTGCCTGCATTGAACCGGGTCCGGAACTGTCAAGGCTGCGTCCCATGTTGCCCGGGGGATGGAATAGGGGACCGGACAATCCCCGTGACTTGGGAAGAGGGGGCGTGTTTAAAGGGAAGTCACAGCTGAAAGCGCTCTGCTCTGTGACTGACAGCTTGTGCAGAAGGCGCTTGACGTCAGTGCTGGCTCCGGTTGCTAGGGGCAACCCATTTGGCAATCGAGCTGTGAAGGTTAAAAAAAAAATAGTCCTAGCGATCCGCCGAGGCCCCGCCTGCAGCCGTGACGTCAGTGGATGTGAACCCTGAGCATGCAGCGCTGTGCAGGCAGCGGCTGGTAGAGCTGCATTCTGGGCTTCCTTCTGGTGTGCACAGAGCGTCGCTTCCTCCTGGACAATGCGTGCTAGCACCTGAGCGGAGCTCGTAGCTGCAGCCTCATCTCCCCCTGGACTGCCAGCTGGTGCGGTAGGAAGGACATCATGACGTGATGTCAGAGAAGGGCAGCGCTAACTGCGCATGCCCAATAGAAGATATTACAGCCAGGCATTTGAAATGAACGCTGAGGAGACGGAGAAAAGACACAAGGAGGACATGAATGATGGATGCGAGACGTCGGTGTCAGAGGGGGAAAAACCTGCCCCCCTGTCAAATATCAGGTATGTCTGACCAATTTTAAAAACTATTATTTCTGCGGTGGAAGGTACCCTAAATAAGAGCCACTTTGACAGAATGCAGCATTAGTGCTGCGCAAGGTAGCTCTTTTACTTAAAAACGCCTGAGGGGGGTGACAGGCTCCCTTTAACCCTTTTTTCACTGCTTATTAACTCCCTAGGTGGAGACTATCTTTACCTTTACTTCTTTACTGTTAAAATAAATATTGTTATACTGTATTGCTCTGCAATCCCTGCATACTGTATCCCAGCTCCTGTTTACAGTATAATCATACCTCCCAACTTTTGAAGAAGGGAAAGAGGGACAAAGTCTGCAATTTTAGACCACGCCCCCGACCATGCCCACTTCACAACTAGTCACACCCATGTCCATGTCTGACCACACCCATTTAGCACTGCTGATCACACTGACTGGTACTGAGGGCACAGTGGCTGGTACTGTGGGCACACTGACTGGTACTAAGGAAAAGAAAGAAAGAAAACCGAGAAAAAAGAAAACAAAGAGAGAGAGAACAGCGAGAAGAGGGGAAAGAAAGAACAGAGAGTGAAAGAGAATGAAAAGAGAGAAAGAAAGGGGAAAGAAAGAAAGAACTGAGAAAAATAAAGAAGGGAAATAAAGAAAACAGAGAAAAAGAAAGAGAAAGAAGGAAAGAGAACACAGAGAAAGAGGGGACAGAAAAAAAGAACAGAGAAAGAAAGAACAGAGAAAGAAAGAGGGGAAAGAGAACAGTTAGAAAGAACAAAGAGAGCGAAAGAAAGAACAAACAGAGCGAAAGGAAGAACAGAGAGGGAGAAAGAACAGAGAGCGAAATTAAGAACCGAGAGAGAGAAAAAAGGGGAAAGAAAGAACAGTGAGAAAGAAAGAGGGGAAATAAAAAAAATGGAGGGAGAGCGAAAGAAAGAGGGGAAAGAAAGAACAGAGAGAAAGAAAGAGGGGAAAGAGAACAGAGTGAGAAAGAAAGAGGGGACAGAAAAAAAGAACAGGGAGAGCGAAAGAAAGAGGGGAAAGAGAGAAATAAAGAAATAGAAAGAAAGAGGGGAAAGAAAGAACAGAGAGCGAGAGGGAAAGAAAGAACAGAGAGAAAGAAAGGGGAAAGAAAGAAAACAGAGAAAGAAAGAAGGGAAAGAAAGGGCAGAGCGAGAGAGAAAGGGTAAAGAAAGAACAGAGAGAAAGAGGGGACAGAAAAAAAGAACAGAGAAAGAAAGAGGCGAAAGAATAGAGAGAAAGAAAGAGATAGAAAGAAAGAACAGAGATAATGAAAGAAAGAACAGAGCGATAGAGAGAAAGAAAGAGGGGAAAGAAAACAGAGAGAGAGAAAGAAACAAACAAAAATAAAGAAAGAACAGAGAGACAAAGAAAGAAAGAGGGGAAAGAAAGAACAGAGAGGTCGAGAGAAAGAAAGAGGGGAAAGAAAGAACAGAGAGAGACAGAGAAAGAACAGAGAGAAAGAAAAGTAAAGAAAGAAAGAACAGAGAGAAAGAAAGAGAGGAAAAAGAAAGAACAGAGAGAGAAAAAAAGAAAGATTAGAGAGAACAGAGAGAGATAAAGAGGGGGAAAGACAGAACAGAGAATGAGAAAGAAATAGAGAGAAAGAAAGAAAGATTCTATAAAGATACTATAGCAGCCCGGCTCCCATTGTAATGCCCACCTGAGCATCCCGATGCAGGACATATCATGATCCGCTCACATGGCCGGCATCCCCGATTCCAAGGCGATCCTGCTGTCCGCGCTGTCGGAGGAGGACATGGTGATGGATCTGAAGCATCCCTGGTTCCGTCACAATCTCCTCATGAAATTACCTCATTTTCGGTCAGCTTCCAGCACATCACTTCTGGTGGACCGTCATGTGCGAGTTTTAAAGTGCTCCTTGGGGCTCCACCGTGTACTCCTGTGTCTGCGGGAAAAGCCTTCTTTGTATGCCTCGTCCACACTTGGCTCCGCTCCGTACTTCCCGTACACATATGGCTCCACTCTGTACACACACGGCTCCGCTCCGTACACCAAGTACACACACGACTCCGCTCCGTACACCTCATACACACGCGGCTCCGCTCGGTACATCTCGTACATGCGTGGCTCCGCTCCGTACACACGCGACTCCTCCCCTCCTTTGACCTCATCACAGGTCCTGTGTGCACAGCCACAGAACAGCCCAGCCACATCATTGCAGGCTGCGGTGGGTCTCTGAGAGGGTGAGGATGGGGTTGGTGCATGGGGGGGCATGGCGGCTCAGTGCAATGCGGGGAAAAATAGCGTCCCGGGCGGGACGCGGGTGGGGGGTGTCAAAAACGGGACTGTCCCGCGAGAATCTGGACGGTTGGGAGCTATGGTATAATGGTCCCATCCTAGTTTAGTGGGCATCATCCTGGTATAATGGGCCCCATTCTGGTAAATATGTACCCCATTATGTATGCCCCCATCCTGCTATGTGCTGTTTTGTAGTGCATAGAAAAAAGTTTCTACTCACGTTCTTACATGCTCGCATGCCACATGGTGTCCTCTTTTACAGCTGGCGAGGAGACAAGTGACTTCTGCTCCCCAGTCCTGGTCATTCCGACGTCAGCTGCTGGCCTCCAATTAGTTGGTGGCATCTATTGCAGAGCAGGAAGCCAGCGGGTTCCCTGCACCACAATACATTTAATCTGAATGTGCGTCCTTTTCCCTCCTGGTCCCGGAGCAGATGCACCAGCAATATGCCTGCCCCTGGGCTAGACAACCTGCTGCATTAAACGATTGCTAATTGTCTACATATTTGTCAGTTGGCAATCGTTCAATAGCTGTGTAGTCATGCAGACTGCATTTCCCTTAGGTACAGATTGATGAGTAATAAATCATTCTGGGCACATAGACTGTCATTGCTCTTAACAGCACATTACCTGTTCATACCAGATGATGTGCTGCCGAGAACGATGACTTTTTAATCAAGCCAAAAGATCATTTTGGTTTGCTTGTTCCTTGGGTGATCTGAAGCCTGTTTACACTGCACGATTATTGGGAAACGACCATTTCTAGGAATTTACACATCTTGACTTCTTCCCAATAACCGTGCAGGGTATTCCCTAACTTGTAGCCTGGATTCCCATAAAATTGGTTCTAGACTGTGTGACTGTAATGATGAACATTAGATTGTGAGCCAAACTAGGAGGACATATATAGAATATAACGATATGTATAGTATATGGAATAGGAAATCAACTATTTATTCAGCTCTCACCTGCACTCAGGAATATAACTTCTCTGGGTACCAAACAGTTTTTCTCTTCTTTATTGAAGTTCAGTAGCTGACCAGAAAAAGAAAACAAAACATAAACCGCCTATTGTTCTCATTTGCTCATATAAAACAAATCTGTTCCAGGAAGGATCCATCTTTATTGTCGTTAGCGCTTATCTCTTCTCTGCAGAGGTTCACTTAACGGCAAAGGACTTTGACACTAGAATATAGAAAAAAAATCGGCATAGCTACTTCCTTCATACCCTTCAAACACATATCTAGCAGGTTTAAAATAAAAATAAAGGATGAGTATATGCCGCAAGTTATACTAATTTTTAAGATCAATCATGTTCAGATTCCTTGTTTGTCACGGTTATGGAGTATGGTGCAGGAAGGCAGAGTCCTATGGCTCTGTACTATAGAGTCGTAGGCACTCAGTGTGCTATTGTGTGGTCAATAATTGAAAGGTCTATGAGAGTCCTACAGAAGTGACTAATTCATATTATGGTTAATGGGCTGTCCTACTGACACACAATACGGAGCAAAAAAAAAGTTCCTGTGCTAAGACAATTCTGTAAAGTGCCCCTGCTATGTACTGTGTAATGACTGTACTGGAACATGGTCTGCACATACCACATCTCCTAGCCAGGGGAGGAAGTATAAGTCACATATGATAAGTGAGTATTCAGTTGAAACATCAAGGGTTCGCAGTAGCAGCTTTCAGAGGTAACACATTTCTCTGTTTGTTTTATCACAGGGGTGAGTGTGCAGGGACTCTCAGCACTGAAGTGTCCAAAAATTGTTTTAAATTGTGAAAGACAAAGAGCTAAGATCTTCACTTGCGTAACTGTAATGTTCTCCATTTCTATATTATAGGTCAGATACTCATCCAGATGGCTGATAACTGTAAAAATGCAAGTTCTGGGCTTCAGTTAGTGGTAAGGAATTTTAAATATAATGTTTATAGTATATAACCTTTATAATTGTTTAAGGCATTTATTAACCCATATAGCAACTCTTTCAGCAAAACCAAATTGTGCATTTTTGTTTTTATCAATTTATTTATTTCTAACCCTAGAGGTCACTACCGTTTTTCCATGTTAAATAACCTTTTCATACAGTAACCTAATACAGCATTATAGTTCATCTTTATATTGTTTCAATAGGAGCTGATCTGCAGTACTCAAGAACGGCCATTATCTATTTACCCACGCTCTTACAGTTTCATACACTGTTAACATCTAGCTGGTACTGCAAGCAGCTGATTTAGTGGGGGTGACGAATATTGGCCCCCCACTGATCTGATATTGATGACGTATCTTAAAAGGAATCTGTCGGTAGGTTTTTGCTGGGTAGTCTGAGAGCAGCATGATGTAGAGGCTGAGACCCTGATTCCAGCGATGTGTCACTTACTGGACTGCTTGAAGTCATTTTGATACAATTACTGGTTTCTCTGCTGTGGATCTAGCAGTGCTCAGAGTGCTGAGCTGTGTATAACTCCACCCACATCACTAATTGGCAGCTTTCTGTATACTCTGTATATTGACAGCTGCTAGTCAGTGAAGGTGGCGGGATTACACAGAGCAGAATGACTAGGAGGCACAAGACACTTAGTCCTGTAGTGATAATGTCCTGCTGATAAATCATTTTATTGAAACAACAACACCCAGCCAAGTAAGTGACACAATACTTGAATTAGATTTTCAGCCCCTACATCATGCAGCACTCAGATTACATAGCAAAAACCCACTGACAGATTTCCATTAAGAAAATGAACAACCACTTGAATTTTGTGACAAACCAGAACAAGGGTATTTGGGCACAAATCCAGTTTAGCTGCTGTATGGTACAAAAGTCACTGGTGGATACCATTCATTTTCTTACAAAATAGGAAAAACAAAAAAATATATATATTTGGGCAGATTTATCTAAATTGGGAGCACTGTCTGTGTCGTTCATAGCAAGCAAATCTTTCAATCAAAAGAAGCTTTAGAAATCAAAGCTGAGCTGTGACTGTTGCTCTGGGACAAAAAGACAGTTTTACTGTTAGATAATTGTAATAAATCTGGCACAGTGTCTTCTTCACTCTACAAGGACAGCTGAAAAACCTCTACAGTATTAAAGGGAACCTGTCATCATGAATATGCTGTTTAATCTGCAGGCACCATGTTACAGAGCAGTGGGAGCGGAGCAGATTGATGCATAAATTTGGGAGAAATGATTCAGTATAACCTGTGCTTTCATCATTAAGACCTCTGCTCTTTTTTTTTTATCTAGTGGGGTGCTATCAGTGACTGACAGCTATCATTCTATGTGAATGTGGGGGGTGGTATGGTACCTCTACTTCTCTTGCTACTCATCCCCACATGTGTGTTCTAATACATACTGCAAAAGTGTTGTGCATGTGAGTGAATGTTGTGACAGGACTGTCACTAGGTGGCAGCAGAATAAGGCACTAGAAGGGGAGCAGTGGTAGACTACAAGCAGGTATGGGTTAACTTGTAGGAAGGAGCAAGAAGATAAGGGAACAGCAGCAGGAAGTCAGGGCGGCCATGCCTAGGGCATGGAGCAAATAGAAGTGATGTAGCAGTGAGAGAGAACACACAAATAGCCTTGGGGATGAATATTGATGAGGCAATGAGGGACCCCAAGCTAAGCAGCGTGCGAGTGGTCACCATCTATTGAAGTAACCATTCCAAAGGGGATCCGGGGCTAACGACCAGGACAGAGCTGAGCGCGCCTTTTACCTTTTTCCAATGGAAACCAGACAAGGGGAATGGGAGGAAGGTGGTGGACCTAGGGGCACGGACGCTCCGTAGAGGAAAAGCAGCACTACAGAAACAGTGTGGACCAGAGATGGTGTAAACGCGCTCAGACAAGAGGCCATTACACGTTGAGTCAAGGGTCCACGTGTCCGGCAGCCTGAGACCAAGACTGGGTCAAGACAGAGAGCAGACTGGTGTACAAGAAGAGAGTCAGTAGCTGAGGACTGAGAAGAGGCTGTGGAGAAGGGGTAGAATTCATAACCGAGTAGCACAGCTTCCCAGGACAAGATTAGAGGTTCGGCAACTAGGACAGAGTGTGTGCTGAATGTGAAGGACTGCTTGCTGCTTATAATCTGTGCCTGAAAATATTGATACTGCTAAACCTTCCTGTAATCTGTGCCTGAAGACATCTATTCTGCAAGTAAACATTTCCATTAGAAAATGCATTGGATGTGTCATTGTCTTTCTCTTTGCCGCTCTCGGAAGGAGAAGTGACCATGGAACAGCGGTAATCAACTGTATAGCAGTACCGGGACTTTATCTTTTCATGTACAAGGGGCCGGGGTGCTCTCTGACTTGCTTAGTGAACTCTCCCACGACTACCACCCCGTGCCACCTTGTTACACACATTTATACATAGAAAGCTATCAGTCACTGATATGGCCGCCCACAGGACTGAAAATCCCAGAGGTTTACATGATGAAAACACAGGTTATACTGAATCTTTTCTCCCAAAACTATATATCAATCTGCTCCGCTCCTCCGGCTCTATAACATGATGCCTGCAGTTTAGACAGCATTTTCATGGTGACAAATTCTCTTTAAGGTGTCGAAACACAGTCAGCTGATGTACATGCTTGGTCCAGCTAAATACTTTCCATGAAGAGAGCAAGTCACCATTATGCAATCTTTTGTCAGTGGCTTATTTCCAGGGAGGAGAAAAGTATGGAGCCTGACAAATCCCACATGCTATTTCTTATTTCCTACAGCATCAACTGCAGGAGGGTAGTTTTAAAACAACTTTAAAGGGAATGTCACCTCTACAAATGCTACTTTCCTGCACATATAGAGGTAATCTTCTGGTAAATAGCATTTTAATCCTACTTGGCTGTCTTACTGGAGCAGCGGTTACAGGGAGAAAATTAAGTTGTTTTTTTTTCTCCTTGCAGCTGCTGATTTCCAATTATTCGGTAACAGTCTTGGCTCACCACACACAGTGATCATGTTGTAATCACTCCCCAGCAATTTGACAGCCTGCCCTGTACACACAACCTGCACCCACACGGTGTAGAGCAAGCTATCAGTCAGTCTGCTGTGGAGTGATCACAGCACGCGAACTATGTGTAATGAGTGGTAACTGTAAGTGCCCCTACACCGCCCTCATGACTGGACATGAGCAGCTGCAGGGAGAATGCACAGTCTATATAAAAAGTGTAAACACCCTTGTTAAAATGCCAAGTTTTTGTCATGTTAAAAAAAATCATACCAAGAAGATTCATTTTTTCCACCTTTAAGGTCACCTATAATCTGTACAATCCAATAGAAAAATACACTGAAATAATTTCGGGTGGAAAAAGAAAACTAAGAACCAAAATAATGTGGTTGCATAAATATGCATACCCTTAAACTAATAGATTGTTGAAGTATCTATGACAGAATTCAGTATTTTTGAGTAGGAGTTTATCAGGAAGGAGCATCAAGGATTGGCAATCTTTGCCCACTCTTCCTTGCAGTAGCGCTCCAAATCTGTCAGATTGCAAGGGAATTTCCTGTGCACAGCCCCCTCTTCACGATTTTTCAATTGGATCTGGCTTGGGCTCAGGCAGCCTGGCCATTCCAAAACTCTGATCTTCTGGAAAAGCCATTGTTTTGTTAATTTGGAGGTATGGGTAGGGTCGTTGTCATGATGAAAAGTTACATTTCTCTTCATCTTCAGCTTTTAAGCAGAGGAGTAAAGGTTTTGTTTAAAAATTGACTGATATTTGTAACTGTTCATAATTCCCTTCACCTTGACTAAAGCCCCAAAACCAGCTACTGAAAAACAGCCTCAAAGCAATAATGATGCCTCCACCATGCTTCACTTTGATTAGTGTAATTTTGGTGATGTGCAGTATTGGCTTAGCGCCATGCTTATCTTTTGAAATTATGGTCAAAAAGTTTATCCTTGGTCTCATCAGTCCATAACAAGTTTTACCCACACAATTTTGGCAGATTTGATGTAGATTTTGGAAAATCATGGCCGGGCTTGGATGTTTTTCTTTGTAAGAAAGGCTTTCCTGTTGCCCTGTAGTCCAGGCCAGACATATGAAGAATATGGTATAGATTGTTGACACATGCAGAACACAACCTGTACTAGCCACAGATTCCTGTAGCTTGTTTAATGTTGCTGTAGAATTCTTGGCAGCCTCCTGGACCAATTTCCTTCTTGTCTTTTCAATAATTTTTGAGGGACAGCTAGTTTCAGGCAATATCACTATTGTACCAAATTTATGCCATTTTTATTACAATTTTCAATCATATATCAAATGCCTTGGTACCGTAATTTTTTTGCAACCTTCTCCTGACTGATAACTTTGTGCTATGAGATCCCTCTGCTGTGTTGTAAACTACTTATGGACCATGGCTTTTGCTGTAAAATTCAACTAAGTAAATGTCAATCAGAATAACTGTAAATGGTGTTAGTGATGTACTGACCACTATTTAACCTGTGTGTACATGTGATTGGAACATTCTGAACACGACCACATCCCAAATTATAAGCGGGTGTTCACACTTATTCAACCTCATTATTTTAGTTTTCTTATCCCCCCCCCATGAAAATGATATCAGTTTGTTTCTAAATGGATTTGTGCAGTTTATGGGTGGAATAAGTTCTGAAATTATTCCTCTTGCTAGGATTCTTTTACATGACAAAAAACTAGCATTTTAACAGGGGTGTGTAGACTTTTTATATCCACTGTACCTTCATTTTTTTCTCGAGTAACACAACCTTATAGGCTTTTACGCTATCTACATGCAGATTATCCTTATATCTGCAGGTAAGTAGCATTTCTGGAGGTGACAGTATCATATTTAAATGGTCTTACTGCCAGCCATTGAACTCAGTTATTACAATTCCATGGACTTTTGAGCCAGAATAATTTGTGAATATTTTACAGGTTCAGACCTTACATGGTGAGATTGTCCAACAAATGGGCAAGAACACAAAGCTGGATATGCAGTTTATAAGAGTGAGTAGCATTTATAATATATATTCCGGTTTATTCCTCCTTTATATGTTCTGTCACCAGTTTCATGTATTTACCCCAAAGCATTCTGAATATTTAACCAATACTGGACAACCCCACATTAATGGACCCAGGAAGATGAACAACAAATAATCGGTGCTCACCTCCAAAACTGGTGTTATACTGTTTCTTTCGGCTAAGACAAAATGTGAATGCTGCAGCCAATCAGAGGAGACTGATGGTCCTGCCATATGTTGATGCTAAGGAACCTGTTAGAGATACAACAGTTTTTACCTCCCTTGGGCTGTTAATAAAAAGTTGTCTAATACTGCGTGACCCCTTTAAAAGGGAATCTGTCACCAGGTTTTTGGCATGTATTCTAAGAGAAGCATAATGTAGTGATAGAGACCATAATCTAGTGATATGTCACTTGCTGCGCTGCTTGATGTAGTTGTGATACAATCACTGTTTTATTAGCAGGAGATTATCACTAGAGGACCAATAAACCAGCTGCCATTTAGTCCAATCACGCCCCCACCACTGATTGGCTGCTTTCTGCCTATGCACAGTATACATAAAAAGCAGCCAATTGGTGGTGTGGGCTGGGTTATATAAAGCTCAGGATTCATTAACTGGTAAATTTGCATCAGATGAAACAAGTGATTTTTTTTCAAAACAACTGCAAGCAGTCCAATAATCAGGATCAGAGTCTCTGCCCCCTCTTAGCTGGGGTAACAAAAACTTGGAGACCGATTCCCTTTAAAGGTATTTTCCATATTAGAAAATGCCTACTTGTTAGAAAGGTCCTCAATAAGCAGATCATATTATCTTCCTTTTAGGCTCCCAAAAGATTAGCGGTAATCAGTGGGTCGCCTGACAGTTTAATTTCCCTGCAACGCCTCCACAGGGGAAATGAAGACCGATTACACAGTCACAGTTCAAATTACATGTTATCACTCTGTAAAATTCTCACCATTCATAAGAGATAGGGATCCTGAATATGAAAGGATATATATATATATATAACACAAGGAGTTCCCTTAATGGACAATCCCTTTAGAAGAAAACCTGCTTGAATGTAAGGGGACTATTGTACCCACATTATCTTATGATACTTCAGTTATCCATATCTTTCCATATAGAAATTCAGTGCAAACATTGTAACTTTGACTGTGTTCCCCCAATAGTCAGCTATCTATATGTATTTTGTATAAGGAGACAGTGGGAGTTGCCTCCATGATGTGCTGGCAACTCCCTGCAGCTGATCCTGCTCTTCCAGAATTGCTTGTAGTAAAGAGATATCAGTTTATTACTCGTATGGATATTGTCTTTGGTATTTAATTTTCCATTCTTACATAGGACAGCCAAAACCGTTATGAAATGGAGTATCGCCAGAGAGCAAGCACCCTCGATAAATGCATGCAAGATGCTTGGAAAATGGAGAGACAAAGGGACCGTAACCTGCAAAGTATGAAAGTAAGGACAAGACACAAGTCTTAGGCCTGTTTCACACTTGCTTTTTTTTGCAGCGCGTTTTTCCCGCAAAAAAACGCATTGAAAAACGCATACAAAAGCATACAACTGCTGCGTTTTTTTCAAGCATTTTTATGAGCATGCATGAAAAAAACGCAGCGTTGTTATGCGTTTGTATGCGTTTTTAGTGCGTTTTTACCGCGTTTGCGTTTTTTTCCAACATTAGGTGGCCCCTCACACTAACCCAAACCATGACTTTACTAAACCTAACCCTGACCCTAACCCTAACCCTAACCCTGACTCTAACCCTTAACCAAACCATACTTAACCCTAACCCTGACCCTAACCCTTAACCAAACCATACTTAACCCAAACCCTAACTAACCTTAACCCTAACCCTGACCCTAACCCTTAACCAAACCATACTTAACCCTAACCCTGACCCTAACCCTTAACCAAACCATACTTAACCCTAACCCTAACCCTGACCCTAACCCTGACCCTAACCCTAACCCTAACCCTTAACCAAACCATACTTAACCCTAACCCTGACCCTAACCCTTAACCAAACCATACTTAACCTTAACCCTGACCCTAACCCTAACCCTGACCCTAACCCTTAACCAAACCATACATAACCCTAACCCTGACCCTAACCCTAACCCTGACCCTAACCCTTAACCAAACCATACTTAACCCTAACCCTAACCCTGACCCTAACCCTTAACCAAACCATACTTAACCCTGACCCTAACCCTAACCCTGACCCTAACCCTTAACCAAACCATACTTAACCCTAACCCTGACCCTAACCCTAACCCTGACCCTAACCCTAAACCCCCTTAACTAACCCTAACTTTACCCAAACCCCTAAATTCCATTGTCTAAACTAATGGTAAAAAAAAAACGCATGTGCAAAAAAACGCATACATAAGCATGCCAATGCGCACATATGCTCACCATAGACTTATAATGGGTGTCTTGCTGTAAAAAAACGCATTGCGCGCGCATGCGTTTTTTTGAGGCAAATCGGACGCACAAAAAATGCAACAAGTTGCATTTTGTGCGCCCGAGCGCATACCGCAAAAAAACGCATGCGCGGTAAAACGCGTACAAACGCATGTGTATGCGCACATAAGCGCATCCCATGCAAAGTATAGGAAAAAAAAACGCATGCGCTATTTAGCGCTAAATTACCGCGAAAAAAAACGCAAATGTGAAACCAGCCTTAATTCCAACACTAGTGGAATCTGTTAACACTTCTATGTGACCAAATCCGACGATGTTGAGTTGCGTTGCCGAAATAAAGATCCTAGTATACATTGAGTGGTTTTTATTCCACAATGCGTTTCGACGCCTGACTGGGGTCTTTCTCAAGTGTAAAAACCAACTGTACGGTCCCGTGTCGAAACGCGTTGTGGAATAAAAATTGCTCACTCTATAATTGGCAATAGCGTCTTTTTTTTGGGAACGCAGCCCACTACCATGCATTCTCCAACTTGGTAAAATTTCCTGGAGCATTTCATCCTCCAAGCATGGGGCAGCAGCAGTTGATATCATACCTTTATTATAGGAGTTGTGCCTCACACAACTCGCTCAGGTGAGCATTTTCCCTTGAATTCTATTGTTCTTTAATAGGTATCACCCTACAGTCTTGGGCGCTCTTTTCCCTCTGCTTTTCTTGCTCAGCACTTCTATATGGGCATTATTGTGGGAACATTGCCATCATAGCTACATTGCAGTGCCAGCATATTGATTATCTGGGGCTGAAATAATGATAGATGCCATGTGAGATTATAGAGATTTCTTGGTGCTATCACACCCTTTACTCTTCTGGAAAAGTTTCCACTAGATTTCATGCCATGGTGAGATCAGTGTGACCTCTGGATCTGCCATTTCAGACATGGAGGATACTGAGAAACTGGCTGCCTTGACACCTAGTGAGAGGTTGGTAATTCTCAGTTGTCAACTTATTAATTCATTGCTAGTAAAAATAACAAAAAAAGATACAACAGGGAGTTATAACACAATGATGCTCTAGAATTGTGATATTATAGAGCAAGGATGGAGAACCTCAGGCCGCTGGCTGTTTACATCCCTCGACCTTTTATCCGTCTCCCGCAATGAAAGATTGCGTCCTGACACCAGTGCCAATTTGTACGGCCCCCCGAAGGATGGTATAAATATAAAAATGGTCCTTTGCAGAAAAAATGATTCTCCACCCCTGTTATAGGGAATAGTTTTTTTTTTTTTTTTACTAAAACAGACATATCAGGAGTAGTTACAGATCCTATATAAAGGGCTTCACTAATGTGCCAGAATGCAATAACTGCTGGATCGATTTATTTTTCCTAACTGGGCTAATTATCTTGAGTACACAGTTACTTCTGAGGTTTCATTGTTTTATATCCCAATGATTATTTATTGACACATTATTGTTACAAAATAAAAAAAAAATTAGTAAGATTGTTATAAAGTTGAGGATTTATCAATTTTGGTAGTAGAATTCTTCATGGTCACTCCATCTACCGTACTTATGAGTGGAGGTGGTCTCTTTTGGATGTTGAATCCCGTAGCCTGCTATATTAATGGTAACTTCCTTGATGGTTTGCTCCTTCATCTTTTGCAGGAAAAAAAATGAAAGCTGATTTGGTCTTTTATCTCTTGTAGGAAAAAGTGAACATGTTGCATTCCGACATGCTTTCATTTGTGAGAGAGAGTCAGCAAGCAGCAGAACTGGAGGAGAAACGAAGATACCGGTTTCTGGCTGAACGACAATGGCTTCTGTGCAATACCTTTGTACAATATCACAATCGGGTATGAAGTTTCCCCTTACACATTATATGTTTCTCTTAAAACTTTATTGCATAAATCAACTTACCTGATAGATTTGACTGTTGAAGATAGAGAACTGCAGGAGATCAAGAACGTGATCATTTATACTTTCAGCACAAAAAGGTTATCAAACCAAGTAGTGGTTCAAAATGACAGAACTGTATGGCAGGTATGGAAAAAATGCTGTAAAGTAAGAAAGCTTTCAAAAATAGAGGTGTGAATAGTTTATTTTTTATCAATTAACAAAATGCAAAATAAATGAACAAAATAAATGAACAAAAGAGAAGTCTAAATCAAATCAATATTTGGTGTGACCACCCATTGCCGTCAAAACGGCATCAAATCATCAATTCTCCTAGTAGCAATTGGACAAAGTCAGAGATTTTGTAGTATTTTAGTGAGGCTTATGCTTTATTTTCATGTGGGGTAGTTATACTACAACAGCAAGGTATCTCCCAGGTAAAGGTATCAAAGCAGGCTGGGGTTTCTACATGTGCTGTTCAAGCTCTGTTGAAGAAACATCAAGAAACAAGCATTGTTGAGGACCGTTACTTGATATGTGATCGGTGGAACAGCTCCTGGAGTGTCTGAAAATTGCTACTGGTGCCCATCCTTCAGGCTGACTGAAATAGCAAATCGCAGGGATCATGGGTGGGGGAGCAGGGGCGGTGGCGACCTCATCATCGCCTGAGTGGCACTCACGCAGGTCAAGGCCCCTGATGAGATTTTCTCCTGGCGGGAGCCTGTGCAGGAGCCCATCCAGTTTGGGTGTCATGCACAATAGCTAAGTCCCTGCCTGGGAGGAATCCAGGCACGCGGCTGTGTCCTGGGTCAGCTAGTAGGCCTCTGTTCACTGTGAGGGCAGGGTCTACTGTGGCCAGTACTCCACCTATAATTTAACAGCGGGTTGTTGCAGTGATGCTCCAGTCGGGCAGCCGCTCTTTCTCCTTTAGAGGATGCCCACTTGATCCAAGCCTTCAATGGCTTGGACAGAGGGCTGTTTTTAGTTGGGCCATCGTTTCAGCTGCAGCGCGCTGGTCTACTACCTCCTCTACACAACCTTTCATGGGCATTTTGTGACCTTATGGGTCCCAGGCAAATGGTCCACCCCTACCATCTCCAGGGATCTTCCACTGCACACAAGATACATCAAGGAGAGCTATCGGGGGACCGAAGGTGAGGACAGTCGTTTGGATATGGGATTTCCATTTGGTGGGATCACAGCTTCTGCACAGCCTGGTGAGCATTACTCCATGTCTTGTCCGTTTCCCTCTATTTTAGTGTTTCGAAGTGTGGAGTGTAACCAGTGAACGGGTTTAATGGGTGTTTTACTGGTGGTTGGGTTTATGGGAAATAGAGACAATATAGCTGGGGACAGGATTAGGGACTTGTTGGTGAGTATCAAGGACCGTTTAACTCATTTTGAGTGTGGTAGGCAAACTCCAGCACATTTAGCTGCTTATATCAATCCAATCTTCAGCATACAAACTGAAGTGCAAAGTAGTCTCGGTGGGGGTACGAAGGTTTCTGTCCCGGTGCCAGTTGGATGATAAGGCATGTGGCGAAGTGAATGTTTGCTTTGAAAGTCCCCTAGGTGTCAATCTTAAAAAGGAAATAAGAGAAAAGGTTTGGAAGCAAGAATACATCAACATTTTTTTTAACTTTTACCATTCAAAAAAAAATCTATTTAGATAAGGGTAATAAGGAGAATAGCAGAAAAGGAGGAAGCTTGATTCCTCAGACATTCACTAACTAGTTTCAGGTGTTTGCGATTTTAGCTAGTGTTATCGGCAAAAAGGCACATGAGAATTGATCTCTTCCCTTTTGTTACATGAATTACATTGGTGAGGCTTACAGGGTGTATGGGGAACAGGCGTGGCTAAGATACGACAAACAGTTTCCTCAGAGAAAAGCCATTCGTCCAATTATATCATGGGACTAAAAAGATATCGGCCTGTGGCTGTGCGTGATGGTCCCACCTAAATATGGGCATTCCTTTTAAGGGGGTCATTTTCACTGGCCTTTCTCCCAGGAAGTCAGGGATTGGGAACTCAGTCTGGACAACTGGTATCTCAAAAGTCGGGATTGCGTTGGTAATTTACCATTAAAGCCAGTGAAAATTCACCTCTGCTACTAATGCTTGCTCTGAACATGGTGATAAAAGAGGAGAAAGGGACAGACACCCAGCAATAAGGCCATATGCAGATGTTGAGTATTTGGTGAGTTTTTTACATCAGTATTTGTAAGATAAAACCTGGAGTGAAACAGTCAGCGCAAAATGCAGGATAGGAAAAAAAGTGGTCATAAAAAAGGTTCTTAAATAGAGAAAACTGCACTTGTTATTCAGGTGTTCGGCGTCTAACAGGTCACCTGATTCAAAAGGATGTCAAAGTTCATTGCTTGAACACATGAATTTTGAATCAGGTGACCTGTTAGACGCCGAACACCTGAATGTCAAGTGTACTGTTTTTTTCTATTTAAGAACCTTTTCATGATACTTGCATGTGGTTTTTATCCTGAGGAAGGAGTTCTGTGAAACTTCAAAACGCGTCAAATAAAGACCACTGTAATAATAATTGTTCATAGTGATTCGCAGCGCGGATTGTCTGACCACTTTTTTTCCTATCCTGCATCTTCTACGTCGGTTTCTCGTGGATCTGTGGTTTCTGCAGCAGCGAATCCTCCATGGTTATTACAAGCTCCATCTGGTGAGTGTATTATTTTTAAATTGATATACCCACACTGGATAATGCACTATTGCGCTATTTCTCTTCAATAGTATCCACAGTCTCCACAGTCAGAGGAAAAGTATAATAAAAATAATAGCAGCAGCATTTCTGCATTTTTATCTCATCCCTGGTATCAGCTTACAAATATTGTGATAAAAAAACGCATCAAAAACGCAGCGTGTGCATGTGGCCTAATTCTCAAGGGAGTGACACGGGTGAAGTTACCGCGATGCTCCCTTATGTAAACAGGTTTACCCATGGTAAAAAAGATTAATTACTCATAGCAGGTGTCAATAATGGTTTTAGAATTCTGCTTCCCCCTTTTAAAATACCATGCTTCATCTCAAACCTATCCTCCGCTTATCAATTTTCAATATTCCTCGGTGGTCTCAGATAAGTTGGGGAAGGAAGTAGCACTGAGCCAAATATCTGGCCCACTTAACTTCCCCCCAAGGTTTTTTCCTTGCAGCCTGGCTAGCTCCACGGTAGGGTTATGGTATGGTTCCTCACCATTATATGAGTCTGTCAGAACATAAAGCGGATTTTCAGTGTGGGGCAGATTTTTTTTTGTTTTTTTTTTAGAGCATTGCAATCATTGTTGATGGTTGAAGTAGTGGATAATTTTTATCTCGATTTATATACAGATGCAGCAGTTCCGGTTTCGAGGCGTGTTTTAAAGGGCAATGGTGTGTGGGTAGGTGGCTTGATGAGTGGTTCAGATTCGATCTGGTTAGGAATATTGCGCTTTTAGAGATTTTCCCATTATTCGTGGCTGTGACAATATACAAACAGCGTTTTCAAAACAAGACGGTACTCTATAATTGTGATAATATGCGGGCAGTATTGGCAATTAATAGCATTTTAACATCATCACCTCCGGTGATTATAACTCTTTGCCAGGCTTGGAATGTCTCTATATAAATGTCAATTGTTCAGAATTTAATTGCTAATTCACACTCTTGTTTTTAAGTGGGAGAATTTTTGGCTTTTTGGCTCCAAATAAGGAAGTCAGTAGTCTGTAATGCTCTCCACAGCTATGGAGCTTGATATTTGATCAGCCAAACCCGTGAATAGGTCGTCTCTTGCCTGTAGCACTTGGGTAGCATATCATTTGGCCTGGCAACTTTGGGATAGTTGTTTAGGATCATATGGTGGAACATTGTCAAAAGAGGATCAGGTAGGAGTATTGTTCTCATGGTTGAGTACTGTAATTAAGCAGTTGAAAAATAGTCTTTGGCTAAGGTTAACCACCTGATTTCAGGTTTGGCTTTTGGTTTTATGTTGTGCAGTCGGAGTGACGTAACAAAGAATTTTTCTGTGAAACAAGCACTAAAAAGTTTTCGGAAGGGCAGAACACAAAAAGACTGCAGGTGTCCTTTTGTCTTTTGACTTGTTCGATTGCCTGGGTAAGGAATTTGCTTCAGTTTGTATTTCAATTCTTGATGGCCTTTTTGATTGGCCTTCTGTTTTGCCTGCTTTCGTGCTTTAAGGGGTCGGAGAATTGGTTGCACCTAGTAAGAAGCAAGTGTGAAGTCTTTTGGTCAGTGACTTTATAGCCACAAATGGGGAGGGTAATTTTGGAATTGGAAATAAGAGACAGACCAAGCAGGAAGAGGTAGGCGGGTAGTTTTAGGCACTGTCCTTGTTAAAGTTATGTGCCCTTTACGAAGTCTAAAACTATATAAGATTCTTAGACCATAGCACGATGGCCCATTGCTGTGCCATGAAGACTGTTCCTTTCTATCGAGTTATCAGATTAATGAAATATATAGGAGATACTTAATGGCTTTGGTGTAGAATTCTTCTTGTTTTGCAGCTCATTCTTTTTATATCAAAGCTACAACGGAATTTGCTGTTTGCGGCTTGCACCCTGAAATTGTTCAGAGCATTGGCCAAAATGAATCTCGGCATTTTTTTCATCATTTGTTAGGCCTCATGGATATCAGAGACAAAGGCACTTGAACTTAACTCATTTTGTGGTGCTGAAAACGAATATGATGCTTAAAGAAAGGAGTTTCAAGGAAGAAGTGGAATTTACAGTATCCAAACATTCCATCTGCAATATGCCCAGTACCACATACAGAACTGCAACCTCAACTGAACCCCATCTTATAACACAAAGTGAACTGAATGCTCTTGTTAGATATTTGGATCTGCCCAAGAGTAAGGCTGAGCTCTTAGGTTCCAGGCTAAAGCAGTGGAATCTCCTAGCGTGCGATGTTCGGATTTCTTTGTTCCGCAGCCCATGATAAAAATCTTGTCCAATAGTTCTTCATGGAGGGTGATCTTCTGGTATGCAACAATATTAACAGTTTAATGGAAGCTCTGAAGATAAGTAGTACTCAAAAAAAAATGGAGGCTCTTCATCGGTTCCTCCAAAACAAGCTTAAAAGCTGTCTTGCTGCATAATGGCAATGCGCTACCTTCAGTTCCAGTTAGTTATGCACTCTACATGAAAGAAACCTAGGACACATGAAAGAGCTGTTGAGGTGCCTGAACCATGACCAACATTTTTGACACCCATTTGTGGTGATTTACAGTGGGGAAAAAAGTATTTAGTCAGCCACCAATTGTGCAAGTTCTCCCACTTAAAAAGATGAGAGAGGCCTGTAATTGACATCATAGGTAGACCACAACTATGAGAGTCAAAATGAGAAAACAAGTCCAGAAAATAACCTTGTCTGATTTGGCAAGATTTATTTTGCAAACTATGGTGGAAAATAAGCTTTTGGTCACAAAAAACTTGTAAGATTTCTGGCTCTCACAGACCTGTAGCTTCTAATTTAAGAGGCTCCTCTGTCCTACACTCATTACCTGTAGTAATGGCACCTGTTTGAACTTGATATCAGTATAAAAGACACCTGTCCATAACCTCAGACAGTCACACTCCAAACTCCACTATGGTGAAGACCTAAGAGCTGTCGAAGGTCACCAGAAACAAAATTGTAGCCCTGCACCAGGCTGAGAAGAATGAATCTGCAATAGACAAGCAGCCTAGTGTGATGAAATCAACAACTGTGGGAGCAATAATAAGAAAATGGAAGTCATACAAGACCACTGATAATCTCCCTCGATCTGGGGCTCCGCGCAAGATCTCACCCCGTGGTGTCAAAATGATCGCAAAAACGGTGAGCAAAAATCCCAGAACTTCACAGAGGGACCTAGTGAATGACCTGCATAGACCTAGGACCACTGTAACAAAAGCTACCATCAGTAACACACTACACTGCCAAGAACTCAGATCCTGCAGTGCCAGACGTGTCCCCCTGCTTAAGCCAGTACATGTCCGGGCCCATCTGAAGTTTGCGAGAGAGCATTTGGATTATCCAGAAGAGTATTGGGAGAATGTCACATGATCTGATGAAGCTAAAGTAGAACTGTTTGGTAGAAACAAAACTCGTCGTGTTTGGAGGAGACAGAATGCTGAGTTGCATCCAAAGAATACCATACCTACTGTGAAGCATACTTTTGGGGCAGTTTCTCTGCAAAGTTACCAGGATGACTGATCCGTGTACATGAAAGAAAGAATGGGGCCATGTATCATGAGATTTTGAGTGCAAACCTCCTTCCATCATCAAGTGCATTAAAGATGAAACGTGGATGGGTCTTTCAGCATGATAATGATCCCAAGCACACCGCCAGGGCAACAAAGGAGTGGCTTCGTAAGGAGCATAGGAAGGTCCTGGAGTGGCCTTGCCAGTCTCCAGATCTCAATCCCATAGAAAACCTTTGGAGGGATTTGAAAGTCCATGTTGTCCAGCGACAGGCCCAAGATATCACTGCTCTAGAGGAGATCTGCATGGAGGAATGGGCCAACATACCACCAACAGTGTGTTTCAACTTTGTGAAGACTTTGGCCTCTTTCACACATCAGGTTTTCGGCGTCAGGCGCGATCCGGCGCTTTTGACTAAAACCGGATCCGGCGAAATGCAATGCCGGATCCAGTTTCCCCCCCATTGACTTGCATTAGAGCCGGATCGAGCCGGATGGCCATGCGTTTCATCCGATTTTCGCCGGATCCGGCAATGTGACGCGATCCGGCGTCTGGAAAAAACGGAGACTGTAATGTTTTTTGTCTCCGGCGAAAAAGCCGGACACGCCGGATCCGGCGTGTCCGGCTTTTTCATACAATGAAAGCCTATGAGCGCCGCAATGCGCCTGATCCGGCGACAGCCGGATCCGGCGGCCGGATCCGGTTTCTTTGGTCTGAGCATGCTCAGTAGCTCTGCCCACAGGACATATATAAAAGCAAGACAATTGGACCCTCAGCCACACCCAACATGCCACCAAAGCCAAGAACCAGGAGCAGGAGAAGGCAGCAGACATCTGCAGCAGCAGCACCATCAGCACCACCCCAAATGGAGCAACATGCTGAACAACGGGAGGGGAGTCCAGCAGCAGATGAGAGACGGTAATTATCAAATCCCCCATTCCTCCAAACTAGGGCTATGGAATATCAAGATATTCATTGGCCCTTTGTTTCTCTTTATTCAACAGCTGCCCAATAGATGCAGCAGCAGCAGCAATGGCAGCAGCAGAAACACCACCCACAGTCATGGAGTCTGGCCATGAGGAAGACAGCACATCTTCTGGGAGCCCTCCCTCGCATCGTCAGCGTTTGACGGTAAGTTTTTATTTCCAAAATCCATCATCTCTGTAATATATGTGTATTCATTGCCTTTTATTTCAAAACAGGAATCACAAGATGAAGAGGAGCTCCCAGAAGAAGAAGGAAGGGGTGGACAGACACTTGGAGTGGGCTCACAATTGGTTAGTTTTTTGCATCAAACGCAGAAACACAACATCACACTACACACAACACATAGAAAACAATGTTCTGCAGACCACACACAGCAAACAAATGCCTACATCCAAAGACATAACATTTTTTGTTTTCTTCTCTAGTCTTCCCAATCTGGTGCTCGGCCAAGAGGTCCTCGCAGTGCCTCCCAGGGTCGTCGGCGATAGCAACGCGGCGGTCACCAGCGTGTAAGTATAAATATTTTTGCTTTGTTTTTTTTGCACTTTTTATTTCATTTCTTTTGTGGAGGCTAATTATGTTATTTTTGTCTTTTTCTTTAACAGCCTTCACAGCGTGCTCCCGACTCTGACGGTGAGGATGGAGGGATTGATGTGGACCGCCTCATCGATCTCGTCAGAGAAAGGGAGCCGCTCTGGAATATGGCTGACCGCCGCCACGCTGACCTGATCGTTACCCGACGACTCTGGGAGGAAATCTGTTCGCTCCTTGTGGACCGCTGGGAGGACCTTGAAGCTCGGGCCCAGATTAAAGAGCGTAAGTATATACAGTACCGGTTGCTTGATTTAAACCAGTGTTTCCCGAACTCCAGTCCTCGTGGTCCCCACGGATCATGTGTTCAGGATTTCTATTTACTTTGGAAATCCTGAAAACATGACCCCTGGGGACCATGAGGACTGGAGTTTGGGAAACACTGATGTTGTATACTAACCACTTTGTCCTTTCTCGTTTCAGGGGAGAGAATTGTGAAGCGGTGGCGGTCTGTGAGGGATCGTTTCAAGAAGGAGTTCAATAAAGAGATGCGGGCCCCGAGTGGATCTGGAGGACGCAGGAGCAAGTACAAGTACGCACGAGCCCTGTCGTTCCTCCGGGAGACAATGCTCACCAGAAGGTAAATATTACACACCACATGTGACAAAAAAATGTTTAGATGTAACTTTTTTTTTCAGCCAGGGCCATACCATGTCACTATTTTAATTGTTTTTTTTTCTCTTTATTCCACAGCACAGTGAGCAGCACTCGGGAGCCTGCACGATTGGACCCTTCTGAGGCGATCCCTGAGGAGACCGGCACCGAGGGACACTTCGACCGCCCCGGTACATCTGCACCTTCCCAGCCTTCCCACACATTCGACCCATCTGTCCCATCCACCAGCACAGGAGCATCGTGGCCGCCTACATTACATGAAGCTGCTGGTGAGGAGATCGCTTTCCCTTTACCCCACCCTTCTGCCCCTGCCACCTCTAGTACACCTGCGGGTACTGGGCGGCAGCGGCAGAGGGGTCAGGAAAAGACTTATGCGCCAGAGTTCTTGCATCTGAATGCATCTTTCCAAAACTGTCTAAAAGTCTTGTCAGAGCAAATCTCCGCAGGCTATCAGCAGATCAACTCCAGCATTCTGGAGGTGAAGACACTTCTGCAAACCATGCATTCAGAAGCAAGATCTTCGCCAAACCACACCCTTTTCAGGTCTGTTGTGGAGCGCATGGAAACGCTCTCTCCTGCCCAGCAGATGCATCTAATGCATTCATGCCACACTGCTCTCCAGCAAGTTACCTCCCAACCTCCTCCTCCCACCACAGTAGTTCCTCCACCTGCACCCCCTCCAGCCACTTTCCATCCTCCCCCTCCTATTACATCTACACCCCCTCCAGCCACTTTCCATCCTCCCCCTCCTATTACATACCATCCACCTCCCCAGCACCAGCAACCTCCCCAGCACCAGCAACCTCCCCAGCACCAGCAACCTCCCCAGTACCAGCAACCTCCCCAGTACCAGCAACCTCCCCAGTACCAGACATCTCCCCACTTCCAGCAACCTGCCCCGTACCAGACATCTCCCCACTTCCAGCAACCTGCCCCGTACCAGACATCTCCCCACTTCCACCAACCTGCCCCGTACCAAACTCCTTCCCCATACAACTTGCCATCAACATCATCTGCTCCTACAGTCCCTGCCCAACCCTCCACTCCACCACCCACCACCTCTTCTGCTTCCCACATGTCCACCCATTCTGTAGTTTTTTCCACACCTTCACCTCTAACTGTTCCTTCCCCACCACGATCCCAGTCCTCTCTCCGCACTCCCAGTGTCGAAGTGTCCCGCAGCCCCTCCAGCAGTATTTCCACCACACACTACACAGATTTATAATATGTGTATTTATATAAAAATGACCAGTTTTATGGTTTCAAAGCTTTATTAAACAAGTTTATTAAAATTTTAAAAAAGTTTACTAAAAAAAACATTTATTTCCTAACAATGTACACAACTTTTGTTAAAAGGTGAAATACTTTGCATAAAACACAACCAGGTACACACCTGTGGCCTAAAGCTAAAAATAGAGACCATGACAAGATAGCCAACTTTGGTTGGCAAAGGTATATACTGTTGGTACAGAAGGTACACAAGTTTGGTTAGGGCACAAATCTTTCACACTCTGTCATCCTGCCAGTGTACTCTGCCTTGAGGTGACATAAAGTATAGTGCAAAATTGTCCCTCATTACTGAAACCGTCACAGAACTTCTAGTGGCAATGTCATGGTAATCTTGCAAGGTGGTTTCTTCAGAGGTGTCCTCAATGGAAATGGGTTCCTTGCAGATAACAAAATTGTGGAGTACCACGCACGCTTTGATCACCTCGTCCACAGTTTCTGTCTTGAGGTTGATCGCAGTCAATAGGACCCGCCATTTGGCTGTCAGAATACTAAAGGTACATTCAACCATTCTTCTTGCTCTTGTGAGGCGGTAATTAAAAATGCGTTTTGGTCTGGTCAATCCTCTGCTAGAGTACGGTTTCAAAAGGTGTTCTGACAGCTGGAAGGCTTCATCCCCTACACAGACAAATGGCATAGGTGGACCAGATGTTTGCGGCAGCGGTCTAGGTGGTGGGAACTGGAAGGTGTTTCCATACAGTTTACGCCCCATGGCAGACAGTTTGAAAACTTGAGAGTCATTGGAGCGGCCATAGGCCCCAATATCAACCGCAATAAATTTGTATTCCGCGTCAGTGATGGCCATGAGGACAATTGAAAAATATTTCTTGTAATTGAAATATTCCGATCCCGATCCAGCTGGCTTTACAATGCGGATATGTTTCCCGTCCACAGCGCCCAAGCAGTTGGGAAACTGACATATCTGTTGAAACTTGTCAGCAATTTCAATCCACCTCTCTGTTGTGGGCTCTGGTAAAAACTCTTCAGCTAAGGAGTCCCACAGTGCACGGCATGTGTACTTCACAATTCCAGATATGGTGGAAATCCCGAGTCTGTACTGGAAATGCAGTGACGAAAGGGATTCTCCAGTTGCAAGAAATCTGTGGGGAATTAAAAAACAATAAATTAGTTTAAAATAACAGCATTACATACCAAAACTGAGCTATAACACTTGGAGATACAAACTACCACCAACAAGATTGCAGTGAAAGTGTGCTCTGATGCGATCACATCCAATAAATGTGGCTTACCTTAAAGTCACCATCAGACGCTCTGCGGGTGAAACAGAGAAGCGGCAATAGGTGTCCGCTTTTCTTATGAGGTGTGCAATGCGCTCCACCAAGTAATCAAAATTCTCCATTTTCATCCTAACATATCCAAAAAATTTATCCGGGTTTTGTCGAAGGTCCATGCAGAGTGTAGAATAGACCCCACGCGTCATTCTCTTGGCTGTGATGGGGTGGATCCACAAACGTCGTCTACGATGCCTGATGCGCTGCTGTCTCGCTCTCTCCTTCTCCAGAACAATCACCCTCAAACGATTCGCCTCCGCTATAAAATCCGCCAAATTCTTCAAAATATTTCCAATGACAACATCCATCTTCGCCAGTAACTTGCTCTTCTCTCCAACCTGCACTTTCTCCTCTACAACCTGTCAAAGAAGGGCTGTAGGAACATGCTATATATAGTTTTCCAGTAGCCAATCCCGTTCGGAAGGCCACAAGGGTCAATTTTAAAAACCGGATCCGGCGTAATCCGTCGAAAAACGGATAGAAAAACGGATGAACCGGATGAGACGGATCCGGTTTTGTCTGTTAAGAAAAAGACAGATCCGGCAGAAAACCGGATCCGTCACATCCGGTTTTACAAAACATTTGCCGGATCCGGCGTTCCGGCACGACGCCGGATCGCGCCTGACGCCGAAAACCTAATGTGTGAAAGTAGCCTTAGAGAAAACGTTTGACCGCTGTCATTGCCAACAAAGGATATATAAAAAATATTGAGATTAACTTTTGTAATGACCAAATACTTATTTTTTATCATAACTTGCAAAATAAATCTTGCCAAATCAGACAAGGTGATTTTCTGGATTTGTTTTCTCATTTTGACTTTCATAGTTGTGGTCTACCTATGATATCAATTACAGGCCTCTCTCATCTTTTTAAGTGAGAGAACTTGCACAATTGGTGGCTGACTAAGTACTTGTTTTCCCCACTGTAAATGACAGGTCACTGATCCTTCAGTGTTATGATTGGGTCACCGAGGAGGAAAGCAAGACCAAGCTAAGCCACAGACAACCAGAGAGGTTGGTAACTAAGTGGATTGCAGACCCCTGATCCTATCCACACAACTAGCAGTAGCCGTGTAGCGTACCTAAGATGATCCTAGATGCAAGAAGCAAGAAAGGGGAAATCTAAACTGCCCCAGAGCAGACCCCAAAGGAATAGATAGCCCCCAAACATATATTGTCGGTGAGACAAGATGAAAACACAAACGCAGGAAGGAAAATAGGCTGAGCAAACGATGGGGCCCACACTGACTAGGCAGGACAGGAAAGAAAAGACTCTGTCTGCAATCACACAAAAAACCCTGCAAAAAATGCCCAACACGTCTGATAGAAAAATACTGAAGTCACTAGACTTCGCCCACTATATCAGCACTCTGGCCTCTTTTTACTCTGCTTTCAGAATATAACAATCTAATAAGGGACAAAAACAAACTGGCACAAGCAGTAACATAAGGATGGAAATTCAGCACAGCCCCAGCCGGAGCTGGCTGACCAAACAAAAACTGAAATAGACAAAACCAGATCAAATGTGAAAAATAGCAAAAGAACACTTAGCTGAGTATGCAGGGACTGAGCTGGAAACTAAGACCACAGGAGGCAGGAAAAATCACCAGCAGGGATAGTGGGAGTCGGCTGTCTTAAATCCAGTCAGAAACTCCAGATCTCCAGTCATCCTCATTATCAGGTGGCAGGCCTCTGTTAATTAGATCAGCTCCATTACCTTTAGTAACCACCAGAGGGAGCCCGGAAAGAGAACTCGCGACCCCTCTGTCAATATAACTAGCTCCACTACCTTCACTAGTAACCAGAGGTAGGCCAGAAAGTGAATTCACAATAGTACCCCCCCCCTTGAGGATGGGTCACCGAACCCTCATCCATGCCACCAGGCCGATCAGGATGGGCCCGGTGAAAAGCACGAACCAATCTATCGGCATGAATGTCATAAGCAGAGACCCAAGAATTATCCTCCTGGCCATAACCCTTCCATTTGACCATGTACTGGAGTTTACCTCTAGCCAAACGAGAATCCAATATTTTCTCTACCTCATATTCCACATTGCCTTAAACCAATACAGGGTCAGGAGGCGCCGCCATAGGAAATACCGGCTCCACAAACCTCTTCAACAGAGATTTATGAAACACGTTCTGGATCTTAAATGTAACTGGAAGAGCCAATCGAAAAGAAACAGGATTAAGAATCTCCAAAAACTTATAAGGTCCAATGAATTTTGGCTTGAACTTTGGAGACGCAACCTATATAGGAATATTCTTTGAGGACAACCAAACCATATCACCCACTTTAAACCGGGGACCAAAGGTCCTATGCCGGTTGGAAAACCGTTGGGCTTTTTCCTGAGAGGGGGACAACTTATCCACCACTTGGTCCCAAATCTGCTGCATTCTGTCTACCACAGTGTCCACACTTGGGCAGGTCGAAGATTCCACTTGCCCTGAAGAAAATCGAGGATGAAACCCAAAGTTACAGAAAAAGGGCGACATCAAAGTGGCAGAACTAGCTCTATTGTTTAGAACGAATTCGGCCAAGGGCAAAAATGAAGCTCAGTCATCTTGATGAGCAGATATAAAACATCTCAAATAGGACTCCAAAGTCTGGTTTGTTCTCTGTCTGCCCATTGGTCTGAGGATGAAATGCAGAGGAGAAAGATAACTGAATTCCCAGTTTGGAACAAAAAGCTCTCCAAAATCTGGAAACAAACTGGACTCCTCTGTCCGACACAAAGTTCTCAGGAATCCCATGCAACCAAACCACCTGTTGTAAAAACAAGGGCACCAACTCTGAAGAAGATGGCAACTTTGGGAGTGGTACAAGATGGACCATCTTAGAAAATCAATCACAAATCAACCAGATAACAGTCATTCTCTGAGAGACAGGAAGATCTGAAATAAAATCCATTGAGATATGGGTCCATGGCCTCTTGGGCACCAGCAGGGGCATCAACAACCCACTACAACGAGAACAGGGTTTAGACCAAGCACAAGTCCCACAGGACTGCACAAAATTCCTGACATCACGAGATAAGGCAGGCCACCAAAAAGACCGACTTCCCAAATCTCTGGTACCAAAAATACCCGGATGACCAGCCAACGCGGAGCAATGAATTTCAGACATTACTCTCTTCCTCCACTGGTCAAGGACATACAATTTTCCCATAGGGCAACGTTCAGATTTGTCCTCCTGAAATTCCTCCAGGGCACATCTCAAATCGGGTGAGATGGCGGAAAGAACTACACCCTCATTTAGAATGGTAGTAGGCTCGGTCACCATAAGAGAATCCGCAAAGAAAGTCCTAGAAAGGGCGTCCGCCTTAACATTCTTAGTGCCCGGAAGAAAAGAGACCACAAAATTAAAACGCATGAAAAACAAGGCCCACCTAGCCTGTCTAGGATTCAAGCATTTGGCCGACTCCAGATAAATCAAATTCTTGTGATCGGTGAGGACCACAACTTGATGTCTAGCTCCCTCCAACCAATGTCTCCACTCTTCAAATGCCCACTTCATGGCGAATTATTCCCGATTCCCCACGTCATAGTTATGTTCAGATTGGGAGAATTTTCGAGAAAAGAAGGCACAGGTATTGATTTTAGAAGTCACCGGATCTTTTTGGGACAAAACGGCTCCTGCACAAATCTCAGAAGCATCTACCTCCACCTGAAATGGGAGTGAGACATCAGGTTGCCGTAGAATCTCCGCTTAAGCTCCTGAAATGCCGAGACTGCCTCTGGAGACCAATTCACCACATCAGTGCCCTTTTTGGTCAGATCAGTCAGTGGTTTGACAATACCAGAAAAATTACTTATGAATTTACGATAGAAATTATCAAAACCCAAAAAACTTCTGGAGAGCCTTCAAAGAAGTGGGCTGAACCCAATCATAAATGGCCTGTACCTTGGCCGGGTCCATTTCAATAGCCGACGGGGACAAAATAAAACCAAAAAATGAAATCCTCTGTACACCAAAGAGGCACTTCGATCCCTTAACATACAGGGAATTTTCCCTCAAAATCCGGAACACAGTCCGGACATGTTCCATATGAGAATCCCAATCACTGAAAAAGATCAAAATATCATCCAGATAAATGATAAAAAACTTATCCACAAAGTCCCGGAAAATATCGTTCATAGAAGATTGGAAGACTGAAGGTGTATTAGTGAGCCTAAAAGGCATCACCAGGTACTCAAAATGTCCCTTCAGAGTATTAAGCGCCGTCATCCCCGTGCTTGATGCGAATAAGATTATACGCCCCCCTGAAGTCAAGCTTGGTAAACCAGCAGGCACTTTTATCTCTGGAAAATAAATCAGAAATCAGGGGTAACGGGTACTGATATTTAACAGTGATTTTGTTAAGGGAGCGATAGTCAATACAAGGCCTTAATGAACCATCTTTCTTGGCCACAAAAAAAAACAGCACCCAAAGGTGAAGAGGATGGTCTAATATGACCCTTCTTCAACGACTCCTTGATATAAAATCGCATAGCATCATGTTCGGGTACCGATAAGTTGAAAAGCCGACCCTTTGGAATTTTACACCCGGGCATTAACTCAATTGCACAGTCATAACTCCTATGAGGAGGCAAAGACGCAGACTTACTCTCACTAAATACATCAGAAAAATCAGCCAAATAATCAGGAATCTCATGAGACTGGGGAGAGGTGGAGAAAACAGGAGTGTCACTAAGAACACACTGACAATCCCAACTCATCACAGACACAGATTTCCAATCCAAAACAGGATTATGAGTTTGCAAGCAGGGAAAACCCAGTACAATAGTATCATGCAAATTGTGCAACACCAAAAATTTACAATTTTCTTGGTGGTCTGGAGTGACCCGCATTATCATCTGGGTCAAAAACTGGGGTTTATTCTCCGCCAAAGGAGTAGGAGTCCGCAGGGGTATCACGGGAAAACCACAACGTTTAGCAAAGTCTAAATCCATCAGATTCAAAGCTGCTCCTGAATCTACAAAAGCCTTGGCGGAAAATGTAGACAAGGAGCAGATCAGAGTAATTGCCAAAATGAACTTAGGTTGTACACTGCCCACAGCAAATGTGTGCGCAAAATGTTTTTCTCGTTTAGGGCAGACAGAAATCGTATGAGAGGGGTCTCCACTGAAAAAACACAGCTTATTACGCCTTCTTAACTCCTGAAGTTGCACCCTAGACAAAACCCTATTGGGTCGCCCTCCCAGGGCTGTGGGGTACTCTGTACCGGGCTGGTGTCAGTGGGATGTGTCACAGCAGCGGTGACCCAGTCCGTGGCCCTGGGCGCCCAAGTAATGGGGGAATGTAGTTAATGAAATGGAATAGTTTGTGACGCCACCTGTGGTGCTTGGCAAGGGAGGTGTTAAGCCGACGCTGCATGCAGATCCGCTGGGACAGATGGTAGGGTGCAGCAAGGGTGTAAAAGCTCCCCACAGGTGAAGCTATAGTCCCAGGGCAGTGTAGAGGTGGATGGCACGGTGATGTAGCAGTGCCGTAAGGGTAGGAAGCAGACAAGACACAGCAGGGTGCAATTTCTGTACCTTTACTTGATAACTGCAGTCCAGGGTCCTGATTACAGATGGTAACAGAGCAGGCTAGCCTGGAAGCAACTCAGGGATTCTCTCTCAGCAGACGGGCTGTGCAGTCTCCTTCCTAGCGCTCGTTTGAATGAAGTACTCCAAGTACTAAGTTACTCTGAAGTTCCTCCTGTCAGATGTTCCCAAGAACCTTACTTGCACGGCAGACAGCTGTAGCCTCTCTCGGGGACTCCTCTCTCTCTTGAGTCCTGGCTCTGTATCCAAGCTGCTGTTGTGCCTCAAGTCTTAGATGGGAGTAGGGCATTTACAGCCTCCTACTCCTCTGGTATCTGCTGTAGGACCGTTAGTGTCCATACAGCCGTGGAGACCAGGCTCCAGTTCTTGCGCTCTCACTGTGAGGGAGCTCTCCTTTCCTAGCTCAACCTCCAGCTTCTCTCTCCACGTCTGCACACTTCACCCTCCGCAGACTAACTGACTACTCCTTCCTCTTGGCCCTCAGAGAGCACTCCTCCCCTTAATCCTGGTTCAGAGTTTCCCCTGCTGGCCTGGAGTGGAACTGTGTTGCATGCATAGATTGACTGCGAGAGAGACCCATCATTGCCTCCAAGCCTGGCATTACCCTCCTCTGGAGGAAGGCAAAGCCACTGTGGCGGCCATACTCCTGGGGGGCGCCACACTATCACATTGCATGGGTTCAAACGTTCGCTCAAAAGGTGGCAGCGCCTCCCATGTTGTTTTACGTTCACGTAAACGCCGATCAACTTGAATGGCTAATGACATAGAATCATCAAGACCAGAGGGGACAGGAAATTCCACCATAACATCTTTTACGGTTTCTGCCAAACCCTTCCGAAAGAGCGCTGCTAAGGCACTGTCATTCCATGTATTAAGGACCGCCCACTTTTGGAATTTTTGACAGTATAACTCTGCAGAATCTTGACCCTGGTTCAATGCCAATAGGGTTTTCTCAGCTTGATCAATAGCATTAGGTTCATCATACAACAACCTCAAGGCTTGAAAAAATGCGTCCACATTAGTCAGAATAGGATCTCCAGGTGTCAGAGAAAAAGCCCAATCCTGGGGATCGCCGCGCAGCAAGGAGATGACAATTTTAACCTGCTGCACAGAGCTCCCCGATGAGTTAGGCTTCAAGGCAAGAAATTTAATTTAAAATTATTCTTAAAATTCAAAAATTTAGACCAATCCCCAGAAAACTCATCAGGAGTAGGAATTTTTGGTTCAACAGCAGATGATTGAGCGAGATAGGCGGAAATTCCCCGCACTTCAGCAGCAAGCTGCTCAACACGATCAGACAATTGCTTAATCTCCATTAAAGAAAAAAAATTCCTCCTACGGCCCCAGAGAAAAAGAGGAAAAAAAAAAAATAAAAAATATATATATGTATATATATATATATATATATATATATGTATATATGTATATATATATATATATATATATATATATATATATATATATATATATATATATGTGTATATATATATATATATATACACTCACTGGCCACTTTATTAGGTACACCATGCTAGTAAGGGGTTGGACCCCCTTTTGCCTTCAGAACTGCCTCAATTCTTCGTGGCAGAGATTCAACAAGGTGCTGGAAGCATTCCTCAGAGATTTTGGACCATATTGACATGATGGCATCACACAGTTGGCGCAGATTTGTCGGCTGCACATCCCTGATGCGAATCTCCCGTTCCACCACATCCCAAAGATGCTCTATTGGATTGAGATCTGGTGACTGAGGAGGCCATTTGAGTACAGTAAACTCATTGTCATGTTCAAGAAACCAATCTGAGATGATTCGAGCTTTATGACATGGCGCATTATCCTGCTGAAAGTAGCCATCAGATGTTGGGTACATTGTGGTCATAAAGGGATGGACATGGTCAGCAACAATACTCAGGTAGGCTGTGGCGTTGCAACGATGCTCAATTGGTACCAAGGGGCCCAAAGAGTGCCCAGAAAAAATTCCCCACACCATGACACCACCACCACCAGCCTGAACCGTTGATACAAGGCAGGATGGATCCATGCTTTCATGTTGTTTACGCCAAATTCTGACCCTACCATCCGAATGTCGCAGCAGAAATCGAGACTCATCAGACCAGGCAACGTTTTTCCAATCTTCTACTGTCCAATTTCGATGAGCTTGTGTAAATTGTAGCCTCAGTTTCCTGTTCTTAGCTGAGAGGAGTGGTACCCAGTGTGGTCTTCTGCTGCTGTAGCCCATCTGCCTCAAAGTTCGACGCACTGTGCGTTCAGAGATGCTCTTCTGCCTACCTTGGTTGTAACGGGTGGCAATTTGAGTCACTGTTGCCTTTCTATCAGCTCGAACCAGTCTGCCCATTCTCCTCTGACCTCTGGCATCAACATGGCATTTCCGGCCACAGAACTGCCGCTCACTGGATTTTTTTTCTTTTTCGGACCATTCTCTGTAAACCCTAGAGATGGTTGTGCGTGAAAATCCCAGTAGATCAGCAGTTTCTGAAATTCTCAGACCAGCCCTTCTGGCACCGACAATCATGCCACGTTCAAAGGCACTCAAATCACCTTTCTTCCCCATACTGATGCTCGGTTTGAACTGCAGGAGATTGTCTTGACCATGTCTACATGCCTAAATGCACTGAGTTGCCGCCATGTGATTGGCTGATTAGAAATTAAGTCTTAACACACAGTTGGACAGGTGTACCTAATAAAGTGGCCAGTGAGTGTGTATATATATATATATATATATATATATATATATATATTTTTTTTTTTTTATTTTTTTTTATTATATATATATATATATATATATATATATATATATATAATAAAAATTGACACTTTTTTTCTTTACAACTCTCTCCTGCTTTTGAGTACCCTAGAATCTGCGGTTTAGGCTGGTGATTCTGTTATGATAGGGTCACAGAGGAGGAAAGCAAGACCAAGCTAAGGCACAGGCAACCAGAGAGGTTGATGATTAAGCGGATTGCAGACCCCTGATCCTATCCACACAACTAGCAGTAGCCGTGGAGCGTACCTATGATGATCCTAGACGCCTCGACACAGCCGGAGAACTAAATAAGCCTAAAGCAAGAAAGAGGAAATCTAAACTGCCCCAGAGCAGACCCCAAAGGAATAGATAGCCCCCAAACATATATTGTCGGTGAGACACAAGATGAAAACACAAACGCAGGTAGGAAAATAGACTGAGCAAACGATGGGGCCCACACTGACTAGACAGGACAGGAAAGGAAAGACTCTGTCTGCACTCACACAAAAAACCCTGCAAAAAATGCCCAACACGTGTGATAGAAAAATACTGAAGTCACTAGACTTCTCCCACTATATCAGCACTCTGGTATATTCTGAAAGCAGAGCAAAAAGAGACCAAGCTAATAAGGGACAAAAACAAACTGGCACAAGCAGTAACATAAGGATGGAAATTCAGCACAGCCCCAGGCGGGCCTGGCTGACCACACAAAAACTGAAATAGACAAAGCCTGATCAAATGTGAACTATAGCATAAGAACACTTAGCTTGAGCATGCAGGGACTGAGCTGGAAACTAAGACCTCAGGAGGCAGGAAAAAATCACCAGCAGGGATAGAGGGAGTCAGCTGTCTTAAATCCAGTCAGAAAATCCAGATCTCCAGTCATCCTCATTATCAGGTGGCAGGCCTCTGTTAATTAGATCAGCTCCATTACCTCTAGTAACCACCAGAGGGAGCCTGGAAAGAGAACTCGCGACCCCTCTGTCAATATAACCAGCTCCACTACCTTCACTAGTAACCAGAGGTAGGCCAGAAAGCGAATTCACAGCACTTCAGTGACCTGCCTCCTATTTTAATATTGTAGTTAATATTGTGGGCTTTGAAAAAAAGTTTTACCTCCAACAATTTTGTGCCTGCGCAGTAGCATCTGTCACTTACGGAAAATTGCTACTGCGCATGCGCCGCCGCCACCTTGCTAGAGCCAATTTTTTTTCCCCAACAAAACGGTGCCATGGTGGAGCATGCGCTTTAGCATCTATCTGCAAGTGATGCTCGTAATGTGTGCAAACCCTGTGGGCAGGGCTTGTACAGTTTGAGATCACCACTTGCAGATAGATGCAACTGCTCATGTGCTGCCAGAGGTGCCATTTTGTTGGATCAAAAAAAAATCCTAATAACAGGTTCGTTTTAAATATTGATTTCTTACCTTCGCATCTGGATTTTCTTCCACCAAACTGCAGAGCTTTGAGCGACTAGCCCGGTGAGAAATTTCACCAAGATATTGTGGCTATGGAGAAAAGATATCAAGGAAAATGGAATCTATCAATGCTTGCAGATTACTGTTGGACAGCTGTAAAAGATGATCCAATGTTCATCACGGTGTGGTCAGAAATTGTTCTAGGAAAAACCTGGTGGAACACTCAGTTAGTAGAGAAGTTGAAGAAGGCCTGCATAAAAGTTAATTGGTCAATTTGAAATTTTGTTAGTCGTAACTAGAGATGAGCGAATATCTTCGGCTCCCTCCTTATTCGGCAAGCTATAGCGCTTACCGAACAAGCTGCTGTGGGAATCTGGATACCTGGAGCTCTCCTGATGATTAGCTGTTCAGCGTCGCAGCTGCATGTGTCGCGGCTGTGTTACAGTGACAACACATGCATGGAGAGCCTGTTTGTTGGGTTCTCCATACATGTGTTGTGCCTGTCACTTGTAAGTTTGTTTAGTTGGTCTTGTGTTTTTGTGGGACTTGCGACAAGGGAATGTTAGGTCCCTGGGTATCTAATATAGGAAAAGGAACCCTTTGGTTATAGAGCTGCTGAGCCTGTGGGTTACGACTGGGAGTAATTATAGTTTATTGTGTTTTTTTAGAATCACCAGATTTTGTCGCTTCATGGACCTTACCAAGTTTGCAAGTTTACTTTATGGCTAAACTGTTAATGTTGTAATGTATTTGTTATAATAAAAGCTGCTGTAGCCAAATTATCCAACCTAAAGTGTAAGCATTTTATTGAAGGGAGGGGATAGTTGGGAAGTAGGGAATGTAAAGTAAGGGGTGGGTGAAGTCGGGTTTTGACTACTGAGAGATCTACAATACCAAAGTAAAGGGTGGTCAAACCAACTATTGATTTTATTTACATTTCTTTTTTGTTCATTCACTTTCAATGTTGTTAGTTGATTCAAATAAACTATTAACATACATTTCTGTATTTGAAAGCATTCTTACTTTTCAGTATTTTTTCCACAACTGTCTAAATCTTTTGTACAGTAACGTAGGTCAAACAAAACCTCTATAGGCCAGGACAAACTCTATTATTATCTCATGAATATGTAATGTTCATTGAAACTATGGCATTGAAGATTTTTTCATCCAGATGTAATGATAGCTGCATTGGTATTAATGGGATGTTTGCTCTGTGTTTAGGCTCATGGTGTGCTTAACATACGATTGTCTAACTGGAAAGAACAGATTGATGCAAGCAGAGTTCAGGTGGGTTCAGCGTCTCAGAATTATACATCTGGTCAACAAATGACTAGCCCACGGGACATAACAAATAGGGTAGGTTCTTTTACAACAAGCAACATTTTAGATTAAAGGCCCCTTTACATTTAGCGATGCACCAGCGATCCCGACCACGGTACGACCCGGTCAGGACCGCTGGTGCATCGCTAAATGGTCGCTAGTGAGCTGCCAAACAGGCAGATCTCACAGCAATGCAGCAGCGATACAGCGGTCGTTACTTACCTTTCACATACAGCGATCCTGACGTCCTCCCGCCCGCGTCCACACATAACTCGTCGGCGCCAGCAGGAAGCCCAGCAGGAGGCACCCGATGAGAAATGGAGCCGCGCGATCAGCAACAGACAGCGGGGGAGCCGGTCGGAGGTAAGTATCACACATAGCGATATCGCTGCTGCGTCACCAAATCGGTGATGCTTTAGTGATATTGCTTGTGATATTGCTATGTGTAAAACCCCCTTAACTTCCAATCAGTTTTTAACTATGTGCATTTTTGCTACGCAGAAAAAATGCAGCGTGTTAAAGTTTCAACAAAGTAATGGTTTTACGCTGCATAAAAAAAGTACAGTGGTCATTAGATTTCTATTAATCCTATCCACTTTACTGGAACTGTAAGATGGTGTGTTGTTTGCGCAGCAAAAATTTGTGGCATCAAAAATCACCAAAAACTCATATTGTGGGAACTTAATCTTGTACAGCTGTTTTGATGTGGAGTACACTGGCCTCATCAGGTTTAAGTGATCTATTAAATAATAAATGCAGAATGTGTTGTGAAATCTGATGACAAATCCCCTTTAATAGACTCCAAATAGGTATCCCTGTGAACTGTATCTAAAAGTTAAGCGAAAAGTTATGTCCATTGATGTTTTTTTCTTTTGTTTCTTCTGTTTAAAAGAGACAAATGGAACATAGACACGGAATTAGTATCGTGTGTGTTGCTGTTTCATATGGAAACACTGATTTTTTTTAATGGATCTGACTGGTATCCATTTGCTGCTATTGTTTAGAAACTTGTGACAAAGTCACTGGTAAAGTGCTGGAGGGGAGATATGTTTCATTGCGCTTAATGGCGTCAGTGATGTAAAACCCAGAGATTTTCCTCCAACATGGTTAGCAGCTTACTTGTTTAATGTGCTGTGTTTTTTGTGGACAAACATAGAGCGGGTGGGAGGTTGTCCACCTTATCTCCACCCCACAGCGTGGTCTGGGGCTTAAATAGCTGGCCTCCAGAGGCAGCAGTGTGCATTGTCTGGAGAGGAAACACTCCAGAGAAGTGGTTGTGCTGGAACTAACTTGAACCGTATGTGTTCTGCTAACAGTGAGCGGGAGGAGCACCGCTCTTAGAAGGACTTTGTTTTGTGCTACCATTTTGTCTTGTTTTTCTGTTTTTCCCAGAGGGCTGTATTTGTTTTGCTTCAGCTTGGTTTTTGCTGCCTATAATAAACCAAAGCTAGTTCTTAAAGAGACAGTGTTCCCGTGTCTACCTCCATGGCCCCCTGAGTGAGCCGATCTACCACAACATAATAAAAAGTCCTGCACGCAGAACTTTGTCCTCCATTCCAAAAACTAACCACAAGCAGGAACCCAACTGATCTCACATAAATCAATGAGACACCTCTGCTTCAGTTTGAAAAAGAATTGCACAGGATCCAAATTCCATTTTTCTGTTCTAAACTGAATGAACAAACGGAACGGATAAATGCACATGTGAACACAGTCTATGGCGCCCGTGACATATTATACTTGAAGTCTTTCCTGCATTCACTAGATTTTCAATATGTAAATAATGTACATTCCAGGTGACATCGATAGGTATGTTTACACTTGGCACATTTGCCATGGATTTTTCCACAAAGTACCTGTATCAAAATTTGCATGTTATATGCAGATGCAACTGTAGATTTTGGTGCAGACTTGCTGCAGAATTCACTTTTTGCATTGCCAGAATTAAAATGAACAAACTCCATATTTTATAATCCACACCATGTTTGAATTGGAAAACTACATTTTCATCAATGCATAGATAAGATTTGTAGGAATGTCCTCTCTTCAGCTGTCACTGTAATACGACTTACAGCATGCAAATCTGCATCATAAGTCATCGGCAAGTCTACTATGTGTGAATATATTCAAAAAGTAGATAATTTAAAAAAATCAAGAATATTTACTTTTGTATGTATTACCTAAATATTACAGGGAACCTGTCATTGTCAAAAGCTATTTACCTACAGGTAATTAGCATTATAGTGCTGTCAGTCCGCCTTACTTAAAAGTACTGTTATCAAGAGAAAATGAACTTTATTCCTCCCGGGACCACCGGCTTTCAGTCATAGTCGTGCTCTGCTTCAGACGCTGACCACTGCATTGTGAGCAATGGCTGCATGCACGCCCAGAAACTTTGAATGACAGCTTGCTCTGCTGAGATGAGGCTCAGAGCAAGCTGTCAATCAAAGTGGCAGGGTGTGCTTACATCTACCGCTCGCTGTGTACCGAGCGGTGACTGCAAACGCTCTGGGTATGCGTCTATGACGGAAAGGAAGTTTGGTCAGTGCTAACTGTACAAACCAAGTACAGGCGCTCGGTGCATCATGGCGTGGCCAAACAATTAAATGCACCTTCCCACCTACTTGTTATCCATCTATCCCCGACCTTTTCTGTCTTTATAAAGCCAAAGCTGTCAATCAAAGAAGAGGGGTAGGGTGAAGATAGAGAGAAAATAATAGGTGGGAAGCTGCACTTAAATGTTTGGCCACACCAAGGGTGCACCCAGGATCTGTACTTTGAAAACTGGTGGCTCCCAAGAGAATAAAGCTCATTTTGTCCCAGGCGCCATGATTTCAGTAAGGTGCCTGGACAGCTTTGTAACACTATTAGCATTTGGGAAAATGACAAGTTTTCTTTAATGGACAATATTCTCAAATACATGTTTCTTTATCATTAAGACTGCAAGATCTGTAGTGGATGTTGTATCCATGGTCACTCGTCAAGAACAGAATAATATGAGAGGTCCTGTTGAACATGCTACAAGAGGTCTGCATAGAATACCGTCTAATGGTAGGTCAAACACGTTAATTTCTGGCCTTATTCTTTTCTGCCTGAACATATTAAAAAGTTTTTCACTCTCTTTTTTGTTTAGGAACTTTAGGCAGTAGTCGTTCTCGTTCTAATTCCTTTGGTGAAGTAGCAGTAGCTGCAGTTGCAGCAGCAGCGAATGCTGGAAATAGGAAGGTCCAGGCCATTGTAGACCATAAACCAGGGGGAAACCCTACCATGCTGCAGTTTTCAAAAGGCAATGTGATCACTTTACTGGTGTCAGAAGCTCGTAATGGTTGGCTGTATGGAAAACTCGACGCTCTCTCCACGTAAGTGAGGTTTAACAACAATGTACATAGGTCCATTTTGTGTATTGTAGCACTGAGCTCAATTACTGATCTATCAGCTGTTGGAATGATAACATGGTTACATTGTGTCCTGATAGACACGTGTCCCGTATCAATGGAGCAACAGTTGACCATCCGCACTGCCTCTCCTTACCAAGTCTATGGGACTGATGAAGATTGCACTTAGTGCAGCACTTAGCTCAATGTCAGGTTCATAAACTCGATTGTGGAACCTCTTGGTGGGGTTACGCGGTGGGCCTCCGAAGGAGCTGACAGCTGTTTTGCCAACTGAAATTTAAATCTCTGAACCATTACTGTAACTAACTCCATGTTTCTTGGGATTGACTCTCCACCTCTCGCTCAACTCAGGAACAGAAAACAGGCACAGGATATTTCCAAAACTTTCTTTATTGCATCTTCATTGAAAAGTTACAAAGAAGTTTCAACTGCAAATAGCCTTTTTTCATGTGAACATTAAAGGGAATAGATTCCATTTATGAAAAACAACTTCAGAATACATGTAGAACATCAACAGAGCTATTTGTCCTGGTTGCACCCCATTAATAAGGCAATTAAAAACAACCATAGTAATTCATTAGGTATAACGATCTACCCCACTTGATGACATCGGTATTGTAACCAGCATATCTCAAGGTCAATCAACATTTAACTCAAATTGAAGCACAGTTGACTCTCAGAGAACACACTAGGCATCTCTTCCCTCACCAGCAGGCAGCCTAATTGTACTACAACAGTCCTTAAAGTAATATTCCCCACTTGTTTATACACTAGTAGCCATATCAACATGGGTTAAATACTGTTAAAACATGAATTACAAAAGCAACAATTTTCACAAAATACATAAAATAGCAAAAATGAACCAAACAACTATGTTAAGTTATATTTTATACCAGGACTGCAGTAAATACAATCATAAATCTTGTAAAGATACAGTATAAGATCATTAGGGTTACTATGCACATAAATAATATTGTGCCAGCTGTAGGCATTCCCCCCACATACTCCTCCATACTTACATCTAGGACTTGCAGAACTACCACTTCTTTTTACATCTGTAATGTAAAGGTCGCCATGACCTCTTGTTTGTAACTTTCCAATGATGATGAAATAAAGGAATAATTGGAAAGATCTGTTTTCTGTTCCTGAGATATTTTTCCAGACTCCACCAAGAAAACGTGTATTACAGTGGATGGAGCGGAATAAGCCTATTGGAATAACATCTCCTGCTGGAACAGTAGATTGGGATTTGGAATGTTAAAATCAAACATACCCAATCCTTTCCCAGAACATCTGCAATTAGGGAACAATTCCCCCTATGGATTATATTGTTGTATAATTGTGCTGAATTCAGCAGGATTAGTTGACTTTTATCTAATGTAGATGACCCTTCTAAAGCACTTTAGATAACTTGGCTAAACCATCGTTCTTCTGGCAGCTATCTTGGCCGTCTCTCTTAAAATTGCTCACTTTGCCGAGCGCTCCAGTGTTCTCTATGAGAGAGTCACTGACCGACATGTCTGCTGGCGGCTCATCTCTTAAGAACAAAAGAAATCTGAAATCAGACATGTTGGGTCTAAAGTGCCTGAACCTTTTGTTCTCAACAAGACAACAGAAAAGAAAAATCGACCATAATGTCCACTCAAATAATTTTTATTATACCTCTGGTTAAAAATGTAATAGAGCATGTAAAGTCAATACACAGCAGAATAGGATGCAACAACTAGGAAGGATATATACAAAGTATTCTGTAATGTCGCTATAACAAAGGCTGCAATGTAAAATTACCATACATACATCCAGATTTAAAGTGACAAATGCAAGTGCTATGCTGAAAAATATATTGCCAAAATTCCCTGAATATATTAGGTATGTAATGCCAAACAAAGTGACCTGTGCAAGTGCTTATTCAAAAAAACACACATAAACCTAGTACTATCACAACAAAGTGACATTTGCACTATTTTTCAAAAAAATCTTAAGCAACTTATTGCTATCACAGCATAAACAAAATAAAAAATAATAAAATCCAAAAGTAATAGTAATACAAGCAACATTTATTAGATAATGTGCCAGGAGGTGCATGTATATACGTGTACTAGTGGTATAATCAAGTAAAAACAGAGTATAAAAAATATATAAAGCTCGATGTGGGTGTGTATGTATGCATGTCAGGGATTGGCATCCGTACCGTCGCAGCTACAGCCACAAAATTTGGCACGGTCGCACGTCTGGACCCCGAGATCGTCATAGGCTATGTTGTGAGGTGAAATTTTAACCCCGCGCGTTCCAATTCACCAAACAATTTTGTCCTTATCTACATAATGGGGAAAAAGTGAAAGGAAAAGTGTTGGAGGCAAATTGACAGCTGCCAGATGTGAACAAGGGGGACTTAACCCCTTAAGCCCCAAGGGTGGTTTGCACGTTCATGACCGGGCCAATTTTTACAATTCTGACCACTGTCCCTTTATGAGGTAATAACTCTGAAACGCTTCCATGGATCCCGGTGATTCTAACATTGTTTTCTCATGACATATTGTACTTCATGTTAGTGGTAAAATTTCATTCAAATAACTTGCGTTTATTTGTGAAAAAAATGGAAATTTGGCGAAAATTTTGAAAATTTCGCAATTTTCCAACTTTGAATTTTCATGCCCTTAAATCACAGAGATACAGCACACAAAAATCTTGATAAGTAACATTTCCCACATGTTTACTTTACATCAGCACAATTTTGGAACCAAAATTTTTTTTTTTAGGAAGTTATAAGGGTTAAAAATTGACCAGCGATTTCTCATTTTTGCCACACCATTTTATTTTTACGGACCACATCACATTTGAAGCCACTTTGCGGGGTCTATATGATAGAAAACACCCAAAAGTGACACCATCCTAAAAACTGCACCCCTTAAGGTTCTCAAAACCACATTCAAGAAGTTTATTAACCCTTTAGGTGCGTCACAGGAATTTTTTGAATATTTAAAAAAAAAATGAACATTTAACTTTTTTTCACAAAAAAAATACTTCAGGTTCAATTTTTTTTATTTTACCAAGGGTAACAGGAGAAATTGGACTGCAAAAGTTATTGTGCAATTTGTCCTGAGTACGCTGATACCTGATATGTGGGGGGGAACCACTGTTTCGGCGCATGGCAGAGCTCAGAAGGGAGGGAGCGCCGTTTGACTTTTTCAATGCAAAATTGGCTGGAATTCAGATCAGACGTCATGTCGCGTTTGGAGAGCCCCTGATGTACCTAAACAGTGGAAACCCCCCACAAGTGACCCCATTTTGGAAATTAGACCCCCCAAGGAACTTATCTAGATATGAGGTGAGAACTTTGAACCCCCAAGGGCTTCACAGAAGTTTATAACGTACAGTGGTACCATTAAAAAATCAAATTTTTTCCACAAAAATGATATTTTCACCCCAATTTTTATTTTCCCAAGGGTACAGGACCCTAAAAGCTATTGTGCAATTTGTCCTGAGTACGCTGATACCACACATGTGGGGGTAAACCACTATTTGGGCGCATGGCAGAGCTCGGAAGGGAAGCAGTGCCATTTGACTTTTTTGGCTGGAATTGAGATCGGACACCATGTCGCGTTTGGAAAGCCCCTGATGTACCAAAACAGTGGAAACCCCCCACAAATGACACCATTTTGGAAATTATACCCCCCAAGGAACTTATCTAGATGTGTGGTGAGAACTTTGAACCCCCCAGTGCTTCACAGAAGTTTATAATGCCTTGGCGTGAAAATAAAAAAATCGTATTTTTTCCACAAACATGATCAATTAGTCCCCAATTTTTTTTATTTTCCCAAGGGTAACAGGAGAAATTGGACCCCAAAAGTTGTTGTCCAATTTGTCCTGAGTACGCTGATACCCCATATGTGGGAGAAAACTACTGTATGGGCACACGTCGGGGCTCGGAAGGGAAGTAGTGACGTTTTGGAATGTAGACTTTGATGGAATGGTCTGCGGGTGTCATGTGTGTTTGGAGAGCCCCTGATGTACCTAAACTATTGAAGCTCCCCACAAGTGACCCCATATTGGAAACTAGATCCCCTAAGGAACTTATCTAGATGTGTGGTGAGCACTTTGAACCCCCAAGTGATTCACAGAAGTTTATAACGCCCGGGCGTGAAAATAAAAAAATCATTTTTTTCCACAAAAATGATATTTTTGCCCCCAATTTTTTATTTTCCTAAGGGTAACAGGAGAAATTGAACCCCAAAAGTTGTCTTGCAATTTGTCCTGAGTAGGCGGATACCCTATATGTGGGGGTAAAACACTGTTTGGGCGCATGGCAGAGCTTGGAAGGGAAGGAGCACCATTTGACTTTTTCAACGCAGAATTGGCTGGAATTGAGATCCGACGCCATGTTGCATTTGGAGAGCACCTGATGTGCCAAAACAGTGGAAACCCCCAATTCTAACTCCAACCCTAACCCCAACACACCCCTAACCCTAATCTCAGCCCTAACCCTAGCCCTAACCCTAATGGGAAAATGGAAATAAATACATTTTCTTTTCATTTTATTATTTTTCCCTAACAAAGGGGGTGATAACGGGGGGTTTGATTTACTATTTATAGCGGGTTTTTATGTTTGGCAGCTGTCGCACGCTAAAATATGCTTTTTATTGTAAAAATAGTTTTTGCATCACCACATATTGAGAGCTATAATTTTAACCCACATATTTTGACCCACCGAGTCATGTGAGGTCTTATTTTTTGCGGGACGAGTTGACGTTTTTATTGGTACCATTTTCGGGCACGTGACATTTTTTGATCGCTTTTTATTCCGATTTTTGGGACGCAGAATGAACAAAAACCAGCGTTTCGTGAATTTCTTTTGGGGGGTGCGTTTACACCGTTCCGCGTGCGGTAAAATTGATAAAGCAGTTTTATTCTTCGGGTCAGTACGGTTACAGCGATACCTCATTTATGTCATTTTTTAATGTTTTGGCGGTTTTATGCAATGAAAACTATTTTATATAAAAAAAATGATTTTTGCATCGCTTTATTCTGCGAGCTATAACTTTTTTATTTTTTCGCTGATGACGCTGTATGGCGGCTCGTTTTTTGTGGGACAAGATGACATTTTCAGCGGTACCATGGATATTTATATGCGTCTTTTTGATCGCGCGTTATTGCACTTTTTGTTTGGCGGTATGATAATAAATCATTATTTTTTGCTTCGTTTTTTATTTTTATTTTTTAAGGGGTTCGCTAAAGGGGTTAACTAATGGGACCATTTTATAGGGCAGGTCGTTATGGACGCGGCGATACCAAATATGTGTACTTTTATTGTTTTTTTTTCTTTATTTCCAAAAAATGAATTTATTGGGGAATATTTTTTTTTTTCAAATTAATTTAGCGATTTTTTAAAAATTATTTTGACTTTTTTTTTTTTTTAACTTTATTAGGTTGTCCCAGGGGGACATCACTGTCCTGTGACAGATCGCTGATCTGTCACATCACAGATCACTGTGACAGATCAGCGATCTGTCACAGGCATAGACGCAGACTTCCTCATGCCTGCGCTTTGCAGGCGCTGAGGAAGCCAGCTCCCTGCAGGCCCCCGAATGTCCCCGTCACCATCTTGGATCCGGGGACCTGTAGGGAAAGAGACCCCTGCAGCAGCGCTGCACATTGCGCTGCTGTGGGTGGCTCAGGGAAGCACAGAGGGAGCCCCCTCCCAGCCGATGCTTCCCTTTAACCCCCGGTACACCGCGATCGTGTTTGATCGCGGTGTGCAAGGGGTTAACGTGTCAGGGGTGGTCCGTGACCACCCCTGACACATTGTGCCAGATGTCAGCTGTGATAATCAGCTGACACCCGGCCGCGATCAGCGGCGCTCACCACGTGGGCGCCGCTGATCGCTGTGATGTACTTTCCCGTCCCTGGGAATTAAGTCTCAGGGCACATGGACGGGATAGTATGTCACATGAGATTAAGGGGTTAAAGAATGAGAGCGAAGGTGCCAAAGAGTATATACCGTACAGTTGCTAAGGTGGGGCCCTGACATGGGATACTCACCACACACGGGGATATGAACACACACACAAAATGCGCCACACACTACCACGTGCTTCAACACATATACTACCCTCAGCACACATTTCACCACACATACACCAACCTCGCCACATAAAAGTCGAAACACAAAAGTCGCCACTCAATACTCACCACGCTGTCCCAGAGCTGTTTAAAAGATGAAAAATGAGCTGTGATTGGTTGCTGTCAGCAACAGTTTTCTTTGTAGACAGTTGTGGTAACTGAGGCCTATTATTCTTATCATTTCTATGGTGTTATCGTCCTTCTGTAAAGCTGGAAATAACACAATTTATTACCGTGCCAACACAGACCACCCTCTGACACAGACTGCAGGGGGAGCCCAGTATCACACAGGAGAGGATTAGATACACGGCTCAGCAGTCAGTATCACACAGGATAGGATTAGATACATGGCTCAGCAGTCAGTATCACACAGGAGATGATTATTGCAAAGGAATGGAGAGACAGAAAAGCGCAATAGGGTCTTATCCACGTTACAAAGGACCAAATGTAACAAGAAACTTTCTCATCTGGTTAGGATGAGATAGGAGCATATAGTCCGGCGGCTGCTGCAGATCCACAAGTCCTCAAGGACGAGAAGTAATCATGTATTCAGTGGGAATTTGTAGTTAAAATCCAGGAGAGAGATGTCTTGAATTCTTTATTCAACGCGTTTCAGGGGTCTCATGCCCCCTTCATCAGGAAATACCACACAGATGTACAGGCATCACAAGTATATATAGTTCTGAGAGGACGCTGTATTTAAAATAATATATATCACACAGGATAGGATTAGATACACAGCTCAGCAGTCAGTATCACACAGGATAGGATTAGATACGCAGCTTAGCACACAGTGTCACACAGAATAGGATTAGATACACGGCTCAGCAGTCAGTATCACACAGGATAGGATTAGGTACTCGGCTCAGCAGTCGGTATCACACAGGATAGGATTAGATACACAGCTCAGCAGTCAGTATCACACAGGAGAGAATTTCACACATGGCTCAGCAGGCAGTATCACACAGGATAGGATTAGATACGCAGCTTAGCACACAGTATCACCACACAAAGTAGGATTAGATACACGGCTCAGCAGACAGTATCACACAGAATAGGATTAGATACACGGCTCAGCAGTCAGTATCACACAGGATAGGATTAGGTACTCGGCTCAGCAGTTGGTATCACACAGGATAGGATTAGATACACAGCTCAGCAGTCAGTATCACACAGGAGAGGATTAGACACATGGCTCAGCAGGCAGTATCACACAGGATCGGATTAGATAGCAGCTCAGCACACTGTATTACACAGAATAGTATTAGATACACGGCTCAGCACACAGTATCACACAGAATAGTATTAGATACACGTCTCAGCAGACAGCAGGGCTTTTTTGTAAAAAAAATTTGCCGGTACGCAATATTTGTCCCCGACCTCCTCTGTGCAGCCCCCGACCTCCCCTGTGCAGCCCCCGACCTCCTCTGTGCAGCCCCCGTCCGACTCTGTGCAGCCCCTGTCCTCCTCTGTTCAGCCCCGGCCTCCTCCTTCATACTCACCCTGCTGTGCCGTCACTGAACGTCCCAGGATCCTCCGTTGTCCAGCGCTGACGGCTTCCTGCCTTCAGCGGTCACATGGTACCGCTCATTAAGCTCATGAATATGCTTCCACGCCCATGGACGTCCATATTCATGAGCTTAATGAGCGGTACCATGTGACCGCTGAAAGCAGGAAGAAGCTGTCAGCGCTGGGACAAGGAGGATGCAGGGGACGTTCAGGGAGGCACGGGAGGGGTGAGTATGACTTCCCAGCCACCGGCTCCTGATGCCGCTCCCCCTCCCCCGCTAAAGCACCTTCAGATTTCCGGTACGCCGTACCGGCGCAAAAAAAGCACTGGCAGACAGTATCACAAAGTATAGGATTAGATACATGGCTCAGCAGTCAGTATCACACAGGATAGGATTAGATGCACGGTTTTTATGTGGAATATAATAATTATAATTTGTTATAGCTAACCACAGTTGGTTACTATGCCCAGGCAACGCCGGGCTCTTCAGCTAGTAAAAATATATATATGAAGGGACTCACTAGATAGTGCGGCACGTCTACTCCTGGATGGCGTCACGCTTAAACGCGCGTTGGGTAGGATCCGTTCTAACTGATGATTACCGGTCAAGTGAACAAAGCCTAAGTGTATGGTCAGGCTTACGTTAAATCTCCTTTAAAAGGGATTCTCCGGTCACCTGATATCGATGACTTATCCTAAGCATAAGTGTTCAGTATCAGTTTGGTGGGGTCCAACACTGATCAGCAGTTTTTAGCTCCGATCATGGCCGGGTGTAAACGTTGCACAGAGCAGATCAGCTCCTACTCACTTGAACAAGTAGAGATAATAAATAGATATTATATAGGACTGGCTTTACTTACTGCAACTTATCCTTATTTTTCCTCCCTTTTATCTTCATAGGACTGGCTGGTTTCCTGAGGCATATGTAAAACCTATGGATGCTGATTTTAATTCCAGGTAAGACACAGTTGATGATGTATAAAGATGGGCGCTGTTCTTATTTCAGTAATGTGTTAGAGTAATGGTTGCACCTACCGCTTCCATTTATCCTCACCTATCCTTCAGTTGACCTTGATGGACATATGTCTTTTTTTGAACCCTACTATCTATGGAGCAAAAGCAAAAAAAGAATATATCCGCAGCGCACTCTCAGTTGTAAGTGATACAGTCCACAAGAAAGACCAGAATCCGCTGACCTACATATAGTCCCAACCAGAAAAATTGATGGATAGTACAAATGTGGAAAAATTGCTCCATGCACAAAACAAAGCAACGTTTCAACCATTCAGTTTTCTCAAGCTTAGTCAGATTTTTCTTAAGCTTGAGACATAAACGTTGGTTTATGTGCATGGAGAAATAAAGGAATTTTTCCATATTTTCCACCCCTGGTGAGTGCTGTCCAACAATTTTTTGTTTGACTATGGAGCCATCCTGATGATCATGCTGTTGTAAGTATGGTTTCTATACGTGATATGCTATGATTACAGAATTAATCTGTCCATGCAGGCCCCCCATGCTGCGTAGCGCACACAGTGCCAGCGATCTCCTGGATGCTATGAACGATATCCCACAGCCGGACTACAGGCAGAATGCCGCAGATCAGAGGTTTATCCCCAAGGCTTCCAATGCAGCTCCTCCACCACCTCCAATGAATAACAGTGTGAAAGTAAGTGCAGCAGCCCTCCCGGGCTTCACACAAGGGACTGAAAGCACAATTATTAAAAACTCTGATTCAGCACATTTCATTGAATCATAGAATGTTATAGTTGGAGGGGACCTTCAGGGTCCAACCCCCTGCTTAATGCAGGAGTCACTAAACCATCCCAGACAGATGTCTGTCCAGCCTCTGTGTGAAGACTTCCATTGAAGGAGAACTCACCACCTCTCGTGGCAGCCTGTTCCACTCATTGATCACCCTCACTGACAAAAAGTTTTTTCTAATATCTAATCTGTATTTAACTGTTTCTTTATCATACTTTGCAATGACGTGGCCCATAAACACTCCAGTACTAACTAGGCCATCTTCTCTGACAATGACCCACTTAATGTAGAGACTGAGGAATATATTGTGTAACTGTCATTTTATTTTTCTAAATATTTAGTTCACATAAAAATAAGAAACTTTGTAATTTATCGTATTAGTGAAATCTGCTTCTTTCTCCTCCTGGACTGATTTTACATTCTTAAATTTCTCAATTTTCAAGTGAAATCTGCCTCTAGAAAATGCAGATTTTCCCATTACTGAGCGAGGATTTGACAGTTGGTGCTGATAAAATCCTACTACAGTAACAGTTGTTTTAGAAGAACTTGCAGCTGAATGTCTGTGTAGACCTCTAGCTCCTTCTCCATGTAATTTCTCCTTCGTCTCATTGGGGGACACAGATACTGTGGGTGTATGCTTCTGCCGTTAGGAGGCTGACACTAAGTGAAAAAAAGAGGTTAGCTCCTCCTCCGCCGTATACACCCTCGCCCCGATTGCGGGCGGAAATCAGTTTTTTGCTTAGTGTCTTTGGAGGCACACGTGTCTGTTTTTTTCCTGACTTCTTTTTTTTTTTTTGTCCATGAAGATAAGACAGGGGCGACGGATCCTATTGAAAGGGTCCGATCTCCCCAAACCAATAACGGGCGAGCACGTGTTGAGTATCGTCTCCACGTATCTTTTCCCGCACCGAGGGACATATCTGGGTTTTTTTCCCCAGACATCTATTTTTGTTTGTTATTTTATGAAGAAAAGACAGGGGCAAAGGATCCTATTGAAAGGGTCCGATTTCCCCAAACCAACAACGGGTGAGCACGTGCGAGTATCCCTCCACGTATCGCAACAAAAAAGGAAAGAAGACCACATAAAAATACACACCACCAATATATATATAATAATAACAGGAAAAGCTTTATTGACAACAATATAAATTTAAAAACACGTAAAAACAAAAAGGGAATACAATCCCCCTGTTAGTCCTGATCAATACAATAATGAAATGAGTCTCATGCATATATCATCAGCATAAATAAAGGAACAAAAAAAGGAAAAACATCCACAATAAGGTGTATCCATATGATAGATGTAAATATATAATTACAGCAAAGAGCACCTAATGGCGCACAATCCTGATCAAATCGCCCTAATGCTGGAGACTCACACAATAAGGCCTCTTTCACACATCCGGTTTTCAGCATCAGGCGCGATGCGGCGAAAAGTGTAAAAACCGGATCCGGCGCCGGTTGCCACCGGATCCGTTTTTTCCCCCATTCAGTTTCATTATTGCCGCATCGCGCCGGATACCTATGCGGCGTATCCGGTTTTTGCCTGATCCGGCAAAAACAGCCTGTCCGGCGTCTGGAAAAAACGTTCCATGTAACGTTTTTTTGCAGCGCCGGACCGGCTTTTTCCACAGCGCATGCCCGGACTCTGTGAATGTTAACCCCACAAGTGCCCGGCGAGAGAGAGAGAGATCTCTCTCTGTCACCCAGACACTTGTGAGAGATCTCTCTCGCCGGGCACTTGTGGGGTTAACACTCACAGTGTCTGGGTGAGAGAGAGAGATCTCTCTGTGGGGTTAACCCCACAAGTGCCCGGCAAGAGAGAGAGATTCTCTTGCCTGGACACTAAGTGTTAACCCCCCATGTCTCTCTCTCTCCACCCCCCTCCCCTCTCCTCCCCTCCACTCCCCTCCCCTCTCCTATCCTCTCCTCCCCTCACCTCCCTTTCAGCAGCTGTCTCATTGGCTGCCTCTGTCCTGCGGCTCCTTTAATAATGTCCGAGCCGTATCATCTCGCCGCACACACATCCGGTGTCACGGCTGCAGGCCGGATCCGGCGGCCCGGCTTTTCGCCGCACGCCGCCGGACCCCACACACCGGATGTGTGAAAGTAGCCTAAAATAGCCTTCACGTGGAAAAATACCATGGATCTCATGTCAATAACAGCTGAAGTGCCACATAGTCTAATAGAATATATAACATCCACAATACTTGAGATGAAGGTCCAGAAAAATATATGTAGACCAGCGCACAACATGTGCACAAAATGGTTCAATCCCATAAAGATGAATAAATAAATAACCGCACTGGATGCTGAGCTGCACACACAAAACCACTTAAATGAGTGGTAATAAAGTATCAAACAGGCAGATATTATTCAAGAAGCCATGATAATACCAAGTGAAAACCACACTAATGTGGATCTGCATGAAAGACGCCCCATAAATAAGTGGCAATAAGATATCAGGCAAAAAACGCTGTTGAAAAACAGCCAAGTATGCCCAGTGAATGGCAGCCCTTTCACGGTTAGAAGCAACAGCTCACATGTGAAACAGGTATAATGAAATGCATGAAAGGTCCATACCAAGGCAACAGTACAGACAGGACGGCAGAAGGGAGGAAACCCAACGCGTGTCGCCGTATCAAGACGGCTTCATCAGGGGAAGTATCCCCTGATGGGGGCATTGCTCTAGCATCACTGCGTTGAGAAACATGTGATGGTGTCTCCGCAGTGTTGGATGTTGATCTCCATGAGTTCATTTATCCTCATTTTTCACAGTCCTTTACTTGGCATTGCTCCTACTAGCCAGTTTCCTACTCCACACTGATGAGGGGCAATACCCCGAAACAGCTGTCTGTGGATGGATACCATGTTTTGGCATAGGTGGTTTCCTTCATTGGAGACTGCCCTTCCCGTGGTTGTTCCTTCCCGGTGAAAGACCTGGCTAGTCATTGCTTGCGTTGAGAAACATGTGATGGTGTCTCCGCGGCTCTTGATTTACATGTTTTTGCATATTTCCCATACGGGATGGGGGCATTGCTCTAGCATCACTGCGTTGAGAAACATGTGATGGTGTCTCCACAGTGTTGGATGTTGATCTCCATGAGTTCATTCATCCTCATTTTTCACCACCAACACTAGATGGCGGTGCTGCAAGGCGGCGGACGGTCCCTCTCCTCACCCCCTGAAGGGGTTAGACCGGGCTAGGGTGCCTGCACTGTCCAGAAACTAACCCCATCCCCTCTACCTAGTGGTTAGAGCCGGAGTCAGGTATGGAGGGCTGGGGAGGGTCCTGTGGCAGTGTTCCGGGAAGCTCCAGGCATCTTAGGAAGTGTAGGGCATTCCTCCTTCCCTCTCCTTCCTCCTCCCTCCTTCCGCCAGGCGTGGATGCCGGGTTCTGGTGGGAGGGACAGGCCCACCCCCTCCTGCGGCAGGCGGGTGGGCGGGCATGCATGCAAAATTTAGTCCCCGGCTTCAGCTGTGACTAGGCCGCGGGCGGAAGTCCCGCCTCCAGCGTGATGTCATTCCCGGCGCTGCCCCCCGGCTAGGGCGGACGCCAAACAATTTGAGCTCCCGGCTTCATGGCAGGGTAGCCCGCGACCGGGAGAGGAACGTCCCGCCCTACCCGGAGGAAAGGAGCGCGGGGCGGCGCAGCGCAGAGGCAGGAGCATGTGGGGACACAGGACGGGGTAAGTGTGACTCCGATCCAGGAGGCGCGCTGCGATTAAAGGTGGCGTTTTCCTCCTCCTCCCTTCCCCTCAACCCTCATATGAATTCGGCCTAGCAGCAATATGACCGGAAAAGGTAAATGGCGTTCCTTTATGGCACATGCATTTCTTGTGGGGTTAATTTTTCCATGAGCCAGAGCCAAAAATTATGCGAAGCCTGCGAGCACGATCGCGCCCAGGAGCCCAACCCCTGCGACCGCGACCAAGGAGTGGTCCCTATCACTGTCACAGTACGAGGGCTATCGAGTCCCTTCAGGCCCCAGATAGAGGCAGGGACAGTGGCTCGCCAGCCTTACAGGATACCTCACTAGAATCTTCGGCCTGCAGGGGCCGCTCTCACTCCAGGCAGACCCGGTGGAAGGGAATCCACGCGGTGTCGCCCAGTCCATTTGGTGCTTTGGCATCCGTAGGTCCTGCTTCTCACTCCCCGTCACCAGTGGTTGATAGCGAGCAGACCTCAGATTTCAACTCAGACGAACCCCTTGACCTGGATGCTCCGGGGTCTTGTGAGATAGTGGACAGGCTCATAGAAGCGGTCAGTCAGACCTTGAGGATGGTTCCACCGCGGCTTCAGGCCATAGGGTGGCGTTTAAGCCAGTGAAGCGGCCGCACAGAATTGTTTCCTCTCATCCTGAGTTTGAGGACATAGTGCAGCGACTCCGGGAACGACCAGGCAGGCGTTACTCGAGTCAAAAGGCACTCGAAGTAAGGTATCCATTTGCCCGGACATCCGTAAGAAATGGATGGTGTCTCCGATGGTGGATCCACCGGTGTCACGTCTAGCCACTAAAACCCTGTTATCCGTTCCTAGTGGTTCCTCTATTAAGGATCCCACGGATCGCCTCGTAGGAGCTTCTTGCTCAGTATATGAGGTGTCAGGATCAGCGCTCTCTCCCTCGTTCGCAGCAACTTGGGTAGCCAAGGCCATGATCTCATGGTCAGAATCATTGAACAGGGTCGCGCAGAAGCGAGAGCTACCTGCCGAGATATCGGAGATCGCGAGGCAGATGGCGATGGGCCTGGGACTATGTAATCAATGTGTCTTTGGATGCGGCCAATTGCTCGGCACTTGCTGCCACTAACGTAATTTCTATCAGAAGAACTCTATGGTTAAGGACATGGCGGGCTGATTGTGCTTTCAAGAGGTCCTCGACTTCTCTGCCTTATTATCAGTGCGGCCGTTCGTTTGGGGAGAAGTTGGATAAACTTATCTCTAACTCCACAGAAGGAAGGAGCGGTTTTCTTCCTCAACAAAATGTCAAACCGCCTTTTCGCCACCCTTTTCAGTCACGTTTTCGTTCTTTTCGCAACCCCGGGTGGGCCACAGCGGCCAATTCCGCTGCTTCAGGCCGCCCCAACCAGGATAGGGAGCGGCAGTTCTCATATAGAACCAACCCATTGGGGAGAATGCGAACTCAGCAGCCCAGATCGAGGGGATCCAGATCCCAAAGATAGTCAGCTAAATGAATCGAGGCGTTTTGCCATACGACACTAGCAAGGTGGGCGGCCGTCTACTCTGGCTTCGCCACGTCTGGTTCAGTGTTGCACGTGACACGTGGGTAAAGGAGTTGGTGGCCTCAGGTTACAAAATAGAATTTGTCAGGTGCCCTCTAAGACGGGTTTTTTCTTTTCTCGTCTTCCCAGGGTGGATACCCAGGCAAGGGCTCTATTAGGGGTCATCAAATCACTCCAGCACAACGGAGTCATTGTTTCCGTGCCAGAACACGAAAGAGCTCAGGGTTTCGATTCCAATCTGTTTGCGGTTCACAAAAAGGGACGGGTCTGTCAGACCTGTTTTGGACCTGAAGCTTCTGAACAAATTCGTCAGCATCAGACATTTCCGGATGGAGTCTCTCCGTTCAGTCATATCGGCCATGGGGCAGGGAGAATACTTGGCCTCAATAGATATCCAGGTCGCATATCCGCATATTCCCATTTTTTCCTCCTCATTAGAGGTTTCTACGCTTCGCCATCAATGGTCGACATTTTCAGTTCGTAGCGCTACCCTTCGGGCTAGCTACGGCTCCCAGAGTGTTCAGAAAGGTTATGACAGTTGTCCTGGCCATACTGCATTCTTGAGGCATAGTCATTTTGCCTTACCTGGACGACCTCTTGGTCAAGGGCCCTTCAATACGGGCAGGCGAGGAAAATGTCAACATCACGCTGGATACTCTTGGCCGCTTAGGGTGGTTGGTCACCGCGAAGAAGTCATCTCTTGTGCCAGCTCAGAGGATTTCCTTCTTAGGAATGACCTTTGACACTTGCCGAGGGTTGGCAATTCTCCCTCAGGAAAAGGTGCTTACTCTTCGGCAGGGAGTCTGGACACTTCGCCAACCAGTCCCTCATTCCATCCGGTCCGGGATGAGGATTCTAGGAACAATGGTGGCGGCAATAGAAGCGATATCGTTCGCCCAGTTCCATCTTCGCCCCCTGCAGTACGCCGTCTTGTCAGCCTGGGACAAGAATTCCGTTCACGCTCGATTGGCGGTGCCGGCGGTCCTCTCAAGTCAGGTAGTCACTCGGATGGTGGATAACCAGTTCCTCTCTGACCCAGGGGAAACCCTTTTCCCCAGACCATTGGTTGGTGATGACAACCAATGCCAGTCTCCTCGGCTGGGGAGCAGTGTTTCACCACCACACGACCCAGGGGCAGTGGTCCCCGCAGGAGTCTCACCTCCTGACCAAACTATTGGAGATATGGGCAATTTGGCTGGCTCTGCAACAGTTTCATCACTTTCTAGCAGGCCGCTTTGTTCGAATTCAATCAAAGTCATGACGGTGGCTTACATAAATCAGCAAGGGTGTACCCGCAGCAGAGCAACCATGCGCGAGGTAGGGCACGTTCTTCAGTGGTCCGAAGCAAACCACTCGGTGATCTCGGCAGCTCATATCCCGGGCGTGGAAAATTGGGCAGCAGACTTTCTTAGCCGTCAGGGTCTTGCGTCCGGAGAGGGATCTCTACATCCCGAAGTCTTCCAGCAGATTTGTCAACTGTGGGGAACTCCAGATGTGGATCTGTTGACTTCCAGAGTGAATGCCAAGGTGCCCACATGCGTCACTGGGGCCAGGGATCCGCAGGCAATCGCTGTGGACGCGTTGGTTCTGCCATGGAACCAGTGTCGACTCCCATATCTATTTCCCCCGCTGTCACTACTGCCGAGAGTCATCAAAAAGATCAAGATGGAAGGGGTTCCGGCGATCCTGCTGGCCCCAGACTGGTCCTGTTGAGCGTGGTACGCAGATCTAATGCAGCTGCTCGCCGACGTCCCTTGACAACTGCCGGAGTGCCCAGATCTACTTTCTCAAGTGCCGATTTGCCACTCGAACTCAGTGGCCTTGTCTTTGACGGCATGGCCATTTAATCTTGGATTCTAACCCAGGCAGGGTTTGGGAGTAAGGTGGTCACTACAATAGTTAGTGCCCGGAAGTCGGCCTCAGCACGAATTTACCACCTCACCTGGAAGATGTTCTTCGCTTGGTGTCAAGGACGCGGTGTTTCTCCGCTGAGATTCTCGATCCCCAACATCTTGGCTTTTCTCCAGTCGGGCCTAGACTTGGGTCTGGCCCCAAGTTCCCTCAGGAGACAAATATCGGCTTTATCCGTCCTGGTCCAGTGCGGAATTGCTACCAGTTTGCAGGTAAAGATTTTAATCCAGAAGACTCTCCCACTTGGTACCTCCCTATAAGGCGCCTATGGATGTCTGGGACCTTAACCTGGTCCTAGGTGTTCGGCAGGAAGCTCCATTTGAACCCCTTCAGAAGGTTTCTTTGAGGTACCTTTCCTGGAAGGTGGCGTTCCTAGTGGCCATTACTTTTGTCAGGCGGGTTTCAGAGCTGACGGCACTATCCTGCCGAGCTCCAGTCCTCGCTTTCCATAAGGATAAGGGGTGCTCAGACCAACCCCTCCTTTTCTGCCGAAAGTCGCGTCCTCTTTTCACATTAATGAAGATGTTGTTTTGCCTTCATTTTGTCCAGCACCGGTGCACTGTGTGGAGGAGGCTCTTCACACGTTAGACCTGGTAGGAGTCCTCCGAAGGTACGTGTCGCGGACGGCTCCATTTCGTCAGACGAACATGCTGTTCATGCCCCCAAAGGGCGCAGAAAGGGACTCGCTGCCTCAAGATCCACCATAGCCAGATGGTTTCGTTTGACTATTTAGGAGTCCTACCGCATTAGAGGCACGCCGATTCCAGCAGGGATCAGAGCGCTCTCTACTCGGGCAGTGGGCGCCTCTTGGGTACTTCGGCATCAGGCGTCGGCGGAACAGGTTTGCAGGGCAGCAACCTGGTCCAGCTTGCACACGTTTGCCAAGCATTATAATATCCATATTCAGGCCTCGGCGGATGTGAGCCAGGGTAGAAGGATTCTCCATGCAGCGGTGGCGCACCTTTAACCCCTTAAGCCCCAAGGGTGGTTTGCACGTTCATGACCGTGCCAATTTTTACAATTCTGACCACTGTCCCTTTATGAGGTAATAACTCTGAAACGCTTCCATGGATCCCGGTGATTCTGACATTTTCTCGTGACATATTGTACTTCATGTTAGTGTTAAAATTTCATTCATATAACTTGCGTTTATTTGTGAAAAAAACAGAAATTTGGTGAAAACTTTGAAAATTTCACAATTTTCCAACTTTGAATTTTTATGCCCTTAAATAACAGAGATACGGCACACAAAAAACTTGATAAGTAACATTTCCCACATGTTTACTTTACATCAGCACAATTTTAGAACCAAAATTTTTTTTTGTTAGGAAGTTATAAGGGTTAAAATTTGACCAGCGATTTCTCATTTTTGCAACACCATTTTATTTTTACGGACCACATCACATTTGAAGCCACTTTGAGGGGTCTATATGATAGAAAATACCCAAAAGTGACACCATTCTAAAAACTGTACCCCTTAAGGTGCTCAAAACCACATTCAAGAAGTTTATTAACCCTTTAGGTGCGTCACAGGAATTTTTCGAATATTTAAAGAAAAAATGAACATCTAACTTTTTTTCACAAAAAAAATACTTCAGGTTCAATTTTTTTTATTTTACCATGTCGCGTTTGGAGAGCCCCTGATGTACCTAAACAGTGGAAACCCCCCCACAAGTGACCCTATTTTGGAAACTAGACCCTCCAAGGAACTTATCTAGATATGTGTTGAGAACTTTGAACCCACAAGGGCTTCACAGTAGTTTATAACGTACAGCGGTACAATTAAAAAATCATATTTTTTCCACAAAAATGATCTTTTCACCCCCAATTTTTATTTTCCCAAGGGTAACAGGACCCTAAAAGTTATTGTGCAATTTGTCCTGAGTACGCTGATACCCCATATGTGGGTGTAAATTACTATTTGGGCGCATGGCAGAGCTCGGAAGGGAAGCAGTGCCATTTGACGTTTTTGGCTGGAATTGAGATCGGACACCATGTCGCGATTGGAAAACCCCTGATGTACCAAAACAGTGGAAACCCCCCCACAAATGACACCATCTTGGAAACTAGACCCCCCCAAGGAACTTATCTTGATGTGTGGTGAGCACTTTGAACCCCCAAGGACTTCACAGAAGTTTATAATGCCCGGGCATGAAAATAAAAAAATCGTATTTTTTCCACAAACATGATCAATTAGTCTCCAATTTTTTTATTTTCCCAAGGGTACCAGGAGAAATTGGACCCCAAATGTTGTTGTCCAATTTGTCCTGAGTACGCTGATACCCCATATGTGGGAGAAAACTACTGTATGGGCCCACGTCAGGGCTCTGAAGGGAAGTAGTGACGTTTTGGAATGCAGACTTTGATGGAATGGTCTGCGGGTGTCATGTTGCTTTTGGAGAGCCCCTGATGTACGTAAACAGTGGAAATCCCACACAAGTGACCCCATTTTGGAAACTAGACCCCCTAAGAAACTTATCTAGATGTGTGGTGAGCACTTTGAACCCCCAAGGGCTTCACAGAAGTTTATAATGCCCGGGCATGAAAATAAAAAAATCGTATTTTTTCCACAAACATGATCAATTAGTCTCCAATTTTTTTATTTTCCCAAGGGTAACAGGAGAAATTGGACCCCAAAAGTTGTTTTTCAATTTGTTCTGAGTATGCTGATACCCTATATGTGTGGGTAAAACACTGTTTGGGTGCATGGCAGAGCTTGGAAGGGAAGGACCACCATTTGACTTTTTCAACGCAGAATTGGCTGGAATTGAGATCCGACGCCATGTTGCATTTGGAGAGCCCCTGATGTGCCCAAACAGTGGAAACCCCCAATTCTAACTCCAGCCCTAACCCCAACACACCCCTAACCCTAATCTCAGCCCTAACCCTAACCCTAATGGGAAAATGGAAATAAATACATTTTCTTTTAGTTTTATTATTTTTCCCTAACTAAGGGGGTGATAACGGGGGGTTTGATTTACTATTTATGGCGGTTTTTATGTTTGGCGGCTGTCACACGCTAAAAGACGCTTTTTATTGTAAAAATAGTTTTTGCATCACCACATATTGAGAGCTATAATTTTTCCGTATTTTGACCCACCAAGTCATGTGAGGTCTTATTCTTTGCGGGACGAGTTGACGTTTTTATTGGTACCATTTTCGGGCACGTGACTTTTTTTGATCGCTTTTTATTCCGATTTTTGGGAGGCAGAATGAACAAAAACCAGCGTTTCATGAATTTCTTTTGGGGGGTGCGTTTACACCGTTTCGCGTGCGGTAAAATTGATAAAGCGCTTTTATTCTTCGGGTCAGTACGGTTACAGCGATACCTCATTTAGGTCTTTTTTTATGTTTTGTCGGTTTTATGCAAAGAAAACTATTTTATATAAAAATAATTATTTTTGCATCGCTTTATTCTGCGAGCTATAACTTTTTTATTTTTTTGCAGATGATGCTGTATGGCAGCTCGTTTTTTGCGGAACAAGCTGACGTTTTCAGCGGTACCATGGATATTTATATGTGTCTTTTTGATCGCGCGTTATTGCACTTTTTGTTCGGCGGTATGATAATAAATCATTATTTTTTGCTTCATTTTTTATTTTTATAGGGGTTCCCTAAAGGGGTTAACTAATGGGACAGTTTTATAGGGCGGGTCGTTACGGACGTGGTGATACCCAATATGTGTACTTTTATTTTTTGGGTTTTTTTTTATTTTCAAAAAATGAATTTATTGGGGAATATTTTCTTTTTTTTTTTTACTAATTTATTTAGCGATTTTTTTTTTAAAAATTATTTTTACACTTTTTTTTTTACTTTATTATATTGTCCCAGGTGGGACATCACTGTCCTGTGACAGATCGCTGATCTGTCACATCACAGATCACTGTGACAGATCAGCGATCTGTCACAGGCACTGCTGCAGACTTCCTCATGCCTGCGCTTTGCAGGCACTGAGGAAGTCAGCTCCCTACAGGCCCCCGAAGGTCCCCGTCGCCATCTTGGATCCGGGGGCCTGTAGGGAAAGTGCCCCCCGCAGCAGCGCTGCACATTGTGCTGCTGTAAGGGGCTCAGGGAATCACGGAGGGAGCCCCCTCCCTGCCGATGCTTTCCTTTAACCCCTGGTACACCGCGATCGCGTTTGATCGCGGTGTACAAGGGGTTAACGTGTCGGGGGCGGTCCGTGACCGCCCCTGACACATTGTGCCGGGTGTCAGCTGTGATAATCAGCTGACACCCGGCCGCGATCAGCGGCGCTCACCACATGGGCGCCGCTGATCGCTGTGACGTACTATCCCGTCCCTGGGAATTAAGTCTCAGGGCACATGGACGGGATAGTACGTCACATGAGATTAAGGGGATAAAGAATGAGAGCGATGGTGCCAAAGAGTATATACTGTACAGTTGCTAAGGTGGGGCCCTGACATGGGATACTCACCATACACGGGGATATGAACACACACACAAAATGCACCACACACTACCACATGCTTCAACACATATACCACCCTCAGCACACATTTCACCACACATACACCAACCTCGCCACATGAAAGTCGAAACACAAAATTCGCCACTCAAAACGTGCCACGCAAGGGGTTAACTTGTCGGGGGCGGTCTGTGACCGCCCCTGACACATTGTGCCGGGTGTCAGCTGTGATAATCAGCTGACACCCGGCCGCGATCAGCGGCGCTCACCACGTGAGCGCCGCTGATTGCTATGACGTACTATCCCATCCCTGGCAATTAAGTCCCAGGGCACATGGACGGGATAGTACGTCATATGGCAGTAAGGGATTAAACAAGAGGTGCATGTAGCTTGAATCGGTGAGTCAATCTCCCACCCAGGGACTGCATTAGGACGTCCCAAAGTATCTGTGTCCCCCAATGAAACGAAGGAGAAACAGGGATTTTTGTGATAACTCACCGTAAAATCCTTTTCTCCGAGACGCTCATTGGGGGACACAGCACCCACCCTGTTAGCCAAGTTGGCTCTTGTTTTGTTTAATTTAAATACGGATTTATTTATGTGATGTAAGGGTGGTCCTTTTCTGGACATGTTGTACTTGTATTAAGACTGATTTTGTTGTCCTCCTACTGCTTTGGCACCAAACTGATTTCCGCCCGCAATAGGGGCGAGGGTGTATACGGCGGAGGAGGAGCTAACATCTTTTTTTCACTTAGTGTCAGCCTCCTAACGGCAGAAGCCTACACCCACAGTATCTGTGTCCCCCGATGAGCGTCTCGGAGAAAAGGATTTTACGGTGAGTTATCACAAAAATCCCTGTTTCAAAAGTACCAACTGTCTTCTCCTATCTCAAAAATGGAAACATCTCTCTTTACTGAAAACCAATTTTACTGATTTGAGAGTGAAAAATCAATTCGGAATGTGAAAGAAGCAGATTTCTCTTAAATGATATACCGGTAATTCCAAGTTGTTTGTTTTCGTAAATGAAAATTAAAATGACGTTTACTCTTTAAGACAAAAGCACATGTATTCCTGTAAAAATTGGATTTTTGCTGCCTACACAACGCTTTGCTCAGTAATAGCACAGTCTAACACTGCATGGTTATACAGTCTGTAAGCTACCACATGACCTTTCATCCTTTCCCCCTACTGTATATCCTCGGAACCCCACATACTCTCAAACTCGTCTCTATTCCCAGCAGGGTCCCTTTAGCTCCATCCTCACATCTATGACACCTGAGCCACACTTCTGGTGGATACAGGATGAAAGCTCTGACTGCTAAATGTATGAACCTTGTGTGCAACCCTGCATGGAGACCTCCAGACCGTTATAGAATTGGGGTTAGATCTATACACTCATATGAGTCCACAGTGGGGAAGAAACTCACTGCAGGATGTGGGTTGTGGGTGTGTGTGCTAGGCATAGGGTATACATACAAATTACATTATTGACACTTAGGGCGCAGTCAGATGGCCGTACAAATCAGACCAAGATCGGAACGCAATTCTCGTACTGGCCGGTGGCTATCCAGACTTGAGCATGGCAGCCTCATATATTTCTATGCAGCTCTCGCTTTCGGGTGGGGGAGCCGCCGGTCAGTCCGTGCACTGCGTTCCGATTTTATATGGCCGTATGACTACCTTAAAATGTTTCAACAATCCACAATGTAGAGTATACTTTAGAATCTGCTGCAAAAACAAGAGGATTCCATAGTTAAAGGTGTTTTCCAGCCCCAAAAATATAGCAAATGGATTATAAGAGTAATATATAAATTACTGATATACAGTAGTTCAGTTCTGGAGCGGATACAGACAGAAGAGGCCGCTCTGCAAGAACAATATATAGCTGCTGAGACCCTAAAATAGATCTACTAGAGGATTGGGGCACTTGAGGCCATTGACCTATATCAGTAAATTCTATCATCTAAATAATAATAATAATAATAATCTTTATTTATAATCTTTATTTATATAGCGCCAACATATTCTGCAGCGCTTTACAGTTTAACAGTTTCAAAACACAAGTCATAAGTAACAATGTTAACAATACAATAATTAAAGCAAAATAAGACAAAATAGGACGAAATAAGACTACCCTGCTCGTGAGAACTTACAATCTACAATGAGGTGGGGGAGATGCAAATTACAGATGTGTATTTACAATTATATATTTACAATGAAGGTCCAGCCATATTGAGGGAGTGAAGGATGGATGGAGATAGTGAATGGGCTATACACGCACACTTACACACAGAATGACTTTGATTAGTGAACGTGATAAGCCGCTCTGAACAAATGTGTTTTGAGGGAGTGCCTAAAACTATGCAAATTGTGGTTAGTCCTAATTTCTTGGGGTAGAGCATTCCAGAGGATAGGAGCAGCACGGGAGAAGTCTTGGAGTCGGGAGTAGGAGGTACGGATTAGTGCAGAGGTTAGTCGAAAGTCGTTTGCAGAGCGCAGCGATCGGCTAGGCCGATAGACAGAAATGAGGGAGGAGATGTAGGGGGGTGCCGCACCATGGAGAGCTTTGTGGGTGAGAACAAGTACTTTGAATTGGATCCTATAATGAATGGGCAGCCAGTGTAATGACTGACGAAGAGCGGACACGTCCGAGTACCGATTTAGCCAGATGGACGACCCTGGCTGCTGCATTAAGTATGGACTGGAGAGGGGATAGTCGAGTGACGGGGAGGCCAATTAATAGAGCGTTGCAGTAATCCAGGCGGGAGTGGATCAATGCTACAGTGAGGGTTTTTGTTGTTTCCATGGTGAGAAAAGGGCGGATTCTAGAGATGTTCTTTAGGTGTAAGCAGCAAGAGCGGACAAGAGATTGTATATGGGATGTGAAGGAGAGATTGGTGTCAAACATAACACCCAGACAGCGCGCCTGCTGCCGGGGTGTTATTGTGGTACCACCCACGGAGAGGGAAATGTCAGATTTAGGGAGGTTAGTAGACGGCGGGAGCAGAAGAAGTTCAGTTTTTGAGAGGTTGAGTTTCAGATACAGAGCAGACATGATTTTGGAGACTGCGGACAGACCGTCAGTGGCGTTCTGTAATACAGCGGGGGTAAGGTCGGGGGATGACGTGTATAGTTGTGTGTCATCAGCATAAAGATGGTACTGAAAGCCAAATCTGCTGATGGTCTGTCCAATTGGGGCCGTGTAGAGAGAGAAGAGGGCCAAGGACTGAGCCCTGAGGTATCCCGACAGCGAGAGGAAGAGATGACGTGGAGCCAGTGAACAAAACACTGAAGGAGCGGTCAGAGAGATAGGAAGAGAACCAGGAGAGAGCGATGTCTTTAATGCCTAGTGACTGGAGCCTATGGAGTAGGAGACGGTGGTCAACAGTGTCGAAAGATGCAGAAAGGTCGAGACGAATGAGCAGAGAGTGGTCACCGTTACATTTTGCTGTCAGAAGGTCATTGGTAACTTTGAGTGCAGTTTCAGTCGAATGTAGGGGGCGGAAGCCAGACTGTGAAGGGTCTAGGAGGGAGTGAGTGGAGCGGTAACGGGTAAGGCGGGAGTAGACTAGGCGCTCCAAAAGTTTAGAGATGAATGTAATTTGCTGCATGGATTTTGTGGCTTGATATTACCCTTAACTATTCCTTCATCCAAGCATGCTACATTGAGCTCTGCCACCAATAGAAACATAGTAATGACAAATGTAATGTTTTCTATTGTCCCTTCACTGCATGAACCTGCAATTTCCCTAAAAAAAAAAAACTACTTGACAAAAAACTGTCGGTAAATAACAGGGTGTTTTGCAGTGGCTACATTTTTGCACTTTAGTATTTATACCACATACAGTACTGTGCAAAAGATTTTGGTATCCGTGGAAAGAATGCTCTCCAATATAGAAGTGATATTTAGTTTAATTTTGTCAATTAACAAAATACAAAGAGAATGAACAATAGAGAAATGTAAATCACATCAATATTTGCTGTGATCGCCTTTTCCCTTCAAAACAGAATCAATTCTTCTAGGTACATTAGCAATTACACACAGTTTTGGAGGAACTCGACAGAGAGGTTGTTCCAAACATCTTGGAGAACCAACCACAGATCTTCTGTGGATGTCGTTTGTGTAAATCCTTCTGTCTCTTTATGTAATCCCAGAGAGAATTGATGATGCTGAGATGAGGGCTCTGTGGGGCCGTATCATCACTTCCAGGACTCCTTGTTCTTCTTTACTCTGAAGCTTATTGACATTGGCTGTTTGTTTGTGGTCCATGTCCTGCTGCAGAATAAATTTGGAGCCAATCATATGGCATCCTGATAGTTTTGCATGATGGATAAGTATTATATAGTATGCCTGTATATCTCAGCAGTAGTGATGCGCGCGTATGCTCGTTGCTCGGGTTTTCCCGAGCATGCTCGGGTGTCCTCCAAGTATTTTAGCGTGCTCCGAGATTTAGTTGGTGTCGAAGTAGCTGCATGATTTGTGGCTGTTGGACAGGCTGAATACATCTGAGGAATGCCTGTTTGTTAGGAGTTCCACTTATGTATTCAGTCTGTCCAGCAGCTGCAAATCGTGCAGCTATGGTGAAAAAAAACTAGATACTCGTGTATAAGCCGACCCATGTATAAGCCGACCCCCTAATTTTGCCACAAAAAACTGGGAAAACTTATTGATTCGTGTATAAGTCAAGGGTGGTGCTGCACAAGGGTTAGGCTGTGTGCACACGCTGCGGATTTTGCTGCGGTGTACAGTACCATGATTCCCTATGGGAATCAAAAACCGCAGTGCAGACGGTGCGGAATTTTCCGCGCGGATTATCTGCGGTTTTCAATCCGCAGAAAGAATTGACATGTCAATTCTTTTTGAGGATTCCCCTGCGGTTTGCCATCTCCTCCATTGTGGAGATGAAAAACCGCAGGGCAAAACCGCAGAGCAATCCGCAGGTAAAACCGCAGGTCTTTTGACCTGCGGTTTCACCTGCGGATTTTACAAAATCCGCACCTAATCCGCAGCGTGTGCACTCAGCCTTAATGGTGGTCCAAAAAGATGCTCCATAGATAAATACCCCCATAAAATGCTGCAAAAGGGTTAATGGTGGCCCAAGTAGATGCTCCATACATAAATACCCCCCATATGCTACACAAGGGGTAATGGTGACCCAAGTAGAAGCTCCATACATAAATACCCCCCATATGATGCACAAGGATTAATAGTGGCCTAAGTAGATGCTCCATATATAAACACCCCCCATATGCTGCACAAGGGTTAATAGTGGCCTAAGTAGATGCTCCATATATAAACACCCCCCATATGCTGCACAAGGGTTAATATTGGCCCAAGTAGAAGCTCCATATATAAACACCACCCATATGCTGCTGCTATAAAAAAAACCAAAACACATACTCACCTCTCTGTCGCTGGGGGCCAGGCGCCGGTGTAGCCGCTAGCTCAGGCCCCCGACACTGGCTATATTTACCGTTCCCGGTTGCATCGCTGTCTCCGGGTCCTGTGCAGTGACGTTAGCAGAGGGCGCGCACTGACTATGTCACCGCGCCCTCCGCTACTGTCACAGTCAGAGGACCCGGAGACAGCGATGGAACGGGGAGCGGTAAGTATTGCTTTGCTCCCCGTCCTCCCCCGTCATACTCACCGCCCTCCTGGAGCCTGGTCTCTACAGTCCCTGCTTCCAGCATGATGTCGGCGTCCAAGCTGTTCCTGCATTCAGCGGTCACATGGTACCGCTCATTAAATATGCGCATATTCATGAGTTTAATGAGCGGTACCACGTGACTGCTGAATGCAGGAACAGCTGGGACACTGAGATCATGGGGGAAGCAGGGGGGCTGCAGAGACCGTGCCAGGAGGGGGGAGTATGGTCTCTGACACCCCCCACTGCCCCTACCCCGCCGACCCCGTATATGACTCGTGTATAAGCTGAGAGGGGGACTTTCAGCCCAAAAAATGGGCTGAAAATCTCAGCTTATACACGAGTATATACGGTAAATCTCCGAGCAAGCCAAAATACTCTGAGGACACCCGAGCATGCTCGGGAACATCCGAGTAATGAGTATACTCGTTCATCACTACTCAGCATTAACGATATCAAGAAATTGACAACTTTGAAGGATTGAGGACTTTCATCCACAGAAGATCTGTGGTTAGTCCTCTAAGATGTTTGGGACAACCACCCTGCTGATTTCCTTCAAAAACTGTGTTTAAAGCCCCCGTCACACACACAGCGATCTCGCTAGCGAGATTACTGCTGAGTCACAAGTTTTGTGAGGCAACAGCAATCTCACCAGCGAGATTGCTGTTTGTGACACTTACCAGCGACCCGTATAGAAAGAACACCATGAGCACAACTCAACTTAAAGGTATTTGCAAGGAGGTTTATTGTAGTACACGAAGAAAGACATTTCGGTCAATGTGACCTTCTTCATTTACTACAAGGGTAAATATAATTACAAAACAAAATGTCATATAAAACAGAAAAGATAACAAAAGAAAAAAACAGAAGTATATACATACAATAGCCGGAATGGTCATATAAAAATAGTATAAATTGGTCGCAGATAACGCCAGGTATCCCACACTGCCCATATCACGCCAAATACAGTAGTTTAGAAGGAGCCATAGAAAATATATAGCAGCAATCCATAAGAATGTGAAACAGACCGTGTGGTATATAGATTGGGTAGAGCTTATAGGCATCTATCAGAAAGGACAATGGTGCTTTAAGCATCTAAAAACCAAGATGCGGTGAAGTGGAGCGTATGCTAGTAGTTGTGAATCATGTAGCAGGAAAAAAAAAAAAAAGTACTTACTGAGGAGAATAATCTCTCTAAGGTAATGAGCTGTGGAGGATATAGCGAGAGGGAGCATTATTGCAATGTGTGCATAAATAGTATCGCCTTCCCTGTTAATAGGTACATTTTTTTTTCCCTGCTACATGATTCTCAACTACCGTATATACTCGAATATAAGCCGAGATTTTCAGCCCAAAAAATTGGGCTGAAAGTCCCCCTCTCGTCTTATATTCGAGTCATATACAAAGGGGGTCGGAGGGGGGGGCAGGGGTGTCAGTTCATACTTACCTGTCCTGACGCTGTGTCTTGAGCCCCCAGCTTCTCCCCGTGCTCTCTCTTCCTGCCTTCAGCGGTCACGTGGTGCCGCTCATTAAAACTCATGAATATGCGCATATTCATGAGTTTAATGAGCGGTACCACATGACCGCTGAAGGCAGGAAGAGAGCGCGGAGAAGCTGGGGGCTCAAGACACAGCATCAGGATGGGTAAGTATAGCGATACTCACCTGTCCTGCGTCCATGGCTGCTTGCTGCTGTCTGTCATCGGTCAGTGACAGCAGAGGGCGTGGTGACGTGGTTATTGCGCGCCGCGCCCCCTGCAGTCTGAACGTCACTGACTGATGACGTGGCAGATAGCGGTGAGCAGCCATGGACGCAGGACACGTGAGTATCTCAGGTGCCAGCAGTGACAACGGCACCTGACACCCAGCGACGGAGAGGTGAGTATGTCATTTTTTTTTATTTTTTAATGCAGCAGCAGCAGCATGGGGGCAGCATATGGGGGAATAATCTATGGAGTTTCTTATGGGGTCAGCATATGGGGGAACAATCTATGGAGCTTCTTATGGGGGCAGCATATGGGGGGAATAATCTATGGAGCTTCTTCTGGGGACACCATATGAGGGAATAATCTATGGAGCATTTCCCACCCTAGGCTTATACTCAAGTCAATAAGTTCTCCCAGTTTTTTGTGGCAAAATTAGGGAGGGTCGCCTTATACTCGGGTAGGCTTATACTCGAGTATGTACGGTACTGGCATATGCTCCACTTCACCGCATCTTGTTTTTTAGATGCTTAAAGCACCATTGTCCTTTCTGATAGATGCCTATAAGCTCTACACAATCTATATACCACACGGTATGTTTCACATTCTTATGGATTGCTGCTATATATTTTCTATGGCTCTTTTTAAATTATTTGGCGTGATATGGGCAGTGTGGGATACCTGGCGTTATCTGCGACCAATTTATCCTATTTTTATATGACCATTTCGGCTATTGTATGTATATACTTCTGCTTTCCTTTGTTTTTTTCCTTTGTTATCTTTTCTGTTTTATATGACATTTTGTTTTGTAATTATATTTACCCTTGTAGTAAATGAAGAAGGTCACATTGACCGAAACGTCTTTTTTCGTGTACTACAATAAACCTCCTTGCAAATACCTTTAAGTTAAGTGCTAGGTTTATATTTGTTACCAGCGACCGGCCCCCCTGCAGGGTATCGCTGATCGTCCTGGTATGGCCAGGACATTTTTTTGATCGCTGGTCTCCCGCTGGCCAACACGCATAGCTGCGTGTGACAGGTGGGAGACCAGCAATCAGCGAGCTGGCGCTGGTAACTAAGGTACACATCGGGTTTCTAAGCGGCGCTTAGAAACCGATGTGTACCTTGGTTACCAGGTCCCTGCACCAGCGCGCTGGTAACTAAGGTACACAGTGGGTAACCAAGCAACGTTCGTCGCTTGTTACCCGCGTGTCACTGGTGCTGATCGCTGGTGAGTCTGCCTGTTTGGCAGCTCACCAGCGATCATGTAGTGACACACCAGCGATCCTGACAAGGTCATATCGTTGTCGGGATCGCTGGTGCGTCGCTATGTGTGACGGGCCCTAAGTGTACCTAGAAGAATTAATGCTACTTTGAAGGCAAAGGGCAGTCACAACAAATATTGAGGTGATTTAGATTTCTCTTTGGTTTATTCATTGTTAATAGATAAAAATACTAATATTTTTGAAAGCATTCTTAATTTGTAGTAATGTTTCCACACCTGTAGAAAACTTTTGCACAGTCCTGTACAACTGCATGTGTTTGTCATGTACGTGTGTATGTGTTATTCATTGTGTGCTTTCTGTTAGCTGCAGAAGTCTGGAGAAGAAGGGTTGCGCGGAAATCTGTTTCCCAAGTAAGTCCAGCTAATGTAAATTATTTTGATATAAAGGGGAAATAAGAATTCAATATATTTTTGTCTCCACCCTGTATGTGTGGAAAGTAAAATGGAAAAAAATATATAAAGCAAACAAACTCTGCGCAAAGTTTACCCTTTGTAGAAAGAGCTGTGGGGAAAGCGCACACAGTAGGGTGACCATATTTAAGGAGGGAGAAAAATGTGGTAAATGGTATTGATCATCTAGGGGATGATGGGTTAAAAGCTCCACCTGCTGCTCCCCCAGGTAAAATGCATCAAAAAGGAGGAAACACAGCGTCTGGTGATGTCCTTGAGTTCAAGACTTCAGGCAGTCATTGCCAACAAAGGGTTTTCAACCAAGTACTAGAAATCAGCATTTTATTTACAATTATTTAATCTGTCCAATTACTTTTGGTCCCTTTAAAAACAGGGTGGCACATGTTAAGGAGCTGAAACTCCTAAACCCTTCATCCAATTTTAATGTGGATATCCTCAAATGAAAGCTGAAAGTCTGAACTTCAACTGCATCTGAATTGTTTTGTTTAAAATTCATTGTGGTAATGTCTAGAACCAAAATCAGAAAAATATTGTCTCTGTCCAAATATATATGGACCTAACTGTATGTGATGGGTTCTGTACCTATGTGATAGGCTCTGTACCTGTGTGATAGGCTCTGTACCTATGTGATACAGTGCTGTGCAAATTAATTGGGACAAAGCATTTTTTAAGTAAAATCATAAGTTGGTTACCAGTCAGTGATTCAAACCAGTTTTAACTGCTTTTAACAGGTGTGAGTGCCTGTTCAAAGCAATTAAAACTGGTTTGAATCACTGACTGGTAACCAACTTACGATTTTACTTAAAAAAATGCTTTGTCCCAATTAATTTGCACAGCACTGTAGGCTCTGCACCTATGTGATATTCTCTGTACCTTTGTGATAGGCTCTGCACCTATGTGATAGGCTCTGTCCCTGTGTGATAGGCTCTGTCCCTGTGTGATAGGCTCTGTCCCTGTGTGATAGGCTCTGTCCCTGTGTGATAGGCTATGCACCTATGTGATAGGCTCTGTCCCTGTGTGATAGGCTATGCACCTATGTGATAGGCTCTGTCCCTGTGTGATAGGCTCTGTCCCTGTGTGATAGGCTCTGTCCCTGTGTGATAGGCTCTGTACCTGTGTGATAGGCTCTGCACCTGTGTGATAGGCTCTGTACCTGTGTGATAGGCTCTGTGCCTGTGTGATAGGCTCTGTCCCTGTGTGATAGGCTCTGTACCTGTGTGATAGGCTCTGTGCCTGTGTGATAGGCTCTGTGCCTGTGTGATAGGCTCTGTGCCTGTGTGATAGGCTCTGTACCTGTGTGATAGGCTCTGTGCCTGTGTGATAGGCTCTGTGCCTGTGTGATAGGCTCTGTGCCTGTGTGATAGGCTCTGTACCTGTGTGATAGGCTCTGTACCTGTGTGATAGGCTCTGTGCCTGTGTGATAGGCTCTGTGCCTGTGTGATAGGCTCTGTGCCTGTGTGATAGGCTCTGTGCCTGTGTGATAGGCTCTGCACCTGTGTGATAGGCTCTGCGCCTGTGTGATAGGCTCTGTGCCTGTGTGATAGGCTCTGTCCCTGTGTGATAGGCTCTGTACCTGTGTGATAGGCTCTGTCCCTGTGTGATAGGCTCTGCACCTGTGTGATAGGCTCTGTACCTGTGTGATAGGCTCTGTGCCTGTGTGATAGGCTCTGTGCCTGTGTGATAGGCTCTGTGCCTGTGTGATAGGCTCTGTGCCTGTGTGATAGGCTCTGTGCCTGTGTGATAGGCTCTGTGCCTGTGTGATAGGCTCTGTGCCTGTGTGATAGGCTCTGTACCTGTGTGATAGGCTCTGTGCCTGTGTGATAGGCTCTGTGCCTGTGTGATAGGCTCTGTGCCTGTGTGATAGGCTCTGTACCTGTGTGATAGGCTCTGTGCCTGTGTGATAGGCTCTGTGCCTGTGTGATAGGCTCTGTGCCTGTGTGATAGATCATTTGTGTTTTTCTGAAGTTGCCTTTCTTTTCTTTTCTTTGGAGAAGTCTTTTCTGTGCTTTCCAATGTAGAAAGAAATTTTATGCAGCCTAAACACCTAATGCCCCTAGGAAATAAGAACATAAATCTATATCTAATAAGTTTGACAATTCTTCCATTTTAATTCACTTTTACTCTTTACCAGGGGAACAAATCCATTTGCAACGGTAAAGCTCCGTCCCACCGTAACTAATGATCGATCTGCTCCTCTAATACGGTGAGACAAGATCAGGAGACGATGGTTTATATTTCTGAATCATGCCACCATTTTCCCGGACACCATGGAGCACAACAATAAAATGAAGCCCCTCATAATCACGAATAGCCATGCTGGTGTCATTAAAGATATAAACCTACATCCAGTTTGCATCCATAGGTTGGAAACTATTGCACATTTTGTACATTTATGTTCCAGCGATTGTAAATATCAGATCTTCAGGTTGGATTTATTGTGGATGATGTCATCTCCTTGTTGCTTCTGTGAAAATGACCATTTAGTGGAGTTTGCAGAAATATGATAGATTCTTAAATACCATGTAAATATATATATTAATAAGAAGTGATTAAGGCAAAATACTGATGAATGTAAATAAAGATCAATATATTAGAAAACCGGCTGTGCTTCTTGCCTTGCATGCTTAATACTCAGAATTAGTACTGTTCTTCTCGACAAAAATCCCCTCGGCTCCTGAGACCCGTAAACAAATACTCTGGCCCGACGGCCAACTTATCCATGGTCCATATAGTCCTGACCCGGCTCGCTTCTCGGGTCCTCCTGCACAAAGCTCTCCCCCTCCCTCCTTTTACTGGATCATGGGCCCTTAAACAGTGGTGGGCAGCGTTTGACAGGGGCCAGTCCAGGGTTAAAAGTAGGGCAAAGTCCAAGGATAAATCAGTCCAGTTCCTTAGGCAGCCACACACATAGTCCTCAGTAACCAACCCTCATAGGGTTTCAGCCCCGTGATCCAGCAGGGTATGCGCAATGGGTGCAACTAAAACTTGGGGGAGGGGAAAAACAACATTGTTCCACTGTCACCATATCAGCCACCACTGGCACCTAGTTCTTGGTCCTATGCAGGGCCCACTGCCCTTTTAGAAATGCGAAACAGTCTCTATTATCAAACAGGTGCAACCGGCACAACATCTTAAAGAGGCCACTTCAATCAATGTACAGCCGCTGATTGGTGTAGTGGGCCGCATGCGGACCCTGTACCACAATGTAAGTATGGGACGAGGATCCGCTGGTGGAGGAGTCCCCACTATTCCTTCGGCTCCTGACCCCCTCCAGCGGTGGTCCCATGGCATACAGACACGGCACATTAATAACACAGTAATACACAATAATAAAACATTAGTACAGGGTCAGGGTGCTGCGCGTGATTGTCTGAACAGTGTCCAGGAGAGACAAGGCACGTGCTGAAGAGCCTCGCGTTGCCTGGGCATAGTAACCAACTGTGGTTAGTTATAACAAATTATAATGATTATATTGAACATAAAACCATTTCACATCGTATATTCAACACTACAGATTTGCAACACAAATTAACTAAACGATTACCCAAGTATCCTCTCCTGTGTGATACTTTCTGCTGAGCTGTGTATCTAATCCTATCGTGTGTTACTGACTGCTCAGCCGTGTATCTAATCCTAATCTGTGTGATACTGACTTTTGAGCCGTGTATCTAATCCTATTCTGTGTGATAGCGTCTGCTGAGTCGTGTATCTAACCCTATCCTGTGTGATACTGACTGCTGAGCCATGTACCTAATCCTATCCTGTGTGATACTGACTGCAGAGCCGTGTATCTAATCCTATCCTGTGTGATACTGCCTGCTGAGCCGTGTATCTAACCCTATCCTGTGTGATATTGTCTGCTGAGCTGTGTATCTAATCCTATCCTGTGTGATACTGTCTGCTGAGCCGTGTATCTAATCCTATCCTGTGTCATACTGACTGCAGAGCCGTGTATATAATCCTATTCTGTGTGATACTGTCTGCTGAGCCGTGTATCTAATACTATTCTGTGTGATACTGTGTGCTGAGCTGTGTATCTATTCCTATCCTGTGTGGTACTGACTGCTGAGCCGTGTATCTAATCCTATCCTGTGTGATACCGTCTGCTGAGCCGTGTATCTAACCCTATCCTGTGTGGTACTGACTGCTGAGCCGTGTACCTAATCCTATCCTGTGTGTTACTGACTGCTCAGCCGTGTATCTAATCCTATCCTGTGTGATACTGACTGCTGAGCCATGTATCTAATCCTATTCTGTGTGATACTGTGTGCTGAGCTGTGTATCTAATACTATTCTGTGTGATACTGTGTGCTGAGCTGTGTATCTAATCCTATACTGTGTGATACTGTCTTCTGAGCTGTGTATCTAATCCTATCCTGTGTGATACTGACTGCTGAGCTGTGTAGCTAATCCTATCCTGTGTGATACTGCCTGCTGAGCCGTGTATCTAATCCTATCCTGTGTGATACTGCCTGCTGAGCCATGTGTCTACATAGTAACATAGTAACATAGTAATTAAGGTTGAAGGGAGACTTTAAGTCCATCTAGTTCAACCCATATCATATCCTAACTTGCCCTAACATGTTGATCCAGAGGAAGGCAAAAAAAACCCATGTGGCAAACAGTAAGCTTCACATTGGGGAAAAAAATTCCTTCCCAACTCCACATACGGCAATCAGACTAGCTCCCTGGATCAACTCAACACTAAGGAAACTAGTGTATATACCCTGTAATATTATACTTTTCAAGAAAGGCATCCAGTCCCCTCTTAAATTGTAGTAGGGAATCACTCATTACAACATCATATGGCAGAGAGTTCCATAGTCTCACTGCTCTTACAGTAAAGAATCCGCGTCTGTTATTATGCTTAAACGTTCTTTCCTCCAGACGTAGAGGATGCCCCCTTGTCCCCGTCACAGGTCTAAGAGTAAAAAGATCATTAGAAAGGTCTTGGTATTGTCCCGGCATATAGTTATACGTTGTAATAAGATCACCCCTAAGCCTTCGATTCTCCAAACTAAAAACCCCAAGTGTAATAATCTGTTTTGGTATTGCAGACCCCCCAGTTCCCTAATAACCTTGGTCGCTCTTCTCTGCACCCGCTCCAGTTCAGCTATGTGGTGTGCTGGTAAAAGGGGAAAAATAAAAAAAAATCTTTTAAATCTTCTGCCTGAGCGAGTGTGAACGAGCTGAGTGTGACCTGAGCGTAAGTGCGAACTGTGGTAAGTGTGTGACTTGAGATTCAGTGACTTTGGAATCAGGGAGTTTCCAAGGGAGGTATTACTGAATTGCTGTTATATTTTATTAATACTTTTTATTTATTTTTGCTTATCATATTGTCTTTTGCAATCCCCATTAGGATGTGCTCCACTATTGCCAATGCCATCCAGTGCACGTCTTGCCGCATGTATGAAATCCTTGAACAGCCGGTCGAGGGTGCATACTGCTGTGCGAGATGTGAGCACCTTGTGCATTTGGAAGCCCAGATACTGGATCTAAATGTGCAGCTGGCAACACTGAGATCCATAGACAATATGGAAAGGAGTCTTCTGCTCACTGAGCAGACGCTCAATGGGATAGATGAGGGGGGGGATGCTAGGTTGGAGCTGCAGGACAATGAAGCAGCTAGCTGGGTGACAGTTAGAAGGCGGGGTAGAGGGAAGAGCACCAGGGAGGCTAGTCCTGATCTGGCACACCCCAATAAGTTTGCTAAGTTGGCAGATGAGGGGAGTGTTAGTGCAGGAGTAGCACTGCTGCAGCAAGGCATGTCCTCTGAAAGCCGGATGAGTGTCTGCTCCAGCAAGGGGGAAAATAGGAGAGCAAGGCAGGCCAGACAGGTTCTGGTAGTGGGAGACTCAATTATTAGGGGAACAGATAGGGCAATCTGTCACAAAGACAGGGATCGTCGAACGGTGTGCTGCCTACCTGGCGCTCGAGTCCGACACATCGCTGATGGGGTTGACAGATTACTGGGAGGGGCTGGTGAGGATCCAGCGGTCATGGTGCACATTGGCACAAATGACAAAGTTAGAGGTAGGTGGAAGGTCCATAAAGATGATTTCAGGGAATTAGGCTGCAAGCTTAAAGCAAGGACCTCCAAGGTGGTATTTTCGGAAATACTTCCTGTACCACGTGCCACGCCAGAGAGGCAACGGGAGATTAGGGAGGTTAATAAGTGGCTCAGGAATTGGTGTAGGAAGGAGGGGTTTGGGTTCCTGCAGAACTGGGCCGACTTCTCAGTTGGCTACAGGTTCTACGCTAGGGACGGGTTGCACCTCAATAGGGAGAGTGCAGCTGTGCTTGGGGAGAAAATGGCTAGAAGGTTGGAGGAGTGTTTAAACTAGGGACGGGGGGGGGGTATTCCTTTTATAGGAGGGGAAGACAGTGCAGCTAGAGACCTGGGCACAAATAATGAAATTGGGGGTGGCATGGGGGGTGGGGTTAGAACAGTTAATAATTTAAGAAAGAATAGAGGTACAGAGAGATACATAAAGTGCATGTATACTAATGCCAGAAGCCTCACCAACAAAATGGAGGAATTGGAGTTAATGTTGTTGGAGCATAATTATGACATGGTGGGGATATCTGAGACATGGCTGGACGAGAGCCATGACTGGGCTGTTAATGTACAGGGCTATAGTCTGTTCAGAAATGACCGTACTAATAAACGAGGGGGAGGCGTGTGTTTATATGTAAAATCATCCTTAAAACCCATCCTTCGTGATAATATATATGAATCTAATGAAAATGTAGAGTCCCTGTGGGTAGAGATAAGGGGAGGGGGGAAAAATAATAAATTACTGATAGGGGTTTGTTATAAGTCTCCAAAAATAATGGAAGCAACAGAGAATATCCTCATAAAGCAAATAGATGAAGCAGCGACTCAAGGAGAAGTCATTATTATGGGGGACTTCAGCTACCCTGAAATACATTGGGGAACCGAAACCTGCAGTTCCAGCAAAAGTAATAGGTTTTTGACAACTATGAGAGACAATTACCTTTCACAACTGGTTCATGAACCAACAAGAGGGGGGGCACTGCTAGACCTAATATTATCCAACAGGCCAGACCGCATATCAAATGTAAGGGTTGGGGGTCACTTGGGTAATAGTGATCACAAATTAATAAGCTTTCATGTATCCTTTAATAAGATGTGTAGTAGAGGGGTTACAAGGACACTAAACTTCAGGAAAGCAAATTTCCAACGGATGAGAGATGATCTTGGTGCAATTAACTGGGACGATATCCTGAGACATAAAAATACACAAAGAAAATGGGAGACGTTTATTAGCATCCTGAATAGGACCTGTGCACAATATATACCGTATGGGAATAAACATGCGAGAAATAGGAGGAAACCACTATGGCTAAATAGAGCTGTAAGGGGCGCAATAAGAGATAAAAATAAAGCATTTAGAGAATTAAAGCAAGTAGGTAGTGATGAGGCATTAACTAAATACAGAAGATTAAATAAATTCTGTAAAAAGCAAATCAAAACAGCAAAGATTAAGACAGAGAGACTCATTGCCACAGAAAGTAAAAAGACTGTTGTGACTCAGGGCTAAAAACCCCATAGCATTTCCTCTACCCCACTTAACCATTAATAAATCAAACTCGGAAAACAAATGATGGATGAAGGTCGGTCACAGCTTTATTGAATGTATTTCAAACAACAAATTTAGAGGCACTTAGCTTCTCTTAAACCGCGCTCGCCGCAAATGCCCTGCTCTGTATTCGCAGGCAAGTCAGCCAGCGAGCCGTAGCTTTGTGCCATTCCTTCTTACACCGCTGTGACTTGAAACTACAAAAAACAGAACAGAATGAACATTATTAAACAATCAAAACAAAAGGGAGGGAGGGTGGGACAAGCACTTCCAGGATCAGCTGCCATGAGAAAGAGGGAGGGCGGCCTGGTGACTGGAGCTATATAATTACAGGAAGGGGCTGCACTAACCCCTTCCTGATCCCATTGGCCCTACAATACTAAACCTGCCCCAACACAACGTGGGTGGGCCAGCTCAATTAACCCTAAGGGGAGGGGAGGAAAGGCACCCCAGTCAGGGGCACTTTCCTTAAGCAGTACAGTGCCCTCCAGACTGTTGTGACTCAGGGCTAAAAACCCCATAGCATTTCCTCTACCCCACTTAACCATTAATAAATCAAACTCGGAAAACAAATGATGGGTGAAGGTCGGTCACAGCTTTATTGAATGTATTTCAAACAACAAATTTAGAGGCACTTAGCTTCTCTTAAACCGCGCTCGCCGCAAATGCCCTGCTCTGTATTCGCAGGCAAGTCAGCCAGCGAGCCGTAGCTTTGTGCCATTCCTTCTTACACCACCACGGAGGATCCTGTTATCTAAACAGGACTCCGACCCCCACCCATCAATAGCAAAGCTTGCTCTACCCCATCCTGTAAACCGGATAAGAAGATATCGAGCCCAATGTCGTTCAAATGCACCCCGTCAGGCCTTAGCAGAGCACTGTTATTTCCTTCCAGTTGTCTATGATGAACAACCACACCGAACCTCTCACGCACGAACTTAGAGATACGGGCATTGATAGACCTCCTCGAGCGTTCAACTGCCATACCATCTCGGGCCCCTTGCCACACCGCCCTCGGGACGATCTCTGACCAAACTAGCACCAGTTCCTGGACAAAACTATGAAAGCGTTCCATATCAGCCCGCATCATAGTCAGGAGCTCCGCCACCTTGTACGAGCAAAGATCGTTGCCCCCCGCATGTAGCACCAGGATGCTCGGCCCCCGAGCTCCCCTTGCAATTGAGACCACCTCCGGTAAAACTTGCGGCCACTGCAGGCCCCTAATGCCTTTCCACATGAACGCTACGTCTCGAAATCCAAGGTGCCGTCCACCTGGGCGACACTCAGCTCGTTGCGCCGCCCAGAAGATGTAGGAATGTCCCAGCAACCATACAGTCGGTCTGACGGAATCTGCGGGAAAAGAAATTGTTAATATAACAAATCCGGACGAATGTAACGAGCAAAGCATGCTGACTTCCACCTCCCAATTCTTTGCACTTCGACATCAGGAAGACCCTCCTTTGCCGCTTCCGTAGCCGCCCCAATGCGAAAAGAATGAGTGCCATACTCACCAGCTGGAACTCCTAACCTCTCCAAGCATCTATTAAACACGGCCTGAAATTGATACCTCGTTAAAGGCACACCATCCGCATGCGCAAAGAAAAATTTACCTCCGGCCCGAACAGCTACATACGACCGAAGCAAAGCAACCGGGCATAACGAGAATCTGGAAGCACGCAGCAAAACCCAGGAACCCCTACCCAAAGGATCAGTCTTTGACTTACGTATTCTCACTCGCACGGACTCTTCCAAGAAAACCACATCCTCCAAACGCAACCCACACCCCGAATCAAACTTTGAACGTGGAACCAACTCCCCTACCCTTAAGGCCCCAAAGAATGCCAATCCAAAAGCGGCGGACACAAGGGCCGCTTCAAACGCCGAACTGCACACGTTACCAGCAATACCTATGAGTTGACCAAGGAGGGCCAGGGACACCGGACGCCTACACTCGTTGCTAGGCTGAACTCTCCTCCAACCCTTCATAGCCTGCCGGACTATGAAACATTTCGTAACATCAGACCAACCCAATAACTGAAAATGAAAAGCAATGCCAGACAAGCGTTGCTGTGCCGACGTGCCCGATAAACCTTTACTACGCAAATGACACAAGTACTCAACCGTGACTTGCAATCTCAAAGCCTCACATGACTGAACAAGTCTGCAACCAGCCAACTGACACCATTCCGTCCACGCCTTACCATATGCTCTCCACGTCGACTGGGACACAGAGGAACGAACGAGGGACATCAACTGTTCCCAACCGCATCCCACAGAATCCGCGGGCAGCTGAAAACTTCCGGAAGGGCATTGGGACCAGGGACCGTGGAAACCTGCAAATCAGAGGAATCGAAAAAGTTAAGCAACAAAACATCGGGGCCTTGTACCAATTGAGCCCGAAGCCAAATATTGAATTTCAAACAGAGCAAAGCCAACCGACGAAGAAGGCCCAAGACCGGAGGAGACCTAGACGACATATGATTGAGACAGCGAGACACCCCCGGAGTAATTGTCTTCCATTGAATCTCCTGATTGCACAGCAAATAGCCCCACAACTCAATCAATACAACAATTGAAAAAATCTCGCACAGGGTCCTGTCCTGATCAAAACCCGACCTGGTCCAAAAATCCGGCCAAGACTCCCGACACCGACGGTTCCCAAAGCCTGACGTGAAACCAGCAACTCCATCCACTGACGTAAACAAGAACAAATCCTGTGCCGTCCGGCACGGTAACATAAAGCAAGTATGCCCGTTGAAGGTGTGCAAAAAGGAAAGCCATACCTCCAAATCCGCCTTCATGGCCCTCGTCACCCGCACCCTGTGGTGCGGGCTAGAGGCCCCTTTCGTAGCCAACGACAACCGACGTGAAAATGCCCTACCTACCGGCATAACTCTGCTCGCAAAGACCAACAACCCCAACAATGATTGCATCTGCAAAAGTGTAACCTTCCGAACAGACATGAAACCCTCAATCAACAAGACCAACTTCTGAATCTTGTCGCCTGGCAATCGATACACCATTGCCACCGTATCAATTTCAATGCCTAAAAACGACAAGGTTTGAACCGGACCGATGGTCTTCTCTGGTGACAAAGGTACACCAACGTCCGTGCAATAGACGTGAATGTTGAAAGCAAAGTGCTGCACACCTCCGAGTCCTCGGGGCCGACAAAAAGGAAATCATCCAAGTAATGAGTGACAGACCTCATTCCTGACTCCCACCTCACTACCCACTCCAAAAATGAACTAAAAAGTTCAAAATAATAGCATGAAATAGAACATCCCATGGGAAGACACATATCAAAATAGAACTCACCGTCTACCTGACAACCTAACAAATGAAAGCAATCCGGGTGCACCGGCAGCAAACGAAACGCCGAATCGATATCAGACTTCGCCAACCAGGCTCCTTTACCCGCGTCCCTGACCAAAGCCACAGCCCTGTCAAAAGATGCATACGATACTGAAGCATCCTCAGGGGAAATACCATCATTCACCGAAGACCCCTTCGGGTGAGACAAGTGGTGAATCAAACGAAAGGAACCTGGGTCTTTCTTTGGCACCACTCCCAAAGGTGATACTCTAAAATCCTGAAAAGGCGGGGATACAAATGGACCAGCCATTCTACCCAACGCTACCTCCTTCTGCACTTTCGCCACCAGGACCTCTGGGTGTTCCCGAGCAGACTTCAAGTTTGACGCAAAACCGGGGGACCTATGCAATTTAAAAGGGATGAAAAAACCTTCCGAAAAACCAAAACGCAGCATACCTGCAGCCTCCTTATTATGATAACGGTCTAACCATGGCTCCATCGCGACCACGTTCACTGGCGTCTTTCCTTTCAGTTTGCTGCGGCTTGACTGGCAGCTTTCCCGCAGGGCGGGAACACCTGGACGCCGGATGGGATCCTCCACAAGCCGAACATTCATGTCGGAATTTGCAGAGGCCGTAAAACCGGCAGTGTCCCTCATTGAACAACCAACAGGTACCCGGTCTCCGCACGACCACTGAACCGGAACCTGTTGATCCTTGTCCAGCAGCCGCTGACGGAAAGGGATACTGCTTCTGCGTCATCATAAGGCGCAGCCACACCTCAGTCGCCTTCACTCCCCAGCCAATCTCCGGGTGAAGGGCTAAACGTCTCCTGAATTCCTCATCATACTTCCACCAAGCTGAACCACCATGAGCCTTATATGAATTGTAAATCATATCCTGATAAATAAACAGCTCGGAGCAGCGGCTCGGGTGCTTCAGCCTCATAATGCAACCCAGAACGGCGAAAGCTTGCAACCAATTATTCATTGTCTTAGCCACTTTGGGACGCACTCTCTCTGAAAACCTCTCACCCGGCCTTCTTTCTTTATCCACGGTGTGCTGATCCACCGAGACCAGCGACCAAATATCAATATAGTCATTACCCCAAATCTTCTTTTTGGTATCATCATCAATGTGCGACCCTAACGCACTAACCCCACAAAACATGGTATCCTTGTACACCCCCGCTAACGGGGAATCCACCTTTTGACACTCCGTTGCTGTTCCAGTTGTAGGGGCAATTGCCCTAACAACGTTCGCAATACAGAAACCATAGCTGCATTATCCACACTTGAAGATCCCGACAGGGAAAACTCACCCGGATGCACCGTTGGAGGAGGGACTCCCATAGATGGAGGAACTCCGGCTCCCGGACGACCCGCCAGAACATTGATGCCGTGACTCGTAGCCTCGGGAGTCGCGCCCGTCTCGACCAGGCTGAGAGCCCTTGATCGAGCCCTCGACTCCCGCCGCTCGGGAGGAGGGCCACGGATCCGCTCGGGACTCACGGACGCGCTGGACACCTCTGACATTGAAGATGGAGAGCCACGTCTCGAGGACCGGGGGTGATGACGACCGCGAGAGGACGCTCTGCGGCCTGAGTGCCTAGATTTCTTATGGCGACGCTGCGATGCGTGGTGCCCATGCCGACGCGGCTGCGGGGAAGATGAGTAAGTGGAAGAGGAGGAGGAGGATCCCCAGCGTCTACGCCTGCCTCTCCTCCCTTTCGGGGAGTAATCAGCCCTTGGAGCAGCCCCAGAAGTCTCCCTGCCCTCACCAGCTACGGCAGTAGCCGAAGCTTGTCCCAGACCAGCTTCCCCCGGAACACCACCTCCCTGCGGCGCAGGAGTAAGCACTGTAGTGCTCGGCACACACAAACCAACGAGCGGCGAGGACGCCTGAACCCCCGCCACAGCAATCTGGGAAACGCTACCCCTCCTCCGTACCTCCACCCTGGGCGCAATGGGCTGCTCAATAAACTGGTCCTCAGGTGACCCAGAGGAGGACGCACTTTGCCTCCCTCCCATTATTGATCCCACTTCCCCCACTAAATTACTCCCCTGCGCCGACTGGCCCTGCTCCCTCCCAATCACCGCCGCTATGCCGCTCACGTGCCCGGGACCCTCAGCCTCCCTAACCCTGGACCCGCGCTTCTGTGCCCCACGTGCAGGCGCCACTGCACGATCAGTGTCCCGGGACCGGAAGTCCGGGGGCGGCGACTTCCGCCTAGCCGCGCGCCCCCGGGAAACCCCAGCCAGCGGCGGCGAGGCGTCTCACAATCTTAATGGAGGGCGGGATCGACGCCCGGACCGCCTGCCTCCACTCACCACCACCGCCGCCGACCGATCCTCCTGTATCACCGCGGCGGCAGCGGGACCCGACCGCGGTGAAGCCCCACCAAGACCAGGCGCCCCCAGAGAAGCCGCAGCCCGTGGGGATCCCTGGTAAGTGTCAATCCCCGCCAGGAAACTCTGCAGCCAGGACTCTCCCTTTTGCAGCACGCGCAATCGCAGGGCCTCCAAAAGAGGGTCTGCCATAATACCGCCAGACAGTGCTCGACAAGCACTTCCAGGATCAGCTGCCATGAGAAAGAGGGAGGGCGGCCTGGTGACTGGAGCTATATAATTACAGGAAGGGGCTGCACTAACCCCTTCCTGATCCCATTGGCCCTACAATACTAAACCTGCCCCAACACAACGTGGGTGGGCCAGCTCAATTAACCCTAAGGGGAGGGGAGGAAAGGCACCCCAGTCAGGGGCACTTTCCTTAAGCAGTACAGTGCCCTCCATAATCCCAAAATATTCTTTAACTACATAAATAGTAAGAAGCTAAAAAATGATAATGTTGGCCCCCTTAAAAATAGTCTGGATGAAATGGTGGAGGAGAATGAGGAAAAAGCCAATATGCTAAATGACTTTTTCTCGACAGTGTTTACACAAGAAAATCCCATGACGGATAACGTGATCAGGGATAAAAAAAACTCTCCATTAAATGTCACCTGCTTAACCCAGCAGGAAGTACGGCGGCGTCTAAAAATCACTAAAATTGACAAATCCCCGGGCCCGGATGGGATACACCCCCGAGTACTGGAGGAATTAAGCACAGTCATAGACAGACCATTATTTTTAATCTTTAAAGATTCCATAATAACAGGGTCTGTACCACAGGACTGGCGTATAGCAAATGTGGTGCCAATATTCAAAAAGGGGACAAAAACTGAACTTGGAAATTATAGGCCAGTGAGTTTAACTTCAACTGTGGGTAAAATCCTGGAGGGTTTTCTAAGAGATACTATACTGGAGTATCTGGAGAAGAATAACCTCATGACCCAATATCAACATGGGTTTACAAGGGACCGTTCCTGTCAGACTAATCTGATAAGCTTTTATGAAGAGGTAAGTTCCGGACTGGACCAAGGGAATGCAGTGGACGTGGTGTACATGGACTTTTCAAAAGCTTTTGATACGGTGCCACACAAAAGGTTGATGCATAAAATGAGAACAATAGGGATAGGGGAAAATATGTGTAGGTGGGTTAAGAGCTGGCTCAGGGATAGGAAACAAAGGGTGGTTATTAATGGAGCACACTCGGACTGGGTCACGGTTAGCAGTGGGGTACCACAGGGGTCAGTTTTGGGCCCGCTTCTTTTTAACATATTTATTGATGACCTTGTAAGGGGCATAGAGAGTAGAATTTCAATATTTGCAGATGACACTAAACTCTGCAGGGTAATCAATACAGAGGAGGACAAATTTATATTACAGGAGGATTTATGTAAACTAGAAACTTGGGCTGATAAATGGCAAATGAGCTTTAATGGGGATAAATGTAAGGTCATGCACTTGGGTAGAACGAACAAGATGTATAATTATGTGCTTAATTGTAAAACACTGGGCAAAACTGTCACTGAAAAAGACCTGGGTGTATGGGTGGACGACAATCTCACATTTAGTGGCCAGTGTCAGGCAGCTGCTGCAAAGGCAAATAAAATAATGGGATGCATTAAAAGAGGCATAGATGCTCAGGAGGAGAACATAATTTTACCTCTAATCTAATCCTCTCCTGTGTGATACTGACTGCTGAGCTGTGTGTCTAATCCTATCCTGTGTGATACTGACTGTTGAGCCGTGTATCTAATCCTATCCTGTGTGACACTCCTGAGCCGTGTATCTAATCCTATCCTGTGTGATACTGCCTGCTGAGCCGTGTATCTATTCCTATCCTGTGTGATACTGACTGCTGAGCCATGTGTCTAATCCTCTCCTGTGTGATACTGACTGCTGAGCAGTGTATCTAATCCTCTCCTGTGTGATACTGACTACTGAGCAGTGTATCTAATCCTATCCTGTGTGATACTGACTGCTGAGCCGTATATCTAATCCTATCCTGTGTGATACTGACTGGTGAGCTGTGTATCTAATCCTATCCTGTGTCTATTAGAATCACTGCACACATACACTTAAGGAGTATTTGCTTATTAGTGGAATTTATTGAAAACAAGTGCTCTTATAGTGATTGCGACAGAATGACGTTTCGGTCATTCAAGACCTTGATCACATAAGTCGCCTTGAACAATGTAGTGGTTCATGAAGGATGTGGTCCTTATGATCAAAATAGGGACAGGGAGTATGCCCGTAGTAGTTCTGAACTAAGGGCTGTCCTGAATTAGGTAATGGTCACTTATGCCTTTAGGTTAGCCAGGGTCAGAGCGGTCGCTCTATGTGGGGTGGTGGCGAGATGGTGGAGTGTGTTAACACTCAGTTGTAGCAAGGAGGAGTGAGGTCATTCTGTCGCAATCACTGTAAGAGCACTTGTTTTCAATAAATTCCACTAATAAGCAAATACTATGTGTGCAGTGATTCCAATAGACATTTATGTGGGACTCACGAGCCTCCTTCACTAGCCCCATACCCCCGTACCTATCGTGTGCTAGCCATTGAATCTCATACTATAATCCTATCCTGTGTGATACTGACTGCTGAGCCGTGTATCTAATCCTATCCTGTGTGATACTGGGCTCCCCCTGCAGTCTGTGTCAGAGGGTGGTCTGTGTTGGCACGGTAATAAATTGTGTTATTTCCAGCTTTACAGAAGGACGATAACACCATAGAAATGATAAGAATAATAGGCAAAATTGTTTGGTGAATTGGAACGTGCGGGGTTAAAATTTCGCCTCACAACATAGCCTATGACGTTCTCGGGGTCCAGATGTGTGGCTGAAGTTGCGACGGTGCAGATGCCAATCCCGGACATACATACACGCACACATTGAGCTTTATATATTAGATAACAATTTCTCATATGTCTACTTTACATCTGCATTGTTTGTGAAACAATTTATTTTTTCTTAGGATATTAGATGGGTTAAAAGTTTAGCAGTAAGGCTGGTTTCACATTTGCGTTTTTTAGCGCTGGAAAAAAACGCATACCTGCGCATGCGTTTTTTCCCCTATATTTAACATGGGTGCGCATACCTGCGCGCTGGTAAGCGCATGTATGCGATTTTCATGCGCTGCGTTTTTTTGGGGTGTGCGTTTGGATTTTCCAGACGCAGCATGTTGCATTTTTTGGCCCTGCAAAAAAGCGCATGCGCACATATGCGCACGTTTTGCTCTAAAAATGGCCATTATAGCCTATGGATGCGCATACATGCGCACTGGCATGCACATGTATGCGTTTTTTTGCACATGCGTTTTTTTTTTAACCATGGAATTTAGGGGTTTAGGGTTAGGGTTAGGGTCAGGGTCAGGGTTAGGGTTGGGGTTAGGGTCAGGGTTAGGGTTAAGTATGGTTTGGTTAAGGGTTAGGGTCAGGGTTAGGGTTAAGTATGGTTTGGTTAAGGGTTAGGGTCAGGGTTAGGGTTAGGGTTAGGGTCAGGGTTAGGGTCAGGGTTAGGGTTAAGTATGGTTTGGTTAAGGGTTAGGGTCAGGGTTAGGGTTAAGTATGGTTTGGTTAAGGGTTAGGGTCAGGGTTAGGGTCAGGGTTAGGGTTAAGTATGGTTTGGTTAAGGGTTAGGGTCAGGGTTAGGGTTAGGGTTAGGGTCAGGGTTAGGGTTAAGTATGGTTTGGTTAAGGGTTAGGGTCAGGGTTAGGGTTAGGGTTAGGGTCAGGGTTAGGGTTAGGGTCAGGGTTAGGGTTAGGGTTAGTTAGGGTTTAGGGTTTGGGTTAGGGTTAAGTATGGTTTGGTTAAGGGTTAGGGTCAGGGTTAGGGTTAGGGTTAGGGTTAGGGTCAGGGTTAGGGTTAGGGTCAGGGTTAGGGTTAGTAAAGTCATGGTTTGGGTTAGTGTGAGGGGCCACCTAATGTTGGAAAAAAACGCAAACGCGGTAAAAACGCACTAAAAACGCATACAAACGCATAAAAACGCTGCGTTTTTTTCATGCATGCTCATAAAAATGCTTGAAAAAAACGCAGCAGTTGTATGCTTTTGTATGCGTTTTTTCAATGCGTTTTTTTGCGGGAAAAACGCGCTGCAAAAAAAAGCAAGTGTGAAACTAGCCTGACTTCTAATTTTTTCAACAGATTTGCAAAACCTGTCTCTTTAGTGACCTATTCGGATTTACATCTATAGGTCCAGATTTGAGGGACCTATATATTGGAAACTCCCCAAAAGTGAGGTCATTTTAAAAATTGCACCCCTCAAATACTTCACAACTGTTGTCAAGAATTTTTTTTTAACCCTTCAGCTGCTACACAGGAATTAATGCAAAGTGGAATGAGAAAAAAAATTAAAATTTTTACTTCTAAAATGTTACTTTAGCCCCATTTTTTTTCATTTTTGCAACAATACCACACATTACCCCTCATGTAGTCAAAAAGTTCTGTTTGGGCAAACGGCAGAGTTCGGAACAGAAGGAGCAATATTTGAATTTTGGAACACAAATTTGGCTATAAGATATGGCGGGCACCATGGTGCATTTGCAGGGCCCCTAAGGTGCCTAAACAGCAGAAATCCCCCAAAAGTGACCACATGTAGGGAAAGTACACCCCTCATGGATTTTTGAGTCACATGCACGCACATGTGCTGCAATACACGTCAGCTGCATATGCATCCGAGTCCGCACATCCAGCTGAAGTAGGCGGTGTCCGCACTATGGCACCATATTATTGAACACACTCCTCAATAAAATAGGGCCTTAGTGTAGTATGCACATGCGCTGACTCCGGGGCCACATTGTGCAGGCGTCGAGGCTTCAAACAGAAGGACACATCTGCGGTTATATTATAGATGTATGTTTTATGTCTCTGTGGACATCACTTTATTCTTACAGGTGTGTAATGTAGAGGATAAGTAATAGTACAGGGTGGGCCATCTATATGGATACACCTAGGGTGGGCCATTTATATGGATCCACCTAAATAAAATGGGAATGGTTGGTGCCATGGTCACCACTAGGGATGAGCGAAACGGGTCGAAAAATTTCAAAAGTCGCCGACTTTTGGCAAAGTCGGGTTTCATGAAACGAAACCCGACCTTAGGATGAGGTCGGCCACGAGGTCGGCGACTTACGCTCCAAAGTCGCGTTTCAAAAGTTTGTTTTGCGCTCTTTTTCAGCCAATCAGGATCCACGGACACTGTGGGCAACGTGATGACATAGGCACGGGTCACCACCATCTTTCAGAAGGGCATGCAAGTGATTGGCTTGCTTTGGTGGGCGTCACAGGGGGTATAAAAGGGCGTGCACGCCGACCGCCATCTTACTTCTGCCGATCTCAGTATAGGGAGAGGTTGCTGCTGATTCTGTAGGGAGAGCGTTAGGCAGGGAAGAAGACAAAAAAACTGCTTCTGCTGCTAGCGATTTGGCCTGCACAACACACCAGTCACTGTGTGTGCAGTGCAAGGGGAGGCTATATTGTGGTGTATCAGTGGTGTTGGTTGTTGGGCTGCCTTTTAAGGCTTCCTAACAGGCTGGCATTACTGTTTACCCACTGCTCTGTAAACTGCTTTTTTAAAAGCAATCCAATCTCCCTTATCCTCTAGTCACTTTTGTCACAGCTGTGCCATCGAGCCTGTGACATAGCGCTCAGATATCAGTGGGCCTCACACAATCCAAAAGTGTCCAGTGTCCACAAGTGTCTGCAGAAATTCAAAATCTCCCTTATCCTCTAGTCACTTTTGTCACAGCTGTGCCATCGAGCCTTTGACATAGCGCTCAGATATCAGTGGGCCTCACACAATCCAAAAGTGTCCAGTGTCCACAAGTGTCTGCTGAAATTCAAAATCTCACTTATCCTCTAGTCACTTTGGTCACAGCTGTGCCATCGAGCCTGTCACATAGCGCTCAGATATTCATTGGGCCTCACACAATCCAAAAGTGTCCAGTGTCCACAAGTGTCTGCTGAAATTCAAAATCTCACTTATCCTCTAGTCACTTTGGTCACAGCTGTGCAATCGAGCCTGTCACATAGCGCTCAGATATTCAGTGGGCCTCACACAATCCAAAAGTGTCCAGTATCCACAAGTGTCTGCTGAAATTCAAAATCTCACTTATCCTCTAGTCACTTTGGTCACAGCTGTGCCATCGAGCCTGTCACATAGCGCTCAGATATTCATTGGGCCTCACACAATCCAAAAGTGTCCAGTGTCCACAAGTGTCTGCTGAAATTCAAAATCTCACTTATCCTCTAGTCACTTTGGTCACAGCTGTGCCATCGAGCCTGTCACATAGCGCTCAGATATTCATTGGGCCTCACACAATCCAAAAGTGTCCAGTGTCCACAAGTGTCTGCTGAAATTCAAAATCTCACTTATCCTCTAGTCACTTTGGTCACAGCTGTGCCATCGAGCCTGTCACATAGCGCTCAGATATTCATTGGGCCTCACACAATCCAAAAGTGTCCAGTGTCCACAAGTGTCTGCTGAAATTCAAAATCTCACTTATCCTCTAGTCACTTTGGTCACAGCTGTGCCATCGAGCCTGTCACATAGCGCTCAGATATTCAGTGGGCCTCACACAATCCAAAAGTGTCCAGTGTCCACAAGTGTCTGCTGAAATTCAAAATCTCACTTATCCTCTAGTCACTTTGGTCACAGCTGTGCCATCGAGCCTGTCACATAGCGCTCAGATATTCATTGGGCCTCACACAATCCAAAAGTGTCCAGTGTCCACAAGTGTCTGCTGAAATTCAAAATCTCACTTATCCTCTAGTCACTTTGGTCACAGCTGTGCCATCGAGCCTGTCACATAGCGCTCAGATATTCAGTGGGCCTCACACAATCCAAAAGTGTCCAGTGTCCACAAGTGTCTGCTGAAATTCAAAATCTCACTTATCCTCTAGTCACTTTGGTCACAGCTGTGCCATCGAGCCTGTCACATAGCGCTCAGATATTCATTGGGCCTCACACAATCCAAAAGTGTCCAGTGTCCACAAGTGTCTGCTGAAATTCAAAATCTCACTTATCCTCTAGTCACTTTGGTCACAGCTGTGCCATCGAGCCTGTCACATAGCGCTCAGATATTCATTGGGCCTCTCACAATCCAAAAGTGTCCAGTGTCCACAAGTGTCTGCTGAAATTCAAAATCTCACTTATCCTCTAGTCACTTTGGTCACAGCTGTGCCATCGAGCCTGTCACATAGCGCTCAGATATTCAGTGGGCCTCACACAATCCAAAAGTGTCCAGTGTCCACAAGTGTCTGCTGAAATTCAAAATCTCACTTATCCTCTAGTCACTTTGGTCACAGCTGTGCCATCGAGCCTGTCACATAGCGCTCAGATATTCATTGGGCCTCACGCAATCCAAAAGTGTCTGGTGTCCACAAGTGTCTGCTGAAATTCAAAATCTCACTTATCCTCTAGTCACTTTGGTCACAGCTGTGCCATCGAGCCTGTCACATAGCGCTCAGATATTCATTGGGCCTCACACAATCCAAAAGTGTCCAGTGTCCACAAGTGTCTGCTGAAATTCAAAATCTCATTTATCCTCTAGTCACTTTGGTCACAGCTGTGCCATCGAGCCTGTCACATAGCGCTCAGATATTCATTGGGCCTCACACAATCCAAAAGTGTCCAGTGTCCACAAGTGTCTGCTGAAATTCAAAATCTCACTTATCCTCTAGTCACTTTGGTCACAGCTGTGCCATCGAGCCTGTCACATAGCGCTCAGATATTCATTGGGCCTCACACAATCCAAAAGTGTCCAGTGTCCACAAGTGTCTGCTGAAATTCAAAATCTCACTTATCCTCTAGTCACTTTGGTCACAGCTGTGCCATCGAGCCTGTCACATAGCGCTCAGATATTCATTGGGCCTCACACAATCCAAAAGTGTCCAGTGTCCACAAGTGTCTGCTGAAATTCAAAATCTCACTTATCCTCTAGTCACTTTGGTCACAGCTGTGTCACCGAGCCTGTCACATAGCGCTCAGATATTCATTGGGCCTCACACAATCCAAAAGTGTCCAGTGTCCACAAGTGTCTGCTGAAATTCAAAATCTCACTTATCCTCTAGTCACTTTGGTCACAGCTGTGCCATCGAGCCTGTCACATAGCGCTCATATATTCAGTGGGCCTCACACAATCCAAAAGTGTCCAGTGTCCACAAGTGTCTGCTGAAATTCAAAATTTCACTTATCCTCTAGTCACTTTGGTCACAGCTGTGCCATCGAGCCTGTCACATAGCGCTCAGATATTCATTGGGCCTCACACAATCCAAAAGTGTCCAGTGTCCACAAGTGTCTGCTGAAATTCAAAATCTCACTTATCCTCTAGTCACTTTGGTCACAGCTGTGCCATCGAGCCTGTCACATAGCGCTCAGATATTCATTGGGCCTCACACAATCCAAAAGTGTCTGGTGTCCACAAGTGTCTGCTGAAATTCAAAATCTCACTTATCCTCTAGTCACTTTGGTCACAGCTGTGCCATCGAGCCTGTCACATAGCGCTCAGATATTCATTGGGCCTCACACAATCCAAAAGTGTCCAGTGTCCACAAGTGTCTGCTGAAATTCAAAATCTCACTTATCCTCTAGTCACTTTGGTCACAGCTGTGCCATCGAGCCTGTCACATAGCGCTCAGATATTCAGTGGGTCTCACACAATCCAAAAGTGTCCAGTGTCCACAAGTGTCTGCTGAAATTCAAAATCTCACTTATCCTCTAGTCACTTTGGTCACAGCTGTGCCATCGAGCCTGTCACATAGCGCTCAGATATTCATTGGGCCTCACACAATCCAAAAGTGTCCAGTGTCCACAAGTGTCTGCTGAAATTCAAAATCTCACTTATCCTCTAGTCACTTTGGTCACAGCTGTGCCATCGAGCCTGTCACATAGCGCTCAGATATTCATTGGGCCTCACACAATCCAAAAGTGTCCAGTGTCCACAAGTGTCTGCTGAAATTCAAAATCTCACTTATCCTCTAGTCACTTTGGTCACAGCTGTGCCATCGAGCCTGTCACATAGCGCTCAGATATTCATTGGGCCTCACACAATCCAAAAGTGTCCAGTGTCCACAAGTGTCTGCTGAAATTCAAAATCTCACTTATCCTCTAGTCACTTTGGTCACAGCTGTGCCATCGAGCCTGTCACATAGCGCTCAGATATTCAGTGGGCCTCACACAATCCAAAAGTGTCCAGTGTCCACAAGTGTCTGCTGAAATTCAAAATCTCACTTATCCTCTAGTCACTTTGGTCACAGCTGTGCCATCGAGCCTGTCACATAGCGTTCAGATATTCATTGGGCCTCACACAATCCAAAAGTGTCCAGTGTCCACAAGTGTCTGCTGAAATTCAAAATCTCACTTATCCTCTAGTCACTTTGGTCACAGCTGTGCCATCGAGCCTGTCACATAGCGCTCAGATATTCATTGGGCCTCACACAATCCAAAAGTGTCTAGTGTCCACAAGTGTCTGCTGAAATTCAAAATCTCACTTATCCTCTAGTCACTTTGGTCACAGCTGTGCCATCGAGCCTGTCACATAGCGCTCAGATATTCATTGGGCCTCAAACAATCCAAAAGTGTCCAGTGTCCACAAGTGTCTGCTGAAATTCAAAATCTCACTTATCCTCTAGTCACTTTGTTCACAGCTGTGCCATCGAGCCTGTGACATAGCGCTCAGATATTCATTGGGCCTCACACAATCCAAAAGTGTCCAGTGTCCACAAGTGTCTGCTGAAATTCAAAATCTCACTTATCCTCTAGTCACTTTGGTCACAGCTGTGCCATCGAGCCTGTCACATAGCGGTCAGATATTCATTGGGCCTCACACAATCCAAAAGTGTCCAGTGTCCACTAGTGTGAGCAGAAATTCAAAATCTCCCCTGTCCTATAGACACCTTGTACCTTGTTTTACATTACTATATAGTTTGTTGGATTTTGTCTACATTTTTACCAAAAATGAGGAAGGCTAGTGGAAGAGGTCGTGGAATTGGGCAGGGGTTGGCAGCTGGTAATGATGGTGTTGGTGGTGGATCTGATGGTAGTGGCAAGAGCAAAATAGGACCGAATGCAGGAGGTGTTGAGCCTGCGTCATCGTCTGGCTCCATAAGGCTTCGAAGGCTTAGTTTTCTAGGAGTTGGCAAACCGCTTTAAAAGCCAGAGCATCAGGAAAAAGTTTTGTCTTACATTGCTGACTCAGCCTCCAGCTCTATCGCCTCCTCTTCTTCAGTTGTAAAAAGTAAAAGCACTGAGTCGTCATTGGAGGCTCATGTTCATGAACCACACCTTTCCTTGTGTCCTTCACCCCAACCAAGATTGAAGGATGACGCAGGCCATACTACTGATTACTCCATGGAGCTGTTTTCACATACCATGCCTGGATTATCAAGTGAAATGGTGAATTACCCAGGCCAAGATGAATCTGACATGGAGTGCACTGATGCACAGCCGCTGATGGATGATTCTGCTGGTACATTCACTCAGAGCACTACATTGTCCTCGCAGTGTACAGAGCCAGATTCTGACCCTGATGAGACTCAGGTGCCCCTTCCCGCACACTATACCACCATACACGGTGACACAGAGGAAGGTGCACATGACATTGAAGAGGAGGTGATGGATGACACAGTTGTTGACCCAGATTGGCATCCATTGGGGGAAGAGGGTGCTGCTTCCAATAGCTCAGATGAGGAGCATCCACAGCAGACATCGACATCGCAACAGCTGTTATCCGGCAGGCCCGGAGCACTCCAAAGACAGGTTCCAAAAATCAAAAGAGTTGCTGGACAGCTTGTCCAGAGGGTCAAAAGATCACAGCGTGCTAGGCCGCAAAATGTCTGCCAAAGTAGGAAGAGTGCAGTGTGGCACTTTTTTGAACAAAATCCTCATGATCAGGCCAAGGTTATCTGTAAGAAGTGCGCAAAGACCTTTAGCCGAGGGAAAAATCTGAAAAATTTGAATACCAGTTGCATGCTTAGACATTTAACCAGCATGCACTTGCAAGCGTGGACACAACACCAAACCTCAAGTGCTACATGTGCAACTGATCACAACGAAGGTAGTCAGCAACGCTACATTGTTTCCCCCACTGTAAGCCCACCGGTTAGCACAGCAGCAAATGTTGAGGTGTCGTTGCAAGGCCACAGCAGTCAGGGAATCCCACTGTTATATCAACGAAAGACTGATTCTAGGCCATCAGAAAGAACACCAACTCCATCACCATCATCAACCCTCTCTCAGTCCGCCCTGTCCACCGCTACTTCCACCATATGCAGCTCTCAAGTCCAGCTCACCCTCCCAGACACTATGAGTAGGTCAAGAAAGTACTCAGTCTCTCATCCGCGTACACTGGGTTTGAACGCTCACATTGCCAAACTAATCTCGTTTGAGATGATGCCCTTTCGGTTGGTGGAAAGCGCAGCTTTCCGTGAACTCATGGCCTATGCAGTACCACGCTATGACCTACCCAGTTGCCACTTCTTCTCTCGCAAAGCCATCCCAGCCCTCCACCATCATGTGAAAGACCGCATTGTCCATGCACTCAAGCAGTCAGTGAGTGGAAAGGTGCACCTCACAACTGATGCATGTTCCAGTCGGCATGGCCAGGGCTGTTACGTGTCCATCACTGCGCACTGGGTTAATGTGGTGGATGCAGGGTCCACAGGGGACAGCGGTGGTGGGACAGTGCTGCCTAGCCCACGGTATAGGAAACAGTTTGCTGTAGGCGTTCGACCCTCCTCCTCCTCCTCCAGAAGCGAAAGCTCGTCCACAGAGCGCAGTCGTACGAGCACTCCATCTGCAGCTGCCACTGTTGCACACGAGGTGTCCCCCTATCGAGCAGCTAGTGGAAAGCGTCAGCAGGCTGTGTTGCAGATGATGTGTTTGGGCGACAGACACACCGCCAAGGTGCTGGCCGAGTACTTTCAGCGACAAACTGAGTCATGGCTGGGCAGTGTACATCTTGAGGCAGGCAAGGTAGTTAGTGATAACGGGCGTAATTTTGTGGCAGCCATAGCCCTTTCAAAACTTAGCCACATACCTTGCTTGGCTCACACCTTGAACCTGGTGGTGCAGTGCTTCCTCAAAAATTATCTGGAGTTAACAGCCCTGCTCCAGAAGGTGCGAAGACTGTGCGCGCACATCCGCCGGTCGCCTGTACACTCTGTTCGTATGCAGAAGCTGCAGCGATTGCTCCACCTTCCCAACCACCGCCTCATTATCGACATTGCAACAAGGTGGAACTCCACCCTGCACATGGTGGAGCGGCTGTGCGAGCAGAGGCAGGCCATAATGCATTTGTGGGAGGATACACGGCCAGGCACTTTGAGAGCAGACATGGAGTTGACCGGTGTGCAGTGGTCGAAGCTGAAAGACCTCTGTAAAGTCCTTCAGTGTTTTGAGGAATGCACACGGCTGGTAAGTGCAGACGACGCCATCCTAAGCATGAGCATCCCACTTATGCGTCTGCTCATGCAAACTTTGATGCACCTTAAGGAGCAGGCTTCTGCAGCCAATGTTGATGAGGAGGAAGAGGAGGAGGGAATCCTTGATGACATTCAGCCATTGTCTGCTCAGGGACCTCTCCTGGATGAGGTGGAGGAAGAAGAGGAGGAGGAGGAGGATGATGGGGATGATTACTTAGGGGAGGAGGATGCATCTCGTGGGGCAAGTGAAAATGTTGGCGTGGCAAGGTCTGGTACAGGGTTTGTGCGTGACTGGAGGGATGTGGATTTGCCAGAAAGTGCTCCTCCAACCAGTACTCGCAGTGCATCATTGACACCGGGAACATTGGCCCACATGTCAGATTATGCCTTGCAGATCCTAAAAAGGGACCCCTGCATTGCCAAAATGATGAACGATGATGACTACTGGTTGGCCAGCATCCTGGATCCATGCTATAAAGGCAAATTGCAAAACATCATGCCACAGGAGAACCTTGACCTAATATTGGCTAATAAACAAGCAACTCTGGTAAATCGGTTGCTTGAGGCATTCCCAGCACACAGCAGCGGTGATGGTTCTCACACAAGCCGTACGGGCCGGGGTCAGCTTGGCAGAGGTGTTCGTGGTGCACACAGCAGAAGTGGCGTTGGAGACAGGGGTTTCATGACAATGTTGTGGACTGATTTTTCAAGTACCGCTCACACAACTGGTAATACTGCATCGATGGAAAGTGACAGGAGACAGCAGTTGTCAACTATGGTTACAAACTACTTTTCCTCCCATATCGATGTTCTCCCACACAGGTCATTCCCCTTTGACTATTGGGCCGCTAAACTGGACACCTGGCCTGAATTGGCACAATATGCCTTACAGGAGCTCGCTTGCCCAGCTGCAAGTGTGCTATCGGAAAGAGTCTTCAGTGCAGCTGGATCAATCCTGACAGAAAAAAGGACCCGTCTGTCAACCCAAAATGTGGATGATCTAACCTTCATTAAAATGAACCACGCATGGGTTTCCAAGAATTTTGTCCCACCTTCCCCTGATGACACATAGGGTGACAGAAAAATGGCTTGCTTTGGTCCACCTCTTCCTGGGACTTGTCCTATTTCACCTTTTGCATCAGCTGAATGTCCAACATCAACATATGCCACTTTCTAAAACTCCCTAACTGTGCTGCCTCCCCCCCCCATGGCCGGGGTCACCACCTAGCGCACGACACCGTGCGAGTGCCGTTGCCCTGGACAGGTGGGTAGGCCGACTCTTGGGCGCGGGCACTGGCACAGGGTCCCTCATAGTGCAATCAAGTGTCTCTGACGGTGGTGGTGCACACCCGCCGTCAGACACACCGCCGTACTATGAGGGGCCCAGTGCCAGTACCGATGCCCACGAGTGGGCCCCCCTTGCTTGGGCAGGGCCCCAGCATTTGCAATCTTTACCTCTCCCTGCTCCTCCGCTGTGTAGTCTGGGCCGTCAAATCCATACTGGGCCTAACACCGTCTGAGCCTGCCTCCTGATGTATAGACATATATTTTGAATGTGTACGCTATCCATACATGTTATCTGGGGATACGGTACCCTTTCTCACCTTTGTGCAATCACGTGCAATCCATACTGGGCCTAACACCGTCTGAGCCTGCCTCCTGATGTATAGACATATATTTTGAATGCGTACGCTATCCATACATGTTATCTGGGGATACGGAACCCTTTCTCACCTTTGTGCAATCACGTGCAATCCATACTGGGCCTGACACCGTCTGAGCCTGCCTCCTGATGTATAGACATATATTTTGAATGTGTACGCTATCCATACATGTTATCTGGGGATACGGAACCCTTTCTCACCTTTGTGCAATCACGTGCAATCCATACTGGGGCTAACACCGTCTGAGCCTGCCTCCTGATGTATAGACATATATTTTGAATGTGTACACTATGCTATCCATACATGTTATCCGGGGATACGGTACCCTTTCTCACCTTTGTGCAATCACGTGTAATCCATACTGGGCCTGAGAACGGCTGGCGAGCTGTTAAGCAAGCTACAGCACCTGTGGTTTGCACACGTAAGTTTTTCATTTTTTCAGGAATGACGGTTAGGCCTAATTCCGGAACTGCGGTTGACCTGCACTTACTGGGAAATCATCGTTCGCGGGTAATAATTGTAATCACAGATCCCCATCACTAACGTTGTTCAGCGGGTTATCTGCACCTGTAAGCGACAAACGCTGGCCTTTTCTGTGTAGCGCACATGCAGCCACGGACATGTAAGGGCATGACACACCAGTTATTGGCCAATCTCATGTGCCAGAGCCTCACGTGTCCCTCTAGTAAGCCGGACTCGGACCGCGGGGCATGACGGAGTCTCGTTCATTAACGGAATTAAGCTTGCAATGTGTGCATCTGTTCTGTAGCTTGCATGGTTGAGGTTTTCCAGGTGGAGTCGAATTAAACCGTAGGCTCCACTCCTGGTGGTGCCCTTCTGGACATTCCTTTAAGGTTCAGCTTTGCAACCATACTGCCCACGTAAAACAAACACTTTGCCTTCATGAACGCTGTTTGGAGGGTCATGACTCATGGGAATAACGCCGCCCAATCAGTTAACCTGCTAGAGAGATCCTTCGTTGCTCCCAAGCATGACATCACACTCCCTAGGAGGAAGGTAATGCCACTGTGGCGACCGTACTCCTGGGGGCGACACAAGTGCACTGATGCCCAGCCACTGCTCGATGAATCTGCTGGTACATTGACCCAGACCACTACATTCCCCTCGCACGCTACACGGCCTGAATCTGACCCTGATGAAACTCAGGTTACCCTTCCCATATACAGTTCCATCTTACACGGTGACAAAGAGGAAGCTGCAGATGAAAGTGCAGGTTCGGCCCACCCGCCATCAGACACCGTACTATCAGGGGCCCTGTGCCAGTGCCGTCGCCAACGAGTGGGCCCCCCCTGCTTGCTCAGGATCACAGCACTTGCAAGGTTGAAATACTGTGCAGTGAGATGGAAGATGGGAACGACGAGGAGTCCAGACTAGTACAGGGATTCCCTAGCGAGGAGACTTATTTCATTGTTTTCAATGTTGGGACAGCAATTTTTGGGGAGCACTATACTCTGGAGAATGATAGATGGGGCCCACCATACACTGGAACATTCCAAAGGTGAACATCAGACACTGGAGCAGCATTTACAGGGCCCATTATACACTAGAGCATTAGAAATGGGGCCCATTATGTTTGTAGCATTATTTGGGCCCATAAGACAGTGGAGCTTCATCCATGGGGACCAACATATACTGTAGCATTATGTGGAGCTCATCATACACTGTTTCAAACATTATATGGGACCAATGATTCTGTATGGAGAAATAGATGGGCCTTGTCATGAGCTGTAAAAAGTGAAGTATTTTTCATTGTACTATACCGCTATTTCTCTGCCGTATCGGAGCATGATGAGTTGTGGTATGTGTTAAAGGGGCGCTCTTTCGCCCAGGGCACATGAAAACCTGGAGCCAGCCCTCCCCCCCCACAACTGCAGCCAAATAACCCCCATTTTTCAGTGCGTTACTTGTATTATGAAGTTAACTAAGGTTGACAAGCTTAAGTAAGAAGAATTGATGCTTTTGGCATTCAAATGGGCACTGTTGGTGTGTTTCCTGTCCTCCTCTCACTGCCGACTTTTATTCCCCATTGACTTACATTGGGTTTCGTGTTTCGGGACGACCCCGACTTTTCCCTATAATCGGACGATCTTGCTCGACCCGACTTTTGGAAAAGTCGGGTTTCACAAAACGAAACGCGACCCTAAAAAACCAAAAGTCGCTCAACTCTAGTCACCACCCATCTTGAAAAGTTTTCCCCCTCCAATATATACTTATGTGCCACAAAGATGAAGTTCATATCACCAACCATTCCCATTTTATATAGATGGAACCATATAAATGGCCCTTGCTCAACCAACACCGGAACTTCTGCAACTCCCCAACCTGCTGTCTCCTTCCCCACCATCCTGTAGCATGTAAGCCCAAAAGGGCAGGGTCCTCTCCCCTCTGTATCAGTCTGTGATGGTTAGTTTGTTTACTATAAGTTATATCTGTAATTAGTATGTAACCCCTTCTCATGTACAGCACCATGTAATCAATGGTGCTATATAAATAATAATAAATGGCCCACCCTAGGTGTATCCATATAGATGGCCCAGCCTGTATGTGAAAGTCATGACGACAATGTTCAGTGTTACCACCTTTCTATATATCACATACTGTTAATAAATACAGAAATACATGAGAAACAGGATGATGATGTACAATAATGAATCATTTTATTTTTTTTCTCCTATCAGTATGTTTTGAGTTGTGGGAGGAAACCGGAGTACCCGGAGAAAACGCACACAGACACGGGGAGAACATACAAACTCTGTGCAGATGGTGTCCCAGATTTACACCCAGGACCACCTCGCTGCTCGCCAACAGTGCTAATCACTGCGCCACCGTGCCGTCCTGTAGTATGATGGTCCTACATCTCCCAGCAGCATGCCAGCCAGATGAGGTATGGGGCAGCAATAGAGAATGCAGGAGATAATGGTCTCTGATCAGTGGCGGATTAAGTGGACTATGGGCCCGGGGCTGTTCATAAAACCTGGGCCCCTGTACCCCCCTTCCCACCTGAGCGCTGCGGTCCCCGTGCGGGAATTGACAGCCGTACGGACCGCAGCACTTGGTTTGCTGCGGGTCCATACGGAAAACCCGCCACCATTCCACCACGTGTGGACATGGCCTAAAAAGACGTTGCACATAAGCTGTAGGCCTATGGCCAATACGCACAAAATCACGCTCCATCACCCCATCATTGCCTGCTCCATCACCCCATCACTGCCTGCTCCATCACCCACATCATTGTCTGCTCCATCACCCCATAATTGCCTGCTCCATCACCCCCATCACTCCCATCATTGCCTGCTCCATCACCCCATCACTGCCTGCTCCATCACCCCCATCATTGCCTGCTCCATCACCCCATCATTGTCTGCTCCATCACCCCCATCATTGCCTGCTCCATCACCCCATCACTCCCATCATTGTCTGCTCCATCACTCCCATAATTGTCTGCTCCATCACCCCATCATTGCCTGCTCCATCACCCCATCACTCCCATCATTGCCTGCTCCATCACCCCATCATTGCCTGCACCATCACCCCCATCATTGCCTGCTCCATCACCCCCATCACTCCCCTCATTGCCTGCTCCATCACCGCCTGCTCCATCACCCCATCACTCCCATCATTGTCTGCTCCATCACCCCATCATTGCCTGCTCCATCACCCCATCACTCCCCTCATTGCCTGCTCCATCACCCCATCATTGCCTGCTCCATCACCCCATCACTCCCTTCATTGCCTGCTCCATCACCCCATCACTGCCTGCTCCATCACCCCATCACTCCCATCATTGTCTGCTCCATCACCCCATCATTGCCTGCTCCATCACCCCATCACTCCCCTCATTGCCTGCTCCATCACCCCATCACTGCCTGCTCCATCACCCCCATCATTGCCTGCTCCATCACCCCATCATTGTCTGCTCCTTCACCCCATCACTGCCTTCTAGACCATCACTCCCATCATTGCCTGCTCCATCATACACACAGACATACACACACACACACAGACATACATACACACAAGACACCACCTCTCTCCTCTCACCTGTCCGCAGCATCGCCCGAGCTTCCTCCCTCACACAGCAGCGGCCGCTGAATGATGACGTCACTCAGCGGCGCTCCTCTGTGTGAAACAGGAAGCGCGGCCTCCGGGCAGGAAGCAGGACGGACCCTTGCCGCTCCGCTCCTGCTATTCACTCTTGCAGGCAGCGGAGCTGCCGTGATCGCATCGCTCCCTGCCCGCCGCTGCACTGCACTGCAGGGTGGAATTGCTGCTGCCGCGCCGCCCCCACACACATGCCGCCTGGGGCGGACCGCCCCCCCCACCACGCTACGCCAGTGCCCTGGGCCCCCAAAAAACCTTGGGCCCGGGGCGACCGCCCCATCCGCCCCTATTAAGATCCGCCATTGTCTCAGATATGTAACAGAGTAGATGGAAGAACTCGGGGGTGGAATTCCAACAGACCCCGTCTGTTTCTTCAGACCATACCCAGGTCCACGCCTCCCAGTAGTCAGGTTTTGGGGGCAGGGGACTGTGTTATATTTCCATTGCTGTTATTGCTGCGGCTTTTAATGCTCTTCCACCTGTTGCTGATGTAGGAGAAGCCACAGAACAGCCGCTGGTCCTCTGGGGTTATAGGTGGTTCCTGAGCTTCAGTGCCAGATATCACTTGGTGTAATTCAATTTGTTTGCTGGCTTCCATAACTGGGGTCTATAGAAGAAAGGCAAATCAGTCTGGTTAATTCATTAGGTATTTATTTATATCCATCCCCTCCTGAGGGCACCTGTACAGATTGTGGATGAGCCGTGGTAACCATGTGCTGATTACCGCTAATCGCCATGATGCATCGGTACTTGCAGCTTGAGTCAACTCCTGGTGCTGCCTGGCAATCTGCGGTATCCACATCTGCAACAGCTGCACCATAAAGCTGTGTTCACACGTTGCAACCACATTGGCTTCTTTTGCCACAGTATCAACAAATATGCATAGTTTTGTTGTGGTTTTCCCCAAAAATTGGTGAGAATATTATGCATCTTTCTAAAAAAAAAAAAATGCACAGTGTGAACACAGTCTAACGGAACCAAGTTAGTCACTAAGTGGCCTTCTGAAGAACTGGGGGCAATAATTACACTTTTGAGAATTATGGAAAGGCCTGTCCATCCTGCCCCATACTGTAATTCCATCCATTTACCAGCAGGGCAGTATAAACACATTCTGGCCTACACTATGTAGGATTGTTACTTAATATGTGTAAGAAATACTCAAATAATATCACATTACACAGTCGAGGAGGTGACATTATAATAAAAAAACGCTGTGCACTTACAGGTGTCGTTGTAAATGGTGGACGGGACCTTCCCGCCTCTAATTCCTCCCAGTTTATGGGCGAGAAGAATGGATGTCGTCCTTTTAAATTGCTGCAAACCATCAGCCTCTTCTTTGATGATTTACACAAGAGCTGCAAATATATAAGAACAATTATTATATCACAAGTAATATAAATAATCTCAGAAAAAAACAGCAGTTATTATTTTCTCATTTTCTTACAGAAAGATGAATTTATTAAAGCAACCATTGCTAGAAACAAATAAGATAGGACAGGATAGGGTAGGACAGTACAGGATATGATAGGATAGGATAATACAGGATACTACAGGATATGATAGTACAGGATAGGCCATCAGTAGTCGATCAGTCAGGGGCCGATACCCAATAATCCTGATGATTAGCTGTGTGAAGAGGTTTTGGTGAGCCCCGCAGCCTCTTTACTGTATAAACTGGCCTGTAGATAAGAACACTGTACATATAGGAGAGACTGTCCCTGGGCTCCAGTGTTGCCCCAATTCCTTCTATTGGATAAATCTGAAATACCCAACACATTGGTGATGAAATGTACGGTGTATTATCAAAGCTCAAGACTGGTCTATCCTTCCTATGTCTCCAGGTATAAGTGTCTATTTACTCACTCTCTCTATGACATTCCTGATCTGAGAGTCCATGGTGTATGGATAGCAAGGTTTATCATTTGCCACTGAACGGGTAATCCTTCGAGAACACTGACCAGAGTAAAACGGGTAAGATCCTGTGGCCATTTGGAAGACTATGACCCCAAAAGCAAACAGGTCGACCGTGTAATTAAAGGGCTCTCTACGAATCATCTGTGGAAACATAAGATTAGAAGAGCAAGTTAGTACATTGTCCATCCTGGGAGAGAGAAAACAACCTTGGTCCATGATTACTGGTAGTGTTTTCCACACCTAAGCCCCCATACATATTACATGTCGGCCAAAAGATCATTTAGTTGATAGCTACCTCTCCCATGAACAGGAACTCACGGCGGCTCGGCCAAGAACTCCTAAGTTCTCTTTAGAGAAACTCTGACAAACTCCAAATAATAAAGGATTGATCATTGGAAATCCAATGTGCTAGATCCTTCTCCCGGATGTAAAGTCGAGAGGCCCCAGTACACATTAGACTGTTGGCTGATCCCTCTGATATTGGCCAGTTCGGCTGACTTTAGTCTTATATGCATGGGGGCCCTTACATAGTCCATCTATTTGATAGGGTTAGTAAATGTGGGCCGCTGTGGCGATGGATCTGTGATAACACAAGCTCCACATTAAGTGAGAATTGCAGGTGGATAATAAAATATGAGATAGTAGTAGTCACATAGTCACCTCAGGAGCCATATAGCCAGTAGTGCCGTGAAAGCCTCTGATCTTCTGAGAGCCAAATACATTCATAGCAGCAAGGCCGAAATCAGCAATCTTAGCGTGTCCATCACCGTCCAGAAGAATGTTGTCTGGTTTTAAATCCCTTAAAAAAAGAAAGAAAAATAGTTCTATGAATCAAACATAGATCAGCTGTAGTGCTTGGGTTGCTGTGGGGGCTTCACAGGACCACTCACGTATCACTGGGGGGCAGATTCACTATTCCTATCTTGTGTAGACATATACCAGGCTTTCTGAAAATGCGCCAAATTCATCACAGTGGCTGTTTGACCAATTAGGAGCATCTTCAGAGACTTTTATCTGATGTTACACCACTATTGATTTCATTACTTAGAGCCAATAATTTTCACAAAAATCTGGTTACAACTTAGTTGCACTTTGTGACATTGTAAGCCACATGGATTCCTATCAAACAATTCCCATTTCCATAAAAGCCTTGTCCCCTCTTCAAGGGAGCCCCAAAAAGTGTCAAACTCTTCATAAATCTGGAACACGCCATGTTCACCAGATTTTTGGCACAAATAAAACCACAATTCTGGAACAGTTAACTATTTCCCATAGTAATTCTTTCCCTACGTATAAAAAAAGAAATGACTTATTACCGGTGAATAATCCCACGACTGTGGAGAAACTCTATTCCACTCAAGATTTCCGCTGCAAAGAACCTAATAAAGAAGAAAAAAATCCTATCAGCATTAATTGTTCTACTGAAACACTAACAGCTATGAGGGGAGACAGCGGCCACAGATATCACGGAGCGGCTGATCTCTTACCTGGTCGTGCAGACATCCAGGGGGGCTCTGGAATCGATAAATGCAGTCAACTCGCCACCACTCAGATATTCCATGGCAAAAAATGCATAGTCCTGTGCGAGAGGAGGGAAGATGATGGTAAATAATGCAGATTTTATCCATCCTGATAACATTTACTATGGGTCTGGGACCTATACTGTATGTTCAGAAGACATGTCTCTGTGTCTGCACACACTGGAGCGATGTCCAGGGTGAAACCGAGGTCAAAATCCTCTAATGATTGCCATCAGTAATGGCGCCCAGGGCATACAGGCACACAGAGCATGCACCAGGTCTCTTCATTTGCACAGGCAAAGATTGAATTTGCAATCAAATGGAAGCAAATGGACATGATGGGGAGAAAGGAGAGAATATCTAGAAGGTGATGACTCTCTTACCACTGTCTGGAAGGTGCCATAGGCATGTGTGATGAATCTGCTGTCTTCAGTGATTTCCAGGACATCTTTCTCTAAGCGGAGGGTGTCTTTACAGTTCTCCAACAATTTCCTCTTCTTAACCATCTTGACAGCCAGCTGAAGTCCGCTGGGTTGATGTGTTGCCAGCATCACCTTCCCAAAGCCGCCTTCTCCGAGCTTCCTGGTAAAGATGAAACTCTCCAGGGAAAGACAGGCAGTCATTTGCTCTGAAGGGCTGGTGGTCCGAGCACCGATTACGCCTAGAAAGGAAAACAGATATAAGAACCAATAATTAATCTTACAGTCGCACTCACATATAACGCTACAATAAATTGGCAATTTTTTAAAATCTATCATGAAGTTTGAACCATGATGAAACTGGTTACCACCATGTTGTGGCTGGAGAGCCCCAAGTATAGAAGGTGGAGAGCTCTGATATACACGGTAAGATGTATGGGATAAGATTATCTCATTAGGTTACACTTTGTAAAATCAATGAACACTATATAAAACATGGATGTGGCCTGTGATTAAAGGACTATAGACTTTACCTTCTGGAGCTTGATCAATGGATATGTCCTAGTATAAGAAAAGTTTAGTTTTTCATAGGAACATACTTAGCATTTTTTAATATCCTAATGAAGGACCCTAAATGTTTTGCATCTAATTATTGAAACAACTGTGAACACCTAGAAAAAAATCAAGAACTGATGCAGCAACAACTACAAAGATTAATAAACAAATAAATAAATAAATGTTTCTTTATTCAATACACAAAATTGCTGGACATGATCTCATTAAAATAATATATGAAGAAAAACATATTATAATAACAATCGGAGACTCAGGTCTCCATAGTACCAAGAATATTAGACAGGTGTTTTTTATGTTATGGCTGATGGGTGCAAATCTGCAGTGATGCACATGAATGAAAATAGGAACAAATCCTTATATTTCACGTTGTGCCCCCACCGCCTCCATCCCACTGCCCTGTGCTGTGTAGAGGCCACAGTGACATTTCATCTACATACAAGAGTGTATAAAGTCTCCACATTCTCCAGTGGGTTTTATACTCACTGGCGTTTTGTCCACAGTGATATTTTACCCTGCCGGAGACATAAGATGACGTAGTTGCATGACTTTATCTCTCTATGGATGTTTCTGTATTATTACTGCGAGTGAAAAGAAGCTGTCCGGCGCTAGGAATCCCTTGGCTGCATTAGGAGAGCAGCTGTGTCATGTATATAATGGATCTCCCAGGATATACGACCATAAGGGTGGTGCTGGACACTCTATAAGGTGTAGTCCACATACAGGATCCTCAGAGAAAAGAGTGTCAGTCTCTCTGGAAGTGAAATGCACGTATACTTTATTTCTATGCAGCGGTAGATGGGACGTGCATGCAGGCAATATTATAAGGCAACCGCTGTTTCGCTCTGTGACTGACGCTTCATCTGGCCCGACTCTATCATGACGTCAGCACAAATTGTGCAATTGCCGCATCTGTAATTTCCTTTTGGTGTGGAAGTTTCTAACCAGGTGGTTTTCCTATCACTAAAGCGGCTCCACACTGAAATATCTTTTTTATTGCGATTGCGTTTCGGATCACTACTTTAAAATCTGGAACATTTTCAATTATATGACATTTTTTTTTTATAAATGGCTGACTTTAGAGATGCATATAAAGGACTGTGTTTAAAAGAAAAGCAAAAGCAATTTTCTATTCTTTTTTCATCCTTAGAATATGGAAGGCCACTGGAGCTTCGTGTCTTCAGAGCTTCTATGACTTCATTTTTTGAGTACTCTCTTTTTGTTAATCTTTCTATTAATTCCATGTCCTGTTCCGTGAAGTTCTCCATAATATTATTTGTATATCATATTCGCAAGAATTGAGGAAAATGTTAAGGTTGTGTATAAAGGTGATTTTGAGAACACCCAAAGTCCCAGGAAAATAACTAATTTCTTCTCAATGTTGTTCTGCATCACCGGATAAGCCTAGCATAGGCTAAATTCACACAAGTGTATAAAAAAATCATCCAATTTTCATACATTAAAAATAATTTATCCTTTTTGTCATTTCCTTGTATGTTATCCGTATGTTGTCTGTGCGGACTTTTTTCCATTCGTATGGCTTCTGTATTTTAAATCAGCAGTAAATAAAATTTACAAGACCAATGTGTCCTTAAAAATTGGATGCAACACAGCTGTGTGGTATGCCCATTTTTTGCATACCCATAGGCTTAAGTAGGTGAGTCTCATCCGAAATACCAAAGAGAATCGTGTCATCTGAACAAGTCTAAAGAATAACATTGATCCGAGTGCTGTCAGTGTGAGGTCTGTGGAGGCCATGTGAGGACAGCAGTAAGTTACAGTGATGTGAACACACACAGAGGAAGTGGTGTGATTTGATTTCTCTACAGTTAGTATTCCAGCACTTGTGTTTTATATAAAGAACTTTACTTCTAACCACTACTCACTACTCACGGTCAAGACGAGAGAGTACATCATAGACAGAGCAGTGAGACAAAGGCGTTGTCAGGAAACAGTCCGAGTTCAATATTCTAAGAAGGCAGTGGATCATAACAAGAGGGCTAGGCAAATGGATGGTCAAGACAAATCGTAGGTCAAGGAGGAAATATCAGAATACCAGGCAGGAAGCACAGAGCAAGCACACACCTCATAACCAAAGCTACAACTGGCAGTAATCAAAGGCAGAGAGCTGGTTAAATAGCCAGGTAATAGTCTGGGCAAGAGACACATGGAAGATGCCCGGCACACGCTGATCCTGACTGGACGACTAAACTGCCTCTCCATACACGAACAGGTCCGCATGCCCCAGCATCCAATTGGATGGCTGAGCTGTCCATCACCACACTGACAGTTCAGCATCCCCAATACCTAGATTGGTTGGCAGAACTCTCATTCACTGCATCCGGACACCCAAATAGGAGGAATCGTGACAACCTTATTTATATTTTTCATTATGAATGGAAAGACTGATACAGTGAAAACCATTATTTATATTCTTCTCAAAACACAGAGATACAGATTTAAAGGTTGTATAAAAATAGTATTTAACTGTAGCTGTAGTTTTAATCTGCAAGAAAATAACAATTTAAACATGTGCTGAAATCTAATTGGAAGAGCCGCTACAGGGAGAAAAAGGCATAATATTCTACTTGTAAACACTGCTTCCAGTCATCGGGGTGGGACCGGGGTAATGAATAGTTAGGCTACGTGCACACACTGCGGAATGGGGTGCGGATTTGGCCGCGCGGATTTTGTAAAATCCGCAGGTAAATCTGCAGGCCGAAAGACCTGCGGTTTTATCTGTGGATTGCTCTGCGGGTTTGCCCTGCAGTTTTTCATCTCCACAATGGAGGAGATGGCAAGCCGCAGCAGAATCCGCAGAAAGAATTGACATGTCAATTCTTTCTGCGGTTTCAAAACCGCAGGAAAACCGCGTGGAAAAATCTGCACCGTCTGCACTGCGGTTTTTTATTCCCATAGGGAATAATAGTACTGTACACTGCAGCAAAAACTGCAGCGTGTGCAGACACCCTTAGCGTCACTACACATTGAGCTCTCTGTAATCACTCCCTGCTTCTTGACTGATATCCTGGTCTGCAGCCCTAGAACACAAACCCCACCAGCTCATAAATTTTAGCCTCACCCAACCACCACCAAGGCGCAATGCATGGTTCAATGAATTTTGGTTTACTTGGTCAAGCCCCTTATCACTCCCTTAGAGGAGATCCTTGAAGAATCACATGCTAATGATCAGGGCCAGACTGGCCATCTGGAAATTCTGGCAAATGCCAGAAGGGCCTGTCTGGTCATGGGGGCGGGCCTTGTCTGCTACATTGCTAACAGAATCAGTGTTCTAAAGACACCCATACTGCTAAGAGTTGTGACGGAGTACAAAGTCACTGACTCCGTCACTTACCCCAGCAGGCCATGAGTATCATTAGAAATATTAGTCATGTAGTAAATCTTCCTTTCCTCCATCCAGGGTAATATTAGGAATATATCCCCGTTTGGTGCTTGGGGACAGGAACAACATGGGCCTGTGTGATGTCAAATGCCAGGGATGAATTTCAGTCCCAGTCCATACCTGCTAATGATGCCTCAGTGAACATGATTGACTAGTGCTCCATTCACACCAAGCACTTCAGAGCCCTGGATCTCAGGATCACTGGGGGTCCCAGTAGTTAGATAGTTATCTCCCGCTCAGAGGCGTAGCTCTGGTTTTGGTTCAGCAGAGGCAAAACTTCAGAGTGGCTCCTAACCAGGTAACCTTGATTACAACTGGGTGACTCTCCTCTACAGGACAAACTCAGTAGATGACTGTGCTGTTGCTGAAAATAATCTCTCTATAAAGACCAACATTGATCTTACCATCATATGGTCAGTGGTAGATACCAGTCCTACAGAACATATAAGAGATTACAGCCCAGTTACAGTTGCGCTCAAAAGTTTACATACCCAGAATTTTTGTTTTTTTTGGCCTTTCTTCAGAGAATATGAATGATAACACTAACATTATTTATCCACTCATGGTAGTGGTTGGGTGAAGCCATTTATTGTCACACTACTGTGTTTTCTCTTTTTAAATCATAATGACAGCCCAATACGTCCAAATGACCCTGACCAAAAGTTTACATACCCTGGAGATTTTGGCCTGATAACATGCACAGAAGTTGACACAAACGTGTTTGACTGGCTAATAAAGGTAATATCCTCACCTGTGACCTGTTTGCTTGCAATCAGTGTGTGTGCATAAAAGCTGAGTGAGTTTCTGGGATCCAGACAGACTTGCATTTTTCATCCAGCCAATGACGCTTCTGGATTGTGAGTCATTGGGAAAGCAAAATAATTGTCAACGAATCTAAGGGAAAAGTTAGTTGAACTGTATAAAACAGGAAAGGGATACAAAAAGATATCCAAGGAATTGATAATGCCAGTCAGCAGCGTTCAAACTTTGATTAACAAATGCAAAATCAGGGGCTCTGTAAAAACAAAACCACGGTCAGGTAGACCAACAAGAATTTCGTCCACAACTGCCTGGAAAATTGTTCGGGATGCAAAGAAAAACTCACAAATAGCATCAGCTGAAATACTGGACTCTGAAAATTAGTGGTGTGGCTGTTTCAAGATGCACAATAAGGAGGCACTTGAAGAAAAATGGGCTGTATGCTTGAGTTGCCAGAAGAAAGCCATTACTGCGCAAATGCCACAAAGTATCTCACCTACAATATATAAAATAGCACAAAGACAAGCCTCAAAACTTCTGGAACAAGGTAATTTGGAGTGATGAAACCAAAATTGAACTTTTTGGCAACAACCATAAACGTTACATTTGGAGAGAGGTCAACAAGGCCTATGATGAAAAGAACACCATTCCTACTGTAAAGCATGGAGGTGGATTGCTGAAGTTTTGGGGATGTGTGAGCTACAAAGGCACAGGAAACTTGGTCAAAGTTGAAGGAAAGATGAATGCAGCACATTATCAGTAAATACTGTTGCGCATGGGATGTACTTGGACGTTCCAACATGACAACTATCCAAAACACAAGGCCAAGTCGACCTGTTATTGGCTACAGCAGAACAAAGTGAAGGTTCTGGAGTTGTCATCTCAGTCTCCTGACCTCAATATAATTGAGCCACTCTGGGGAGATCTCAAGTGTGCAGTTCATGCTAGACAGCCCAGGAATTTACAGGAGCTGGAGGCTTTTTGCCAAGAAGAGTGGGCAGCTTTACCATCTAAGAAAATAAAGAACGTCATCCACAACTACCACAAAAGACTTCAAGCTGTCATTGATGTTAGAGAGGGCAATACACGGTATTAAGAAATGGGGTATGTAAACTTTTGATCAGGGTCATTTGGACTATATATTATACTATATAGAGTCTGCCTATGGGGAGTTTATTATATTATATAGAGTCTGCCTATGGGGAGTGTATTATACTATATAGAGTCTGCCTATGGGGATTGCATTATACTATGTAGCAGTGTTCCCCAACTCCACCCCTGAAGAGCCACCAACAGGTTATGTTTTCAGGATTTCCCTTAAAATTGCACAGGTGAGATCTGCTCACCAGCACAGGCAATAATTCCATCACCTGGGCGATACTAAGGAAATCCTTAGAACCTGACCTATTGTGGCTCTTGAGGACTGGAGTTGGGGAACACTGCTACATAGTATAATGCAATCCCCATAGGCAGACTCTATGTAGTATAATATACTCCCTATAGGCAGACTCTATATACATTAATAAACTCCCCATAGGCAGACTCTATGTAGTATAATATACTCCCTATAGGCAGACTCTATATACATTAATAAACTCCCCATAGGCAGACTCTATGTAGTATAATGCACTCCCGATAGGCACTCTCTATATGGTATAATTTACTCCCCATTGGCAGACTCTATAGTTTAATACACATAGTGGTGCGGGATCAGTTGGTGACAGGCTTGCGAGACGTGCTGCTGAAACAGGCTTTGCGGAAACGCTTGCGGGGTAAACCCACATATGACCTTTTCCAAGGTGGGTACGCTGCATAAATATAGTACAGTGGTCATTAGATTTCTATTAATCCTATCCACTTTACTGGAACTGTAAGATGGTGTGTTGTTTGCGCAGCAAAAATTTGTGGCTTCAAAAATCACCAAAAACTCATATTGTGGGAACTTAATCTTGTACAGCTGTTTTGATGTGGAGTACACTGGCCTCATCAGGTTTAAGTGATCTATTAAATAATAAATGCAGAATGTGTTGTGAAATCTGATGACAAATCCCCTTTAATAGACTCCAAATAGGTATCCCTGTGAACTGTATCTAAAAGTTAAGCGAAAAGTTATGTCCATTGATGTTTTTCTTTTGTTTCTTCTGTTTAAAAGAGACAAATGGAACATAGACACGGAATTAGTATCGTGTGTGTTGCTGTTTCATATGGAAACACTGATTTTTTAATGGATCTGACTGGTATCCATTTGCTGCTATTGTTGAGAAACTTGTGACAAAGTCACTGGTAAAGTGCTGGAGGGGAGATATGTTTCATTGCGCTTAATGGCGTCAGTGATGTAAAACCCAGAGATTTTAGCAGCTTACTTGTTTAATGTGCTGTGTTTTTTGTGGACAAACATAGAGCGGGTGGGAGGTTGTCCACCTTTTCTCCACCCCACAGCGTGGTCTGGGGCTTAAATAGCTGGCCTCCAGAGGCAGCAGTGTTCAGTGTCTGGAGAGGAAACACTCCAGAGAAGTGGTTGTGCTGGAACTAACTTGAACCGTATGTGTTCTGCTAACAGTGAGCGGGAGGAGCACCGCTCTTAGAAGGACTTTGCTTTGTGCTACCATTTTGTCTTGTTTCTCTGTTTTTCCCAGAGGGCTGTATTTGTTTTGCTTCAGCTTGGTTTTTGCTGCCTATAATAAACCAAAGCTAGTTCTTAAAGAGACAGTGTTCCCGTGTCTACCTCCATGGGCCCCTGAGTGAGCCGATCTACCACAACATAATAAAAAGTCCTGCACGCAGAACTTTGTCCTCCATTCCAAAAACTAACCACAAGCAGGAACCCAACTGATCTCACATAAATCAATGAGACACCTCTGCTTCAGTTTGAAAAAGAATTGCACAGGATCCAAATTCCATTTTTCTGTTCTAAACTGAATGAACAAACGGAACGGATAAATGCACATGTGAACACAGTCTATGGCGCCCGTGACATATTATACTTGAAGTCTTTCCTGCATTCACTAGATTTTCAATATGTAAATAATGTACATTCCAGGTGACATCGATAGGTATGTTTACACTTGGCACATTTGCCATGGATTTTTCCACAAAGTACCTGTATCAAAATTTGCATGTTATATGCAGATGCAACTGTAGATTTTGGTGCAGACTTGCTGCAGAATTCACTTTTTGCATTGCCAGAATTAAAATGAACAAACTCCCATATTTTATAATCCACGCCATGTTTGAATTGGAAAACTACATTTTCATCAATGCATAGATAAGATTTGTAGGAATGTCCTCTCTTCAGCTGTCACTGTAATACAACTTACAGCATGCAAATCTGCATCATAAGTCATCGGCAAGTCTACTATGTGTGAATATATTCAAAAAGTAGATAATTTAAAAAATCAAGAATATTTACTTTTGTATGTATTACCTAAATATTACAGGGAACCTGTCATGTTGTCAAAAAGCTATTTACCTACAATTAGCATTATAGTGCTGTCAGTCCGCCTTACTTAAAAGTACTGTTATCAAGAGAAAATGAACTTTATTCCTCCCGGGACCACCGGCTTTCAGTCATAGTCGTGCTCTGCTTCAGACGCTGACCACTGCATTGTGAGCAATGGCTGCATGCACGCCCAGAAACTTTGAATGACAGCTTGCTCTGCAGAGATGAGGCTCAGAGCAAGCTGTCAATCAAAGTGGCAGGGTGTGCTTACATCTACCGCTCGCTGTGTACCGAGCGGTGACTGCAAACGCTCTGGGTATGCGTCGATGATAGATGCCCTGTCTTTATTTGAAAAATATATCCTCTAACTGGATGCACATTTTTATTTACCACTGCCTCTCTTTCTCTCATAATGCAGACATTCAATATCTGGTCATATGACCGCAAGAACAATACACAGCATATACTATTTGCTAACACAGCGCATATGCAGTGGGTCCGTTCACATGACCGCTAATGGGCGGTTTCCAATGCAGCTAAACTTATGACATGCGCACTGCCCTAGACCCTGGCCTGCCATACACAGCGCAGGCGCGCGATTTACACAACCGCGATGACACTAATGGGCGGCTTTCAATACTGCACACTGCCCTGGCCTGCCACACACGGCGCAGGCACGAGACTTCACCCCACATGACCGTGATGACGCAGCCTAGCAAATAACCCAGCCACAATATAAACCCGGAAGTGCTCAGTGGAGCATGGCGTCCTCATCATACAGCAGTGCAGACCGCATACCGGAGGGGGCCACCATTCCAGGTAAACTACATGGCCCATGGCGTTATACTGCGCTTTCCTATTTCATGTGACATATACTCATCATTTGCATTGCCCTCTTTGCAGTGCAATCTCTAAGCGGCGCATGTCACCATACCAATAAGCGTGATTAAGCCTTTGAACTCTTTAACCCTTGCACGACCTACTGATATGGTCTCTTAAATATGCTCACTACTATACTGTCCATTTGATTTGACAGGGTCTAGCTAATATAATATGATATATGGCTAAATGTTGTTTTTTTTCCTCTCAGGAGGACCAATGCACAAAATCCACAATAAGCACAACCTTAGAGCTCATAGGTCCTGTCATGATCTTCACTGAAGTCACTGCATATTCCGGAGCACTTTATATCCTTTCTCCACCTGATATAAGTTCTATATATGTCCCCTATATGGATGCTATGTGTCCACAAGAATGCGGATATGGGTGTTTTTTCCTTAATGCTGTTCTTTGTATATACCATTCACAGAGAGACTTATGCATATGGATTACCTAGGATCAGACTCCAGAGTCCAAGTTATATAGAAAAACACTGATCAGACGTATTATGCTTTGTGTTTTCTCTTCTTTCTTCTTTTTTCTTTTTTTGTTATTGGGCATCAATTGATATTTGATTATGATTATGTCTTTTTCTTTTATGTATGTTCTAACAGCAATCTCTAAGTAATTCTCTGATGAAGGCCTAGTGTCTGACCGAAAATGTTTAGAGTAACATTTTTGGATGCCAATAAAATGGAACTATCGTTTTTTTCACCAGTTTGAGTGCAAAGTTTATTATTATTCTATATAACGGGCCGGATACCCTACTTGTGCACCAATCGCAAACTTATTGTTTCCTGAGTGCCTTGCAGTTTTTTGTCACATTTCTATGATGGAAAAAAAGTTTGGTCAGCACAGAATAACTGTACAAACCAAGTACAGGCACTCGGTGCATCATGGCGAGGCCAAACAATTAAGTGCACCTTCCCACCTACTTGTTATCCATTTATCCCCGACCTTTTCTGTCTTTATAAAGCCAAAGCTGTCAATCAAAGAAGATGGGTAGGGTGAAGATGATAGAGAGAAAATAATAGGTGGGAAGCTGCACTTAAATGTTTGGCCACACCAAGGGTGCACCCAGGATCTGTACTTTGAAAACTGGTGGCTCCCAAGAGAATAAAGCTCATTTTGTACCAGGTGCCATGTTTTCACTAAGGTGCCTGGACAGCTATTTGGGGAAAATGACAAGTTCTCTTTAATGGGCAATATTCTCAAATAAATGTTTATTTATCATTCAGACAGTAAGATCTGTAGTGGATGTTGTATCCATTGTCACTCGTCAAGACCAGAATAGTAAGAGAGGTCCTGTTGAACATACTACAAGAGGTCTGCGTAGAATACCGTCTAATGGTAGGTCAAACACGTTCATTTCTGGTCTTATTCTTTTCTGCCTGAACATATTAAAAAAGTTTTTCACTCTTTTTTTTTGTTTAGGAACTTTAAGCAGTAGTCGTTCTAATTCCTTTGGTGAAGTAGCAGTAGCTGCAGTTGCAGCAGCAGCGAATGCTGGAAATAGGAAGGTCCAGGCCATTGTAGACCATAAATCAAGAGGAAACCCTCCCATGCTGCAGTTTTCAAAAGACAATGTGATCACTTTACTGGTGTCAGAAGCTCGTAATAGTTGGCTGTATGGAAAACTCGACGCTCTCTCCACGTAAGTGAGGTTTAACACCAATGTACATAGGTCCATTTTGTGTATTGCAGCACTGAGCTCAATTACTGATCTATCAGCTGTTGGAATGATAACGTGGTTACATTGTGTCCTGATGAACAAGTGACCTGTATCAATGGAGCAACAGTTGACCATCCGCACTGCCTCTCCATACCAAGTCTATGGGACTGATGAAGATTGCACTTAGTGCAGCACTTAGCTCAATGTCAGGTTCATAAACTCGATTGTGGAACCTCTTGGTGGGATTACGCGGTGGGCCTCCAAAGGAGCTGACAGCTGTTTTGCCAACCGAAATTTAAATCTCTGAACCATTACTGTAACTAACTCCATGTTTCTTGGGATTGACTCTCCACCTCTCGCTCGGCTCAACTCAGGAACAAAAAGGCACTGGATATTTCCAAAACTTTCTTTATTGCATCGTCATTGAAAAGTTACAAAGAAGTTTCAACTGCAAATAGACTTTTTTCATGTGAACATTAAAGGAAATGGATTCCATTTATCAAAAACAACTTCAGAATACATGTAGAGCATCAACAGAGCTATTTGTCTCAATGGGTACAAAAGCTGCTTCTCTTCCTCCTCCTCCTGGTTGCACCCCATTAATAAGGCAACTAAAACAACCATAGCAATTCATTAGGTATAACGATCTACCCCACTTGATGACATCGGTATTGTAACCAGCATATCTCAAGGTCAATCAACATTTAACTCAAATTGAAGCACAGTTGACTCTCAGAGAACACACAAGGCATCTCTTCCCTTACCAGTAGGCGGCCTAATTGTGCTACCCCAGTTCTTAAAGTAATATTCCCCACTTGTTTATACACTAGTAGTCATATCATCATGGGTTAAATACTGTTAAAATATGAATTACAAAAGCAACAATTTTCACAAAATACATAAAATAACAAAAATGAACTAAACAACTATGTTAAGTTATATTTTATACCTGGACTGCAGTCAATACAATTATAAATCTTGTAAAGATACAGTATAAGATCATTAGGGTTACTATGCACATAAATAATATTGTCCCAGCTGTAGGCATACCTCCCAACTTTTTAAGAAAGGAAAGAGGGACAAAGGCTGCGGCGTGCGCAGCGTGCCGTGGCAAAATTTAGGCCACAACAACGACCACACCCATTTCATAACTATTCACACCCATGTCCATGCCCCAACAGTACCCATTTAGCACTGCTGATTACACTGACTGGTACCGAGTGCACAATGGCTAGCATTATGGGTACAGTAGCTGGCATTATGGGCACAGTGGCTGGTACTGTTGGCACACTGACTGGTACTGAGGAAAAGAAAGAAAACAGAGAGAGAGAGAAAAGAAAACAGAAAGAAAGAACAGAGCAAAAGAAATAACAGAGAGAAAGAAAGAGGGGAAAGAAAGAACAGAGAGAGAGAAGAAAGAGGGGAAAGAAAGAACAGAGAGAAAGAAAGAAGAAAGAGGGGAAAGAAAGAACAGAGAGAAAGAAAGAGGGGGAAGAAAGAACAGAGAGAAAGAAAGAGGGGAAAGAAAGAACAGAGTGAAAGAACAGAGAGAGAAAGGAAGAGGAGAGAGAAGGAAATATTCTATAAAGATAATATAGCAGCCTGGTTCACATTTTAGTGCCCACCTGATCTCCTGATGCAGGACATATCATGATCCGCTCACATGGCCAACATCCCCAAGTCCAAGGCAATCCCACCGTCCATGCTGTCGGAGGAGGACACAGTGATGGATCTGAAGCATTCCCTGAAGTGCCTCCATGGTTCCTTCACAATCTCCTCTCAAAATTACCTAATATCCGGTCAACTTCCAGCACGTCATTTCCGGTGGAATGTCACGTGCAAATTTTAAAGTGCTCCTCGGGGCTTTGCCGTGTACTCCTGTGTCCGTGGGAAAAGTAACTTCCCGGTCGGGGCAGTGGGGCAAACTCAAAATCGGGACTGTCCTGCTGGATCCGGGATGGTGGGGGGGTATAAATGCACCCCACCATACACCTTGTACACACATGGCTCTGCACACCTCATACACGCACGGCTCCGCTCCGTACACCTCGCGCACACACAGCTCCACTCAGTACACACATGGCTCCACTACGTAAACCTCGTATACATGCGGCTCTGCTCCGTAAACCTTGTACACATGCGGCCACGCTCTGTACACCTTATACACACATGGGGCATATCAGAGGGAAGAAAAGATAACATCAAAAATTGACTGTGGATGGCGCAATCATATGCGCAAAGGTGTATGAGGGTAACCGGGATATTTTAAACCATATAGACCGTGGAGGTAGTATAACTGAAAGACCGAAGTTCATACTACAGTCGCGCATGCGCCGTCCTATCCCAAGGACGGAAATGGGGCATATTAAACCGGAAGAGGGACTATGTAGAGCGATATGGCAACTAAGTCCTGTATCAAGATTATAAAACATTACAACCCCCAAAAAAAGATTCATGCTCAGTGCAATAGTATATATACCATATAAAATGATCAGAAAGACATGATAGGAGAGAATATGGTGGTAAATACCAACCATAATATACATAAAAGGACGCATCTCAATGAGGTCACATTTATATAGGGAGACATTTAAGTATCATGAGATGAAGAAAAAGAAAAAAATGAATGTCAAAGAAAATTATTTTATGTATATATTTATTAATTTGAGACACATAATTGATATCCAGTCACTAATGGAACCAGAAAAGTGAATACCATACTCCCGCGATTAGGTCTGCAGAGGCATAAGAGAAAGAGAAGACTGACTGACTGCGGCGCTGTCCTGTCTTTCCGCATACTTCACTTGCATGTTGGTCACATTTTGGGACTGATTTCTGATGAGGTCGTTACAGGTATAATGCCCTTCCTTGGATTTCACCTTTTTTTTATATATATAAAAAATTATTTTTCCTTTTTCCTATTTCTCCTCAGAAATCTGAACTCCCTAATTATAGCCACACAGGTATAAATGTTTTTTTTTTTTTACATATACCTTATTATTATATATATCCTATTGCATATATTACACTATTGTGATACCAGAAACTGCCTTAGGTTGTAGCCACTTGCTATATGGAAAAAGAATGTATTTGTTTATGCTACCTGTTTCCAATGGTATATGCCTTTCTTATATATAACATCATTTTGGATTGTCATAATATTATTATATATTTACATTTAGTAAATATCAGTCAGCAATTTATGTTTTTTTGTAAGCAAATTAATAATTGTGATTTGTTGTTTATCTCACATTTTATTTAGATAAGATACCATTGAGAAAGGCCAGCACGGCCAAAACGTTGGGTTATTGTGTGACTGCTATCTATAATAAAAAACTACGAAAATCGAAAGAATTTTTTGTAGCCTCAGGTTCTTCATTATTATATTACGGTCTTTTTTCCTGACGGATTGGTTGTTCTCTCCCATTTATTGTAATCAAATTTTGTTTCATTCGGGTTTCACGAAACCCGATCCGACCAAAGTCGCTCAACGCTACCCTCCATATTAACATCTAGGACTTGCAGAACTACCACTTCTTTTTACATCTGTAATGTAAAGGTCGCCATGACTTCTTGTTTGTAACTTTCCAATGATGATGAAATAAAGGAATAATTGGAAAGATCCATTTTCTGTTCCTGAGATATTTTTCCATACTCCACCAAGAAAACGTGTATTACAGTGGATGGAGCGGAATAAGCCTATTGGAATAACATCTCCTGCTGGAACAGTAGATTGGGATTTGGAATGTTAAAATCAAACATACCCAATCCTTTCCCAGAACATCTGCAATTAGGGAGCAATTCCCTCTATGGATTATATTGTTATACAATTGTGCTGAATTCAGCAGGATTAGTCGACTTTTATCTAATGTGGATGATGTTATGATCCAGTCCAGTGTTTGTTTTCTGCTGTCTTCTCTTTGAACTGGTCAAGCGAGGGTTAATCCCTCTGCCTTGTTCTGGAGCTGGCTTGGCTATTTCAGTCCTCTGCAGCCTGTGGGCCAGCGTCAGTTATATTACAACCTTCCAAGCTAGTGCCTCTGACCTGTATTCCTTTAGTGTGCCTCCTGCCCCTGATTACCTGGACTTGTGTATGACTTGGCTTGATCTCTGGACTCTGCTTCTGGTTTTTCTATTTCTGATACCATGCTTTCAGACTGGCTTTTGACCCTCTGGCTTGTACCCTGACCACAGCTTACGCCTTACGTTTCTGATACCACATTCCTGATAGATCCTGACTTCTCGCTCGTCCCTGACTACGCACTTGCTGTCTCCCTTGGTACTTCTGCTCCTTACAGTTGCTGACTTCGGCTAGTCTGACCACTCTTTCATTACCTGTGACACCTGTGCTGTTGCTCTGCGTTACTTCGCTGTGTGTGTGGGCAACCTCTCTTACCTCACCATCAGCCCCTGGTGGAGGTTGTGCTGCACAGCACTGCAGCAGCATGTTACATTATAGCTGACCAACACATTTAAAGCAGATTTTGCATTTTTTTTCTCTGGTAATGGATCCGCTTGGTAAAAAAGTTTCCAGGTTGACACAGGAGATGCAGGGTTTTTCGGTGGAACATCTGGCATTTGTCACGTCTCATACTTTAAATAAGAGAAGATCAAGTGGGCACCATCACATCAATATTAGATAAAATGTATAATCATACATGGGTCTCCTCCATGGACTCTCAATACCACTTTGACCGCACTGCCGCCATTTAGATGACGGGACGACTGACCTATTTTTCTGTCTTGACCGTTGTAGGGTGATGTATCTAGCTTGCTGAGATTCCATTCAGGATTATTGTTCCTTTATTATGTATTACTTTGCACTTTGGGCTTAATGTGCACCACATATGTTGTTTTACTAGGCGTTATCTTTGTGCATGTATCTCTGCTTATTAGGGGTTATTTATTTATTTTTATCGTTTTTTTTCTACAATCGCCCACTGATGGTATTATGCTGGCAGCATGCTTTTGTGATATCCCTCTTTGTGTAATATCAATTATCAGCGGGCGCCCAAGTAATGGGGGGTGTAGTTAATGGAATGGAATAGTTCGTGACGCCACCTGTGGTGTTCGGCAAGTGAGATGTTAAGCCGACGCTGCATGCAGATCCACTGGGAATGATGGTAGGGTGCAGCAAAGATGTAAAAGCTCCCCACAGGTGAAGCTGTAGTCCCAGGACAGTGTAGAAGTGATTGGCACGGGGATGTAGCAGTGCCGTAAGGGTAGGAAGCAGACAAGACACAGCGGGGTGCAATTTCTGTACCTTTACTTGATAACTGCAGTCCAGGGTCCTGATTACAGATGGTAACGGAGCAGGCTAGCCTGGAAGCAATTCAGGGATTCTCTCTCAGCAGACAGGCTGTGCAGTCTCCTTCCTAACGCTGGTTTGAATGAAGCACTCCAGTACTAGGTTACTCTGAAGTTCCTCCTGTCAGATGTTCCCAAGAACTGTACTTGCACGGCAGACAGCTGTAGCCTCTCTCGGGGACTCCCTTCTCTGAGTCCTGGCTCTCTATCCAAGCTGCTGTTGTGCCTCAAGTCTTAGATGGGAGTCGGGCATTTACAGCCTCCTACTCCCCTGGTATCTGCTGTAGGACCGTCAGTGTCCGTACAGCCGTGGAGACCAGGCTCCAGTTTGTGCGCTCTCAAGCTGAGGGAGCTCGCCTTCCGCAGCTCAACCTCCAGCTTCTCTCTACACGTCTGCACACTAACTGACCACTCCTTCCTCTTGGCCCTCAGAGGGCACCCCTCCCCTTCCTGGTTCAGAGTTCCCCCTGCTGGCCCGGAGTGGAACTGTGTTGCATGTATGGATTGACTGCGAGAGAGACCCATCATTGCCTCCAAGCCTGGCATTACCCTCCTCTGGAGGAAGGCAAAGCCTCTGTGGTGACCATAATCCTGGGGGCACCACATTCCCCCCTAGTGCAAGTCAGCACTCCTGGGCTGAGCAAAAACATGAAAAACATATAAACAGTGACACAATAATAATTGTACACGATTTGTAAAAAGGAAAAATGTACAAAAAACAAGTGCTTCAAAAATGGTCCTATGATGATAACTCCAGCATCAATGTCCATGGTCCATTCCTGGGCAAATGGTGAAAGTTTTTGACCACACACAAGTCCTGTGGTTCAGTGTCCATAAAACAAATTCCAAAGGAAACTCTTACAGGTTACCTGTAGGCACAAAACTTGAAAAACAGTTACATATTTACATTTACAATTTCAACATTTACATTTATTTTGCTATATGCGATATCAAAGTGGTGGTATACCTTGTGTGGTGCGGGTAGACCTGCGTAAGACTGGTGTAGTGGGTAATGTACTGGATACACTACTGGGGGTTCTACGTAACACAGGGATACTAGACTGATTGTGAACTCTTAGACTCACCAAGGGCATAACAGGTTCACCACTGGCAGGGCGAGGGTTCTCTGGCTCCACTGCTGGTGTGGCATCTGCTACCCGATTTTCCTGATTCTCTTGAGTCACATTTTCCTGTGCTACCAATTGGGGAAACAACAACACTGGCACAACTATAGCATCATTCACTTTAGTCCAATTCGCACGGAATTCTCCAAGCACTGTGCTGACCTTGTCTTCTTCCACTATAGGCTGGATGTTATCTGGTTCTTCTCTTCTTTCTTTTAATTGGTCAGGACACAACTTCAAATGATCTCTCGATACCGCTGCTGAGGTCTCTCCTCCATCTTTACTAACAAGGCATACCTTAGTATTATCAAAGTTCGAGGGCAGAATGGTATAAGGTTCAGCTTCCCACTGATCATCCAATTTGTGCAATCTTCTCTTTCTTTTCAAGACTTGCTCTCCCGGCCACAAAGGAACAGCAGGTGCATTTTGATTGTAAAGCTTCTCCTGCTTTTGTCTTGCCTGGGCCAAACTCTTCTCCATATATTCTTGAACTCTTCTGTACTGTTGCTGCCTCTCCGTGTCCCAATAAGCATCTGGGGACGCTACCTCAGGTGTCAGGACTCCCATGTCTAAGTCAATAGGCAGCTTACTAGGTCTTGCTCTCATTAAATAGACCGGGGTACAGTTGGTAGAGTTCACTGGAATATGGTTGTAGAGGTCTACCAGGTCGGGCAACTTCTCTGGCCACAGATTCCTCTCCTCCAAGGGCAAAGTCTTCAGGAGATCCATCACTACCTGGTTCATCTTCTCGCACATGCCATTGGTCTGTGGGTGATACAGCGTTGTCCGGATCTTCTTACAACCATACAGGTTACAGAATTCTTGGAACACTTCTGCCTCGAAAGCTGGACCTTGATCTGTCAACACTCTTTCAGGATACCCATGTGGTCTACAGAAGTGCTGTTGGAATGCTCTGGCTGCTGTCCTGGCAGTTTGATCTTTGACAGGCACAACTACCAGGAATCTTGAGTAGTGGTCCACAATGGTAAGTGCATAGATGTAGCCTGACCGGCTTGGAACCAGCTTCACATGGTCCAGGGCTACCAACTCAAGGGGCTGCTTGGTGATGATTGGCTGTAGAGGAGCTCTCTGGCTGCCCCGATCCTTTCTGCGCAGGTTACATTGTCCACACTCCCGGCACCGCCTCTCAATGGCTTTCCTCATACCAGCCCAGTAGAACCTCTCTCGGAGCAATACTTCCAACTTCTTCCATCCGAAGTGTCCAGCTTCATTGTGGTATGCTGCCAGGACCATTGATGCCTCTCTCTTAGGGACTATCACCTCCCAAACCAGATCATGAGTGCGGGCATTGATACTCCTCCAACACAGCTTCCCTTCATAAATGAACAGCTGGCCTCTCTCCTTCCACAACTGCTGCCCTGCCTGGTACTTGATGGTAAACTCATAGTTCGATAGCCGAGCCATCCATCGCTGTTCCAGTGCACCTAGTTTTGCAGTATCCAAATGCGTCAACGGATTGTTGTCCATGAGGATAGTGAACTTGGTGGAGGCTAGGTAATGTTTGAACCTTTTGGTGACAGCCCAGACTATGGCAAGGAACTCCAGCTTGAAAGAACTGTAGTTGTTATCAGGGTTCCTTTCAGTGGGGCGCAGCTTCCTGCTGGCGTAGGAGATCACTCTTTCTTTCCCATTCTGTACCTGCGACAGTACTGCTCCTAGTCCCACGTTGCTGGCATCTGTGTACAGCACAAAGGGTTTGTCATAATCTAGGTAGGCCAGAACTTCGTCTCCTGTGAGAGCCATCTTCAATCTGGTGAAGGACCTTTCCAACTCTTCAGTCCATTCAAAGGTGGAATTGTTCTGTTTGGTCTTCTTGGACTGCCCCACCAGAAGATTTTGCATAGGGGTGGCTATTTCAGTAAAGCCCTTGATGAAACTTCGGTAGTAGCCTACCAGTCCAAGGAATTGGCGTACTTCATGAAGGTTGCTGGGCTTCGGCCAGTCCCGGATGACTGTGACCTTGTCAGGATCTGGTGCCACACCTTCTGCACTGACCACAAGACCGAGGTACTGCACCTTGGGCTTCAGGAGGTGGCACTTGGAGGGCTTTACCTTCAGGCCAAAATTGGACAAAGCTTCAAACACTTCAGCCAGGTGCTCCAGATGATCTTCATAGGTCTTGGATAAAACAATGACATCATCCAGGTACAACAGGACCATCTCAAAGTTCATGTGTCCCAGGCAGCACTCCATCAGCCGTTGAAATGTTCCTGGAGCAGTGCAGAGCCCAAATGGCATATAATTGAACTCACAGAGACCCATTGGAGTGGTAAATGCAGTTTTCTTCTTATCTGCCTCTGCCACGGGAACCTGCCAATACCCACTGGTGAGATCCAAGGTGGAAAAGTAATTAGCAGTTTTAAGTGCAGCTAGGTAATGGGTAGGCATCTTTATGTGTAATGCTGTTAATTTTCCTGTAATCAAAACACATTCTCATGGTACCATCCTTTTTCTTTACAAACACTATTGGAGCTGCCCAGGGGCTACAACTGTCTCTGATGACCCCTGCCTCCTTCATCTCCCTCAACATACTCTTAGCACATTGGTATTGTTTTGGGGGTATAGGCCTTTACCTCTCCTTTATGGGTGGATGGTCTCCAGTGGGGATATGATGTTGAACCCCTTTTGCCTGCCCAAAATCTAGTGGGTGGTTTCTGAATACCCGCTCATACTCCTGTGTCACTCTGTAAACCCCATTTTTCTGGTATGAACATGTAGAGTCAGTTCCCACCTGCAGTTGCTGACACCACTCATCTGGCTGCTTCACAGAGCCATTATCCTCCACCTGATCGGATGAGACAAAGGGTTCTGCTGCCTGCAAAGAGTTGTTATTAACGGTGAGCAGCTTAGCAACTGTGGCGTACTGAGGTATTGTTGCTTCCTCTTACCCACAATTCAAAAGGCGTACAGGTACTCTCCCCTTTCGTATGTCAACCACCCCTCTGGCTGTCAGGACAGTGGGCCTGCTCTCGGAGTATACTGGTTCTACCAACGCCTGGTAATCTCTCCCTCTAAAACCTATAGCTGCCCGACACCAAACCAACATTTCACATCGGGGGGGTATTGCAATGGGGAAAGCATCACTCACTCTGATGCTGCCAATCTCTCCGCCAGAGAGTTCTACCTGTTGCCTTTGCATCAGGGTTCGGATCTCCTTCTGCAGGACTCATTGTTCTCCGGAACCAGCAGTCTCAGCCACCTGTTGCAACAAGACAATAACCTCGGACAGACAGTTTTCAATTACATTGGTACCAAGAGTCATCATGGGATTACATTCACGTCGATCAATTTCAACAACTATTAGACCTTGAGACTTTAGCTCTACCCGCCCAACTTTAACAGTAATTTCTTTACATCCTATCTGTGGTAAAGACTGACCATTACTAGCAACTACTGTCAGTTCATCAGTTGGGCCACGGGTAAGCTCTGAATCAGCCCAATATCTCTTGTAATAGAATGTACTGCATAGTGGTCACCTGGGAGCCAGTGTCCAGCAAAGCGTTCATGGGGATGCCGTCAATCACCACAGGAAGGATTGGTCTCCCTCCCACATACTTGGCTCTCCAGTTCCTTGGGCCTGGGGATCCTACTACTGGGGGTTGACCCTCTGCCCCAGGGGTTGCTCGTTTAAAGGACAGGACCTGGCAAGATGACCTGCCTTGTAGCAGCGACGACAGATGGGACGTCCGTCCTGGTCATAGCGATTGTTGTTCCTCCCTCGAAGTGGCGGGGCTCTCCTCATCCGGAGCCACGTGACATCCTCTGGACTGGAAGCAAGCTGGACCTTGTCTTTGGAGGACACTTGTAGGGACTGCACGGTTTTAGTAAGCCATTCCTTTGGTCAACTCCTGGACCTGAAGACGCAACTCCTCAGTTGGATCTTTATCCAGAGTCTGTGCATCAGCCTCCACAGGGATGGAAGGAAAAGATATTGCTTCCTGATGGTAGGTGATCGCTGGGTGCCTAGGGGGCGCTGGACGGCTGTCAGTGGACTCCTGCAGTACCCGAATAGCCCTTTCCTTAAAATCAGCAAAGTTCAGATCAGGGTTTTGCAGGGTTATTATACGCAACTGTCCTCTGTGGGTACTGGATAGGAGTCCTTCAATGAACTGCTCCTTTAACAGTTTATCTTCCTCCTTCACACTGTCAGGATCAACTTGCTTAACTGCTCCCAGCGCCTCCTGCAGGTTGAGAGCATAATCCCTGCTACTGTCCTGCGCCCTCTGTTTACAACCAAAGAACCTCATCTTGATTTCAGCTACAGGGCGAATGTCAAAGGTGCTCCTCAGCTTGGCCAGGATCTTTGCAACAGTCTCTTTATCAGTGTCCTGCCAGGCTTTCACCTCTCTCTGTGCTGCACCCGTTAGCTGTCCAATCAGGATATTCACTTTCTGGCTTTCAGAGAGAGGGTATACTTTAAACAAACTGCACAGTCTCTCTTTAAATTCACTCAGGGTATGTGACTCACCCAAGTACTGCGGTAGCCAGGCCGCTCCCGGTATGTAGGGCATAGATAGCGGCATTATGGAGATCGCTGCGGCGGGCGCTCCTCCTGGCGGTGCTACGGGGTTAGCACCGGCGCCTGCCGCTGCATCGGCGTTGGGCACGGACATCCCCTCCCCCCCTAGTTAACGTTAGCCAGGGCCGGGGGTTATGGGAGCTCACCGGCGGCCGCTTCACAGGCCCGACGCTCTGGGCTGTAGGCCTCAGCTCCTCCTTCTCTCGCGCTGTCCTCTCTTCCTGCGCGGCACTTCACTTCTTCGCACTCTGCAGCAGGCTCCGCCCACGAAGGCCTGCCCCTTCTTCACCCCGCGCGCGGCAATGGCGGCAATTGGCGCCAATTTTCGCACAGTCTTTTTCACAAACACAGTCTATGGCACACAGGACCCGGGGGGTACCAGGCTCCGTAATCCTGTTCGTGACGCCAAATTGGGTCGCCCCAGGGCTGTGGGGTACTCGGTACCGGGCCGGTGTCAGGGGAATGTGTCACAGCAGCGGTGACCCGGTCCGTGGCCCTGGGCGTCCAAGTAATGGGGGATGTAGTTAATGGAATGGAATAGTTCGTGACGCCACCTGTGGTGTTCGGCAAGTGAGATGTTAAGCCGACGCTGCATGCAGATCCACTGGGAATGATGGTAGGGTGCAGCAAAGGTGTAAAAGCTCCCCACAGGTGAAGCTGTAGTCCCAGGACAGTGTAGAAGTGATTGGCACAGGGATATAGCAGTGCCGTAAGGGTAGGAAGCAGACAAGACACAGCGGGGTGCAATTTCTGTACCTTTACTTGATAACTGCAGTCCGGGGTCCTGATTACAGATGGTAACGGAGCAGGCTAGCCTGGAAGCAATTCAGGGATTCTCTCTCAGCAGACGGGCTGTGCAGTCTCCTTCCTAACGCTGGTTTGAATGAAGCACTCCAGTACTAAGTTACTCTGAAGTTCCTCCTGTCAGATGTTCCCAAGAACCGTACTTGCACGGCAGACAGCTGTAGCCTCTCTCGGGGACTCCCTTCTCTGAGTCCTGGCTCTCTATCCAAGCTGCTGTTGTGCCTCAAGTCTTAGATGGGAGTCGGGCATTTACAGCCTCCTATTCCCCTGGTATCTGCTGTAGGACCATCAGTGCCCGTGTGGCGCCCCTGAGTCTTCAGTCGCCACAGAGGTACTGCACCTTCTCCTAAGGTGTAGTGCCCCACCATCCAGGTAAGGTGGGAACTCCTGACCACACTCCACACCTGCATTCCACACACAGGATAGTTCAGTGGGGCAACCTAACAGCCTCAAGCTGGGGGTTAGCAGAGCACCCCTCGTGGAACCCTGCTTCGTAACACGAGATGTGCTGGAAGGCGGGTGGAGTGAGATGATACAAAAGAGTGGGAAGAGTGAGAGTTAGTTGGAGAGAGAGAGAGAGAGAGAGAGAGAAAATGGGTGTCTGAAGGACGTGCTGCAGCAGGTCCCAGTGATCTGGGCTGCTGGCACGAGAAAGACCAGAGAAAGAGACTGATAAGATTGATAACCTAACCTTCCATAAGAGAGAGAGAACAGATCGGAACGAAGGAGAATAGAAGGTCGGTGGGTAGCTGGTTGAAGAAAGATAGAGAACCCTTCCAGTCCAGAGCGCATAGGCCGGGGCCCGGTTCCCGAGGTTAATTGGATCTTTATGTCCGGCAACAGACATCGGAGGAGTAGTGAGCCGCTAACGCCTTGCTCCCATCATAGACTTGGGACACAACAGCAACTGAATAGAGAGTCGGGACGCAGTGAGGAGTCCCCGAAGCAGGCTACAGCTGTCTGTCATACAAGTAGAGACTAGGAACACCTAGAGAGAGGCATTCCAGGGTAACTAAGTACTGGAGTGCTTCGCACCTAAAGGCGCATTGGAGGAGTCGTTCAGTAGAGGTACATGTTGGCGGAGTGTGGAAGGGAGAACCCTATCTGGCCTGGAGGTTGGCTGGAGCCCTGATCTGGAGAACACAGTACGGAGGCGGGCGTGTGTGTGAACTGCAAACAGTGAGTAAAGCCTTGGAACCGCACACCCTGGTGTCCTCCAGTTATTCCAGCACCGCTACACCTGGGTAACAACATCTATACCATTCTGCGCCTCTCCTCATCCATTGCACCTACACTGCCCTGGGACTACAGCTCCACCTGTGGGGAGCTACACCATCTTTGCTCCACCACACCATCAGTCCCAGCGGATCTGCATGCAGCGTTGGCCTAACACCATATTTGCCAAACACCACGGATGGTGTCACAAACTATTCTAATAAACTTTAACACCATTAACATCATCGTCATTGATATTGGACGCCCAGGGCCACGGACCGGGTCACCGCTGCTGTGACACATTCCCTCCTTGACACCGGCCCGGTACCGAGTACCCCGCTGCCCTGGGTGAGACGGGGTGACCCAATTTTGGCGTCACGAACAGGATGACGAGACCCGATGCTAACGGGTTCTGTGTGCCTTGGATTTACAACTTTTGAAAATGTGCAGAAGACCAAATTTAATAGACTGTAAAATGGACATTAGAAATGGCCGCTGGCGCGGAGAAGAAGGGTGTGAAGAGATGAGAGGTCCTAAGAAAAGGCCGCGAAGAGTCTTGGGCGTTCCCTGCCTGAATTACTATGTGACAGATGCATGGCCCACCCCCCCCGAGGGGTTCGTATACTGGCTTGGTATGGAGGTGCTGGAAGAAGACGCCGTCCCCGGAAGGAGGGGCAGAGGAAGCCAGTGGCCAGCAGAAGGGCGGAGCAAGAAGAACGCCAGAGCGCCATTTTGGAGAGTGAGGGAAGGAGGCCTGCGGAGTGCGGGGAAGTGCAAACCCCCGGCGCCATGGCTGACGGCTCCAACCCGATCCGCGAGATGAACTGTCGGCATTTGGAAGAAGAAATAGTCACGCTGACCACCCGGCTGCGGCTGAGGCAGGAGGCCTTGGGGAGACTGATCCGGCAGCGCGCCCAGGAGGGGCCTACACCCGCGGTACTAGCGACACCGGTACCCGCCGCTGCTACTCCGGATCTTTTCTTGGCAGACCCCACGGAGCTTGGAGCTGCTGCCATGCCACCAGCAGCGTACTCTGCCCCTTCTTTGCCGCTGATACCGGAGGAGTTGTACACAGCCCAGGGAGCTGAAGCGTAGGAAGAGGAGTCCCTGCTCGGACCTGGCGCGGCTGCGCAGGTCCCGCCAGCTGCCCCCGCAGAACCGGAGCTGCTTTTGCTGCTATTGGCTCCACCGCCATTCCCGATATCTCACCCGGCAGCGCCCGCTACCCCCACACCTGCACCGGAGCAGAGACTGCGCCGCCGGGAACTCCCAGGTATATACCCTGGCCTTCCTAATGGGTTGATGGGGAGGAGGAGGAGGACCATGCTGTTAGGGGTGCGGCTAGAGCTGGCATGCCCGATCCGACATCTATAGGCCAGAGGGGGGTCTGGATCGTTCTGGGACGGTGATCTCGAGATTCCTTCACTGCCAAGTCCCCAGGCAGTGGCTTGTCAGAGCCGACAATCTGTGGAACCTTAGGAGCTAGACCTCGTACCAGAACAGTGGAACCACCTATTGGGAAGGGACAGTTGACAGGTATGGAGATACATCATGGGTTCCATTTGCCACAGCGTGACGAAGATACCACCTCTGAGAACAATTCCAGTTCAGCTTCCAGAACCCCAGGAGGGGATCACCAGTAGAAGAATTATACTTTTTCAAATCTCGTGACCCAGGAGGGATTGTTGCACCAGTTGTGCCTTTGTCTTTTTGTTCATCATGTTGCCCAGTTTTTGATTGGCAGCGTTGTTTTGAAATGGAACTGTAGAGATCATAGACGCTGATTGATCCAAAAACATTTATTGTAAATAGTTTGTGCCTCTTTAGGTGCCCTTTCTTGGTTTTACATACAGTGGGGAAAAAAAGTATTTAGTCAGTCAGCAATAGTGCAAGTTCCACCACTTAAAAAGATGAGAGGCGTCTGTAATTTACATCATAGGTAGACCTCAACTATGGGAGACAAACTGAGAAAAAAAAATCCAGAAAATCACATTGTCTGTTTTTTTTCATTTTATTTGCATATTATGGTGGAAAATAAGTATTTGGTCAGAAACAAGCAATCAAGATTTCTGGCTCTCACAGACCTGTAACTTCTTTTTTAAGAGTCTCCTCTTTCCTCCACTCATTACCTGTAGTAATGGCACCTGTTTAAACTTGTTATCAGTATAAAAAGACACCTGTGCACACCCTCAAACAGTCTGACTCCAAACTCCACTATGGTGAAGACCAAAGAGCTGTCAAAGGACACCAGAAACAAAATTGTAGCCCTGCACCAGGCTGGGAAGACTGAATCTGCAATAGCCAACCAGCTTGGACTGAAGAAATCAACTGTGGGAGCAATAATTAGAAAATAGAAGACATACAAGACCACTGATAATCTCCCTCGATCTGGTGCTCCACGCAAAATCCCACCGCGTGGGGTCAGAATGATCACAAGAACGGTGAGCAAAAATCCCAGAACCACGCGGGGGGACCTAGTGAATGAACTGCAGAGAGCTGGGACCAATGTAACAAGGCCTACCATAAGTAACATACTATGCCACCATGGACTCAGATCCTGCAGTGCCAGACGTGTCCCACTGCTTAAGCCTGTACATGTCCGGGCCCGTCTGAAGTTTGCTAGAGAGCATTTGGATGATCCAGAGGAGTTTTGGGAGAATGTCCTATGGTCTGATGAAACCAAACTGGAACTGTTTTGTAGAAACACAACTTGTCGTGTTTGGAGGAAAAAGAATACTGAGTTGCATCCATCAAACACCATACCTACTGTAAAGCATGGTGGTGGAAACATCATGCTTTGGGGCTGTTTCTCTGCAAAGGGGCCAGGACGACTGATCCGGGTACATGAAAGAATGAATGGGGCCATGTATCGTGAGATTTTGAGTGCAAACCTCCTTCCATCAGCAAGGGCATTGAAGATGAAACGTGGCTGGGTCTTTCAACATGACAATGATCCAAAGCACACCGCCAGGGCAACAAAGGAGTGGCTTCGTAAGAAGCATTTCAAGGTCCTGGAGTGGCCTAGCCAGTCTCCAGATCTCAACCCTATAGAAAACCTTTGGAGGGAGTTGAAAGTCTGTGTTGCCAAGCGAAAAGCCAAAAACATCACTACTCTAGAGGAGATCTGCATGGAGGAATGGGCCAACATACCAACAACAGTGTGTGGCAACCTTGTGAAGACTTACAGAAAACGTTTGACCTCTGTCATTGCCAACAAAGGATATATCACAAAGTATTGAGATTAAATTTTGTTTCTGACCAAATACTTATTTTCCACCATAATATGCAAATAAAATGAAAAAAAAACAGACAATGTGATTTTCTGGATTTTTTTTTCTCAGTTTGTCTCCCATAGTTGAGGTCTACCTATGATGTAAATTACAGATGCCTCTCATCTTTTTAAGTGGTGGAACTTGCACTATTGCTGATTGACTGAATACATTTTTTCCCCACTGTATGTGACCCCTTTGTTAAGATAATGGTTACACAAAGACTCTTTGCGAAGATGATGTTTTTGAATGGACACTTTTCGAAGAATGATGTCTACCTCAAGGGACACTGCAAGAAATCCCGGCTGGGAGCAGTGTTCAGCACCTTACAAGAATTTTGAATGTTTTATGAAAAAGTATTTGATAATGTTGTGTCTTATGAAAAGTAAAGGTCTTTTATAGAATATTTGATACAGAGAATTAGAAAAGTTTTGAGATAGAATGTGAGAATTGAATAAAGACTGAAGAATTGAAAGTGACAAGTGACAGGCCAAGTGTAGATGGTCAGTGTCTTGCATCCAGTAGAGAAAGAGAGAAAAGAAAGAAGAAAAAGAAAAGAATAATTGTAATAAAGAAAATGTGTTGAGTATAGCACTTTGAATTAAGAATTGCACTTAGGTAAATTTTTGATACGAAGATAGGAAGTTAGTCTGTTTGTAACGTTTAAGAAATGTACCTCCTACATTAGGAAAGATTAGATAAGCATTGTTAAACAGCATTTAAAAATTTTTGTGTGTTCCTGTATTGTACCTTTTGTTGTCTTGCAGCCCGCGGACGTGCTGTGTTTAACGGGGGGTATGTGGCGCCCCTGAGGCTTAAGTCACCACACATGTACTACACCATCTCCTAAGGTGTAGTGCCCCACCATCCAGGTAAGGTGGGAACTCCTGACCACACTCCACACCTGCATTCCACACACAGGATAGTTCAGTGGGGCCACCTAACAGCTTCAGGCTGGGGGTTAGCAGAGCACCCCTCGTGGAACCCACTTCGTAACACGAGATGTGCTGGGAGGCGGGTGGAGTGAGATGATACAAAAGAGTGGGAAGAGTGAGAGTTAGTTGGAGAGAGAGAGAGAAGATGGGTGTCTGAAGGACGTGCTGCAGCAGGTCCCAGTGATCTGGGCTGCTGGCACGAGAAAGACCAGAGAAAGAGACTGATAAGATTGATAACCTAACCTTCCATAAGAGAGAACAGATCGGAACGAAGGAGAATAGAAGGACGGTGGGAAGCTGTTTGAAGAAAGATAGAGAACCCTTCCAGTCCAGAGCGCAAAGGCCGGGGCCCTGTCCCCGAGGTTGATTGGATCTTTATGTCCGGCAACAGACACCGGAGGAGTAGTGAGCCGCTAACGCCTTGCTCCCATCATAGACTTGGGACACAACAGCAACTGAATAGAGAGCCGGGACGCAGTGAGGAGTCCCCGAAGCAGGCTACAGCTGTCTGTCATACAAGTAGAGACTAGGAACACCTAGAGAGAGGCATTCCAGGGTAACTAAGTACTGGAGTGCTTCGCACCTAAAGGCGCATTGGAGGAGTCGTTCAGTAGAGGTACATGTTGGCGGAGTGTGGAAGGGAGAACCCTATCTGGCCTGGAGGTTGGCTGGAGCCCTGATCTGGAGAACACAGTACGGAGGCGGGCATGTGTGTGAACTGCAAACAGTGAGTAAAGCCTTGGAAGCGCACACCCTGGTGTTCTACAGTTATTCCAGCTCCGCTGCACCTGGGTAACAACATCTATACCATTCTGAAGGAAAAGCTCCAAAAATACATATCAAATACCTATGGTTAAGTCCCAAAGTTATGCCTCATACAATGCCCATAGCTACGACTCTAACTGAATATAGAAAACTGGAGGAAAAGAGTCAAACAACCTATATATAATGAATATTTTATTGATCCATAAAAGACACATGTGAGATACAGGACATGTAATATTAAGTAAAAATGGTCAAAGGGTGAATTAACCTGGAACAATGAAATAGACCTGCGACAGGCACAATGTAAATGGCCAAATATAATAGTGACAATACGGCAAGTAGATATATATCACATGTGAAATGACCAATTGTCCTACATAATGAGATATGCAATTATGACATAGACTGCAGACCGCCGCAAAAAACCCCTAAAGTAAACTGAATAGTTTCATATAGCTGCTGACATGCTGCAACGTTTGCAGCCACTGTGAAAATAGATAAGGTACTAAAATTACTATATGAGCTGAAGTAGCCCGAAGTGAAAAACAGTTGGCTGTTAGCATCGCAGCTGGGGCCAAAAGGTACACTGCAAAAGGGAGCTGCAAAGCGCTGCAGATTTACGTGTCATGGTAACATCAAAGTCATATAAGAGATATATTGCACAATGCCCACACAAAGAAAGGGGGGGAGTTGATAAGTCAACACATACCCATCATGTCCAAGGCCTGTCGCTGGTCAGTAGCCCCTACGCGTGTTTCGTGGTATAATACCGCTTCCTCGGGGGGCGGATCAATAAAATATTCATTATATATAGTTTGTTTGACTCTTTTCCTCCAGTTTTCTATCTATACCATTCTGCGCCTCTCTCTATGCATTGCACCTACACTGCCCTGGGACTACAGCTCCACCTGTGGGGAGCTACACCATCTTTGCTGCACCACACCATCAGTCCCAGCGGATCTGCATGCAGCGTTGGCCTAACACCATATTTGCCAAACACCACGGGTGGCGTCATGAACTATTCTAATAAACTTTAACACCATTAACATCATCCCCATTGATATTGGGCGCCCAGGGCCACGGACTGGGTCACCGCTGCTGTGACACATTCCCGGTACCAAGTACCCCGCTGCCCTGGGTGAGACGGGGCGATCCATCCGTACAGCCGTGGAGACCAGGCTCCAGTTCGTGCGCTCTCAAGCTGAGCGAGCTCACCTTCCGCAGATCAAACTCCAGCTTCTCTCTACACTTCACCCTCCACAGACTAACTGACCACTCCTTCCTCTTGGCCCTCAGAGGGCACCCCTCCCCTTAATCCTGGTTCAGAGTTCCCCCTGCTGGCCCGGAATGGAACTGTGTTGCATGTATGGATTGACTGAGAGAGAGACCCATCATTGCCTCCAAGCCTGGCATTACCATCCCCTGGAGGAAGGCAAAGCCACTGTGGCGACCATACTTCTGGGGGCGCCACACATGTCTTACCCTTAGTTGGGTTTTTAAATGTTTTTAAATGTGTGTTCACTACTGGATTTGTTGACAAATAAAATTTATATACTTTTTGTACTTATTGGTATCCTGTGTGGTTATTCATTGCATGGTCTTTTCTCTTGCTTTGCACGTCTCATACTTTCTTAGGCCCTAGGACTTATCTATGACGATCCGGACTGGGTCAGGGTGGCAGAGGACACTATTATGGGTCTGGTTCAGGGAAAGCGCTCACCCGAGTAGTACAGCTCCGAGTTCCATCGATTGTCCACTGAAATGTCCTGGGGTGACTCTGCGCTGAGAGGTCTGTTCATGTGTGGACTGGCAGATAATCTGAAGGACGCTCTGGCTCTCCATCCACCTCCCAGCTCACTGGAGGAAGCTATTACTCAGGCTATCCGCATGGATCAGAGGCTGCGTGAGAGAGGTATCGCACAGCATGAGGTTCCATTGCTTTATGCTGTTCCAATTGTTTTGCTGCTGTCTAACCTATGGAAGTGGGGGTTGCCAACCTCGAGGAGAAGGAGAGGAGACGGCGGCGTGAAGGAAAATTGTGGGTTTTTTTGTGGAGATCCCGGACATTGGAATAATGACTGCTCCTCCTGTCCACCGACCAACAGGCGACTGAGTCTGGGTGATTGTCGTGGAGGTCACCCAGACTCTCAGGTACCTTTTTCTCCATTGTCAAAAATTTTGTTGCAAGTGGAACTTTGTTGTGGGAGTGGCTCCATGTCCACTTCGGCCGTCGTGGATTGCGTGTTGTCCATGAACTTTATTAACTCTGACTTGGTGTCCAGGTGTAAGTTAGGGACAGTCAGGCTGGAGACTCCTATCCATGTTGTTGCCATTGACAAAACACCACTGGCTAAAAATGGCATCAAATTTGTTTCAGAGGAGTTTCTCCTTAAAGTGAGTTCCTTGCACCGGGAACGTATTTCATGCTTTGTTATGGACAATCTGCCTGGGGGACTGGTGTTGGGGTTCCTGTTATGAATGAGTCACCGTAGGAGGCAAAAGCAGAAATACAAGCTAAGTCCAGAAAACCAGAGAAGTTGGCAACTATCAGATTGCAGACCCCTGAACCTATCAACACAACTAGCAGTAGCCGTGGGGGGTTCCTACGATGCCCTAGACCCCTCGATCACAGCCGGAGAAATACATAGGCCTAAAGAAAAAAAGGGGAAATCTAAACTGCCCCAGAGCAGACCCCAAAGCAATAGGCAGCCCCCAACATATAATGACGGTGAAGCAAGATGAAAATACTAACACAGACAGAAAGATAGACTGAGCAAAGATGGGGCCCCAAAACTACCTAGATAGGAAAGGACAGGAAGGCTGCTGTCTGCAATCTGCCAAAACCCTATCAAAGACATAAGCCAACCAGCTGATATGAAAAAGGCCCTGAAGCAGCTAGGCTTCAAAACTGAATCAGCACTCAGGTATTTTCAGAAGACAGAGCTAAATGAATTCAGCACACCCCAGCAGGGAATGGCAGAAATCCAGAAAAACAAAGCAAAAACAAAGTCAAAGCACAAAAGCAAAAGGCCGAGCAGCAAACTTAGCTTTGGAGGAGCAGGAATTCAGACTGGTCTTTAAGGATCCCACAGAGAAATCACCCGCAGGGCAGAAGGGCTTCGGCAGCATTATATCCAGTCCGTAACTCCACTCAGCCAGTCACAATCATCAGCCTCAGGTGTTTGACAATCAGGCTCACTACCTTCTTTTACCAGAAGAGGGAGTTCCTCCGGCCTCAGTAATGAAGGGGAAAATGAACTCACAACAGTACCTCCCCCTTGAGGAGGGGTCACCGAACCCTCAACTATGCCACCAGGGCGATCAGGGTGAGCCCGATGAAAGGCACGCACCAATCGTTTGGCATGAATATCAGAGTCGGAGACCCAGGAATTATCCTCCTGACCATAACCCTTCCACTTAACCAAATACTGGAGTCTCCGTCTAGCCAGACGGGAATCCAGTACTTTCCCTACCTCATACTCCATGTTACCTTCAACCAATACAGGGTCTGGAGGTGCCACCCCCGGAACAACAGGTTCAACAAACCTCTTCAACAAAGATTTATGGAACACATTATGGATTTTAAATGTGACAGGAAGAGCCAAACGAAAAGAGACCGGATTAATAATCTCCACAATCTTGTAAGGTCCAATAAATCTAGGCTTAAACTTAGGAGAAGCCACCTTCATAACAATATTTTTTGATGATAACCACACCATATCACCAACCTTAAACTGGGGACCAATGGTCCTATGTCGGTTGGAAAACCGCTGGGCCTTCTCCTGGGAGAGAGATAACTTATCCACCACTTGGTCCCAGATCTGGTGCATTCTCTCCACCACAGTGTCAACACCTGGGCAGGCAGAGGCCTCCACCTGCCCTGAAGAAAATCGAGGATGAAACCCAAAGTTACAAAAAAAGGTGACATCAAAGTGGCAGAACTAGCTCTATTATTCAAAGCAAATTCGGCCAAGGGCAAAAATGAAACCCAATCATCCTGATCAGCAGAAATAAAACATCTCAAATATGACTCCAAGGTCTGGTTTGTTCTCTCTGTCTGCCCATTGGTCTGAGGGTGAAAAGCAGAGGAGAAGGACAACTGAATTCCCAGTCTGGAACAGAAAGTTCTCCAAAATCTAGACACAAACTGCACTCCTCTGTCAGATACAATGTTCTCAGGAATCCCGTGCAAACGAACCACCTGTTGTAAAAACAGGGGCACCAACTCAGAGGAAGACGGCAACTTAGGGAGTGGTACAAGATGAACCATCTTAGAGAACCTATCACAAATCACCCAAATAACAGTCATCCTCTGAGAGACAGGCATATCAGAGATGAAATCCATTGAAATACGGGTCCATGGCCTCTTGGGGACAGGCAAAGGCATCAACAACCCACTAGAGCGAGAACACGATTTAGACCGGGAGCACGTCCCACAGGACTGCACAAAATTCCTGACATCACGAGACAAGGAGGGCCACCAAAAAAACCGACTCACCAGATCTCTAGTACCAAAAATACCTGGATGACCAGCCAAAGCAGAGCAATGAACTTCAGACATCACTCTCTTCTTCCACTGGTCAGGAACATACAACTTTCCACTGGGACAACGCTCAGGTTTGTCCTCCTGGAACTCTTCCAGAGCACGTCTCAAATCGGGCGAGATGGCAGAAAGAACTATCCCTTCGCATAAGATGGTAGCAGGCTTGGTCACCACAGGAGAATCAGCAAGGAAGCTCCTAGAGAGGGTGTCTGCCTTGACATTCTTTGTTTCAGGAAGAAAAGAAACCACAAAATCAAAACGTGTAAAAAACAAGGCCCACCTAGCCTGTCTAGGGTTCAAGCGCTTAGCCGACTCTAGGTAAATCAAATTCTTGTGGTCAGTGAGGACCACGACTTGATGCCTAGCTCCCTCCAACCAATGTCTCCACTCCTCAAATGCCCATTTCATGGCCAACAGTTCCCTATTCCCCACATCATAGTTACGTTCAGATGGAGAGAACTTTCGGGAAAAGAAAGCACAGGGATTCATTTTAGATGTTACAGGATCCTTTTGGGACAAAACAGCTCCTGCACCAATCTCAGAAGCATCCACCTCTACCTGGAATGGAAGTGAGACATCAGGTTGCCGCAAAACCGGGGCGGAGGTGAATCTTCGCTTCAACACCTGAAAGGAAGAAACAGCCTCCGGAGACCAATTTAACACATCAGCACCCTTTTTAGTCAAATCAGTCAATGACTTGGCAATACTAGAAAATTTTGCTATAAATTTCTGATAAAAATTAGCAAAACCCAAAAACTTCTGGAGGGCCTTCAAAGAAGTGGGCTGAACCCAATCGTGAATGGCCTGTACCTTGGCCGGGTCCATTTCAATAGTTGACGGGGACAAAATAAATCCCAAAAAAGAAATCCTCTGTACTCCAAAAAGGCATTTAGATCCCTTGACATACAGGGAATTCTCCCTCAAGATCCGGAACACAGTCCGAATGTGTTCCACATGAGAATCCCAATCCTTGGAGAAGATCAAAATATCATCCAGATAGATAATCAAAAATTTATCGACAAAATCTCGGAAAATATCATTCATGAAGCACTGGAAGACAGAAGGGGCATTAGTGAGCCCAAAAGGCATCACCAGGTACTCAAAATGTCCCTCCGGAGTATTAAACGCCGTCTTCCATTCATCCCCATGCTTAATGCGAATAAGATTATACGCCCCCCTGAGGTCAAGCTTGGTAAACCAGCAAGCACCTTTAACTCTGGAGAATAGATCAGAAATCAGGGGTAACGGATACTGATATTTAACAGTAATTTTGTTGAGGGCACGATAATCAATACAAGGTCTTAATGATCCATCCTTTTTGGCTACAAAAAAAAAACCGGCACCCAAGGGTGACGAGGATGGTCTAATATGACCCTTCTCCAACGCCTCCTTAATATAGGATCGCATAGCCTCGTGCTCGGGTACAGATAAATTGAAGAGCCGACCCTTGGGAAATTTACACCCCGGGCTCAGTTCAATTGCACAGTCATAACTCCTATGAGGAGGCAGAGACGCAGACTCATTCTCACTAAATACATCATAAAAGTCCGCCAAATAATCAGGAACATCATGCGACTGAGGAGAGGTGGAAAACACCGGAGCCTCACTAAAGGCACACCGACAACCCCAACTCACCACAGACACAGATTTCCAATCCAAAACTGGATTATGAATCTGTAACCAGGGAAACCCCAGAACAACAGTATCATGCAGATTATGCAACACCAGAAATCTGCAATTTTCTTGATGGTCTGGGGCGACCCGCATTACCACCTGGGTCCAAAACTGGGGTTTATTTTTAGCCAAAGGAGTAGCATCAATTCCCCTCAAAGGGATAGGCGTCTGCAGAGGTGTCATCGGAAATCCACAACGTTTAGCAAAATCCAAGTCCATTAGGTTTAGGGCTGCTCCCGAATCCACAAACGCCTTGGCGGAAAATGTGGACAGGGAGCAGATCAGAGTAATAGCCAGAAGAAACTTAGGTTGAACATCCCCAACAGAAAATGTGTGTGCAAAGCGTTTCTCTCGTTTGGGACAGACAGAAATAATATGCGAGGCATCTCCACAGAAAAAACACAACTTATTACGCCTTCTGAACTCCTGACGCTGCTCTCTGGAAAAAACTCTATCACATTGCATAGGTTCAGACATTTATTCAACAGGTGGCAACACCTCTCGTGCAGCTTTGCATTCGCGCAAACGCCGATCAACCTGAATGGCTAATGACATAGAATCGTCAAGACCAGAGGGAACAGGAAATCCCACCATAGTATCTTTTACGGCTTCTGACAACCCCTTCCGAAAGAGAGCAGCCAAGGCATTATCATTCCAGGTAGTAAGTACTGCCCACTTTCGGAATTTTTGACAGTACAATTCTGCAGAATCACGACCCTGGCTCAATGCCAGCAGGGTCTTTTCAGCCTGATCAATGGCATTAGGTTCGTCATACAACAACCCCAAAGCTTGAAAGAATGCGTTCACATTAGTCAGAATAGGATCATCTGGTTTCAAAGAAAACGCCCAATCCTGGGGATCGCCACGCAGCAAAGAGATGACAATTTTAACCTGCTGCGCGGAGCTCCCTGACGAGTTAGGCTTCAAGGCAAAAAATAATTTACAATTATTTTTGAAATTCAAAAATTTAGACCGATTCCCAAAAAATATATCAGGTGTAGGAATCTTTGGTTCAGCAGCATGTGAATGAGCAAGGTAGGCGGAAATTCCCCGCACTTCCGCAGCGAGCTGCTCCACACGATCAGACAATTGCTTTATCTCCATTGAGAGAAAAAAAATTCCCCCTACGGCCTCAGAGATATAGAGGAAAAAATATACACACTTTTTTTTTTTTTAACAATTCTTTCCTGCTATTGAGTACCCTAGAATCTGCGGTATGGCGGGTGATTCTGTTATGAATGAGTCACCGTAGGAGGCAAAAGCAGAAATACAAGCTAAGTCCAGAAAACCAGAGAAGTTGGCAACTATCAGATTGCAGACCCCTGAACCTATCAACACAACTAGCAGTAGCCGTGGGGGGTTCCTACGATGCCCTAGACCCCTCGATCACAGCCGGAGAAATACATAGGCCTAAAGAAAGAAAGGGGAAATCTAAACTGCCCCAGAGCAGACCCCAAAGCAATAGGCAGCCCCCAACATATAATGACGGTGAAGCAAGATGAAAATACTAACACAGACAGAAAGATAGACTGAGCAAAGACGGGGCCCCAAAACTACCTAGATAGGAAAGGACAGGAAGGCTGCTGTCTGCAATCTGCCAAAACCCTATCAAAGACATAAGCCAACCAGCTGATATGAAAAAGGCCCTGAAGCAGCTAGGCTTCAAAAACTGAATCAGCACTCAGGTATTTTCAGAAGACAGAGCTAAATGAATTCAGCACACCCCAGCTGGGAATGGAAGAAATCCAGAAAAACAAAGCAAAAGCAAAGTCAAAGCACAAAAGCAAAAGGCCGAGCAGCAAACTTAGCTTTGGAGGAGCAGGAATTCAGACTGGTCTCCAAGGATCCCACAGAGAAATCACCCGCAGGGCAGAAGGGCGTCGACAGCATTATATCCAGTCCGTAACTCCACTCAGCCAGTCACAATCATCAGACTCAGGTGTTTGACAATCAGGCTCACTACCTTCTTTTACCAGAAGAGGGAGTTCCTCGGGCCTCAGTAATGAAGGGGAAAATGAACTCACAACAGGTTCCCCTGGTTGCAATTACATAATCCTGTGATTAATTGGGAATCTCGGGACATTGTTAAATGGGGTCCCAATTGTTCTAAGAAATGTCTTGTTTCTGTATCAGTGTCATCCGTTAGTCTTTCGGAGCACCTGAAGGACTTTGAGGATGTGTTCCCTGAAAAAGGAGGCTGAGGTTCTACCACCACACTGTCCATTCGATTGTGCTGTTGATCTTACTCCTGGTGCCAAATTGCCCAAGCCCATCTGTACAATCTCTCTGCCCCTGAGCGGGCCGCTATGAAGAAGTATATCTCTGATAGCCTCCGTAAGGGCCACATTCGGCCATCTGTCTCTCCTGTGGCGGCGGAGTTCTTTTTCGTGAAGAAAAAAGATGGTGGTTTATGCCCATGCCTCGATTTTTGAGAACTTAATAAAATCACTATAAGAAACACTTATCCTCTTTCACTTATACCCAATTAGTACAATCAATTGTCGGGGGCCAAGTGGTTCTCTAAGTTGGACCTCAGGGGGGCATACAATCTCATCCGTATGCGGGAGGGGGTTGAGTGGAAAACTGCATTTCTCACCTCTGAGGGTCTGTTTGAGAACTTGGTTATGCCCTTTGGCCTGACTAACGTGCCAGCAGTATTTTAAAATTTCATGAATCATGTTTTCTCAGATTTTATTGGGCGTTTCATGGTAATTTATTTGGATGACATTTTTATATATTCTTCTGACAAGCAGAGTCACATGGGCCACCTCCATGCGGTTCTTCAGAGGCTTAGGGAGAACTCACTATTTGCTAAACCAGAGAAGTATTCATTCTTTGCTCAGGAATTGTCCTTCCTAGGGGTCATTTTGTCTGCTGAGGGGTTTCGTATGAACCCTAGGAAGGTACAGGCTATTGTGGATTTGGTGCAACTCAGAGAACTCAAAGGTCTTCAGCGTTGTCTGGGTTTCGCCAATTATTATAGAATGTCAAACCCCTCACCGATTTAATTCGTAAGGGGGCTGATCTTTAAAACTGGTCAGCTCCAGCTGTTGCGGCGTTTTCTTCTTTAAAAACTGTTTCATGACCGCCCCTGTATTGGTTCAACCTGATTTGTCTAAACCATTTATCGTAGAGGTGGACGCCTCGGAGGTGGGAATGGGGACTGTATTGTCCCAGGGGCCTACCACATTGCCTAACTTAAGGCCCAGTGGCTTCTTTTTGAGAAAAATTTCCTCTGCTGAGAGGAATTATGATGTGGGTAACCGTGAGCTATCGGCCATGAAATTGGCGTTTGAAGAATGGAGGCATTTTTTGGAGGGGGCTGTCCATCGTATCACTGTCATTACAGATCACAAGAATCTGTCGTCCATCGAGTCCACCAAACGTCTGACTCCGAGACAGGCAAGGTGGTCACTTTTTTTCCCCTGATTTCAGTTTTCTATTACTTTCAGACCAGGGTCCAAGAATGTGCGAAGGCTGATGCTTTATCTCGTAGCCTGGATCCAGGTTCACCTCCTGGACCTCCTTCCTCCATTCTTCAGCGCAGAGTGGTGGTGGCTGTGGTGTCCTCGGCATTGGAACGAGAGATTCATGAGGCCCAATCTCTTGCTTCTTCGTCCATACCTGATAATAAGCTCTTTGTGCCTGTTCAGTATCGGTTAAGGGTGCTTCGGGAATTCCATGACTCAGCTCTGAGTGGGCATCCTGGAATCTCGGCCACATGTAAAGCCATTACCAGGTTGTTTTGGTCGCCTTCATTGGCTTCTGATGTCACTGGGTTTGTGTCTTCCTGTGAAATGTGTGCTCGCGCTAAATCCTCTCGTAACTGGCCGGCTGGGGAATTGATGCCACTGCCAATTCCAGATAAAACGTGGACTCATCTGTCCATGGATTTTAGCACTGATCTTCCTCCCTCTAATGGCAAAACCGTGATCTGGGTAGTTGTTGATAGGTTCAGCAAACAGGCGCAATTTGTACCTTTGGCAGGCCTCCATAATGCTGAGACTCTATCTAAATAGTTTATTGAGCATGTGGTCTGATTGCATGGTGTGGTGTCTGATAGAGGAGTGCAATTTGTGGCAAAATTCTGGAGGGCTTTTTGTAAAAGGCTGGGTATCAGTCTGACCTTTTCATCTGCCTACCATCCCGAGACCAACGGTTAGACTGAAAGGACTAATCAGTCTTTGGAGTAGATATTGCGATGTCTTGCTGCGTCCAGACAGGATGATTGGTGCTCTGCGGTACACATGGCAGAGTTTGCATTCAATGATCGTGTGAATCAGTCCACTAGTACTTCCCTGTTCTTCTGCAACTATGCGTTTCACTCTCACTTTGGTGTGTTTTCCCGACTGGATTCGGGGTGTCCAGGGGCTGATTCGGCCTTTTTGCAGTTGGGGGAGATCTGGGGGGAGGTTTAGAGAAACATTGGGGAGGCTCAGGGCAAGTATAAATTTTTTACGGATAAGCAACGTTCTGTGGGGCCGGCCTACCAGGTGGGGGATAAGATATGGATATCCACCAAGAATATTAGATTGAGGATTCCTTCTGCTAAGTTGGGTCCCAAGTTTATTGGCCCTTACGAAGTTTTAGAAGTGGTTAATCCTGTGGCCTTCTGCCTGCGCTTGCCTCCGTAGCTGCGTATCCCCAATGTATTCCATAAGGCGCTTCTGAAGCCGTTGGTGCCTTCCTCTGGTGAGTCTCCCTTGCTCCCGCCACCTGTTGTGGTAGATGGCCAGACCAAGCATGAGGTGGAACGGGTGGTGGATACTCGTATGCTCCGCCGTTCACTTCAGTACTTGGTCCATTGAAAGGTTACGGTCCTGAGGACCGGTCGTGGGTGCCGGCGCGTTCGGTCCATGCGGATCGGTTGGTTTGGGCCTTTCACGCTCGTTGTCCAGGGAAGCCTGGGGGTCCTGTGGCCCCCCATTGAGTGAGGGGTACTGTCATGATCCAGTCCAGAGTTTGTTTTCTGCTGTCTTCTCTTTGGACTGGCCATGCGGGGGATAATCTCCTCTGCCTCGCTCTGGAGCTGGCTGGGCCATTTCAGTCCTCTGCAGCCTGTGGGCCAGCATCAGCTATACTGCAAGCTTCCAAGCTAGTGCCTCTGACTTGTATTCTTTTAGTGTGCCTCCTGCCCCTGATTACCGGGACTTGTGTATGACTTGGCTTGATCTCTGGACTCTGCTTCTGGTTTTTCCGTTTCTGATACCACGCTTTCCGACTGGCTTTTGACCCTCTGGCTTGTACTCTGACAACGGCTTACGTCTTACGTTTCTGATACCACGTTCCTAGTAAGTCCTGATTTCTCGCTCGTCCCTGACTACGCACTTGCTGTCTCCCTTGGTATTTCTGCTCCTGACAGTTGCTGACTTCGGCTAGTCTGACCACTCTTTCATTACCTGTGAAACCTGTACTGTTGCTCTGTGTTACTACGCTGTGTGTGTGGGCAACCTCTCTTCCCTCACCATCCCCCCTGGTGGAGGTTGCGCTGTACTGCACTGTAGTACGTTACAGATGACCAGTCTAAAGCACTTTAGATAACTTGGCTAAACCATCATTCTTCTGGCAGCTATTTTGGCCGTCTCTCTCAAAATTGCTCACTTTGCCGAGCGCTCTAGTGCTCTTTATGAGAGAGTCACTGACCGACATGTCTGTTGGCGGCTCATCTCTTAAGAACAAAAGAAATCTAAAATCAGACATGTCTGATCATTATCTTCCCTGACAAGTGTCAAGGGCCCTAGTACACTTTAGACTGACGGCCGAACTTTTCGATATTGGCACATACTGCCAGCGTTAGTCTAATGTGTATGGGGTCCTTAAAGCTCACAGTAGATCAGGGGAAAGGATTGGACAGTTGGGTTTAAAGTGCCTGAACCTTTTGTTCTCAACAAGACAACAGAAAAGAAAAATCACCCATAATGTCCACTCAAATAATTTTTATTATACCTCAGGTTAAAAACATAATGGAGCATGTAAAGTCAATATACAGCAGAATAGGATGCAACAACCAGGAAGGATATATACAAAGTATTCTGTAATGTCGCTATAACAAAGGCTGCAATGTAAAAATACCATACATACATCCAAATTTAAAGTGTATATATCCTTCCTGGTTGTTGCGTCCTATTCTGCTGTATATTGACTTTACATGCTCTATTATGTTTTTAACCTGAGGTATAATAATTATTTGATTCTATCTGAAACTAAATCTCTCTAAAACTGAACTTCTTGTGTTTCTCTCCTCTACTAACCTCACTCTACCTAACATCGAAATAACCCTGAAGGGTTCAACCATAACTCCCAAGCAGCATGCCCGCTGTCTTGGGGTCATATTCGACACTGAACTTTCCTTTACTCCCTATATCCGATCACTCACTCGCTCTTGTCACCTGCATCTTAAAAACATCTCCAGAATCTGACCTTTTCTCACCTTTGAAACTGCTAAGACTCTTACTGTCACTCTTATTCATTCTCGTCTGGACTACTGCAACTCTCTTCTGATCGGTCTCCCTCTTACCAAACTTTCTCCTCTCCAATCCATCTTGAATGCGGCAGCCAGGGTCATATTTCTGTCCAGCCGCTTCACCGATGCCTCCATCTTGTGCCAGTCATTACACTGGCTACCTATTCGCTACAGGGTCCAGTATAAACTCATCTCTCTCATCCACAAACCTCTCCACTGTTCTGCACCGCCTTATATCTCCTCTCTCATCTCTGTCTATCGCCCTACACGTGCCCTTCGTTCTACAAATGACCTAAGACTAACATCCCCCGTAATCCGAACCTCGCACCTCCGTCTCCAAGACTTCTCTCGTGCAGCTCCAGCTCTCTGGAATGCACTTCCCCAGATGATCAGACTGATACCTAGCCCCGACCTATTCAAGCGCGCTTTGAAAAACCATCTCTTCAAACAAGCCTACCACATCAACTACTCAGTAAACTAACTTTGCCCGGTTCCCTCCTTCCAAATATTATTCTGAATCTGCACCCTACTATTCATCTGTCTCCACACCCTCCATGCACACGATAACTGCACTTGATACTTGACTATTGCACTTAAACACACGGGCTGTTGGCCGGATCATGCAACTTTATATGAAAATCCCGATTTATAATTGCCAGACCTGAAATAACAAGCACTTTTCACCTACTGTGTCCCCCCCCCCCATTTCCTTGTAGATTGTAAGCTTGCGAGCAGGGACCTCACTCCTAATGTCACTGTTTAAATTGTCTTAACTTGTATTGAATTTATTGTCTGTACATGTCCCCACTTAATTGTAAAGTGCTGCGGAATATGTTGGCGCTATATAAATAAAAATTATTATTATTATTATTATTATTTGAGTGGACATTATGGTCGACTTTTCTGTTGTCTTGTTAGTAGCTGTCTCGACTGTCCACATAGTAATATCATAGTCCTACGTGGTGTGGTGAAGGGTTTTTGATATTAACGAACATAATATAAGCACTTTGCATAGACTGTTTACACCCACCTTTTGCTCTCCATTCCTTTTGTTCTCAGGGTGATAAGCTGCCCCCAGAGGTGTTTAGCAGACTCCTGTCTTCCTAATGAGCTGAGGTCAGGAGACATAACCCAATTAGATAACAGCAATGTTCACATGTCCAGTAGTGATCCATTTGAACGGATCTAGGACCTATCTGTTGCAAAAAAAAGTTGGATCCAGTAAGCAAAAAATGGATCCGTTACAAAAGATGGAAATATGGACGGCTATTTAACGGATCTGTTTTCCATAGACTTCAGTGTTAAAAAAAACGGATCCAGCAGAGAGCAGTTATTTAAAAATGGACTAAAATGTTGCGTCTGCACAATTTTATTTTGCCAACGGATTACTACTGGATCCGTTCTGATGACTACTGCTCATGTGAACAAAGCCTAAGTGTATAGTCAGGCTTACGTTAAATCACCTTTAAAAGGGATTCTCCGGTCACCTGATATCGATGACTTATCCTAAGCATAAGTGTTCAGTATCAGTTTGGTGGGGTCCAACACTGATCAGCAGTTTTTAGCTCCGATCGTGGCCGGGTGTAAACGTTGCACAGAGCAGATCAGCTCCTACTCACTTGAACAAGTAGAGATAATAAATAGATATTATATAGGACTGGCTTTACTTACTGCAACTTATCCTTATTTTTCCTCCCTTTTGTCTTCATAGGACTGGCTGGTTTCCTGAGGCATATGTAAAACCTATGGATGCTGATTTTAATTCCAGGTAAGACACAGTTGATGATGTATAAAGATGGGCGCTGTTCTTATTTCAGTAATGTGTTAGAGTAATGGTTGCACCTACCGCTTCCATTTATCCTCACCTATCCTTCAGTTGACCTTGATGGACATATGTCTTTTTTTGAACCCTACTAACTATGGAGCAAAAAACAAAAAAAGAATATATCCGCAGCGCACTCTCAGTTATAAGTGATGCAGTCCACAAGAAAGACCAGAATCCGCTGACCTACATATAGTCCCAACCAGAAAAATTGATGGATAGTACAAATGTGGAAAAATTGCTCCATGCTGTCCAACAATTTTTTGTTTGTAACTATGGAGCCATCCTGATGATCACGCTTACTACAGTAAGTATGGTGTCACGGGGCAGTAAGGGGAAAACAGATGATGTGGAACGGGGGCCCCTGAACTGCCTCTCAGGCTAAGGGGGAGCCCTGTCTTTCCTTAACTTGGGGGTACACTTAAAGATAGTGAGGCCCAAGTCCCCAACCTGTCCCTGTCTCCTGTTTAGCCCTGAGCTAACCCCCAACCCCCTCCCCAGGAGGTGAGACTGGGAAAAAGTGTACCACCCAAAAAATCCAAAGGAAATATACAACAGAGAGGGTAAAAATAAACAGAACTTAGCTTGCTCTGCTGCAATGCTCCTGGACAGCAGAGATAGCACTTGACAACAGCAAACAACTGAAGCACCACAGAACTCAGCTCCTGAACTCCAGCTTGGTGGGTCTCCCAAGGGAAAGTGTATGACCAACAGTGATTAGCAGCACCTGAACTCCTTTTATAGGAAGGAGGGGGAGAAGTCACCACCTGCATACAGTTGTGGCCAAAAGTATTGACACCCCTGCAATTCTGTCAGATAATACTCAGCTTCTTCCTGAAAATGATTGCAAACACAAATTCTTTGGTATTATTATCTTCATTTAATTTATCTTAAATGAAAAAACACAAAAGAGAATGAAGCAAAAAGCAAAACATTGATCATTTCACACAAAACTCCAAAAATGGGCCAGACAAAAGTATTGGCACCCTCAGCCTAATACTTGGTTGCACAACCTTTAGCCAAAATAACTGCGACCAACCGCTTCCGGTAACCATCAATGAGTTTCTTACAATGCTCTGCTGGAATTTTAGACCATTGTTCTTCGGCAAACTGCTCCAGGTCCCTGATATTTGAAGGGTGCCTTCTCCAAACTGCCATTTTTAGATCTCTCCACAGGTGTTCTATGGGATTCAGGTCTGGACTCATTGCTGGCCACCTTAGAAGTCTCCAGTGCTTTCTCTCAAACCATTTTCTAGTGCTTTTTGAAGTGTTTTGGGTCATTGTCCTGCTTGAAGACCCATGACCTCTGAGGGAGACCCAGCTCTACATTATGCTGCAAAATGTGTTGGTAGTCTTCTGACTTCATAATGCCATGCACACGGTCAAGCAGTCCAGTGCCAGAGGCAGCAAAGCAACCCCAAAACATCAGGGAACCTCCGCCATGTTTGACATTAGGGACCGTGTTCTTTTCTTTGAATGCCTCTTTTTTTTCTCCTGTAAACTCTATGTTGATGCCTTTGCCCAAAAAGCTCTACTTTTGTCTCATCTGACCAGAGAACATTCTTCCAAAACTTCCAAAACATTCTTCCTGGCTCTCCTACCATACAGTCCCTTTTCATTCAGACGCCGACAGATAGTACGGGTTGACACTATTGTACCCTCAGACTGCAGGGCAGCTTGAACTTGTTTGGATGTTAGTCGAGGTTCTTTATCCAACATCCGCACAATCTTGCGTTGAAATCTCTTGTCAATTTTTCTTTTCCGTCTACATCTAGGGAGGTTAGCCACATTGCCATGGGCTTTAAACTTCTTGATGACACTGCGCACGGTAGACACAGGAACATTCAGGTCTTTGGAGATGGACTTGTAGCCTTGAGATTGCTCATGCTTCCTCACAATTTGGTTTCTCAAGTCGTCAGACAGTTCTTTGGTCTTCTTTCTTTTCTCCATGCTCAATGTGGTACACACAAGGACACAGGACAGAGGTTGAGTCAACTTTAATCCATGTCAACTGGCTGCAAGTGTGATTTAGTTATTGCCAACACCTGTTAGGTGCCACAGGTAAGTTACAGGTGCTGTTAATTACACAAGTTAGAGAAGCATCACATGATTTTTCGAACAGTGCCAATACTTTTGTCCACCCTCTTTTTTATGTTTGGTGTGGAATTATATCCAATTTGGCTTTAGGACAATTCTTTTTGTGTTTTTCATTTAAGACAAATTAAATGAAGATAATAATACCAAAGAATTTGTGTTTGCAATCATTTTCAGGAAGAAACTGAGTATTATCTGACAGAATTGCAGGGGTGTCAATACTTTTGGCCACAACCGTAAATAAACACATGCAGTAACATGCAGTAACCCCGGTGGCCACCAGGGGCAAAAACTCATATTAACCCCAACGACCAAAAAGGAAAAAAAAAAGGTTTAAATATGAGGAGCTCCAGATCTGACAGATCAAAAAAATGGATCATGACATATGGTTTCTATACGTGATATGCTATGATTACAGAATTAATCTGTCCATGCAGGCCTACCATGCTGCGTAGCGCACACAGTGCCAGCGATCTCCTGGATGCTACGAACGATATCCCACAGCCGGACTACAGGCAGAATGCCGCAGATCAGAGGTTTATCCCCAAGGCTTCCAATGCAGCTCCTCCAATGAACAACAGTGTGTAAAAGTAAGTGCAGCAGCCCTCCCGGACTTCACACAAGGGACTGAAAGCACAATTATTAAAAACTCTGATTCAACACATTTCATTGAATCATAGAATGTTATAGTTGGAGGGGACCTCCAGGGTCCAACCCCCTGCTCAATGCAGGAGTCACTAAACCATCCCAGATAGATGTCTGTCCAGCCTCTGTGTGAAGACTTCCATTGAAGGAGAACTCACCACCTCTCGTGGAAGCCTGTTCCACTCATTGATCACCCTCACTGACAAAAAGTTTTTTCTAATATCTAATCTGTATTTAACTGTTTCTTTATCATACTTTGCAATGACGTGGCCCATAAACACTCCAGTACTAACTAGGCCATCTTCTCTGACAATGACCCACTACTTGATGTAGAGACTGAGGAATATATTGTGTAACTGTCATTTTATTTTTCAAAATATTTAGTTCACATAAAAATAAGAAACTTTGTAATTTATCATATTAGTGAAATCTGCTTCTTTCTCCTCCTGGACTGATTTTACATTCTTAAATTTCTCAATTTTCAAGTGAAACCTGCCTCTAGAAAATACAGATTTTCCCATTACTGAGCGAGGATTTGACAGTTGATGCTGATAAAATCCTACGACGAACCGTAACAGTTGTTTTAGAAGAATTTGCAGCGGAATGTCTGTGTAGACCTCTAGCTCCTCCTCCTTCTCCATGTAATTTCAAAAGCACCAACTGTCTTCTCCTATCTCAAAAATGGAAACATCTCTCTTTACTGAAAACCAATTTTACTTGTGATTTGAGAGTGAAAAATCAATTCGGAATGTGAAAGAAGCAGATTTCTCTTAAAAGATATGCCAGTAATTCCAACTTGTTTATTTTCGTAAATGAAAATTAAAATGACGGTTACTCTTTAAGACAAAAGCACATGTATTCCTGTAAAAATGGGATTTTTGCTGCCTACACAACGCTTTGCTCAGTAATAGCACAGTCTAACACTGCATGGTTATACAGTCTGTAAGCTCCCACATGACCTTTCATCCTTTCCCCCTACTGTATATCCTCGGAACCCCACATACTCTCAAACTCGTCTCTATTCCCAGCAGGGTCCCTTTAGCTCCATCCTCACATCTATGACACCTGAGCCACACTTCTGGTGGATACAGGATGAAAGCTCTGACTGCTAAATGTATGATCCTTGTGTGCAACCCTGCATGGAGACCTCCAGACCGTTATAGAATTGGGGTTAGATCTATACACACATATGAGTCCACAGTGTGGAAGAAACTCACTGCAGGATGTGGGTTGTGGGTGTGTGTGCTAGGCATAGGGTATACATACAAATTACATTATTGACACTTAGGGCGCAGTCAGATGGCCGTACAAATCAGACCAAGATCGGAACGCAATTCTCGTACTGGCTGGTGGCTATCCAGACTTGAGCATGGCAGCCTCATATATTTCTATGCAGCTCTCGCTCTCGGGTGGGGGAGCCGCCGGTCAGTCCGTGCACTGCGTTCCGATTTATATGGCCGTATGACTACCTTAAAATGTTTCAATAATCCACAATGTAGAGGGATATACTTTAGAATCTGCTGCAAAAACAAGAGGATTCCATAGTTAAAGGTGTTTTCCAGCCCCAAAATATAGCAAATGGATTATAAGAGTAATATATAAATTACTGATATACAGTAGTTCAGTTCTGGAGCGGATACAGACAGAAGAGGCCGCTCTGCAAGAACAATATATAGCTGCTGAGACCCTAAAATTGATCTTCTACTAGAGGATTGGGGCACTTGAGGCCATTGACCTATATCAGTAAATTCTATCATCTAAATCTATTTTACTGCATGGATTTTGTGGCTTGATATTCCCTTTAACTATTCCTTCATCCAAAGCATGCTACATTGAGCTCTGCCACCAATAGAAACATAGTAATGACAAATGTAATGTTTTCTATTCTCCCTTCACTGCATGAACCTGCAATTCCCCTAAAAAGCTACATGCCAAAAATCTGTCGATAAATAACAGGGTGTTTTGCAGTGGCTACATTTTTGCACTTTAGTATTTATACCACATACAGTACTGTGCAAAAGATTTTGGTATCAGTGGAAAGAATTCTCTCCAATATAGAAGTGATATTTAGTTTAATTTTATCAATTAACAAAATACAAAGAGAATGAACAATAGAGAAATGTAAATCACATCAATATTTGCTGTGATTGCTTTTCCCTTCAAAACAGAATCAATTCTTCTAGGTACATTAGCAATTACACACAGTTTTGGAGGAACTCGGCAGAGAGGTTGTTCCAAACATCTTGGAGAACCAACCACAGATCTTCTGTGGATGTCGTTTGTGTAAATCCTTCTGTCTCTTTATGTAATCCCAGAGAGAACTGATGATGTTGAGATGAGGGCTCTGTGGGGCCGTATCATCACTTCCAGGACTCCTTGTTCTTCTTTACTCTGAAGCTTATTGACATTGGCTGTTTGTTTGTGGTCCATGTCCTGCTGCAGAATAAATTTGGAGCCAATCATATGGCACCCTGATGGTTTTACATCATGGATAAGTATTATATAGTATTCATATGAGAAACAACCTCGGCACACTAATACAATGATTCCAAAAATGAACTCATACAGTTGCTTTATTTTTAGCTGCTTTTATTTTTTATTTTCAATGGACCAAAAAGTGAAGTACAGATAAATAAATATCCAACGTTTCGGCTCTCTAGCCTTTATCAAGAATTTATCTGTAGATAAATTGTAGAGCAATTGGTCCTAAATTATGTAGGCAAGATTTCATATGCAGCAGTGACTTATAGGAGTCACCATCAAGATCGCACTTTCCTATTCAGGCCATCAGGAGCTGGTGCGGTAACGTGATTATATAGTATGCCTGTATATCTCAGTATTAGTGATGAGCGCGTATACTCGTTGCTCGGGTTTTCCAGAGCATGCTCGGGTGTCCTCCGAGTATTTTTGCGTGCTCGGAAATTTAGTTGGTGTCGAAGTAGCTGCATGATTTGTGGCTGTTGGACAGGCTGAATAGATGTGAGGAATGCCTGTTTGTTAGGAATTCCACATATGTATTCAGCCTGTCCAGCAGCTGCAAATTGTGCAGCTACGGTGACAGAAACTAAATCTCCGAGCATGCCAAAGTACTCCGAGGACACCCGAGCAACGAGTATACTCGCTCATCACTACTCAGCATTAAAGATACCAAGAAATTGACAACTTTGAAGAATTGAGGACTTTCATCCACAGAAGATCTGTGGTTAGTCCTCCAAGATGTTTGGGACAACCACCCTGCTGATTTCCTTCAAAAACTGTGTTTAAGTGTACCTAGAAGAATTAATGCTACTTTGAAGGCAACGGGCAGTCACACCAAATATTGAGGTGATTTAGATTTCTCATTGGTTTAGTCATTGTCAATAGATAAAAATATTTCTATTTTTGAAAACATTCTTACTTTGTAGCAATTTTCCACACCTGTAGAAAACTTTTGCACAGTCCTGTACAACTGCATGTGTTTGTCATGTACGTGTCTATGTGTTATTCATTGTGTGCTTTCTGTTAGTCGCAGAAGTCTGGAGAAGAAGGGTTGCGCGGAAATCTGTTTCCCAAGTAAGTCCAGCTACTCGTGTATAAGCTGACCCGTGTATAAGCCGACCCCCCCTAATTTTGCCACAAAAACTGGGAAAACGTATTGACTCGCTTATAAGCCTAGGGTGGTCCAAGAAGATGCTCCATATATAACCCTCCCCCATATGCTGCTGCACAAGGGTTAATGCTGGCCAAAGAAGATGCTCCATAAATACCCCCATATGCTGCTGCACAAGGGTTAATGCTGCTCCACAAGGGTTAATGCTGCCACATAAATACCCCCCATATGCTGCTCCACAAGGGTTAATGCTGCCCCATAAATACCCCCCATATGCTTCTCCACAAGGGTTAATACTGCCCCATAAATGCCCCCCATATGCTGCTCCACAAGGGTTAATGCTGCCCCATAAGATACTCTATAGATACCCCTTATTTGCTGCTGCTGCTGCAATAAAAAAAAAAAAATTACATACTCACCTCTCCGTCACTGGGGGCCAGGTGCCGGTGTCCTGAGCCCCAGGCAGTGGCGATATTCACCTGTCCCCGTTCCAAGCCGTGCACCGCTGTGTCTCCTGGATCTCTGCATTGACAGCAGAGGGCACGCACTGACTACGTCATCACGCCCTCTGCCGTCACAGCAGGAGGACCCGGAGACACAGCGGTGCATGGCTTGGAACGGGGACAGGTGAATATCACTCTGCCCCCGTCATACTCACCCTTCCTAGCCGCAAGGTCTTCTCTGCAGCGGCAGCCCCTGCTTCTCCCTCTGCCGTCTGCTTCCTGCAATCAGCTGGTCACTAGGTACCGCTCATTAAATATGCGCATATTCATGAGTTTAATGAGCGGTACAACGTGACCTCTGAATGCAGGAAGCAGATGGCAGAGGGAGACACAGGGGCTGCAGAGAAGTGCCAGGAGAGGTGAATATGGTCTCTGACCCCGGCTCCCCCGGGGGGAGGCCCCCCGGTATATGACCGCGTATAAGCCGAGAGGGGGACTTTCAGCCTAAAGAAATGGGCTGAAAATCTTGGATTATACACGAGTATATATGGTAAGTTCAGCTAAAATAAAAGTATTTTGATGTAAAGGGGAAATAAGAATTCGGTATATTTTTGTCTCCACCCTGTATGTGTGGAAAGTAAAATGGAAAAGAATATATAAAGCAAACAAACTCTGCGCAGAGTTTACCCTTTGTAGAAAGCGCACACAGTAGGGTGACCCTATTTAAGGAGGGAGAAAAAAGTGGTAAAAGTTATTGATCATCTAGGGGATGATGGGTTAAAAGCTCCACCTGCTGCTCCCCCAGGTAAAATGTCCAAAAAAGGAGTAAAATACACTGGTGAAATAGGCTTCGCTGGTGGAAAAGATGAATTACCGCAGGCGATAAGATAAGATTCTATTATTCAGACAACGCGTTTCAAAGCCGGACTAGCGTCTTTCTCAAGTTAAGATCTGTGTTTTTTTTTACTTGAGAAAGACACAAGTCCGGCTTCGAAACGCATTGTCTGAATAATAGGATCTTCTCATATTGCCTGCAGTAATTCATCTTCTTCCACCAGCGCAGAGTATTTAATCAGTGTTTTTTATTCCTTTTTTGGACAGACTTTACCCTTGAGTCTTTTTGACCCAGAGCCCTATTACTGCACAGCAACTGTGCGATCCACTGAGCTGCTCCCCCCCATCTTTTCTATTATTTCTAAACACTGTTTTTCGGTGATTCCTTTGTATCTCCGTTCATACTACACCACACACACAAATTACACAACATTTGAAAGGTAAACTTGCCCCCTACAGCAATAAAATAGCCAAACAAAACACAAATCCACGAATTGATCACAAAATACAATTTAAACATTAATTTTAATAAATCTTCAGTAAGGAAAAATGACCTGCAGATGGCACCACAGTACCCCAAAGCACACTACCATGAAGCTGCTTACAGGCATTACAAACAAATCCAAACATTTGCCTTGGGGGCTTTCCAGCTCGCTGAACTGCTTGCCCAGCCTATTTTAGCTAAATTGGAGGATTGCACACTTCACTGCAGGTGAGTCACATATGCAGATTTGTAAACATGCCCTACCTATTGAATTGCACACTTGCTCCGTTCATACTCCACCCACACAAACAAATGATACACAATTTGAAAGGACAAATTACCTGCAGGTGGCAGCACACTACCCCAAAGCACACTACCACAAAGCTGCTTACAGACATCACTAACAAATCCAAACATTTGCCTTGGGGTCTTTCCAGCTTGCCCAGCCTATTTCAGGCACATTGGAGGATTGCACACTTCACTGCAGGTGAGTCACATATGCAAACCCATTTGTAAACATGCACTCCTTTTTCAGTGATTACTTTGCCCCACTCACACAAATAGTGAATCGCATATTCAAACACATTTGTAAACATGCACTGCTTTTTCGCTGATTTCTTTGCTGCACACACACAAATGGTACACCATTTGAAAGGTAAACTTGCCCCCTTCAGCAAGAAAACAGCCAAACAAACCACACATTCACGATTTTATCACTAAATACAGTTTAAACATTCATTTTCATAAACCTGCAGAAAGACACAATGACCTGCAGGTGGCACCTCAACCGGAAGACATTTTTTGTCCTCTAATTATCAAAACAATTTATTGTATTACCAATCTACAAATATAAATACCTGTCTGTGTTTATCAGCTCATGAAATACATTTACATTTGACCAGCTTGCTTTTTCTGAAATTGCCTGCGCCCCCGACAACCAATGTGCGAAAATTTTGCACGGGCCAAGCTAGTAGCTGTAATTAGCAAAACACAAGTCTCTACATCCACAAAATCTCCTACTCGCACAAACGGCATAATTGTCATTAGGTACGAAGCTCTCTGTAGACTGCAGGCTGCTTTTTCACACAGCAAACCTTCCATTATGCCTAACATGTGCCAATCACCCATCACAATTTTCCAATTTCTGATTTTTAGCATTGGGTCGGTGCAGGGAGACATTACATTCACCCCTTACTATATAGTGAGGGCAGGAGTAAGCACAACCCGACACTTTAATAATAATAATAATTATTTATATAGCGCCATCATATTCCGCAGCGCTTTACAGTTTAACAGTTTCAAAACACAAGTCATAAGTAACAATGTTAACAATACAATAACTAAAGTAAAATAAGATGACCCTGCTTGTGAGAGTTTACAATCTACAATGAGGTGGGGGAGATACAAAGTACAGGTGTGTATTTACAATGATGGTCCAGCCATCTTGAGAAGGTGGGGGATAGAGATAGTGAATGGACTACACACACACACTTACACACAAAATGACTTTGATTAGTGAACGTGATAGGCTACTCTGAACAGATGTGTTTTGAGGGAGCGCCTAAAACTGTGCAAATTGTGGATAGTCCTAATTTCTTGGGGTAGAGAATTCCAGATGATTGGCGCAGCACAGGAGAAGTCTTGGAGTCGGGAGTGGGAGGTGCGGATTAGTGCAGAGGTTAGTCGAAAGTCTTTTGCAGAGCGCAGCGGTCGGCTAGGCTGATAGAAATGAGGGAGGAGATGTAGGGGGGTTCCGCACTGTGGAGAGCTTTGTGGGTGAGAACAAGTACTTTGAATTGGATCCTATAATGAATGGGCAGCCAGTGTAACGAATGGCGAAGAGCGGACGCGTCTGAGTACCGATTAGCCAGATGGATGACCCTGGCTGCTGCATTAAGTATGGACTGGAGAGGGGAAAGTCGAGTAATGGGGAGGCCAATTAATAGAGCGTTGCAGTAGTGCAGGCGGGAGTGGATCAATGCGACAGTGAGGGTTTTTGTTATTTCCATGGTGAGAAAAGGGGGAATTCTGGAGATGTTCTTTAGGTGTAAGCGGCAAGAGCGTGCAAGAGATTGTATATGGGATGTGAATGAGAGATTGGTGTCAAACATAACACCCAGACAGCGTGCCTGCTGCGGGGTGATATTATAGTGCCACCCACGGAGAGGGAAATGTCAGATTTAGGGAGGTTAGTAGACGGCGGGAGCAGAAGAAGTTCAGTTTTGGAGAGGTTGAGTTTCATATACAGAGCGGACATGATGTTGGAGACTGCGGACAGACAGTCTCTGGCATTCTGTAGTATAGCGGGGGTAAGGTCGGGGGATGACGTGTATAGTTGTGTGTCATCAGCATAAAGATGGTACTGAAAGCCAAATCTGCTGAAGGTGTGTCCAATTGGGGCCGTGTAGAGAGAGAAGAGAAGGGGGCCAAGGACTGAGCTGTTGTGAGTTTATTCTCTGGTTCACCAGTTGTGAGTTCTCCTTGAAGACTCCCTCTGGTGTTAACAGGAGGTAGTGAGGCTGATTTGATCGGTGGAGATCTGCCACCTGAGAATGAGGATGACGATTGGACCTCAGGTGTCTCAGATTGGATTTAAGACAGCCGACGCCCTATTCATTTGCTGGTGATTCCTTCTGGCTTGTCAGCTCTTGGTTTTCAGCTCTGTTCCAGTCATCTAAAGCTAAGTTTTTCTGCTAATGTTCACACTTGATTTTGTTGGTCTATTCAGTTTTTTGTGTGGTCAGCCAGCCCCGGCTGAGGGCTGTGCTGAATTTCCACTCTTATTTATCAGTATTTTGCCAATTTGCTTTTTGTCCCTTACTAGTTTGGTCTCTTTTTGCTCTGTCTCAGAATATTTCAGAGTGCTGATATAGTGGGAGAAGTCTAGTGACTTCAGGGTTAATTTTGCTATCAGAAGTGTTGGACTTTATTTTTGTAGGGTTTTTTGCAGGTTGCAGACAGTACCTTTCCTGTCTAGTTAGTTTGGGCCCCATCATTTGCTCAGCCTATTTTCCTGCCTGTGTTTGTGCCTTCATCTTGTTTCACCGTCAATACATGTGTGGGGGCTGTCTATTCCTTTGGGGTCTGCTCTGGGGCAGTTAGTTTTCCCCTTTTCATGCTTCAGGCTTAATTAGTCCTCCGGCTGTGACGAAGCATCTAGGAACATCGTAGGTACACTCCACGGCTGCTGCTAGTTGTGTGTTAGGATCAGGGATCTGCAATCTGCATAGTTACCAACCTCTCTGGTTTTCTGTGACTTAGCTTGTTTTGCTTTTTTCTCCTCGGTGACCCATTCATAACACTGAGACCTGAGGTACTCGACAGTGAGAGGAAGAGGAGATTACGTGGAGCCAGCGAACAAAACACTGAAGGAGCGGTCAGAGAGATCGGAAGAGAACCAGGAGAGAGCGATATCCTTAATGCCTAGTGACTGGAGCCTATGGAGTAGGAGACAGTGGTCAACAGTGTCGAAAGATGCAGAAAGTTCGAGACAAATGAGCAGAGAGTGTTCACTGTTACATTTTGCTGTCAGAAGGTCATTGGTAACTTTGAGTGCAGTTTCAGTCGAATGTAGTGGTCGGAAGCCAGACTGTGAAGGGTCTAGGAGGGAGTGAGTGGAGCGGTAACGGGTAAGGCGGGAGTAGACTAGGCGCACCAAAAGTTTAGAGATGAAGGGGAGATTGGAGACTGGTCTGTAGATTGTGCAGGATGGGCCGAGAGCAGGTTTCTTTAATAATGGAGTAATTATAGGGTGTTTGAAGGAGGATGGGAAAATGCACGAGGAGAGGGAGAGATTAAATATTGTAGTTAGGTGAGTTGTGACGACTGGAGGAGATGTGAGGGAATGGGGTTGATAGTGCATGTAGTCGGACGAGAAGAAGAGAGGAGTCTGGAGACTTCTTCTTCTGTGATGGGATCAAATGTGGAAAGTGAGCCAGGGGAAATGCAGGGAGGGGTGGGAATCACAGCACTTGGTGGTTGGGAGCGGATTTCCTGACGGATATTATCTATTTTCTCTATAAAATGGGAGGCCAGGTCATCTTCACAAATGTCTAAGATAGGAGCTTGTGCTTTTGGCCTGAGGAGGGAGTGAAAGGTGTCAAAAAGTTTCTTGGGGTTGTTGGCTAGTGAGGAGATCAGGGTGGTGAAGTAGGTCTGTTTGGCGAGGTGAAGGGCAGAGTTGTAGGTTCTTAACATACATTTGAAGTGGATGAAGTCTTCTGGTGTGCTGGTTTTTCTCCATCGGCGTTCAGCACTCCTAGAGCATCACTGGAGAAATTGAGTTTGCAATGTGAGCAAGGCTGTTTACCTCTGTGTTTGCAGCTTCTGAGGGTGAGGGGCGCTACCTGGTCAAGGGTTCTTCTAAGAGTGTTGTTGTAGTGATGAACAGCCAGATCAGGACAGGAAAAAGAGGAGATTGGGGACAGGGAAAATTGTAAGGAGTCTGAAAGTGTCTGAGGGTTAATGGCTTGTAGTTTTCTGAATATGTGATAGGGAGGAGTGTGCTGGGGTGGGCGAGGATTTGTGACCGTGAAGGAGAGAATGTTGTGGTCAGAGAGCGGAAGCGGCGAGTTATTTAGGTAGGAGATTGAACAAAGCCAAAGACCAGGTCAAAGGTCTTACCGTCTTTTTGTGTCTCAGAGGTTGAGAGCTGTGAGAGGCCAAGAGAAGTGGTTAGTGATAGAAGCTGGGATGCAGATGTGGAATTGGGGCTGTTAATGGGGATGTTGAAGTCTCCCAGGATAAGGGTTGGTAGGTCTGAGGACATGAAGTGCGGCAGCCAGGCTGAGAAGTGGTCAAGGAAGTGGGTGGGTGAGCCTGGGGGCCGGTATATGACTGCTACTCTGAGGGAGAGGGGACGGAAGAGTCTGATGGTGTGGACCTCAAAAGAAGGGAATGAGAGTGATGGAACTGGGGAGATGACCTGGAAAGTGCATTCTGGTGACAGGAGTATGCTGACTCCACCACCAGGTCTGTTTGTGGGTCTTGGGGAATGGGTGAATTGTAAGCCACCATGGGAAATGGCAGTGGGGGAGACAGTGTCAGAATCCTGATTCCAGGTTTCAGTGGGGACCAACAGATTCATAGAGTTGTTCAGAAAATAGTTGTGTAGGAAAGGAAGCTTGTTACAAACTGATCGTGGATTCCAGAGGGCACAATTGAAAGGAGATGAAGGAGTGCAAGTAATATTAATTAGACAGACTGACAGCCTACTCTGCAGTGTGTAATGTGTATGCATAGCAGACTGTCAATCATTGTGTCAGGGAGTGATTGCATCCACACTCACAGTACAGTGACCGGTCATTCCATGCACCCCCCAATGACTGGAAGCGAGTGTCTGCAGGTAGAATATAACTTTATTTTCTCTCTGCAGCCATGTTTTCATAAAAGCAGCCAGCCAGTATTTGTGCTATGTTCACATATTACGTTTTTGCTGTATTTTTTTTCCAGCAGCCAAAACCTGCTTTCTTGGCAGTGCCAAAACCCCCATTTCTCTACGTTTTTTGCCTCATTTGTGGGTGAGGATTACTTGAGTGATTTGTCTACACTACATATTTAACAACGTTAGTTTTATTTACTCCCAAAAAGTAAAATGAAACAAGTGGTTTGGTACCGTGTTAGCCAGTAGAAAAAAATATATAAAGTGCTCTTAGTGAGAGAAACAAAATAGGAATCTTGTGGGTATGATACCTTTTAATGGCTAACAAATAATAGTCAATGTTGTTACAAAGCAAGCTTTCAGGACTGCTTATGTCCCTTCATCAGCCTGATGGGCTCTGTACCTGTGTGATAGGCTCTGTACCTGTGTGATAGGTTCTGTACCTCTGTGATAGGCTCTGTACCTCTGTGATAGGCTCTGTACCTCTGTGATAGGCTCTGTACCTGTGTGATAGGTTCTGTACCTGTGTGATAGGCTCTGTACCTGTGTGATAGGTTCTGTACCTGTGTGATAGGCTCTGTGCCTGTGTAATAGACTCTGTATCTGTGTGATAGGCTCTGTACCTGTGTGATAGGCTCTGTACCTCTGTGATAGGCTCTGTACCTGTGTGATAGGTTCTGTACCTGTGTGATAGGCTCTGTACCTGTGTGATAGGCTCTGTACCTCTGTGATAGGCTCTGTACCTGTGTGATAGGTTCTGTACCTGTGTGATAGGCTCTGTACCTGTGTGATAGGCTCTGTACCTGTGTGATAGGTTCTGTACCTGTGTGATAGGCTCTGTACCTGTGTGATAGGCTTTGTACCTGTGTGACAGATCATTTGTGTTTTTCTGAAGTTGCATTTCATTTCTTTGGAGAAGTCTTTTCTGTGCTTTCCAATGTAGAAAGAAATTTTATGCAGCCTAAACACCTAATGCCCCTAGGAAATAGGAACATATCTATATCTAATAAGTTTGACAATTCTTCCATTTTAATTCACTTTTACTCTCTACCAGGGGAACAAATCCATTTGCAACGGTAAAGCTCCGTCCCACCGTAACTAATGATCGATCTGCTCCTCTAATACATTGAGACAAGATCAGGAGACGATGGTTTATATTTCTGAATCATGCCACCATTTTCCCGGACACCATGGAGCACAACAATAAAATGAAGCCCCTATTAATCACGAATAGCCATGCTGGTGTCATTAAAGATATAAACCTACATCCAGTTTGCATCCATAGGTTGGAAACTATTGCACATTTTGTACATTTATGTTCCAGCGATTGTAAATATCAGATCTTCAGGTTGGATTTATTGTGGATGATGTCATCTCCTTGTTGCTTCTGTGAAAATGACCATTTTGTGGAGATTGCAGAAATATGATAGATTTGGTGACTTACACTTAAATACCATGTAAATATGTATATTAATAAGAAGTGATTAAGGCAAAATACTGATGAATGTAAATAAAGATCAATATATTAGAAAACCGGCTGTGCTTCTTGCTTTGCATAATTAATACTCAGAATTAGTACTGTTCTTCTTGACAACAATCCCTAATTCTGGCTAATAACATGAGCAATGTGAGGTCACACTTTCCTATGTAAGATACATGTGGACATATTGCTGCTAGTGATGATAGAGGGACCAGGAAAAAAAAGAGCCGGACAAAAAGGCGAGGATGTAAGCACTGTTACACTGCCATCTAGTGAAGTAGAATAATATTTCAGTTTTTGGTGTACAGCAAAGTATTTTCTCATCAGGTTGTTCACCTCTGGGGGCAATTTTTTTTACTTAAAGGGAACCTGTCAGCAGGATTGCGCACAGTAACTTACAGGCAGTGTCAGGTTGGCGCCGTCATACTGATTACAATGATACCTGGTTGATGAAATTCGTTGTGGTTGTTGTTTGACCCCTTCGCGACCCAGCCTGTTTTCACCTTTCTATAGAAAGAACACCGTGAGCACAACTCAAGATGGTGCTAAGGTTAGGTTCCCAAACCGTTAAAGCAACAAATATGAACCTAGCACTCAACTTAAAGGTATTTGTAAGGCGGTTTATTGTATTACACGAAAAAAGACGTTTCGGTCAATGTGACCTTCTTCAGTTACGTGTGGTATATAGATTGTGTAGAGCTTATAGGCATCTATCAGAAAGAACGATGGTGCTTTAGGCATTGAGGAGAATGATCTCTCTAAGGTAATGAGCTTGTCAGTATATAGGAGAGGGGCAAACGTGCCTCCAGATGCGGTGTCCACCGGCCATCTCAAGACTTTTTCAATGCAAAATTGGCCGGAATTCAGATCAAACGCCATGTCGCGTTTAGAGAGGCCCTGATGTACCTAAACAGTGGAAAGCCCCCACAAGTGACACTTTTTGGAAATCGATCCCCTTAGGGAACTTATCTAGATGTGTGGTGAACACTTTGAACCCCCAAGTGCTTCACAGAAGTTTATAATGTAAAGCTGTAAAAATAAAAATCTTATTTTATTCACAAAAATGATCTTTTCGCCCCCAAATTTTTATTCTCCCAAGGTAACAGGAGAAATTGGACCCCAAAAGTTGTTGTGCAATTTGTCCTGAGTATGCTGATACCCCATATGTGGGGGTAAACCACTGTTTGGGTGCATGGCAGAGCTTGGAAGGGAAGAAGCGCCGTTTGACTTTTTCAATGCAAAATTGGCTTGAATTGAGATCAGACGCCATGTCGCGTTTGGAGAGCCCCTGATGTGCCTAAACAGTAGAAACCCCGCAATTCTAACTCCGTCCCTAACCCAAACACACCACTAACCCTAATCCCAACCCTAACCTTAACCCTAACACACCACTAACCCTAATACCAACCCTGACCCTGATTCCAACCCTAACTTTAGCCCTAACCCTAATGGGAAAATGGAAATAAATACTTTTTTTATATTATTATTTTTCCCTAACTAAGGGGGTGATAACAGGGGGTTTGATTTACTATTTATAGAGGGTTTTTATAGTGTGTTTTTATGTTTGGCAGCTGTCACACACTAAAAGATGCTTTTTATTGCAAAAAATAGTTTTTGCATCACCACATTTTGAGAGCTATAATTTTTCAGATTTTGGCCCTCAGAGTCATGTGAGGTCTTATTCTTTGCGGGACGAGTTGACGTTTTTATTGGTACCACTTTTGGGCACATGACATTTTTTGATCGCTTTTTATTCTGAGTTTTTGGGACGCAGAATGAACAAAAACCAGCAATTCATGAATTTCTTTTTGGGTGGGGTGTGTTTACACCGTTCCACCTGTGGTAAAATTGCTAAAGCGGTTTTATTCTTTGGATCAGTACAATTACAGCGATACCTCAATTATATTTTTTTTATGTTTTGGTGCTTTTATACAATAAAAACTTTTTTAGAAAAAATAATTATTTTTGCATCACTTTATTCTGAGAGCTATAACTTTTTTATTTCTCCGGTGATAGAGCTGTGTGGGGGCTTCTCTTTTGTGGGACAAGATTATGTTTTCAGCGGTACCATGGTTATGTACAGTATATGTCTTTTTGATCGCGTGTTATTCCACTTTTTGTTAAACGGTATGATGATAAAGCATTGTTTTTCTGCCTTGTTTTTTTTTTTAATGTGTTCACTAAAGGGGTTAACTAATGGGACAGTTTTATAGTTCGGATCGTTACGGACGCAGGAATACCAAATATGTGTAGTTTTATTATTTTTTTATTTACATAAATGGATTTACTGGTAAAATATTTATTTCATTTGTTGTTTTTTTTCCTCCCCCCTCCCCCCAAAAAAATAGCGAAATAAAAAATTTAAATATATATATATATATACATATATATTCCCCATTTTTAACCCCCCTGCCCAAAAAAATATTATATATTTAGCACTCAAATTAAATGTGAAAACAGTCGATACTTTACTGATCCTCAGCCTGACAAAGACGGGTTACCGTTGAAACGTTGCCACCAGAGGATCAGTAAAGTATCCACTGTTTTCACATTTAATTTGAGTGCTGCCTATTTTTTTCTTATATATATTGTGGTGTAGTTACCACTATGTCAGCTAGGGGGCGCTGTGTGGGTGTCCCAGGACGGGTGTACAGGCACATTCAGTGTGGTAACAGGAGCAGGGTCCTAAATGACCATTATGGGTCTCAAGGTGGGTGGCCTTGGGATGCAGGCTCCAGGGTGTATTGATCAGCAGAGGTACTGCTGATCTTTCTGTTACACTGTGTCAGGGAAGCCTGTGTGTGTCTATACAACCTTTAGTGATGTCATAGCCATGTGATCACCTGTGGGTGTGGTTACAGGGCTATGTAATTGAGGTGTTTGGCACATGTGAGAGAGTGTGAGAGTGAGTCTGTCTGAGTGTGGACAGACTTCCATGTGTCCAGGTGGGACACTACAGAGAGTGTATATGGGGAGGACTACAGCTCCCAGCATGTGCTGAGACTCTCAGTCCGAGTCTGAAGCCACGGACATTTCTGTTCCTTTGCCTGAAGTGAAGGTTACATTTCAGTGTTATGCTGTCTATGGTTTATGGAGTAATAAACCTGGTGAAATTTTAAAGGAACGTGCCTCATGTTTGTCTCCCGCTGCACCTGAGCGAGTCACATCCCTACAATTGGTGACAGACTGCGGGCAGCGACTCCCAGAAGCACGTGTGGCAGTGCTGGTGATTCTGAGCCAGGAGAGCGGACGGTCTGACAACCGTGAGTAATACTGACCGAGGTCAGAGAAAGTGACTGTATTAATATTTGTGGGATACCTCTGAGGAGAAGAGGCGTCCAGGAACCTGTGTGGCCGACACAGGTAGCAGACAGGAGTCTGTGTTGCACTGACCAGGGTCAGTGAGAGACTGTGTTCCTGGAGGGGTCAGTGAGCAAGGTCCTGGAGGGTCAGTGTTGGGAGGTTCTGGGAGAGGAATCGGATCCCTGGAACACGTGCTATGACCTTGGACCTGGTGAGGCGTGTGTTGGGCAGTCTCAGGCGGAGACGGATGTCCTGAAGAGCACCCGCTGAGCCCCTGGACCTGGTGAGGCTGGTGTGTTGGGAGACCCTGGGAGGAGGGTCACTCCCTGAATAGCACCCGGTGTGCCCTGTGTGTTGGACGGTCTCAGGTGGAGACGGTACGTCCTGAGTGGCACACGAACAGGACATGTGAGAGACTGTGCATGTGTTTTTTCTCTTTGTTTTTCTTTTCCTCTGCAAAACCTGAAGGTGCTTGCTGTGGCTCAGTGGGGTCACGAAGGTCTCGCAGCACAAGGACCTGGTGTTTTCTTTAAGGGATCTGCCCTGGGAGCATTGGTAGCAGATGCTGTCTGTCTACACCATCCTGCTGCAGCTTTATTGCATGTGACTAGCGGATACAGTAGTTGTGGCTATACACAACTATTAAGGGTGAATACCCTGTATTATTGCTGCATAACCATTATACCTGCACTGGTAAGGCCCTATGGGTGCGCTTTTGTGGCTTTTTTATCTTTGAGGGTGACAAGCGGCTTCCAGTAACCCGGCGGGGTTACGAAGGTGACAAGCGGCTTCCGGTGGATCGGCGGGTCCACGAAGATGGCGCAGCAGGAGCTGCAGTGACACCAGCCGCTGTGTGTGTGTGAACAGCAGCCGGAGGTGCTGGTGATCAGTGACAGCAGGAGCTGTGGTGGTGCCAGCAAAGACTTGTGTGGTATCGTTAAAAGACAAACTGTACTGTGAACTGTGGCCTAAGAGGTTCTGCAGGACGGACATGGGGAAATCCCAAAAGGGGGCGGTGACGCAAAAGGGGACGGTGAAACAAAAGGGGGCAGTGACCCAAATTGGAGTGGTAACCCAAAAGGGGGCGGTGACCCAAATTGGAGTGGTAACCCAAAAAGGGGTGGAGTCCCAAAAGGAGGCGGTGACCCAAATTGGAGTGGTAACCCAAAAAGGGGTGGAGTTCCAAAAGGGGGCGGTGACCAAAATTGGGGTGGCAACCTAAAGCGGGGTGGTGGTCCAGAAAGGGGCCAAGTGTGAAGAAGTGACAGCACTGGGTGTCTCAGTAGGTATGTCTGGAGTACCGCAGTGTATGTGCAGGTCTTTTTCAGAATGTGGAATATCCTTTCCGGGGAGTAATGATGGGCCACAGATGTGTACAGTGATGCTGCACCGGGAAGGAGCCTTTGGTCGGCTGGAATCAGAGAGTCAGGTGACTCTGACAGGAACTCCTCTCGTTTTCTCTCTGACCGAGAAAAACATCAGGGTTCGCTGTAAACACGGGGTCACGGTGAACTATGCAGTAGACAGAGTAGTGTTTGAGGGGACCAAAGGTGGTGAGTGCCAAGGTAGAGGAATACCACGGGACTTAGTCTATGCCTGGGAGAGGGGCCGGGACTTTCTTTTGTTTGATGACGTTTGGTCTGACGATGGAGATGCTTCGACTGTGGGGCAAGCGGACACTGAGACAGTGACGGCTCCTGACATGGACAGGTCAGAGGTAGAACTGACCAGAGGAAGAAGTACATCTGCCCAACTGACGGACCTGACGTCTCGTGATAAGACAGATGGTGGGCTGGGAGATGAGACGACTGGACTAGACACATTGGTGCTGGACGGTAACTGGAGGGTTCACTCGACTGGGGTGACTGACCCAGTGGTACCCTTTAACGATATAATTAAAGAGGTAGTAGTGAGACACGTGATGGACAAAAGAGAGCAGGATCGTGAGATACAGCTGATAAAGGAGACTGTAACAGAACATGTCGAACGGGAAAGAGTCCTAAGGCAAGCAGCTGAGCACAGAGTGGATGAGCTGGAGAAGGAAGTCTCTGAGCTCAGAGGTCACCTGTCAGCGTGTAAAACCATGAACAAGACCCTGTTGGAAGATATGGAGGTGCTCAGAGAGGCCCAAGAGAAGCATCAACAGGAGATTCTCAGGAGAGAGGATGAGCGTCGCTACCTGGCAGAGGAGAAAGATAAAGTTCTGCAAGAACTAAGTGGAGTAGTAAAAGGTCTTCTGCAGGAGAAGTGGAGGGGCGAAGACGTACGGCGGCCTTGCCCGACTGATAGCAAGGCAGAACTGCCAAAGCCCATCTTGGAAAAGGGTCCTGAAGACTGTAAATCTCAGGAAGATGGTGAGCCAAGAGCTGCACAAGACAGTCACCCGGTCTTGGCAGATACCTTGAGGGAAGTGTCCGTGGGGAACCCAGAGCCATCTGTCCAGGATGAGAGCAAGTCCATGACCTTCAAGTGTGTGATGGAGGTACCCGAAGACGTGCGAGAAGCGTGTGCCAGCGAAGGTGTGCATGAGACCTTTAAAAAGGCAGTAAAGGCCTATAGTGTGAGCTGGGCACCAGAAACAGACCAGTTGGTGATACTGGCAGAAACGGAAGACACAGAGAGAAGGGTGGCTGTCCTGAAGGAGATGCACCTACAATGTCTCCGCACGAAACAGATGCTCGTGAAGCATAATTGGAAAGCCGCTCGACGTCTGGAGCTTGCAAGGGAAGCACAAAGTCGGCTGGGCTTTGTGGAAGACATAATTCCGGTGCCCAGAAATCTGGTGGGGAAAGTCGTTGGCAGACTTGGAAAGGTGATGCAGGAGATGGTGAATCGATCCTGTGTGAAGAGAGTGAGGATCCCACCTGCTGGTGAAATCCAAGTCGTTATTGAAGATGACATGGTTCCTGTCATTGTGTTTGGTTCGGTGGAAAGCATTGGGAAGCTTCGCATGCTCCTGGAATATCGGGTAGCGTACCTGAAGGAGATTGAGCAGCTAAGACAGGATCGACTGCAGATGAATGAGCAGATAGAGAACGTCAGGTGGCGTCCCCCTCCAACCCAAGGTGTAAGGACCCGAAGGGATCCTCCAAGGAATGAAAGGACAGGTAGTCGAAGGCAAGAACGTCGAGAGTCCGCAAGTGGCCGTTCTAATCTTAGTAACATAGGCACGAGACTCGGTGGTGGACATAGCGACAGAGGGTCAGACTCAGACCAGCCAGTTGGCCCAGCTGGACATGGGACTCATGACCGTGCGAACTGGGAGAGCCAGCCAGTGAGAGAAAGGTCGCGTGATGAAGCACACTGCAGACAGGTGGAGACTAAAGAGTGTCTGGTCACACTGACGGACGTTGACGGGAAGGCCAAAGCCCAAGGCCGAGATACTGACCGCTGGGGGCAGGGGAGGCCTAACGTAAATATGCAGTATGACTACCGAAACAGACGGAGATGGTCCTCCCGACTGGTAGGGCAAGGTGACATGGGTGCCAGGTCTCAAGATCCCTGGGTGATGTCATGTGTTCAACCCCACAAGTTTGAACAGAGGGGGGAGGTATGTGGTGTAGTTACCACTATGTCAGCTAGGGGGCGCTGTGTGGGTGTCCCAGGACGGGAGTACAGGCACATTCAGTGTGGTAACAGGAGCAGGGTCCTAAATGACCATTATGGGTCTCAAGGTGGGTGGCCTTGGGATGCAGGCTCCAGGGTGTATTGATCAGCAGAGGTACTGCTGATCTTTCTGTTACACTGTGTCAGGGAAGCCTGTGTGTGTCTATACAACCTTTAGTGATGTCATAGCCATGTGATCACCTGTGGGTGTGGTTACAGGGCTATGTAATTGAGGTGTTTGGCACATGTGAGAGAGTGTGAGAGTGAGTCTGTCTGAGTGTGGACAGACTTCCATGTGTCCAGGTGGGACACTACAGAGAGTGTATATGGGGAGGACTACAGCTCCCAGCATGTGCTGAGACTCTCAGTCCGAGTCTGAAGCCACGGACATTTCTGTTCCTTTGCCTGAAGTGAAGGTTACATTTCAGTGTTATGCTGTCTATGGTTTATGGAGTAATAAACCTGGTGAAATTTTAAAGGAACGTGCCTCATGTTTGTCTCCCGCTGCACCTAAGCGAGTCGAATCCCTACAATATATATATATATATTCCCCATTTTTAACCCCCCACTGCCCGAAAAAATTAAAAAAAAAAAATATATATATTTATTCCCCATTTTTAACCCCCCCTGCCCGAAAAAAATATAAAAATATATATATATATTCCCCATTTTTAACCCCCCCGGCCGAATAATTTTAAAATATATATATTCCCCATTTTTAACCCCCCCTGCCCAAGCAGAAAAAAATAATTTTAAAACAAATTTTTTTTGGGTGGCAGGGGTTGAAAATGGGTTATATAAATGTATGTATGTGTGTGTGTATGTATATATATATATTATATTTGGGTTAGGGTTGGGATTAGGGTTAGGGTAATCATCATCGTAACGGAGAGTAGACTAAAAGCCGTGTTGGGGTGATTGTGTGTGTATACATGGATTCATACATATCTATATTGGTTTTGAAAGTGTGTTACCGTGTGGATATATATTAATTGATGTGTGAAAAAGTAGATATTGTTAAAATCTTCAGAGTATGTGCGTCAGTGTCCAGCTGCAGCAATGAGACTCATGGGTCTTTCCCACCTGGTAATCAAGTACCTGCACGGACTGGATTAGGAGTAGATCCTTCAATAGGAGAACAAAAAGGAAATCCAGCATGAACTCAGCAAACCAGGGTTGGAGTAAAATGATGCTTTTCTTTATTTCTTCAACAAGGTATAAAAACGACCCACAAGAATCAGAAACCAGAGTACATGGCAGAAATAAGCGCAAATGGGACAATTTGCACTTATTTCTGCCATGTACTCTGGTTCCTGATCCTTGTGGGTCGTTTTTATACCTTGTTGAAGAAATAAAGAAAATCATCATTTTACTCCAACCCTGGTTTGCTGAGTTCTTGCTGGATTTCCTTTTTGTTCTCCTATTGTTAAAATCTTCATATTGTTGACTACACAATTTAAAAAAAAACCTTAACTTTATTGTAGATTGAAAAACATCCGGCCGTATGGGACCGCTCATGTGAGGAATATGAGGGTTCCAAGCGGGATGTATGGCCGGCTATTGTCAAAGAACTTTATCCTCAGTGGCCTCATCTGTCTTCAGCTGGACAGAAAAAATTAGTATGTATTGCATACATTAAATTTGTCCAGTTTTTTTAATGATTTAATTTTCAAAAACCTTTTTTTTTATTGTTTCATTTCAGTGGAAGATGTAAAGAACCGATGGAGATCAGTAACAGATCGTTTTATGAAGTCACTAAAACCTCCAAGTGGAAGCTCACCTCCGCGGGGTAGGGTCCAGTACTCAGACCAACTCCAGTTTATTGTAACTAGCAGGAACTTGTTGAGGTAAATTTTACATATAATTTTTATTTACAATTTATGTAACATTTTAAAGTAGTCTGTAATTAACATGGTTTTATCTTTCTTCTACAGAACTGACGGCAACATCAGGGCCAAAACTCCTCCTGCCCATCCAACTAGCCCTGAGCAGGGTCTGGGAGAGGAGGTGGAGGATCATACGTTCTCACCAGATGTTTCTGAGGACTGCCCATCATCCTTGCCCCCGACAGATATGTTATCTACAACACCATCACATTCTGCAGCGAGAACTTCCGCATCTGTGGTTGAGGTTGAGGCAGTGTCCTGTTTTGCTGCTCCTGCCTCGGGCGCTGCCTGTAGCTCTGCTGGTGGCGTGTCAAGGCCTACTAGGATGGGTGCTGCTTCTGCCCGTCCCGTGCCATCGAGAAGGGCGGCACACAAAAAGGTCAACAGTACTGAGACTTCGAGTAGTGTGTTACAAAACCTCACTAGTCGAACCCTCAGTATGCTCGACACTTCGTCGAGGCAAGACGAACTAGACAAATTTGGCTCACTTTTAGCTGGCCGCCTCAGATCCATGACACGTGACCGGCAGAATACGTTGATGTCAGCAGTCAATTTACGCTTAATGACTGTTGACGTCCCATCCCCAATTCCCCCGTCATCAGCTATAATGATGGGGATTCTTAATATTTTTAATTCCCAAAGTGGGCCTCCACCACACCAGCACCAGCTGCATGGCAGCGTTTTGGGCAGGCGCCAGCATACAGGCATGACGCTGGCGAACCGTCTGGTTTTGGCCGACCTCCATCAACACATACCGCAGGCCATAATACTTCACCCACCTCTACTATGTCATCCCCAAACATGTATCCAACCTATGGATATGATCCTGATTACCAGACATTGTGAGAAATTTTCTAGTATCACCACAAAACAATATGTATGTCCCACCCCCCCTACTCTGTCCTGTTGACAGGGTGCTTTTTGTTATTTCAAAAATATTTGTTTTGTTTTTTCAAAACATTAATTATTTAATGTTTATTAAAAAAAAATTTCAAAAGAAAATCTTTGTGTATTTTAATTTCCTTCAAAAAAATTTTTGGTATCAAAAACACACCAAAAAATGCTTGTGAACATAACCTTAGGCTGGGGTCACACTTGCGTGTGCAATACAAGGAACTTGCGCAAGTCTCTCTCATCAATGCGCGGCACTGCCGTCAACACTCAGATGGGAGTGTGCGGCTGCATAGAAATACATGCGGCTGCACACTCCGGTCCCGAGTGGCAGCAGCATTGATGCGTGAGTTTCTCACATTGCACACGCAAGTGTGACCCCGGCCTTATTGTAATCCTACCTGACACAATGGTATGACAACTGATAAGTTAAAGTTCCAGTGCCTTAGTGCAAATCGGAGCTGCTGGCATTTGAAAAATTAACCACACTATGCATAATGTTTTCCAACATCCCCCAATAACTGCCCATACCAACAACCGCTATTATTGAATAAAAATAATGGAGAACAGATTTTATTTTGCAGACAAAGTTAATTTTTATTAACTTTTTTTGTATTTTCACGTTTATTAGAGAACAACGGACCTTGCTTGCTTTTAGTTAGTCTTCAGATCTCTGCTGTCCTGGCTGCTCAACACTGGCACAGGAGTATTGACAGTGCACGGCACCTTCAGGACTCATGAAGTAGTCAGTGAAGGTTTCTCGCACACGCACACCCGAGTTGGATGCCCTTCCTTGACCCAAATTTGAATCAGCATTTAAGTCAGACAGCGATGACTCCTCATCTACGTCGGTGGCATATTCTCGAGCGTAGTTGTGGAGTACACAGCATGCCTTTATGACTGTGTCAGCGGTCTGCGTATCCAACTGGATGGCTGTGAAAGATCCGCCACTGACTACACATGATCCCGAAGGTGCATTCTGTCACGCTCGCGCCTTGGCTGAATGGCGCGAGCCGGGAGGTTGTGGCCCCACTGTGCCACAAACCAGACTACCCTGGAAGGGGCGCAACTACGGCAGCTTCCTTGGTCTTCACTGGAGCCTCTGATGGTGAGGTCAGGCTTGTGCGGCAGGTAGCTGCCGGGTGCCACTCCAGGGTGGTGTCTGGCTGTGGCTGCTGATCCCACTCGGGAACAGGACACCTTGACAGAGGCTATAGACAGGCAGGCAGGTGGATACGACAGGCACGGCTGAGACACAGGGCAGGCGGGCACGGCTTGGAGACACCGGACAGGCGGGCACGGCTTGGAGACACCGGACAGGCGGGCACGGCTTGGAGACACCGGACAGATTGGCATGGTATGAAAAGGAGCAGGTAGGGACCTGTTCACACAGCAGGTGTAGGCAGGAGGGAGTGGTGTATGCTGGAACAGGATCTGGACCTGTTCTCACAGGAGGTGTAGGCAGGAGGGAGTGGTGTATGCTGGAACAGGATCTGGACCTGTTCACACAGGAGGTACAGGTATGGATCTAGGCAGGAAGGAATGGAATTTGAAGGAACAGGTTTGGGCCTGTTCACACAGGAGGTGCAGGTATGGATATAGGCAGGAAGGAATGGAGGATGAAGGAACAGGTTTGGGCCTGTTGCCACAGGAGGTGCAGGTAGGCAGAGCCGCAGGAGTGCGGAGCAGGCAGAGCCGCAAGAGTGCGGAGCAGGCAGAGCCGCAAGAGTGCGGAGCAGGCAGAGCCGCAAGAGTGCGGAGCAGGCAGAGCCGCAAGAGTGCGGAGCAGGCAGAGCCGCAAGAGTGCGGAGCAGGCAGAGCGGCTAGGGAGCCGTGCAGACAGAGCTGCGAGCGTGCAGATGCACAGATAAAGAGGACACAAGGAAAGACACGGCAGGCAAGGAACCACAAACAAGGAGACTGACAGACAGAGGTAAGACTGAGTTCAGACAGAGGCACAGGGACAAAGACACAAGGACCAGGATATTCAGCCTCCTGGCAGGCAGACAGAGTATGGACAAGGTACAGGGAACAAGACTCAAGGGCCAGGATATTCAGCCTCCCGGCAGGCAGACAGGATACAAGGCAAGACTAGAGTAATCCTCCAAAGAAGGAGACAGACAGAACAGGGCCTGGCTTCCTCAGCAGCGGAATACTATCTGAGTATAGACATTGCTCAGGCAATGTTTCAGTGGGAGTGGCGAAACTAAATAGTCAAGGGCTCCAGGTGGTTGGTCAGGGACAGATTACCCAGGTGCACCCAGACTGCATAAGAACCAGAGAGTTCAGGCGCCGCCCCCTTATACACACAGGAAACATGGAGAGCAAGCAGGAGAACAAGAGGCATAGCACATGGAGCTCAGGGCTGGCAACAGACAGATTTCACAGCATGGTTTGAAGGAGAAAGTTAGTTGGTGCGCGGGGGATGGGAGGCCATGCCGTGATGCCAGCAGGGTTGTTACACATTCCACATATCTGCGTGCCGATAATTAAAAACCCTCTGCCGGTCATCCAGTGCCCTTCGTGGTATGGGCGCACCAGGTTGGTCTTTAACCCCTTCACCCCCAAGGGTGGTTTGCACGTTCATGACCGGGCCAATTTTTACAATTCTGACCACTGTCCATTTATGAGGTCATAACTCTGGAACGCTTCCATGGATCCCGGTGATTCTGACACTGTTTTCTCGTGACATATTGTACTTCATGATAGTGGTAAAATTTAATTCAAATAACTTGCATTTATTTGTGAGAAAAAAGGAAATTTGGCGAAAATTTTGAAAATTTCGCAATTTTCCAACTTTGAATTTTTCTGCCCTTAAATCACAGAGATACGGCACACAAAAAACTTGATAACTAACATTTCCCACATGTTTACTTTACATCAGCACAATTATGGAACCAAATTTTTTTTTTGTTAGGAAGTTATAAGGGTTAAAAATTGACCAGCGATTTCTCATTTTTGCAACACCATTATACTTTTACGGACCACATCACATTTGAAGCCACTTTGAGGGGTCTATATGATAGAAAATACCCAAAAGTGACACCATTCTAAAAACTGCACCCCTTAAAGTGCTCAAAACCACATTCAAGAAGTTTATTAACCCTTTAGGTGTGTCACAGTAATTTTTTTGAATATTTAAAAAAAAAAATGAACATCTAACTTTTTTTCATAAAAAAAATACTTCAGGTTCAATTTTTTTTTATTTTACCAAGGGTAACAGGAGAAATTGGACTGCAAAAGTTATTGTGCAATTTGTCCTGAGTACGCTGATACCTGATATGTGGGGGCAACCAATGTTTCGGCGCATGGCAGAGCTCAGAATGGAAGGAGCGCCGTTTGACTTTTTCAATGCAAAATTGGCTGGAATTCAGATCGGACGCCATGTCACGTTTGGAGAGTCCCTGATGTACCTAAACAGTGGAAACCAACTACAAGTGACCCCATTTTGGAAACTTGACCTCCCAAGGAACTTATCTAGATATGTGGTGAGAACTTTGAACCCACAAGGGCTTCACAGAAGTTTATAACGTACAGCGGTACAATTAAAAAATCATATTTTTTCCACAAAAATGATCTTTTCACCCCAATTTTTATTTTCCCAATGGTAACAAGACCCTAAAAGCTATTGTGCAATTTGTCCTGAGTACGCTGATACCCCACATGTGGGGGTAAACCACTATTTGGGCGCATGGCAGAGCTCGGAAGGGAAGCAGCGCCATTTGACGTTTTTGGCTGGAATTGAGATCAGACACCATGTCGCGATTGGAAAACCCCTGATGTACCAAAACAGTGGAAACCCCCACAAATGACCCCATTTTGGAAACTAGACCCCCTAAGGAACTTATCTAGATGTGTGGTGAGCACTTTGAACCCCCAAGGGCTTCACAGAAGTTTATAATGCCCGGGCATGAAAATAAAAAAATCGTATTTTTTCCACAAACATGATCAATTAGTCCCCAATTTTTTTTATTTTCCCAAGGGTAACAGGAGAAACTGAACCCCAAAAGATGTTGTCCAATTTGTCCTGAGTATGCTGATGCCCCATATGTGGGAGAAAACTACTGTATGGACACACGTCGGGGCTTGGAAGGGAAGTAGTGACGTTTTGGAATGCAGGCTTTGAGGGAATGTTCTGCGGGTGTCATGTTGCCTATGGAGAGCCCCTAATGTACCTAAACAGTGGAAACCCCCCACAAATGAACCCATTTTGGAAACTAGACCCCCACGGAACTTATCTAGATGTGTGGTGAGCACTTTGAACCCCCAAGTGCTTCACAGAAGTTTATAGTGCCCGGGCATGAAAATAAAAAAATTGTATTTTTTCCATAAACATGATCAATTAGTCCCCAATTTTTTTATTTTCTCAAGGGTAACAGGAGAAATTGAACCCCAAATGTTGTTCAATTTGTCCTGAGTACACTGACACCCCATATGTGGGAGAAAACTATTGTATGGACACACGTCGGGGCTCGGAAGGGAATTGGTGACCTTTTGGAATGCAGACTTTGATGGAATGGTCTGCGGGTGTCATGTGCGTTTGGAGAGCCCCTGATGTACCTAAACTATTGAAACTCCCCACAAGTGACCCCATTTTGGACACTAGACCCGCCACGGAACTTATCTAGATGTGTGGTGAGCACTTTGAACCCCCAAGTGCTTCACAGAAGTTTATAACGCTAGGACGTGAAAATAAAAAAATCATTTTTTTCCACAAAAATGATATTTTTGCCCCCAATTTTTTATTTTCCTAAGGGTAACAGGAGAAATTGGACCCCAAAAGTTGTTTTGCAATTTGTCCTGAGTAGGCTGATACCCTACATGTGGGGGTAAAACACTGTTTGGGCGCATGGCAGAGCTTGGAAGGGAAGGAGTACCATTTGACTTTTTCAACTCAGAATTGGCTGGAATTGAGATCAGATGCCATGTTGCATTTGGAGAGCCCCTGATGTGCCCAAACAGTGGAAACCCCCAATTCTAACTCCAACCCGAACCCCAACACACCCCTAACCCTAATCTCAGCCCTAGCCCTAACCCTAACCCTAATGGGAAAATGGAAATACATACATTTTTTTTATTTTATTATTTTTCGATAACTAAGGGGATGATAACGGGCGGTTTGATTTACTATTTATGGCGGTTTTTATGTTTGGCGGCTGTCACACGCTAAAAGACGCTTTTTATTGTAAAAATAGTTTTTGCATCACCACATATTGAGAGCTATAATTTTTCCATATTTTGACCCACCGAGTCATGTGAGGTCTTATTTTTTGCGGGATGATTTGACGTTTTTATTGGTACCATTTTCAAGGCACGTGACATTTTTTGATCGCTTTTTATTTAGATTTTTGGGACGCAGAATGAACAAAAACCAGCGTTTCATGAATTTCTTTTGGGGGGGGTGTGTTTACACCGTTCCGCATGCGGTAAAATTGATAAAGCGGTTTTATTCTTCAGGTCGGTATGGTTACAGCGATACCTCATTTAGGTCATTTTTTTATGTTTTGGTGGTTTTATGCAATGAAAACTATTTTATATAAAAAATAATTATTTTTGCATGGCTTTATTCTGCGAGCTATAACTTTTTTATTTTTTCGCTGATGATGCTGTTTGGAGGCTCATTTTTTGCGGGACAAGATGACGTTTTCAGCGGTACCATGGATATTTATATGCGTCTTTTTGATCGCGCGTTATTACACTTTTTGTTTGGCGGTATGATAAATCATTATTTTTTGCTTCGTTTTTTATTTTTATTTTTTAAGGGGTTCGCTAAAGGGGTTAACTAATGGGACAGTTTTATAGGGCGGGTCGTTATGGACGCGGCGATACCTAATATGTGTACTTTTATTGCTTTTTTTTTTTTTATTTCCAAAAAATGGATTTATTGGGGGAATATTTTTTTTTTTCTAATTTATTTGGCGATTTTTTAAAAATTATTTTAACACTTTTCTTTTTATTTAACTTTATTACATAGTCCCAGGTGGGACATCACTGTTCTGTGACAGATCGCTGATCTGTCACATCACAGATTACTGTGACAGATCAGCGATCTGTTACAGGCACTACTGCAGACTTCCTCATGCCTGCGCTTTGAAGGCACTGAGGAAGCCAGCTCCCTGCAGGCCCCCGAAGGCCCCCGTCGCCATCTTGGATTCGGGGGCCTGCAGGGAAAGGGGTTAAGGGAAATGCCTCATCCGATACCATCACAAAGGATACTGGATGTGTGGAACGCGGCAAAGGTCTTGGGGCTGGGAGCGTTCCGCCATCTCGAAGAATTTGCAGTCCAATCTGTGATGCTCGCAACACCCCAGAATCCCCAGTACTGCCATAAGCACCAACGTCAATGGCAACAAATTTGCAGTGTGCATCAGCCACCGCCATCAGGACCATCGAAAAATACTTCTTATAATCAGGGCCGGCCCGAACGTATAGGCGAACTAGGCGGCCGCCTAGGGCGCCGACCGAAAGGGGGTGCCAGAGAAAAAATATAAAAAATAAAAAATCTTTTCAAAAGGCAAAAAGTTTTAGGGATGGAAAGAAAAGTGTACATATTTAAGGGCAAATATGACGCAAGAGAGGTTGGTTGGGTTGGTAACAATTTCGATAGAATCTGAAGTTGCTAAACAAATTAATCTCGGTGACTTAGTGTCATCCTTTTCAATAAAAAAGGCAAGGAAACAAAAATTACCTATGGTTGTTTTTGTTTTGTGTTATTGATTACTTTGTATATACCGTATATACTCGAGTATAAGTCGACCCGAGTATAAGTCGACCCCCCTAATTTTGCCACAAAAAACTGGGAGAACTTATTGACTCGAGTATAAGTCTAGGGTGGGAAATGCTCCATAGATTATTCCCCCATATGGTGTCCTCAGAAGAAGCTCCATAGATTATTCCCCCATATGGTGCCCTCAGAAGAAGCTCCATAGATTATTCCCCCATATGCTGCCCCCATAAGAAGCTCCATAGATTGTTCCCCCATATGCTGACCCCAGAAGAAGCTCCATAGATTGTTCCCCCATATGCTGCCCCCAGAAGAAGCTCCATAGATTGTTCCCCCATATGCTGACCAAAGAAAAAGCTCCATAGATTGTTCCCCCATATGCTGCCCCCATGCTGCTGCTGCATGTAAAAATAAAAAAAATGACATACTCACCTCTCCGTCGCTGGGTGTCAGATTCTCACCTGTCCTGCATCCATGGCTGCTCACCGCTATCTGCCACGTCATCAGTCAGTGACGTTCAGACTGCAGGGGGCGCGGCGCGCACTAATCACGTCACCGCACCCTCTGCTGTCTGAAGTCACTGACCGATGACAGACAGCAGCAAGCAGCCATGGACGCAGGACAGGTGAGTATCGCTATACTTACCCGTCCTGACGCTGTGTCTTGAGCCCCCAGCTTCTCCGCGCTCTCTCTTCCTGCCTTCAGCGGTCATGTGGTACCGCTCATTAAAACTCATGAATATGTGCATATTCATGAGTTTTAATGAGCGGCACCACGTGACCGCTGAAGGCAGGAAGAGAGAGCACGGGGAGAAGCTGGGGGCTCAAGACACAGCGTCAGGACGGGTAAGTATGACCTGACACATCCGCCCCCTCCGACCCCCTTTGTATATGACTCGAATATGAGACGAGAGGGGGACATTCAGCCCAATTTTTTGGGCTGAAAATCTCGACTTATATTCGAGTATATACGGTATTTGTCCTATACAACTTCTCAGAAGATTAAAGAGTTAGGAGAGAGTTAATTAATCATTGTTGTTGTGGTTTATTTTGCTCCTAAATTTATATCCCAAGTTTTCATCTACTGCCAAGAATAGTAGGGGCGCAACAAAATAGTTTCGCCTAGGGAGCCGTAATCTCTCGGGCCGGCCCTGCTTATAATTAAAGAAGCGTGATCCTGATCGTGGTGGCTTCAGCACTCTCACATGTTTGCCATCGACAGCATCTATGCAGTTTGGGAAATTGGAAACAGACTGAAAGCCTGCTGCGACCTGCAGTCAAGTCTCCTTGGTTGGGGAAGGCATCACCATGGGCTGCAACTTTTGCCAGATGACGGCACATGTGCACCTCACAATTCTAGAGATGGGGGTTTTACCAACCCTAAATTGGAGGTGCAGTGATGTGTAGCTCTCTCCTGTGGCCAAAAACCTGAAAAAAAAATGATAAGCAAAAAAAAGGCCAGGCGTAAATAGCACATTTGAAATATAGATGGCAGCAGTATGGGGGCTGTGGCTGCTGGCAGCAGTATGGGGGCAGTACAAAGAGTAGTAGCTGGCAGCAGTATGGGGGCAGTACAAAGAGCAGTGGCTGGCAGCAGTATGGGGGCAGTGGAAAGGGCAGTGGCTGGCAGCAGTATGGGGGCAGTGGAAAGGGCAGTGACTGGCAGCAGTATGGGAGCAGTGGAAAGGCCAGTGGCTGGCAGCAGTATGGGGGCAGTGGAAAGGCCAGTGGCTGGCAGCAGCATTGGGGCAGTGGAAAGGCCAGTGGCTGGCAGCAGTATGGGGCAGTGGAAAGAGCAGTGGCTGGCAGCAGTATGGGGGCAGTGGAAAGGGCAGGGGCTGGCAGCAGTATGGGGGCAGTGGAAAGGCCAGTGGCTGGAAGCAGTATGGGGGCATTGGGAAGGCTAGTGGCTGGCAGCAGTATGGGGGCAGTGGAAAGGCCAGTGGCTGGCAGCAGTATTGGGGCAGTGGAAAGGCCAGTGGCTGGCAGCAGTATTGGGGCAGTGGAAAGGCCAGTGGCTGGCAGCAGTATGGGGGCAGTGGAAAGGGCAGTGGCTGGCAGCAGTATGGGGCAGTGGAAAGAGCAGTGGCTGGCAGCAGTATGGGGGCAGTGGAAAGGGCAGTGGCTGGCAGCAGTATGGGGGCAGTGGAAAGGCCAGTGGCTGGAAGCAGTATGGGGGCAGTGGAAAGGCCAGTGGCTGGAAGCAGTATGGGGCATTGGAAAGGCTAGTGGCTGGCAGCAGTATGGGGGCAGTGGAAAGGCCAGTGGCTGGCAGCAGTATGGGGGCAGTGGAAAGGGCAGTGGCTGGCAGCAGTATGGGGCAGTGGAAAGAGCAGTGGCTGGCAGCAGTATGGGGGCAGTGGAAAGGGCAGTGGCTGGCAGCAGTATGGGGCAGTGGAAAGAGCAGTGGCTGGCAGCAGTATGGGGGCAGTGGAAAGGGCAGTGGCTGGCAGCAGTATGGGGGCAGTGGAAAGGCCAGTGGCTGGAAGCAGTATGGGGCATTGGAAAGGCTAGTGGCTGGCAGCAGTATGGGGGCAGTGGAAAGGCCAGTGGCTGGCAGCAGTATGGGGCAGTGGAAAGAGCAGTGGCTGGCAGCAGTATGGGGGCAGTGGAAAGGGCAGTGGCTGGCAGCAGTATGGGGGCAGTGGAAAGGCCAGTGGCTGGAAGCAGTATGGGGGCAGTGGAAAGGCCAGTGGCTGGCAGCAGCATTGGGGCAGTGGAAAGGCCAGTGGCTGGCAGCAGTATGGGGCAGTGGAAAGAGCAGTGGCTGGCAGCAGTATGGGGGCAGTGGAAAGGGCAGGGGCTGGCAGCAGTATGGGGGCAGTGGAAAGGCCAGTGGCTGGAAGCAGTATGGGGGCATTGGGAAGGCTAGTGGCTGGCAGCAGTATGGGGGCAGTGGAAAGGCCAGTGGCTGGCAGCAGTATTGGGGCAGTGGAAAGGCCAGTGGCTGGCAGCAGTATTGGGGCAGTGGAAAGGCCAGTGGCTGGCAGCAGTATGGGGGCAGTGGAAAGGGCAGTGGCTGGCAGCAGTATGGGGCAGTGGAAAGAGCAGTGGCTGGCAGCAGTATGGGGGCAGTGGAAAGGGCAGTGGCTGGCAGCAGTATGGGGGCAGTGGAAAGGCCAGTGGCTGGAAGCAGTATGGGGGCAGTGGAAAGGCCAGTGGCTGGAAGCAGTATGGGGCATTGGAAAGGCTAGTGGCTGGCAGCAGTATGGGGGCAGTGGAAAGGCCAGTGGCTGGCAGCAGTATGGGGGCAGTGGAAAGGGCAGTGGCTGGCAGCAGTATGGGGCAGTGGAAAGAGCAGTGGCTGGCAGCAGTATGGGGGCAGTGGAAAGGGCAGTGGCTGGCAGCAGTATGGGGCAGTGGAAAGAGCAGTGGCTGGCAGCAGTATGGGGGCAGTGGAAAGGGCAGTGGCTGGCAGCAGTATGGGGGCAGTGGAAAGGCCAGTGGCTGGAAGCAGTATGGGGCATTGGAAAGGCTAGTGGCTGGCAGCAGTATGGGGGCAGTGGAAAGGCCAGTGGCTGGCAGCAGTATGGGGGCAGTGGAAAGGCCAGTGGCTGGCAGCAGTATGGGGGCAGTGGAAAGGGCAGTGGCTGACAGCAGTATGGGGGCAGTGTGTCTTACAGTCTTTTGGGGGCCAAATGTGTTACCAAAACCCCCCCCAAAAAAATACCGCAAGGTGATGAGCAGCCTTTCCGCAGCAGAGATGGCTCGTCGCATGACCGTGTCCTCATAATCTAAAGCCGGAGAAAGAAGGCCGAGTAGGCGATCAAATGCTTCATTTGGGATCCTGCAGAATTGTATGAATTTTTTCGGATGACTGTGAAAAAAAAAAAATTACGATTAACCACACAGATGAAAATGTGACATAACAACAAAAAATAAACTTAAGTATCCATTGGGTTCACACGGCTACCAATAGACCTATTTTCCATTATATATCTTACCTCCGTATATCCTGGTAAAGGAGATGGAAGTGGCCCTTTGCCACCTGCTCTTCAACTATCGGATGCACTCACATTCTTGTTCTCTTCCTCCTCTTCCTCCTAGAGCGCTCCTACGAGAGAATATCGACTTTAGTCAAAAATACATACGAGTATATGTAATAAAATATTAAACAGATCAAAAAATTGCATGACATTATGTTACCTGCTCGTCGTGGTGTAGGTGTAGCAGATTCAGTAACAAAGTCAGCAGCAAAATCTGCAAGTTTTCTTCGCTCAGACTCCACTGGTCCTGCACGTGAGGCATTTTGAAATCAGCCCGAAAACAAAATGGAGAAAAGGGGTTGGAAAAGGAAATGACCTCATATTGTTTTTTTTTGTTTTTTTTTTAACAACTTTATTTGGGGTCAAAAATCGCTTAAAAAAACGCATGAAAAAACGCATTGAAAAATGCATGAAAAACGTGTCAAAATCGCGTCAAAAACCGCATAAAAAACCGCATGCGTTTTTCCTGGCAAGGGTATGCGTTTCTGCTCAGGAAAAAAATCGCATGAAAAACGCTACGTGGGCACATAGCCTTACACATTATCATTTTTTAAAAAAATGTTATTACATTGTCCCAGGATGGGACATTATTGTATAAAGTCAGATTGCTGATCTGACACTTTGCACGGCACAGTGTCAGATCAGCAATCTGACAGGCAGTGTAGGGAGGCTTGCCGGCGTCTGCTCTCAGCAGGCGCCAACAAGCCACCTCACTGAAGGACCCGGAAGACCCCGCAGCCATCTTGGAGCAGGAAGAACGCGATCGCATTGCCTTGTTTCGGTGGGAGAGCGCAGGGAGCCCCTTCCCTGCGTGATTATTCTCTATGCTGCTGTCAGTACTGACTGGCATCAGAGGGGTTAAATGCCCACGACCGGTGCTAGTGTGGCGCCCCTGAGGGTTCAGTCGCCACAGAGGTACTGCACCTCCTCCTGAGGTGTGGTACCCCACCATTCAGGTAAGGTGGAGACCCCTGACCACGCTCCAACACCTGCATCCCACACAACACAGTAGTGTAGCAAAGCACCCTTTGGTGGCTCCCTGCTTGCAACATGAAGCATGCTGGGAGGCGGGTGGAGTTTAGTTTATGTGGCGCCCCTGAGGCTCAGTCGCCACAGAGGTACTGCACCTTCTCCTAAGGTGTAGTGCCCCACCATGCGGGTAAGTTGGGAACTCCTTTCCACACTCCAACACTCGCATCCCACACAATAGGGAAGTTCAGCACAACCACAGTGAGGCTCCTCTCTCCTCCAAGAAATTAGGAGTGCCCTGGTGGTTCCCTGCTGGAACACTGGATGTGCTGGGAGGTGGGTGGAGATCCATATAAAAGGATGGGAAGGTTTAGAATTACAGATCAGTCTGGAGGTCAGTCTGAGGGGAGTCTGGACAGTCAGTCAGGAGAGTCTGAGGACGGGTTCGAGAGGAAGGAGATCCCTAGAAGAGGGAGAGAAGAAGGAGTGCTGCAGCTGCCTCAGTGATCTGAGCCAGCTGGCACGGGAGAGGAACAGAAGGAGAAAGACGTAGAACTGCAACCTAAGCTTCCATAGGAAAGAGGAGTAGAGAGAACAGAGAGGAGTTGTGGGTCAGAAAAGGAACCCTACCTATAGGTTCTCAGCGCAAGGCCGGGGCCCGGTCCCCGAGGTTGTATGGACACTTATGGTTCTGCAGCAGACACTGGTGGAGTAGTTGGCTGTAAATGCACTACTCCCATCTAAGACTTGGGGCACAACAGCAACTGAATAGAGAGCCAGGACTCCGGAGAAGGGAGTCCCCGAGAGAGGCTACAGCTGTCTGCCATACGAGTAGAGTTGTTAGGAACATCTGACAGGAGGAACCCCAGAGTACCATGGTAATGGAGCTCTTCACACCTTAAGGCACAATAGAGGAGTCGTTCAGGAGAGGTACATGTTGGCGGAGTGTTGGAGAGGAGAATCCTGACTTGCACGGGAGGTTGATTGAGTCTCTGCCCCGGAGGACACGGCACGGAGGCAGGCACCAGTGTGTACCACGGACTGTGAGTAAAGCTTTGGAACTGCAAGCCCTGGTGTCTTCCATTCATTTGTGCGCTAACACCGTCAGCACCACTACATCTGGGTACCGGCATTCCTCACACCGCCTGTGCCTATTGTCATCTATTGCCATTATACTGCCCTGGGGTTACAGCTTCACCTGTGGGGAGCTACACCATCTATGCTGCAACACACCATCAGCCCCAGAGGATCTGCACGCAGCGTTGGCATAACATCTTGCTTGCCAAACACCACAGGTGGCGTTACGAACTATTCCATTCCATTAACTACATTCCCCCATTACTTGGGCGCCCAGGGCCACGGACAGGGTCACCGCTGCTGTGACACAGTCCCCTGACACCGGCCCGGTACCGAGTACCCCACAGCCCTGGGAGGGAGACCCATTTGCACTAAAGAGCGGGAAGAGGATAGGATAAGGGAGTTAGTCACAGGAGTCTGACGAGGTCGGACCTGTGTAAGGAGATCCCCTGAGAGGGATGAAGGAGAGAAAGTGCTGCAGCCGACCTCAGTGATCTGGGTCCGTTGGCACAGGAAAGGAACACTGAAAGAAAGCCTGACTCTCCATAAGAAGGAAAGGATTAGTACGGAACGTGAGGAGAGGAAGAGAACAGAGGATTGAGGGTTAGAAGAGAACCCCTCTCAAGTTCTAGGCGCAAGGCCGGGGTCCGGTCCCCGAGGTTGTTTGGATACTTATGGTCCCGCAACAGACACCGGAGGAATAGAAGTTTGTCATCACTTTATTCCCACACAAGACTTGGGGGCACAACAGCAACAAGATAGAGAGCCGGGACCTTAGAAGCAGAGAGTCCCCAAAGCAGGCTACAGCTGTCTGCCGTACAAGTAGAGTTCATAGGAACATCGGACAGGAGGAACTCCAGTGTAACTCAGCAGTAGGAGTACTTCACTTAAAGGCGCTAAGAGGGAGACGTTCAGAAAAGGCACATAAGTTGGCGGAGTGTTGGAAAGGTGTGCTTCATCTTGCCTGGAGGTTGGCTGAGCTCCTGACCCGGAGGACACGGCACGGATGCGGGCCCTGGAGCCACCACAGACTGTGAGTAAAGTTTTGGAACTACATGCCCTGGTGTCCTCCACTTATTCCTGCGTCAACCTGCCCAGCACTGCTACATCCCTTGCGCCCGACACTACACCATCTAAGTGTCGCTACATTCACTCTGCCCTGGGACTACAGCCCTGCCTGTGGAGTGCTATACCATCACTGCTGCACCACACCATCGGTCCCAGAGGATCTGTCTGCAGCGTCGACTTGACATCTACATTGCCGAACACCACAGGTGGCGTCACGACGTACACATTCACACCGAACATTTACAATGGGCGCCCAGGGCCACGGACCGGGTCACCTCTGCTGTGACACTTTCCTGTGAGATATCGGCCCGGTACCGAGTACCCCACAGCCCTGGGTATGAGGGCGACCCACTAACACCGATTGTGGGCGTTTCTGCGGGGTGTCAGCTGTCATATACAGCTGACACCCGCACCCGATCACCGCGACGCTCACAGCAGCAGACGATAGCAGCTACTGTGCAAGCGTGGCAGGCGCCATTTTCAAATTGATTTTTTTTTCCTCTAGCTGAATAATGTGAACAAAAAATGTGTTATTGGCACACAAAACATGCGATTTTGCTGCAGTGCAGGTGCCAAGGCCAGCAACTGCCTGCAGAAGGGTTTTTTTTCTAATACAGATATTCATTATGCAAATTAGGGTCAGGTCAGTGAGGGATCACTGACCTGTTAGAAGCCCATACTCATGAATACCTAATCAGAGCACCACATGAAGACCCCCCGCAGGCTGCCCTGGAGCACGAGCATATCATTAAAACTGAAAATAAAGATTACACAACAACCACAAGACAGATTTCATCACACAGGTATCATTGTAATCAGTATAACAGCTCCAACCTGACAGAGTGTGTAGGTTACTGTGCACAATCCTGCTAACAGGTTCCTTTTAAATGCATGTATTTAGGGATAAGCATCATTTTTGCAATTGGGTTAATTTAAAAATTTCGCAGTTTGGATTTTACAGGCTCTTTGTTTCCTTCCAAAGTCAACTTTGATGAGGTTAGTGGTCATATATCAGCTGATAAGAGCAAAAAAATGATGCATAAAGGAGTTGGAAACTCTACTACTGGACGATCAGGAGGAGCTCACTTACAGATTCTCAGTTACCTCATTCTCCACTCAGCAATAGGCAGTGCAACACAGAGGCTATAGAAAGCAAACAGGGAAAACTTTTTAGTAATCATCAATCACAAATTCAGCTTTAGCCCCCAAAAATACATGCATTTAATAAATCAATCAGCTCTTGCATATTTTTTATGGTCACTGCGTTATTTTACTACGGTGTCCAGATATGTATTAAACAGTCACTACATTATCTTACTACTGCGTCCAGGTATATATTACACGGTCATTACGTTATCTTACTACAGCGTCCAGGCATATATTATACGGTCACTACATTATCTTACTACGGCGTCCAGGTATATATTATACCGTCATTACATTATCTTACTACGGCGTCCAGGTATATATTATACGGTCACTACATTATCTTACTACGGCGTCCAGGTATATATTATACGGTCACTACATTATCTTACTACAGCGTCCAGGCATATATTATACGGCCACTACATTATCTTACTACGGCGTCCAGGTATATATTATACGGTCACTACATTATCTTACTACTGCGTCCAGGTATATATTATACGGTCACTACATTATCTTACTACGGCGTCCAGGTATATATTATACAGTCACTACATTATCTTACTACGGCGTCCAGGTATATATTATACGGTCACTACATTATCTTACTACGGCGTCCAGGTATATATTATACGGTCACTACATTATCTTACTACTGCGTCCAGGTATATATTATACAGTCACTACATTATCTTACTACGGCGTCCAGGTATATATTATACAGTTACTACATTATCTTACTACGGCGTCCAGGTATATATTATACGGTCACTACATTATCTTACTACAGCGTCCAGGTATATATTATACAGTCACTACATTATCTTACTACGGCGTCCAGGTATATATTATACGGTCACTACATTATCTTACTACGGCGTCCAGGTATATATTATACGGTCACTACATTATCTTACTACTGCGTCCAGGTATATATTATACAGTCACTACATTATCTTACTACGGCGTCCAGGTATATATTACACGGTCATTACATTATCTTACTACAACGTCCAGGTATATATTATACAGTCACTACATTATCTTACTACAGCATCCAGGCATATATTATACGGCCACTACATTATCTTACTACGGCGTCCAGGTATATATTATACGGTCACTACATTATCTTACTACGGCGTCCAGGTATATATTACACGGTCATTACATTATCTTACTACAGCGTCCAGGCATATATTATACAGTCACTACATTATCTTACTACGGCGTCCAGGTATATATTATACGGCCACTACATTATCTTACTACAGCGTCCAGGTATATATTATACGGCCACTACATTATCTTACTACAGCGTCCAGGCATATATTATACGGTCACTACATTATCTTACTACAGCGTCCAGGTATATATTATACGGTCACTACATTATATTACTACTGCGTCCAGATATATATATTATACGGTCACTACATTATCTTACTACAGCGTCCAGGTATATATTATACGGTCATTACATTATCTTACTACAACGTCCAGGTATATATTATACGGTCACTACATTATCTTACTACTGCGTCCAGGCATATATTATACGGTCACTACATTATCTCACTACATCGTCCAGGTATATATTATACAGTCACTACATTATCTTACTACAGCGTCCAGGCATATATTATACAGTCACTACATTATCTTACTACTGCGTCCAGGTATATATTATACAGTCACTACATTATCTTACTACGGCGTCCAGGTATATATTATACGGTCACTACATTATCTTACTACAGCGTCCAGGTATATATTATACAGTCACTACATTATCTTACTACGGCGTCCAGGTATATATTATACGGTCACTACATTATCTTACTACGGCGTCCAGGTATATATTATATGGTCACTACATTATCTTACTACTGCGTCCAGGTATATATTATACAGTCACTACATTATCTTACTACGGCGTCCAGGTATATATTACACGGTCATTACATTATCTTACTACAACGTCCAGGTATATATTATACAGTCACTACATTATCTTACTACAGCATCCAGGCATATATTATACGGCCACTACATTATCTTACTACGGCGTCCAGGTATATATTATACGGTCACTACATTATCTTACTACGGCGTCCAGGTATATATTACACGGTCATTACATTATCTTACTACAGCGTCCAGGCATATATTATACAGTCACTACATTATCTTACTACGGCGTCCAGGTATATATTATACGGCCACTACATTATCTTACTACAGCGTCCAGGTATATATTATACGGCCACTACATTATCTTACTACAGCGTCCAGGCATATATTATACGGTCACTACATTATCTTACTACAGCGTCCAGGTATATATTATACGGTCACTACATTATCTCACTACTGCGTCCAGGTATATATTATACGGTCACTGCATTATCTTACTACTGCGTCCAGGTATATATTATACGGTCACTGCATTATCTTACTACTGCGTCCAGGTATGTATTATACGGTCACTGCATTATCTTACTACTGCGTCCAGGCATATATTATACGGTCACTGCATTATCTTACTACTGCGTCCAGGTATATATTATACGGTCACTACATTATCTTACTACTGCGTCCAGGTATATATTATACGGTCATTACATTATCTTACTACTGCGTCCAGGTATATATTATATGGTCACTACTGCGTCCAGGTATTTTATCTAAGTGTTGGTCATACTACTGGACCTAATGCAACTTACTTTAATATACAGCATTCTCTACCTCTTTCTAGGGGAAGGCCATAGGCAGAGGCGTATATAGGCTTCCTGGCACCCGGGGCAAGAATTTGGTTCGGCGTCCCCCCCACTCCAAATCCCCCACACATTAACCCCATCCCCACTCATTAACCCCCCTCCCCACTCCAAATCCCCCACACATTAAATAACCCCCATCCCCACTCCCAAATCCCCCCCACACATTATGTACCCCCCACTCCAAATCCCCCACATATTAACCCCATCCCTACTCATTAACCCCCCCAAACAATAACCCCATCCCCACTCATTTATCCCGCCGTCCATACTCCCAAATCCCCCAACACATTATGTACCCCCCTCCAAATCCCCCACTCATTAACCCCCCAGACATTAATTCCATCCCCACTCATTAACCCTCCACAAATTAATTCCATCCCCACTCAATAACCCCCATCCCCACTCATTAACCCCCCACACATTAACCCCATCCCCACTCTTTACCCCCACACAGTAACCACCATCTCCAGTCATTAACCCCCCACACATTAATTCCCATCCATTAACCTCATCTCCACTCATTAACCCCCCCACACATTAACCCCCACACATTAACCCCATCCCCACATTAACCCCCATCCCCACTCATTAACCCCCCACACATTAACCCCATGCCCTCTTTACCCCCCACACAGTAACCCCCATCTCCACTCATTAACCCCATCGCCACACATTAACACCCTCCATCTTCGGTGGTTTCTTCAGATCCACATTGGAGCACACTTACCACCAGTGCTGAGCGTTCACTCTGGGCGCCGGGGAGTGACGTCAGCAGCGTGATCACATGACATGTCACGCTGCTGACGTCGCTCTGGCCCGGCGGTCAGAGCTGCAATTGTACTGGCGTCTATACAGACGCCAGTACAATTGTTCCCTGGGAGCCGGCACGCGCACCTTCTCTGCGCCGGCTGTCAGCTTGACAGCTGACACAGAGAACCGCCGACTCTCAGGCCGGGGGGGCGGCAGAAAGCAGCCAAAAGGGAGGACACTGCGGACCGCTGCATTAGGCGGCCCGAGTGCGCCCCCTGCCGGCTGCGCCCGGGGCAAGTGCCCCGGTTGCCCCCCCCTAGATACGCCCCTGGCCATAGGCCAGGGTCACACTTGCGAGTATGATGTGAGAAACTCATGCATAAATACCCGGCAAGTATTTCTTTGCAGCCGCACACCCAAGTCCCGAGTGCCGGCGGCAGTGCCGGGTATTCATGAGAGAGACTTGCGCAAGTTTCTCGCATCACACTCGCAAGTGTGACCCCGGCCTTACTATCAAGAACTCAATGGATTTTCCCACTAGAAACAATTATATGAAATCTGTCACCAAGTTTTTTTTTCTACCTCATTGAAGGGCAACATTATGTAGGGGCAGAGGCGAGGCCCTGACTCCAGTGATTTTATCACTTATTTTACTGATTGCTGCATTTTTTTTATTAAGAACTGTTTTAATGACGGCGGATCTACCAGTTCTCTGAATTATGAGCTCTGTATAACGCCACTCACACCACTGATTAGCAGCTTTCTGTTTACACTGTGCATAGGCAGAAAGCTGCCAATCACTGGTGGGGGTGGGGATATACAGAACTCATGAATATGGAGGCTTACATGGCAGCAGGTTTAGTAGTCTTCTAGTAATAATCTGATTATTTTATTAAAATTACAGCAAGCAGCCCAGTAAGTGACACATCGCTGGAATCAGGGTCTCTTTCTCTACATTATGCTGCTCTCAGATTAGATACAAACACCTGGTGACAGATTCCCTTTAACCCCTTCACATCCTTAGATGTATGGATACATTCTGTTAATTTTGCGAGCACAGAAGCTGTGGGTGTGCGATCGCTGCCGTTTGTTCAGCTAACATCATAGCTGCCATGAGTAGTGCCTCAATATCGATATCAAGCGCAGCATTTAGAAGAGAGGCAGGGGGGCTCCTTCTCCCCTCCAATCGGTACCCCCGCAACGTCATCTCGAGGGCACTATCTTTGCCATCATGACCCGACGTCGTCATTACATCTTGGTCACCAGGGCTTGCAAGCTTGCTAGATCATGTACAATGCATGGTCTAACAAGCTTGTGTCAGTGCAATAGTTTAGAACAGTGATCAGACTGCTGAAAGTGAAAGTCCCATAAAGGGACTTAGTAAAAAAAAAATTAGTCATAGTTTTAAAAAAAAAAAAAAAATCACGAAGCAATAATATATATTTATTGTACCCATAAATAAATATTTTCATGAAAAAAACAAAAAAGTACACATATTTGGTATCGCCGCATCCGGAAAGATCCGACCTTTAAAACCGTCACAGTAATTAAGCCTTCAGTGAACAACGTAAAAAAAGAGGCAAAAAACTATGCATTTTCATCATACCGCCGAACAAAAAGTGGAATAAAATGCAATAAAAAATGCTAATGTAAATAAAAATGGTATTGTCGAAAACGTGATAATCTGCAGAAAACAAGCCGCCATACAGTTCATCAGTGGAAAAATAAAAGCTATAGCTCTCAGATTAAAGCAAATCAAAAATAATTATTTTTTCTATAAAATAGTTTTTATTGCGTAAAAGCGCCAAAACATAAAACAATTATAGAAATTTGGTATTGCTGTAATTGCACTGAACCGAAAAATAAAGCTGTCTTATAAATTTTACCACACATGGTACGGCATAAAAAAAATTCCTGAATTGCTGTTTTTTGTTCATTCTGCCTTCCAAAAATCATAATAGAAAGCTGTCACAAAATGTCATGTACCCGAAAATGGTCCCAATAAAAACGTCACATGACTCTGTTGGCCGAAATATGAAAAAAATTATAGCTCTCAAAATATGGGGATGCAAAAACAAAAGTGTCTTGTCATGCATTCAGGTACTGATTGCTGCCCTTGTGATACAGTATATTCATGTACTGATGGTGGTTTTGGTGATGTATTACTGTACTGATGGTGGTCGAGGTGATTTATTCCTGGACTCATGGTGGATATTGTAATGTATTCCTGTACTGATGAGGCTTTTGATGCAGTGTTTCTGTACTGATGGGGGTCATTCTGCTGTATTTTTCTACTGCTGGTAGTTCTGACCATTAATTTTTGTGCTGCTGGTGGTTCTGGTGTTGAATTTCTGTACTGATTAGGACTGTAATGCTGTGTTTCTGTACTGATGGGGGATTCTAGTAATGTATTTCCATACTGCTGGTGTTTCTGGTGGTGTATTCTCGTCGACCACCAAACACGCACCGCAGCTTCTTTACACCACTCTGTCTCCAGGCCCGGGTACCTGCTCCCTAGCTCCATCCGCAGTAACGTCCCTCGCGGATCTTTCGCTGGGGCTGTCCTAGACCAATCTACCGCCAGCACTTCACCTGCCCGAGGTCGTCGTCCAATCGGTACCCCCGGGGCCTCGTCTGTCCTGCAGTCCATCGGGTCAGGGGCCACCCCTCTGACTGTCTCTTCTCTGTCAGTCCCCTGGCCGAGCTCCTCAGCAGTCTCCGTCTTCTGTCCTGCGTCTTCCTCTGCTGAGCTCCTCCCGGGACTAGTCTGCCTGGAACCCCTCTCAGTCCTATTTATCCCCTCTCTCACTGGGGAATTTCCCTCCTGGGTTCCTGTCTCCCCGCCCCCCATGACTAAGCGTTTTCTTGAGCCATAAGCTGATGTTCAGTCCTCAACTACTCTCCCCTGCCATCTTGTGGTCATTTCTCGGTACTACACCCTTCTATCTACCTTTCCCAGCTGTCACCCTTCTATCCTGACCATCTCCGTCTCTGGTACACAAACCGTCCCCTCCTACTATCAGTCACGTCTGTCCGTCAAGTCACCTTCCCCACACATGGGGCAGTGGAAAGGCCAGTGGCTGGCAGCAGTATTGGGGCAGTGGAAAGGCCAGTGGCTGGCAGCAGTATGGGGGCAGTGGAAAGGGCAGTGGCTGGCAGCAGCATGGGGCAGTGGAAAGAGCAGTGGCTGGCAGCAGTATGGGGGCAGTGGAAAGGGCAGTGGCTGGCAGCAGTATGGGGGCAGTGGAAAGGCCAGTGGCTGGAAGCAGTATGGGGCATTGGAAAGGCTAGTGGCTGGCAGCAGTATGGGGGCAGTGGAAAGGCCAGTGGCTGGCAGCAGTATGGGGGCAGTGGAAAGGCCAGTGGCTGGCAGCAGTATGGGGGCAGTGGAAAGGGCAGTGGCTGACAGCAGTATGGGGGCAGTGTGTCTTACAGTCTTTTGGGGGCCAAATGTGTTACCAAAACCCCCCCAAAAAAATACCGCAAGGTGATGAGCAGCCTTTCCGCAGCAGAGATGGCTCGTCGCATGACCGTATCCTCATAATCTAAAGCCGGAGAAAGAAGGCCGAGTAGGCGATCGAATGCTTCATTTGGGATCCTGCAGAATTGTATGAATTTTTCCGGATGACTGTGAAAAAAAAAAAAAATTACGATTAACCACACAGATGAAAATGTGACATAACAACAAAAAATAAACTTAAGTATCCATTGGGTTCACACGGCTACCAATAGACCTATTTTCCATTATATATCTTACCTCCGTATATCCTGGTAAAGGAGATGGAAGTGGCCCTTTGCCACCCGCTCTTCAACTATCGGATGCACTCACATTCTTGTTCTCTTCCTCCTCTTCCTCCTAGAGCGCTCCTACGAGAGAATATCGACTTTAGTCAAAAATACATACGAGTATATGTAATAAAATATTAAACAGATCAAAAAATTGCATGACATTATGTTACCTGCTCGTCGTGGTGTAGGTGTAGCAGATTCAGTAACAAAGTCAGCAGCAAAATCTGCAAGTTTTCTTCGCTCAGACTCCACTAGTCCTGCACGTGAGGCATTTTGAAATCAGCCCGAAAACAAAATGGAGAAAAGGGGTTGGAAAAGGAAATGACCTCATATTGTTTTTTTTTGTTTTTTTTTAAACAACTTTATTTGGGGTCAAAAATCGCTTAAAAAAACGCATGAAAAAACGCATTGAAAAATGCATGAAAAACGTGTCAAAATCGCGTCAAAAACCGCATAAAAAACCGCATGCGTTTTTCCTGGCAAGGGTATGCGTTTCTGCTCAGGAAAAAATCGCATGAAAAACGCTACGTGGGCACATAGCCTTACACATTATCATTTTTTAAAAAAATGTTATTACATTGTCCCAGGATGGGACATTATTGTATAAAGTCAGATTGCTGATCTGACACTTTGCACAGCACAGTGTCAGATCAGCAATCTGACAGGCAGTGTAGGGAGGCTTGCCGGCGTCTGCTCTCAGCAGGCGCCAACAAGCCACCTCACTGAAGGACCCGGAAGACCCCGCAGCCATCTTGGAGCAGGAAGAACGCGATCGCATTGCCTTGTTTCGGTGGGAGAGCGCAGGGAGCCCCCTCCCTGCGTGATTATTCTCTATGCTGCTGTCAGTACTGACTGGCATCAGAGGGGTTAAATGCCCACGACCGGTGCTAGTGTGGCGCCCCTGAGGGTTCAGTCGCCACAGAGGTACTGCACCTCCTCCTGAGGTGTGGTACCCCCCCATTCAGGTAAGGTGGAGACCCCTGACTACGCTCCAACACCTGCATCCCACACAACACAGTAGTGTAGCAAAGCACCCTTTGGTGGCTCCCTGCTTGCAACATGAAGCATGCTGGGAGGCGGGTGGAGTTTAGTTTATGTGGCGCCCCTGAGGCTCAGTCGCCACAGAGGTACTGCACCTTCTCCTAAGGTGTAGTGCCCCACCATGCGGGTAAGTTGGGAACTCCTTTCCACACTCCAACACTCGCATCCCACACAACAGGGAAGTTCAGCACAACCACAGTGAGGCTTCTCTCTCCTCCAAGAAATTAGGAGTGCCCTGGTGGTTCCCTGCTGGAACACTGGATGTGCTGGGAGGTGGGTGGAGATCCATATAAAAGGATGGGAAGGTTTAGAATTACAGATCAGTCTGGAGGTCAGTCTGAGGGGAGTCTGGACAGTCAGTCAGGAGAGTCTGAGGACGGGTTCGAGAGGAAGGAGATCCCTAGAAGAGGGAGAGAAGAAGGAGTGCTGCAGCTGCCTCAGTGATCTGAGCCAGCTGGCACGGGAGAGGAACAGAAGGAGAAAGACGTAGAACTGCAACCTAAGCTTCCATAGGAAAGAGGAGTAGAGAGAACAGAGAGGAGTTGTGGGTCAGAAAAGGAACCCTACCTATAGGTTCTCAGCGCAAGGCCGGGGCCCGGTCCCCGAGGTTGTATGGACACTTATGGTTCTGCAGCAGACACTGGTGGAGTAGTTGGCTGTAAATGCACTACTCCCATCTAAGACTTGGGGCACAACAGCAACTGAATAGAGAGCCAGGACTCCGGAGAAGGGAGTCCCCGAGAGAGGCTACAGCTGTCTGCCATACGAGTAGAGATGTTAGGAACATCTGACAGGAGGAACCCCAGAGTACCATGGTAATGGAGCTCTTCACACCTTAAGGCGCAATAGAGGAGTCGTTCAGGAGAGGTACATGTTGGCGGAGTGTTGGAGAGGAGAATCCTGACTTGCACGGGAGGTTGATTGAGTCTCTGCCCCGGAGGACACGGCACGGAGGCAGGCACCAGTGTGTACCACGGACTGTGAGTAAAGCTTTGGAACTGCAAGCCCTGGTGTCTTCCATTCATTTGTGCGCTAACACCGTCAGCACCACTACATCTGGGTACCGGCATTCCTCACACCGCCTGTGCCTATTGTCATCTATTGCCATTACACTGCCCTGGGGTTACAGCTTCACCTGTGGGGAGCTACACCATCTATGCTGCAACACACCATCAGCCCCAGAGGATCTGCACGCAGCGTTGGCATAACATCATGCTTGCCAAACACCACAGGTGGCGTTACGAACTATTCCATTCCATTAACTACATTCCCCCATTACTTGGGCGCCCAGGGCCACGGACAGGGTCACCGCTGCTGTGACACAGTCCCCTGACACCGGCCCGGTACCGAGTACCCCACAGCCCTGGGAGGGCGACCCATTTGCACTAAAGAGCGGGAAGAGGATAGGATAAGGGAGTTAGTCACAGGAGTCTGACGAGGTCGGACCTGTGTAAGGAGATCCCCTGAGAGGGATGAAGGAGGGAAAGTGCTGCAGCCGACCTCAGTGATCTGGGTCCGTTGGCACAGGAAAGGAACACTGAAAGAAAGCCTGACTCTCCATAAGAAGGAAAGGATTAGTACGGAACGTGAGGAGAGGAAGAGAACAGAGGATTGAGGGTTAGAAGAGAACCCCTCTCAAGTTCTAGGCGCAAGGCCGGGGTCCGGTCCCCGAGGTTGTTTGGATACTTATGGTCCCGCAACAGACACCGGAGGAATAGAAGTTTGTCATCACTTTATTCCCACACAAGACTTGGGGGCACAACAGCAACAAGATAGAGAGCCGGGACCTTAGAAGCAGAGAGTCCCCAAAGCAGGCTACAGCTGTCTGCCGTACAAGTAGAGTTCATAGGAACATCGGACAGGAGGAACTCCAGTGTAACTCAGTAGTAGGAGTACTTCACTTAAAGGCGCTAAGAGGGAGACGTTCAGAAAAGGCACATAAGTTGGCGGAGTGTTGGAAAGGTGTGCTTCATCTTGCCTGGAGGTTGGCTGAGCTCCTGACCCGGAGGACACGGCATGGATGCGGGCCCTGGAGCCACCACAGACTGTGAGTAAAGTTTTGGAACTACATGCCCTGGTGTCCTCCACTTATTCCTGCGTCAACCTGCCCAGCACTGCTACATCCCTTGCGTCCGACACTACACCATCTAAGTGTCGCTACATTCACTCTGCCCTGGGACTACAGCCCTGCCTGTGGAGGGCTATACCATCACTGCTGCACCACACCATCGGTCCCAGAGGATCTGTCTGCAGCGTCGACTTGACATCTACATTGCCGAACACCACAGGTGGCGTCACGACGTACACATTCACACCAAACATTTACAATGGGCGCCCAGGGCCACGGACCGGGTCACCTCTGCTGTGACACTTTCCTGTGAGATATCGGCCCGGTACCGAGTACCCCACAGCCCTGGGTATGAGGGCGACCCACTAACACCGATTGTGGGCGTTTCTGCGGGGTGTCAGCTGTCATATACAGCTGACACCCGCACCCGATCACCGCGACGCTCACAGCAGCAGACAACGATAGCAGCTACTGCGCAAGCGTGGCAGGCGCCATTTTCAAATTGATTTTTTTTTCCTCTAGCTGAATAATGTGAACAAAAAATGTGTTATTGGCACACAAAACATGCGATTTTGCTGCAGTGCAGGTGCCAAGGCCAGCAACTGCCTGCAGAAGGGTTTTTTTTCTAATACAGATATTCATTATGCAAATTAGGGTCAGGTCAGTGAGGGATCACTGACCTGTTAGAAGCCCATACTCATGAATACCTAATCAGAGCACCACATGAAGACCCCCCGCAGGCTGCCCTGGAGCACGAGCATATCATTAACTCAAAACTGAAAATAAAGATTACACAACAACCACAAGACAGATTTCATCACACAGGTATCATTTTAATCAGTATAACAGCTCCAACCTGACAGAGTGTGTAGGTTACTGTGCACAATCCTGCTAACAGGTTCCTTTTAAATGCATGTATTTAGGGATAAGCATCATTTTTGCAATTGGGTTAATTTAAAAATTTCGCAGTTTGGATTTTACAGGCTCTTTGTTTCCTTCCAAAGTCAACTTTTATGGTTTAGTGGTCATATATCAGCTGATAAGAGCAAAAAAATGATGCATAAAGGAGTTGGAAACTCTACTACTGGACGATCAGGAGGAGCTCACTTACAGATTCTCAGTTACCTCATTCTCCACTCAGCAATAGGCAGTGCAACACAGAGGCTATAGAAAGCAAACCGGGAAAACTTTTTAGTAATCATCAATCACAAATTCAGCTTTAGCCCCCAAAAATACATGCATTTAATAAATCAATCAGCTCTTGCATATTTTTTATGGTCACTGCGTTATTTTACTACGGTGTCCAGATATATATTAAACAGTCACTACATTATCTTACTACTGCGTCCAGGTATATATTACACGGTCATTACGTTATCTTACTATAGCGTCCAGGCATATATTATACGGTCACTACATTATCTTACTACGGCGTCCAGGTATATATTATACGGCCACTACATTATCTTACTACAGCGTCCAGGTATATATTATACGGTCACTACATTATCTTACTACAGCGTCCAGGTATATATTATACGGTCACTACATTATCTTACTACAGCGTCCAGGCATATATTATACAGTCACTACATTATCTTACTACAGCGTCCAGGTATATATTATACGGTCACTACATTATCTTACTACAGCATCCAGGTATATATTATACAGTCACTACATTATCTTACTACGGCGTCCAGGTATATATTATACGGTCACTACATTATCTTATTACGGCGTCCAGGTATATATTACACGGTCATTACATTATCTTACTACAGCGTCCAGTTATATATTATACAGTCACTACATTATCTTACTACAGCATCCAGGCATATATTATACGGCCACTACATTATCTTACTACGGCGTCCAGGTATATATTATACGGTCACTACATTATCTTACTATGGCGTCCAGGTATATATTACACGGTCATTACATTATCTTACTACAGCGTCCAGGCATATATTATACAGTCACTACATTATCTTACTACGGCGTCCAGGTATATATTACACGGTCATTACATTATCTTACTACAGCGTCCAGGCATATATTATACGGTCACTACATTATCTTACTACGGCGTCCAGGTATATATTATACGGCCACTACATTATCTTACTACAGCATCCAGGTATATATTATACGGTCACTACATTATCTTACTACAGCGTCCAGGTATATATTATACGGTCACTACATTATCTTACTACGGCGTCCAGGTATATATTATACGGTCACTACATTATCTTACTACAGCGTCCAGGTATATATTATACAGTCACTACATTATCTTACTACGGCGTCCAGGTATATATTATACGGTCACTACATTATCTTATTACGGCGTCCAGGTATATATTACACGGTCATTACATTATCTTACTACAGCGTCCAGGTATATATTATACAGTCACTACATTATCTTACTACAGCATCCAGGCATATATTATACTGCCACTACATTATCTTACTACGGCGTCCAGGTATATATTATACGGTCACTACATTATCTTACTACGGCGTCCAGGTATATATTACACGGTCATTACATTATCTTACTACAGCGTCCAGGCATATATTATACAGTCACTACATTATCTTACTACGGCGTCCAGGTATATATTACACGGTCATTACATTATCTTACTACAGCGTCCAGGCATATATTATACGGTCACTACATTATCTTACTACGGCGTCCAGGTATATATTACACGGTCATTACATTATCTTACTACAGCGTCCAGGCATATATTATACAGTCACTACATTATCTTACTACGGCGTCCAGGTATATATTATACGGCCATTACATTATCTTACTACAGCGTCCAGGCATATATTATACGGTCACTACATTATCTTACTACTGCATCCAGGTATATATTATACGGTCACTACATTATCTTACTACAGCGTCCAGGTATATATTATACGGTCATTACATTATCTTACTACTGCATCCAGGTATATATTATACGGTCACTACATTATCTTACTACGGCGTCCAGGTATATATTATACAGTCACTACATTATCTTACTACAGCGTCCAGGTATATATTATACGGTCACTACATTATCTTACTACTGCGTCCAGATATATATTATACGGTCACTACATTATCTTACTACTGCGTCCAGGTATATATTATACGGTCACTACATTATCTTACTACAGCGTCCAGGTATATATTATCCGGTCATTACATTATCTCACTACTGCGTCCAGGTATATATTATACGGTCACTACATTATCTCACTACTGCGTCCAGGTATATATTATACGGTCACTACATTATCTTACTACAGCGTCCAGGTATATATTATACGGTCATTACATTATCTTACTACTGCATCCAGGTATATATTATACGGTCACTACATTATCTTACTACAGCGTCCAGGTATATATTATACGGTCACTACATTATCTTACTACTGCATCCAGGTATATATTATACGGTCACTACATTATCTTACTACAGCGTCCAGGTATATATTATACGGTCATTACATTATCTTACTACAGCGTCCAGGCATATATTATACAGTCACTACATTATCTTACTACGGCGTCCAGGTATATATTATACAGTCACTACATTATCTTACTACAGCGTCCAGGTATATATTATACGGTCACTACATTATCTTACTACTGCGTCCAGATATATATTATACGGTCACTACATTATCTTACTACTGCGTCCAGGTATATATTATACGGTCACTACATTATCTTACTACAGCGTCCAGGTATATATTATCCGGTCATTACATTATCTCACTACTGCGTCCAGGTATATATTATACGGTCACTACATTATCTCACTACTGCGTCCAGGTATATATTATACGGTCACTACATTATCTCACTACAGCGTCCAGGTATATATTATACGGTCACTACATTATCTTACTACTGCGTCCAGGCATATATTATCCGGTCATTACATTATCTTACTACTGCGTCCAGGTATATATTATAAGGTCACTACATTATCTTACTACTGCGTCCAGGCATATATTATCCGGTCATTACATTATCTTACTACTGCGTCCAGGCATATATTATACGGTCACTACATTATCTTACTACTGCGTCCAGGTATGTATTATACGGTCACTGCATTATCTTACTACTGCGTCCAGGTATATATTATACGGTCACTACATTATCTTACTACTGCGTCCAGGCATATATTATACGGTCACTACATTATCTTACTACAGCGTCCAGGTATATATTATACGGTCACTACATGACCTTACTACTGCGTCCAGGCATATATTATACGGTCACTACATTATCTTACTACAGCGTCCATGTATATATTATACGGTCATTACATTATCTTACTACAGCGTCCAGGTATATATTATACGGTCACTACATTATCTTACTACGGCGTCCAGGTATATATTATACGGTCACTACATTATCTTACTACAGCGTCCAGGTATATATTATACAGTCACTACATTATCTTACTACGGCGTCCAGGTATATATTATACGGTCACTACATTATCTTATTACGGCGTCCAGGTATATATTACACGGTCATTACATTATCTTACTACAGCGTCCAGGTATATATTATACAGTCACTACATTATCTTACTACAGCATCCAGGCATATATTATACGGCCACTACATTATCTTACTACGGCGTCCAGGTATATATTATACGGTCACTACATTATCTTACTACGGCGTCCAGGTATATATTACACGGTCATTACATTATCTTACTACAGTGTCCAGGCATATATTATACAGTCACTACATTATCTTACTACGGCGTCCAGGTATATATTACACGGTCATTACATTATCTTACTACAGCGTCCAGGCATATATTATACGGTCACTACATTATCTTACTACGGCGTCCAGGTATATATTATACGGCCACTACATTATCTTACTACAGCGTCCAGGTATATATTATACGGTCACTACATTATCTTACTACAGCGTCCAGGTATATATTATACGGTCACTACATTATCTTACTACAGCGTCCAGGTATATATTATACGGTCACTACATTATCTTACTACAGCGTCCAGGTATATATTATACAGTCACTACATTATCTTACTACGGCGTCCAGGTATATATTATACGGTCACTACATTATCTTATTACGGCGTCCAGGTATATATTACACGGTCATTACATTATCTTACTACAGCGTCCAGGTATATATTATACAGTCACTACATTATCTTACTACAGCATCCAGGCATATATTATACGGCCACTACATTATCTTACTACGGCGTCCAGGTATATATTATACGGTCACTACATTATCTTACTACGGCGTCCAGGTATATATTACACGGTCATTACATTATCTTACTACAGCGTCCAGGCATATATTATACAGTCACTACATTATCTTACTACGGCGTCCAGGTATATATTACACTGTCATTACATTATCTTACTACAGCGTCCAGGCATATATTATACGGTCACTACATTATCTTACTACGGCGTCCAGGTATATATTACACGGTCATTACATTATCTTACTACAGCGTCCAGGCATATATTATACAGTCACTACATTATCTTACTACGGCGTCCAGGTATATATTATACGGCCACTACATTATCTTACTACAGCGTCCAGGTATATATTATACGGCCATTACATTATCTTACTACAGCGTCCAGGCATATATTATACGGTCACTACATTATCTTACTACTGCATCCAGGTATATATTATACGGTCACTACATTATCTTACTACAGCGTCCAGGTATATATTATACGGTCATTACATTATCTTACTACTGCATCCAGGTATATATTATACGGTCACTACATTATCTTACTACGGCGTCCAGGTATATATTATACAGTCACTACATTATCTTACTACAGCGTCCAGGTATATATTATACGGTCACTACATTATCTTACTACTGCGTCCAGATATATATTATACGGTCACTACATTATCTTACTACTGCGTCCAGGTATATATTATACGGTCACTACATTATCTTACTACAGCGTCCAGGTATATATTATCCGGTCATTACATTATCTCACTACTGCGTCCAGGTATATATTATACGGTCACTACATTATCTCACTACTGCGTCCAGGTATATATTATACGGTCACTACATTATCTTACTACAGCGTCCAGGTATATATTATACGGTCATTACATTATCTTACTACTGCATCCAGGTATATATTATACGGTCACTACATTATCTTACTACAGCGTCCAGGTATATATTATACGGTCACTACATTATCTTACTACTGCATCCAGGTATGTATTATACGGTCACTGCATTATCTTACTACAGCGTCCAGGTATATATTATACGGTCATTACATTATCTTACTACTGCATCCAGGTATATATTATACGGTCACTACATTATCTTACTACAGCGTCCAGGTATATATTATACGGTCACTACATTATCTTACTACTGCATCCAGGTATATATTATACGGTCACTACATTATCTTACTACAGCGTCCAGGTATATATTATACGGTCATTACATTATCTTACTACAGCGTCCAGGCATATATTATACAGTCACTACATTATCTTACTACGGCGTCCAGGTATATATTATACAGTCACTACATTATCTTACTACAGCGTCCAGGTATATATTATACGGTCACTACATTATCTTACTACTGCGTCCAGATATATATTATACGGTCACTACATTATCTTACTACTGCGTCCAGGTATATATTATACGGTCACTACATTATCTTACTACAGCGTCCAGGTATATATTATCCGGTCATTACATTATCTCACTACTGCGTCCAGGTATATATTATACGGTCACTACATTATCTCACTACTGCGTCCAGGTATATATTATACGGTCACTTCATTATCTTACTACAGCGTCCAGGTATATATTATACGGTCACTACATTATCTTACTACTGCGTCCAGGCATATATTATCCGGTCATTACATTATCTTACTACTGCATCCAGGTATATATTATACGGTCACTACATTATCTTACTACTGCGTCCAGGCATATATTATCCGGTCATTACATTATCTTACTACTGCGTCCAGGCATATATTATACGGTCACTACATTATCTTACTACTGCGTCCAGGTATGTATTATACGGTCACTGCATTATCTTACTACTGCGTCCAGGCATATATTATACGGTCACTGCATTATCTTACTACTGCGTCCAGGTATATATTATACGGTCACTACATTATCTTACTACTGCGTCCAGGCATATATTATACGGTCACTACATTATCTTACTACAGCGTCCAGGTATATATTATACGGTCACTACATGACCTTACTACTGCGTCCAGGCATATATTATACGGTCACTACATTATCTTACTACAGCGTCCATGTATATATTATACGGTCATTACATTATCTTACTACAGCGTCCAGGTATATATTATACGGTCACTACATTATCTTACTACGGCGTCCAGGTATATATTATGCGGTCACTACATTATCTTACTACTGCGTCCAGGTATATATTATACGGTCACTACATTATCTTACTACAGCGTCCAGGTATATATTTTACGGTCACTACATTATCTTACTACTGCGTCCAGGCATATATTATCCGGTCATTACATTATCTTACTACTGCGTCCAGGCATATATTATACGGTCACTACATTATCTTACTACTGCGTCCAGGTATGTATTATACGGTCACTGCATTATCTTACTACTGCGTCCAGGCATATATTATACGGTCACTGCATTATCTTACTACTGCGTCCAGGTATATATTATACGGTCACTACATTATCTTACTACTGCGTCCAGGCATATATTATACGGTCACTACATTATCTTACTACAGCGTCCAGGTATATATTATACGGTCACTACATGACCTTACTACTGCGTCCAGGCATATATTATACGGTCACTACATTATCTTACTACAGCGTCCATGTATATATTATACGGTCATTACATTATCTTACTACAGCGTCCAGGTATATATTATACGGTCACTACATTATCTTACTACGGCGTCCAGGCATATATTATACGGTCACTACATTATCTTACTACGGCGTCCAGGTATATATTATACAGTCACTACATTATCTTACTACAGCGTCCAGGTATATATTATACGGTCACTACATTATCTTACTACTGCGTCCAGATATATATTATACGGTCACTACATTATCTTACTACTGCGTCCAGGTATATATTATACGGTCACTACATTATCTTACTACAGCGTCCAGGTATATATTATCCGGTCATTACATTATCTCACTACTGCGTCCAGGTATATATTATACGGTCACTACATTATCTCACTACTGCGTCCAGGTATATATTATACGGTCACTACATTATCTTACTACAGCGTCCAGGTATATATTATACGGTCATTACATTATCTTACTACTGCATCCAGGTATATATTATACGGTCACTACATTATCTTACTACAGCGTCCAGGTATATATTATACGGTCACTACATTATCTTACTACTGCGTCCAGATATATATTATACGGTCACTACATTATCTTACTACAGCGTCCAGGTATATATTATACGGTCATTACATTATCTTACTACAGCGTCCAGGCATATATTATACAGTCACTACATTATCTTACTACGGCGTCCAGGTATATATTATACAGTCACTACATTATCTTACTACAGCGTCCAGGTATATATTATACGGTCACTACATTATCTTACTACTGCGTCCAGATATATATTATACGGTCACTACATTATCTTACTACTGCGTCCAGGTATATATTATACGGTCACTACATTATCTTACTACGGCGTCCAGGTATATATTATACAGTCACTACATTATCTTACTACGGCGTCCAGGTATATATTATACGGTCACTACATTATCTTACTACGGCGTCCAGGTATATATTATACGGTCACTACATTATCTTACTACTGCGTCCAGGTATATATTATACAGTCACTACATTATCTTACTACGGCGTCCAGGTATATATTACACGGTCATTACATTATCTTACTACAACGTCCAGGTATATATTATACAGTCACTACATTATCTTACTACAGCATCCAGGCATATATTATACGGCCACTACATTATCTTACTACGGCGTCCAGGTATATATTATACGGTCACTACATTATCTTACTACGGCGTCCAGGTATATATTACACGGTCATTACATTATCTTACTACAGCGTCCAGGTATATATTATACGGTCACTACATTATCTTACTACAGCGTCCAGGTATATATTATACGGTCATTACATTATCTTACTACTGCATCCAGGTATATATTATACGGTCACTACATTATCTTACTACGGCGTCCAGGTATATATTATACAGTCACTACATTATCTTACTACAGCGTCCAGGTATATATTATACGGTCACTACATTATCTTACTACTGCGTCCAGATATATATTATACGGTCACTACATTATCTTACTACTGCGTCCAGGTATATATTATACGGTCACTACATTATCTTACTACAGCGTCCAGGTATATATTATCCGGTCATTACATTATCTCACTACTGCGTCCAGGTATATATTATACGGTCACTACATTATCTCACTACTGCGTCCAGGTATATATTATACGGTCACTACATTATCTTACTACAGCGTCCAGGTATATATTATACGGTCATTACATTATCTTACTACTGCATCCAGGTATATATTATACGGTCACTACATTATCTTACTACAGCGTCCAGGTATATATTATACGGTCACTACATTATCTTACTACTGCATCCAGGTATATATTATACGGTCACTACATTATCTTACTACAGCGTCCAGGTATATATTATACGGTCATTACATTATCTTACTACAGCGTCCAGGCATATATTATACAGTCACTACATTATCTTACTACGGCGTCCAGGTATATATTATACAGTCACTACATTATCTTACTACAGCGTCCAGGTATATATTATACGGTCACTACATTATCTTACTACTGCGTCCAGATATATATTATACGGTCACTACATTATCTTACTACTGCGTCCAGGTATATATTATACGGTCACTACATTATCTTACTACAGCGTCCAGGTATATATTATCCGGTCATTACATTATCTCACTACTGCGTCCAGGTATATATTATACGGTCACTACATTATCTCACTACTGCGTCCAGGTATATATTATACGGTCACTACATTATCTCACTACAGCGTCCAGGTATATATTATACGGTCACTACATTATCTTACTACTGCGTCCAGGCATATATTATCCGGTCATTACATTATCTTACTACTGCGTCCAGGTATATATTATAAGGTCACTACATTATCTTACTACTGCGTCCAGGCATATATTATCCGGTCATTACATTATCTTACTACTGCGTCCAGGCATATATTATACGGTCACTACATTATCTTACTACTGCGTCCAGGTATGTATTATACGGTCACTGCATTATCTTACTACTGCGTCCAGGTATATATTATACGGTCACTACATTATCTTACTACTGCGTCCAGGCATATATTATACGGTCACTACATTATCTTACTACAGCGTCCAGGTATATATTATACGGTCACTACATGACCTTACTACTGCGTCCAGGCATATATTATACGGTCACTACATTATCTTACTACAGCGTCCATGTATATATTATACGGTCATTACATTATCTTACTACAGCGTCCAGGTATATATTATACGGTCACTACATTATCTTACTACGGCGTCCAGGTATATATTATACGGTCACTACATTATCTTACTACAGCGTCCAGGTATATATTATACAGTCACTACATTATCTTACTACGGCGTCCAGGTATATATTATACGGTCACTACATTATCTTATTACGGCGTCCAGGTATATATTACACGGTCATTACATTATCTTACTACAGCGTCCAGGTATATATTATACAGTCACTACATTATCTTACTACAGCATCCAGGCATATATTATACGGCCACTACATTATCTTACTACGGCGTCCAGGTATATATTATACGGTCACTACATTATCTTACTACGGCGTCCAGGTATATATTACACGGTCATTACATTATCTTACTACAGTGTCCAGGCATATATTATACAGTCACTACATTATCTTACTACGGCGTCCAGGTATATATTACACGGTCATTACATTATCTTACTACAGCGTCCAGGCATATATTATACGGTCACTACATTATCTTACTACGGCGTCCAGGTATATATTATACGGCCACTACATTATCTTACTACAGCGTCCAGGTATATATTATACGGTCACTACATTATCTTACTACAGCGTCCAGGTATATATTATACGGTCACTACATTATCTTACTACAGCGTCCAGGTATATATTATACGGTCACTACATTATCTTACTACAGCGTCCAGGTATATATTATACAGTCACTACATTATCTTACTACGGCGTCCAGGTATATATTATACGGTCACTACATTATCTTATTACGGCGTCCAGGTATATATTACACGGTCATTACATTATCTTACTACAGCGTCCAGGTATATATTATACAGTCACTACATTATCTTACTACAGCATCCAGGCATATATTATACGGCCACTACATTATCTTACTACGGCGTCCAGGTATATATTATACGGTCACTACATTATCTTACTACGGCGTCCAGGTATATATTACACGGTCATTACATTATCTTACTACAGCGTCCAGGCATATATTATACAGTCACTACATTATCTTACTACGGCGTCCAGGTATATATTACACTGTCATTACATTATCTTACTACAGCGTCCAGGCATATATTATACGGTCACTACATTATCTTACTACGGCGTCCAGGTATATATTACACGGTCATTACATTATCTTACTACAGCGTCCAGGCATATATTATACAGTCACTACATTATCTTACTACGGCGTCCAGGTATATATTATACGGCCACTACATTATCTTACTACAGCGTCCAGGTATATATTATACGGCCATTACATTATCTTACTACAGCGTCCAGGCATATATTATACGGTCACTACATTATCTTACTACTGCATCCAGGTATATATTATACGGTCACTACATTATCTTACTACAGCGTCCAGGTATATATTATACGGTCATTACATTATCTTACTACTGCATCCAGGTATATATTATACGGTCACTACATTATCTTACTACGGCGTCCAGGTATATATTATACAGTCACTACATTATCTTACTACAGCGTCCAGGTATATATTATACGGTCACTACATTATCTTACTACTGCGTCCAGATATATATTATACGGTCACTACATTATCTTACTACTGCGTCCAGGTATATATTATACGGTCACTACATTATCTTACTACAGCGTCCAGGTATATATTATCCGGTCATTACATTATCTCACTACTGCGTCCAGGTATATATTATACGGTCACTACATTATCTCACTACTGCGTCCAGGTATATATTATACGGTCACTACATTATCTTACTACAGCGTCCAGGTATATATTATACGGTCATTACATTATCTTACTACTGCATCCAGGTATATATTATACGGTCACTACATTATCTTACTACAGCGTCCAGGTATATATTATACGGTCACTACATTATCTTACTACTGCATCCAGGTATATATTATACGGTCACTACATTATCTTACTACAGCGTCCAGGTATATATTATACGGTCATTACATTATCTTACTACAGCGTCCAGGCATATATTATACAGTCACTACATTATCTTACTACGGCGTCCAGGTATATATTATACAGTCACTACATTATCTTACTACAGCGTCCAGGTATATATTATACGGTCACTACATTATCTTACTACTGCGTCCAGATATATATTATACGGTCACTACATTATCTTACTACTGCGTCCAGGTATATATTATACGGTCACTACATTATCTTACTACAGCGTCCAGGTATATATTATCCGGTCATTACATTATCTCACTACTGCGTCCAGGTATATATTATACGGTCACTACATTATCTCACTACTGCGTCCAGGTATATATTATACGGTCACTTCATTATCTTACTACAGCGTCCAGGTATATATTATACGGTCACTACATTATCTTACTACTGCGTCCAGGCATATATTATCCGGTCATTACATTATCTTACTACTGCATCCAGGTATATATTATACGGTCACTACATTATCTTACTACTGCGTCCAGGCATATATTATCCGGTCATTACATTATCTTACTACTGCGTCCAGGCATATATTATACGGTCACTACATTATCTTACTACTGCGTCCAGGTATGTATTATACGGTCACTGCATTATCTTACTACTGCGTCCAGGCATATATTATACGGTCACTGCATTATCTTACTACTGCGTCCAGGTATATATTATACGGTCACTACATTATCTTACTACTGCGTCCAGGCATATATTATACGGTCACTACATTATCTTACTACAGCGTCCAGGTATATATTATACGGTCACTACATGACCTTACTACTGCGTCCAGGCATATATTATACGGTCACTACATTATCTTACTACAGCGTCCATGTATATATTATACGGTCATTACATTATCTTACTACAGCGTCCAGGTATATATTATACGGTCACTACATTATCTTACTACGGCGTCCAGGTATATATTATGCGGTCACTACATTATCTTACTACTGCGTCCAGGTATATATTATACGGTCACTACATTATCTTACTACAGCGTCCAGGTATATATTTTACGGTCACTACATTATCTTACTACTGCGTCCAGGCATATATTATCCGGTCATTACATTATCTTACTACTGCGTCCAGGCATATATTATACGGTCACTACATTATCTTACTACTGCGTCCAGGTATGTATTATACGGTCACTGCATTATCTTACTACTGCGTCCAGGCATATATTATACGGTCACTGCATTATCTTACTACTGCGTCCAGGTATATATTATACGGTCACTACATTATCTTACTACTGCGTCCAGGCATATATTATACGGTCACTACATTATCTTACTACAGCGTCCAGGTATATATTATACGGTCACTACATGACCTTACTACTGCGTCCAGGCATATATTATACGGTCACTACATTATCTTACTACAGCGTCCATGTATATATTATACGGTCATTACATTATCTTACTACAGCGTCCAGGTATATATTATACGGTCACTACATTATCTTACTACGGCGTCCAGGCATATATTATACGGTCACTACATTATCTTACTACGGCGTCCAGGTATATATTATACAGTCACTACATTATCTTACTACAGCGTCCAGGTATATATTATACGGTCACTACATTATCTTACTACTGCGTCCAGATATATATTATACGGTCACTACATTATCTTACTACTGCGTCCAGGTATATATTATACGGTCACTACATTATCTTACTACAGCGTCCAGGTATATATTATCCGGTCATTACATTATCTCACTACTGCGTCCAGGTATATATTATACGGTCACTACATTATCTCACTACTGCGTCCAGGTATATATTATACGGTCACTACATTATCTTACTACAGCGTCCAGGTATATATTATACGGTCATTACATTATCTTACTACTGCATCCAGGTATATATTATACGGTCACTACATTATCTTACTACAGCGTCCAGGTATATATTATACGGTCACTACATTATCTTACTACTGCGTCCAGATATATATTATACGGTCACTACATTATCTTACTACAGCGTCCAGGTATATATTATACGGTCATTACATTATCTTACTACAGCGTCCAGGCATATATTATACAGTCACTACATTATCTTACTACGGCGTCCAGGTATATATTATACAGTCACTACATTATCTTACTACAGCGTCCAGGTATATATTATACGGTCACTACATTATCTTACTACTGCGTCCAGATATATATTATACGGTCACTACATTATCTTACTACTGCGTCCAGGTATATATTATACGGTCACTACATTATCTTACTACGGCGTCCAGGTATATATTATACAGTCACTACATTATCTTACTACGGCGTCCAGGTATATATTATACGGTCACTACATTATCTTACTACGGCGTCCAGGTATATATTATACGGTCACTACATTATCTTACTACTGCGTCCAGGTATATATTATACAGTCACTACATTATCTTACTACGGCGTCCAGGTATATATTACACGGTCATTACATTATCTTACTACAACGTCCAGGTATATATTATACAGTCACTACATTATCTTACTACAGCATCCAGGCATATATTATACGGCCACTACATTATCTTACTACGGCGTCCAGGTATATATTATACGGTCACTACATTATCTTACTACGGCGTCCAGGTATATATTACACGGTCATTACATTATCTTACTACAGCGTCCAGGCATATATTATACAGTCACTACATTATCTTACTACGGCGTCCAGGTATATATTATACGGCCACTACATTATCTTACTACAGCGTCCAGGTATATATTATACGGCCACTACATTATCTTACTACAGCGTCCAGGCATATATTATACGGTCACTACATTATCTTACTACAGCGTCCAGGTATATATTATACGGTCACTACATTATATTACTACTGCGTCCAGATATATATTATACGGTCACTACATTATCTTACTACAGCGTCCAGGTATATATTATACGGTCATTACATTATCTTACTACAACGTCCAGGTATATATTATACGGTCACTACATTATCTTACTACTGCGTCCAGGCATATATTATACGGTCACTACATTATCTCACTACATCGTCCAGGTATATATTATACAGTCACTACATTATCTTACTACAGCGTCCAGGCATATATTATACAGTCACTACATTATCTTACTACTGCGTCCAGGTATATATTATACAGTCACTACATTATCTTACTACGGCGTCTAGGTATATATTATACGGTCACTACATTATCTTACTACAGCGTCCAGGTATATATTATACAGTCACTACATTATCTTACTACGGCGTCCAGGTATATATTATACGGTCACTACATTATCTTACTACGGCGTCCAGGTATATATTATATGGTCACTACATTATCTTACTACTGCGTCCAGGTATATATTATACAGTCACTACATTATCTTACTACGGCGTCCAGGTATATATTACACGGTCATTACATTATCTTACTACAACGTCCAGGTATATATTATACAGTCACTACATTATCTTACTACAGCATCCAGGCATATATTATACGGCCACTACATTATCTTACTACGGCGTCCAGGTATATATTATACGGTCACTACATTATCTTACTACGGCGTCCAGGTATATATTACACGGTCATTACATTATCTTACTACAGCGTCCAGGCATATATTATACAGTCACTACATTATCTTACTACGGCGTCCAGGTATATATTATACGGCCACTACATTATCTTACTACAGCGTCCAGGTATATATTATACGGCCACTACATTATCTTACTACAGCGTCCAGGCATATATTATACGGTCACTACATTATCTTACTACAGCGTCCAGGTATATATTATACGGTCACTACATTATCTTACTACTGCGTCCAGATATATATTATACGGTCACTACATTATCTTACTACAGCGTCCAGGTATATATTATACGGTCACTACATTATCTTACTACAGCGTCCAGGTATATATTATACGGTCATTACATTATCTTACTACTGCGTCCAGGTATATATTATACGGTCACTACATTATCTTACTACGGCGTCCAGGTATATATTATACGGTCACTACATTATCTTACTACTGCGTCCAGGTATATATTATACGGTCATTACATTATCTTACTACAGCGTCCAGGTATATATTATACGGTCATTACATTATCTTACTACAACGTCCAGGTATATATTATACGGTCACTACATTATCTTACTACTGCGTCCATTCATATATTATACGGTCACTACATTATCTCACTACATCATCCAGGTATATATTATACAGTCACTACATTATCTTACTACAGCGTCCAGGTATATATTATACGGTCACTACATTATCTTACTACTGCGTCCAGATATATATTATACGGTCACTACATTATCTTACTACTGCGTCCAGGTATATATTATACGGTCACTACATTATCTTACTACAGCGTCCAGGTATATATTATACGGTCACTACATTATCTTACTACTGCGTCCAGGCATATATTATCCGGTCATTACATTATCTTACTACTGCGTCCAGGCATATATTATACGGTCACTACATTATCTTACTACAGCGTCCAGGTATATATTATACGGTCACTACATTATCTCACTACATCGTCCAGGTATATATTATACAGTCACTACATTATCTTACTACAGCGTCCAGGTATATATTATACGGTCACTACATTATCTTACTACTGCGTCCAGGCATATATTATACGGTCACTACATTATCTCACTACAGCGTCCAGGTATATATTATACGGTCACTACATTATCTTACTACTGCGTCCAGGCATATATTATCCGGTCATTACATTATCTTACTACTGCGTCCAGGTATATATTATACGGTCACTACATTATCTCACTACTGCGTCCAGGTATATATTATACGGTCACTGCATTATCTTACTACTGCGTCCAGGTATATATTATACGGTCACTGCATTATCTTACTACTGCGTCCAGGTATGTATTATACGGTCACTGCATTATCTTACTACTGCGTCCAGGCATATATTATACGGTCACTACATTATCTCACTACTGCGTCCAGGTATATATTATACGGTCACTGCATTATCTTACTACTGCGTCCAGGTATATATTATACGGTCACTGCATTATCTTACTACTGCGTCCAGGTATGTATTATACGGTCACTGCATTATCTTACTACTGCGTCCATGCATATATTATACGGTCACTGCATTATCTTACTACTGCGTCCAGGTATATATTATACGGTCACTACATTATCTTACTACTGCGTCCAGGTATATATTATACGGTCATTACATTATCTTACTACTGCGTCCAGGTATATATTATATGGTCACTACTGCGTCCAGGTATTTTATCTAAGTGTTGGTCATACTACTGGACCTAATGCAACTTACTTTAATATACAGCATTCTCTACCTCTTTCTAGGGGAAGGCCATAGGCAGAGGCGTATATAGGCTTCCTGGCACCCGGGGCAAGAATTTGGTTCGGCGTCCCCCCCACTCCAAATCCCCCACACATTAACCCCATCCCCACTCATTAACCCCCCTCCCCACTCCAAATCCCCCACACATTAAATAACCCCCATCCCCACTCCCAAATCCCCCCCACACATTATGTACCCCCCACTCCAAATCCCCCACATATTAACCCCATCCCTACTCATTAACCCCCCCAAACAATAACCCCATCCCCACTCATTTATCCCGCCGTCCATACTCCCAAATCCCCCAACACATTATGTACCCCCCTCCAAATCCCCCACTCATTAACCCCCCAGACATTAATTCCATCCCCACTCATTAACCCTCCACAAATTAATTCCATCCCCACTCAATAACCCCCATCCCCACTCATTAACCCCCCACACATTAACCCCATCCCCACTCTTTACCCCCACACAGTAACCACCATCTCCAGTCATTAACCCCCCACACATTAATTCCCATCCATTAACCTCATATCCACTCATTAACCCCCCCACACATTAACCCCCACACATTAACCCCATCCCCACATTAACCCCCATCCCCACTCATTAACCCCCCACACATTAACCCCATGCCCTCTTTACCCCCCACACAGTAACCCCCATCTCCACTCATTAACCCCATCGCCACACATTAACACCCTCCATCTTCGGTGGTTTCTTCAGATCCACATTGGAGCACACTTACCACCAGTGCTGAGCGTTCACTCTGGGCGCCGGGGAGTGACGTCAGCAGCGTGATCACATGACATGTCACGCTGCTGACGTCGCTCTGGCCCGGCGGTCAGAGCTGCAATTGTACTGGCGTCTATACAGACGCCAGTACAATTGTTCCCTGGGAGCCGGCACGCGCACCTTCTCTGCGCCGGCTGTCAGCTTGACAGCTGACACAGAGAACCGCCGACTCTCAGGCCGGGGGGGCGGCAGAAAGCAGCCAAAAGGGAGGACACTGCGGACCGCTGCATTAGGCGGCCCGAGTGCGCCCCCTGCCGGCTGCGCCCGGGGCAAGTGCCCCGGTTGCCCCCCCCTAGATACGCCCCTGGCCATAGGCCAGGGTCACACTTGCGAGTATGATGTGAGAAACTCATGCATAAATACCCGGCAAGTATTTCTTTGCAGCCGCACACCCAAGTCCCGAGTGCCGGCGGCAGTGCCGGGTATTCATGAGAGAGACTTGCGCAAGTTTCTCGCATCACACTCGCAAGTGTGACCCCGGCCTTACTATCAAGAACTCAATGGATTTTCCCACTAGAAACAATTATATGAAATCTGTCACCAAGTTTTTTTTTCTACCTCATTGAAGGGCAACATTATGTAGGGGCAGAGGCGAGGCCCTGACTCCAGTGATTTTATCACTTATTTTACTGATTGCTGCATTTTTTTTATTAAGAACTGTTTTAATGACGGCGGATCTACCAGTTCTCTGAATTATGAGCTCTGTATAACGCCACTCACACCACTGATTAGCAGCTTTCTGTTTACACTGTGCATAGGCAGAAAGCTGCCAATCACTGGTGGGGGTGGGGATATACAGAACTCATGAATATGGAGGCTTACATGGCAGCAGGTTTAGTAGTCTTCTAGTAATAATCTGATTATTTTATTAAAATTACAGCAAGCAGCCCAGTAAGTGACACATCGCTGGAATCAGGGTCTCTTTCTCTACATTATGCTGCTCTCAGATTAGATACAAACACCTGGTGACAGATTCCCTTTAACCCCTTCACATCCTTAGATGTATGGATACATTCTGTTAATTTTGCGCGCACAGAAGCTGTGGGTGTGCGATCGCTGCCGTTTGTTCAGCTAACATCATAGCTGCCATGAGTAGTGCCTCAATATCGATATCAAGCGCAGCATTTAGAAGAGAGGCAGGGGGGCTCCTTCTCCCCTCCAATCGGTACCCCCGCAACGTCATCTCGAGGGCACTATCTTTGCCATCATGACCCGACGTCGTCATTACATCTTGGTCACCAGGGCTTGCAAGCTTGCTAGATCATGTACAGTGCATGGTCTAACAAGCTTGTGTCAGTGCAATAGTTTAGAACAGTGATCAGACTGCTGAAAGTGAAAGTCCCATAAAGGGACTTAGTAAAAAAAAAATTAGTCATAGTTTTAAAAAAAAAAAAAAAATCACGAAGCAATAATATATATTTATTGTACCCATAAATAAATATTTTCATGAAAAAAACAAAAAAGTACACATATTTGGTATCGCCGCATCCGGAAAGATCCGACCTTTAAAACCGTCACAGTAATTAAGCCTTCAGTGAACAACGTAAAAAAAGAGGCAAAAAACTATGCATTTTCATCATACCGCCGAACAAAAAGTGGAATAAAATGCAATAAAAAATGCTAATGTAAATAAAAATGGTATTGTCGAAAACGTGATAATCTGCAGAAAACAAGCCGCCATACAGTTCATCAGTGGAAAAATAAAAGCTATAGCTCTCAGATTAAAGCAAATCAAAAATAATTATTTTTTCTATAAAATAGTTTTTATTGCGTAAAAGCGCCAAAACATAAAACAATTATAGAAATTTGGTATTGCTGTAATTGCACTGAACCGAAAAATAAAGCTGTCTTATAAATTTTACCACACATGGTACGGCATAAAAAAAATTCCTGAATTGCTGTTTTTTGTTCATTCTGCCTTCCAAAAATCATAATAGAAAGCTGTCACAAAATGTCATGTACCCGAAAATGGTCCCAATAAAAACGTCACATGACTCTGTTGGCCGAAATATGAAAAAAATTATAGCTCTCAAAATATGGGGATGCAAAAACAAAAGTGTCTTGTCATGCATTCAGGTACTGATTGCTGCCCTTGTGATACAGTATATTCATGTACTGATGGTGGTTTTGGTGATGTATTACTGTACTGATGGTGGTCGAGGTGATTTATTCCTGGACTCATGGTGGATATTGTAATGTATTCCTGTACTGATGAGGCTTTTGATGCAGTGTTTCTGTACTGATGGGGGTCATTCTGCTGTATTTTTCTACTGCTGGTAGTTCTGACCATTAATTTTTGTGCTGCTGGTGGTTCTGGTGTTGAATTTCTGTACTGATTAGGACTGTAATGCTGTGTTTCTGTACTGATGGGGGATTCTAGTAATGTATTTCCATACTGCTGGTGTTTCTGGTGGTGTATTCTCGTCGACCACCAAACACGCACCGCAGCTTCTTTACACCACTCTGTCTCCAGGCCCGGGTACCTGCTCCCTAGCTCCATCCGCAGTAACGTCCCTCGCGGATCTTTCGCTGGGGCTGTCCTAGACCAATCTACCGCCAGCACTTCACCTGCCCGAGGTCGTCGTCCAATCGGTACCCCCGGGGCCTCGTCTGTCCTGCAGTCCATCGGGTCAGGGGCCACCCCTCTGACTGTCTCTTCTCTGTCAGTCCCCTGGCCGAGCTCCTCAGCAGTCTCCGTCTTCTGTCCTGCGTCTTCCTCTGCTGAGCTCCTCCCGGGACTAGTCTGCCTGGAACCCCTCTCAGTCCTATTTATCCCCTCTCTCACTGGGGAATTTCCCTCCTGGGTTCCTGTCTCCCCGCCCCCCATGACTAAGCGTTTTCTTGAGCCATAAGCTGATGTTCAGTCCTCAACTACTCTCCCCTGCCATCTTGTGGTCATTTCTCGGTACTACACCCTTCTATCTACCTTTCCCAGCTGTCACCCTTCTATCCTGACCATCTCCGTCTCTGGTACACAAACCGTCCCCTCCTACTATCAGTCACGTCTGTCCGTCAAGTCACCTTCCCCACACATGGGGCAGTGGAAAGGCCAGTGGCTGGCAGCAGTATTGGGGCAGTGGAAAGGCCAGTGGCTGGCAGCAGTATGGGGGCAGTGGAAAGGGCAGTGGCTGGCAGCAGTATGGGGCAGTGGAAAGAGCAGTGGCTGGCAGCAGTATGGGGGCAGTGGAAAGGGCAGTGGCTGGCAGCAGTATGGGGGCAGTGGAAAGGCCAGTGGCTGGAAGCAGTATGGGGCATTGGAAAGGCTAGTGGCTGGCAGCAGCATGGGGGCAGTGGAAAGGCCAGTGGCTGGCAGCAGTATGGGGGCAGTGGAAAGGCCAGTGGCTGGCAGCAGTATGGGGGCAGTGGAAAGGGCAGTGGCTGACAGCAGTATGGGGGCAGTGTGTCTTACAGTCTTTTGGGGGCCAAATGTGTTACCAAAACCCCCCCAAAAAAATACCGCAAGGTGATGAGCAGCCTTTCCGCAGCAGAGATGGCTCGTCGCATGACCGTATCCTCATAATCTAAAGCCGGAGAAAGAAGGCCGAGTAGGCGATCGAATGCTTCATTTGGGATCCTGCAGAATTGTATGAATTTTTCCGGATGACTGTGAAAAAAAAAAAAAATTACGATTAACCACACAGATGAAAATGTGACATAACAACAAAAAATAAACTTAAGTATCCATTGGGTTCACACGGCTACCAATAGACCTATTTTCCATTATATATCTTACCTCCGTATATCCTGGTAAAGGAGATGGAAGTGGCCCTTTGCCACCCGCTCTTCAACTATCGGATGCACTCACATTCTTGTTCTCTTCCTCCTCTTCCTCCTAGAGCGCTCCTACGAGAGAATATCGACTTTAGTCAAAAATACATACGAGTATATGTAATAAAATATTAAACAGATCAAAAAATTGCATGACATTATGTTACCTGCTCGTCGTGGTGTAGGTGTAGCAGATTCAGTAACAAAGTCAGCAGCAAAATCTGCAAGTTTTCTTCGCTCAGACTCCACTAGTCCTGCACGTGAGGCATTTTGAAATCAGCCCGAAAACAAAATGGAGAAAAGGGGTTGGAAAAGGAAATAACCTCATATTGTTTTTTTTTGTTTTTTTTTAAACAACTTTATTTGGGGTCAAAAATCGCTTAAAAAAACGCATGAAAAAACGCATTGAAAAATGCATGAAAAACGTGTCAAAATCGCGTCAAAAACCGCATAAAAAACCGCATGCGTTTTTCCTGGCAAGGGTATGCGTTTCTGCTCAGGAAAAAATCGCATGAAAAACGCTACGTGGGCACATAGCCTTACACATTATCATTTTTTAAAAAAATGTTATTACATTGTCCCAGGATGGGACATTATTGTATAAAGTCAGATTGCTGATCTGACACTTTGCACAGCACAGTGTCAGATCAGCAATCTGACAGGCAGTGTAGGGAGGCTTGCCGGCGTCTGCTCTCAGCAGGCGCCAACAAGCCACCTCACTGAAGGACCCGGAAGACCCCGCAGCCATCTTGGAGCAGGAAGAACGCGATCGCATTGCCTTGTTTCGGTGGGAGAGCGCAGGGAGCCCCCTCCCTGCGTGATTATTCTCTATGCTGCTGTCAGTACTGACTGGCATCAGAGGGGTTAAATGCCCACGACCGGTGCTAGTGTGGCGCCCCTGAGGGTTCAGTCGCCACAGAGGTACTGCACCTCCTCCTGAGGTGTGGTACCCCCCCATTCAGGTAAGGTGCAGACCCCTGACTACGCTCCAACACCTGCATCCCACACAACACAGTAGTGTAGCAAAGCACCCTTTGGTGGCTCCCTGCTTGCAACATGAAGCATGCTGGGAGGCGGGTGGAGTTTAGTTTATGTGGCGCCCCTGAGGCTCAGTCGCCACAGAGGTACTGCACCTTCTCCTAAGGTGTAGTGCCCCACCATGCGGGTAAGTTGGGAACTCCTTTCCACACTCCAACACTCGCATCCCACACAACAGGGAAGTTCAGCACAACCACAGTGAGGCTTCTCTCTCCTCCAAGAAATTAGGAGTGCCCTGGTGGTTCCCTGCTGGAACACTGGATGTGCTGGGAGGTGGGTGGAGATCCATATAAAAGGATGGGAAGGTTTAGAATTACAGATCAGTCTGGAGGTCAGTCTGAGGGGAGTCTGGACAGTCAGTCAGGAGAGTCTGAGGACGGGTTCGAGAGGAAGGAGATCCCTAGAAGAGGGAGAGAAGAAGGAGTGCTGCAGCTGCCTCAGTGATCTGAGCCAGCTGGCACGGGAGAGGAACAGAAGGAGAAAGACGTAGAACTGCAACCTAAGCTTCCATAGGAAAGAGGAGTAGAGAGAACAGAGAGGAGTTGTGGGTCAGAAAAGGAACCCTACCTATAGGTTCTCAGCGCAAGGCCGGGGCCCGGTCCCCGAGGTTGTATGGACACTTATGGTTCTGCAGCAGACACTGGTGGAGTAGTTGGCTGTAAATGCACTACTCCCATCTAAGACTTGGGGCACAACAGCAACTGAATAGAGAGCCAGGACTCCGGAGAAGGGAGTCCCCGAGAGAGGCTACAGCTGTCTGCCATACGAGTAGAGATGTTAGGAACATCTGACAGGAGGAACCCCAGAGTACCATGGTAATGGAGCTCTTCACACCTTAAGGCGCAATAGAGGAGTCGTTCAGGAGAGGTACATGTTGGCGGAGTGTTGGAGAGGAGAATCCTGACTTGCACGGGAGGTTGATTGAGTCTCTGCCCCGGAGGACACGGCACGGAGGCAGGCACCAGTGTGTACCACGGACTGTGAGTAAAGCTTTGGAACTGCAAGCCCTGGTGTCTTCCATTCATTTGTGCGCTAACACCGTCAGCACCACTACATCTGGGTACCGGCATTCCTCACACCGCCTGTGCCTATTGTCATCTATTGCCATTACACTGCCCTGGGGTTACAGCTTCACCTGTGGGGAGCTACACCATCTATGCTGCAACACACCATCAGCCCCAGAGGATCTGCACGCAGCGTTGGCATAACATCATGCTTGCCAAACACCACAGGTGGCGTTACGAACTATTCCATTCCATTAACTACATTCCCCCATTACTTGGGCGCCCAGGGCCACGGACAGGGTCACCGCTGCTGTGACACAGTCCCCTGACACCGGCCCGGTACCGAGTACCCCACAGCCCTGGGAGGGCGACCCATTTGCACTAAAGAGCGGGAAGAGGATAGGATAAGGGAGTTAGTCACAGGAGTCTGACGAGGTCGGACCTGTGTAAGGAGATCCCCTGAGAGGGATGAAGGAGGGAAAGTGCTGCAGCCGACCTCAGTGATCTGGGTCCGTTGGCACAGGAAAGGAACACTGAAAGAAAGCCTGACTCTCCATAAGAAGGAAAGGATTAGTACGGAACGTGAGGAGAGGAAGAGAACAGAGGATTGAGGGTTAGAAGAGAACCCCTCTCAAGTTCTAGGCGCAAGGCCGGGGTCCGGTCCCCGAGGTTGTTTGGATACTTATGGTCCCGCAACAGACACCGGAGGAATAGAAGTTTGTCATCACTTTATTCCCACACAAGACTTGGGGGCACAACAGCAACAAGATAGAGAGCCGGGACCTTAGAAGCAGAGAGTCCCCAAAGCAGGCTACAGCTGTCTGCCGTACAAGTAGAGTTCATAGGAACATCGGACAGGAGGAACTCCAGTGTAACTCAGTAGTAGGAGTACTTCACTTAAAGGCGCTAAGAGGGAGACGTTCAGAAAAGGCACATAAGTTGGCGGAGTGTTGGAAAGGTGTGCTTCATCTTGCCTGGAGGTTGGCTGAGCTCCTGACCCGGAGGACACGGCATGGATGCGGGCCCTGGAGCCACCACAGACTGTGAGTAAAGTTTTGGAACTACATGCCCTGGTGTCCTCCACTTATTCCTGCGTCAACCTGCCCAGCACTGCTACATCCCTTGCGTCCGACACTACACCATCTAAGTGTCGCTACATTCACTCTGCCCTGGGACTACAGCCCTGCCTGTGGAGGGCTATACCATCACTGCTGCACCACACCATCGGTCCCAGAGGATCTGTCTGCAGCGTCGACTTGACATCTACATTGCCGAACACCACAGGTGGCGTCACGACGTACACATTCACACCAAACATTTACAATGGGCGCCCAGGGCCACGGACCGGGTCACCTCTGCTGTGACACTTTCCTGTGAGATATCGGCCCGGTACCGAGTACCCCACAGCCCTGGGTATGAGGGCGACCCACTAACACCGATTGTGGGCGTTTCTGCGGGGTGTCAGCTGTCATATACAGCTGACACCCGCACCCGATCACCGCGACGCTCACAGCAGCAGACAACGATAGCAGCTACTGCGCAAGCGTGGCAGGCGCCATTTTGAAATTGATTTTTTTTTCCTCTAGCTGAATAATGTGAACAAAAAATGTGTTATTGGCACACAAAACATGCGATTTTGCTGCAGTGCAGGTGCCAAGGCCAGCAACTGCCTGCAGAAGGGTTTTTTTTCTAATACAGATATTCATTATGCAAATTAGGGTCAGGTCAGTGAGGGATCACTGACCTGTTAGAAGCCCATACTCATGAATACCTAATCAGAGCACCACATGAAGACCCCCCGCAGGCTGCCCTGGAGCACGAGCATATCATTAACTCAAAACTGAAAATAAAGATTACACAACAACCACAAGACAGATTTCATCACACAGGTATCATTTTAATCAGTATAACAGCTCCAACCTGACAGAGTGTGTAGGTTACTGTGCACAATCCTGCTAACAGGTTCCTTTTAAATGCATGTATTTAGGGATAAGCATCATTTTTGCAATTGGGTTAATTTAAAAATTTCGCAGTTTGGATTTTACAGGCTCTTTGTTTCCTTCCAAAGTCAACTTTTATGGTTTAGTGGTCATATATCAGCTGATAAGAGCAAAAAAATGATGCATAAAGGAGTTGGAAACTCTACTACTGGACGATCAGGAGGAGCTCACTTACAGATTCTCAGTTACCTCATTCTCCACTCAGCAATAGGCAGTGCAACACAGAGGCTATAGAAAGCAAACCGGGAAAACTTTTTAGTAATCATCAATCACAAATTCAGCTTTAGCCCCCAAAAATACATGCATTTAATAAATCAATCAGCTCTTGCATATTTTTTATGGTCACTGCATTATTTTACTACGGTGTCCAGATATATATTAAACAGTCACTACATTATCTTACTACTGCGTCCAGGTATATATTACACGGTCATTACGTTATCTTACTATAGCGTCCAGGCATATATTATACGGTCACTACATTATCTTACTACGGCGTCCAGGTATATATTATACGGCCACTACATTATCTTACTACAGCGTCCAGGTATATATTATACGGTCACTACATTATCTTACTACAGCGTCCAGGTATATATTATACGGTCACTACATTATCTTACTACAGCGTCCAGGCATATATTATACAGTCACTACATTATCTTACTACAGCGTCCAGGTATATATTATACGGTCACTACATTATCTTACTACAGCATCCAGGTATATATTATACAGTCACTACATTATCTTACTACGGCGTCCAGGTATATATTATACGGTCACTACATTATCTTATTACGGCGTCCAGGTATATATTACACGGTCATTACATTATCTTACTACAGCGTCCAGGTATATATTATACAGTCACTACATTATCTTACTACAGCATCCAGGCATATATTATACGGCCACTACATTATCTTACTACGGCGTCCAGGTATATATTATACGGTCACTACATTATCTTACTATGGCGTCCAGGTATATATTACACGGTCATTACATTATCTTACTACAGCGTCCAGGCATATATTATACAGTCACTACATTATCTTACTACGGCGTCCAGGTATATATTACACGGTCATTACATTATCTTACTACAGCGTCCAGGCATATATTATACGGTCACTACATTATCTTACTACGGCGTCCAGGCATATATTATCCGGTCATTACATTATCTTACTACTGCGTCCAGGCATATATTATACAGTCACTACATTATCTTACTACTGCGTCCAGGTATGTATTATACGGTCACTGCATTATCTTACTACTGCGTCCAGGCATATATTATACGGTCACTGCATTATCTTACTACTGCGTCCAGGTATATATTATACGGTCACTACATTATCTTACTACTGCGTCCAGGCATATATTATACGGTCACTACATTATCTTACTACAGCGTCCAGGTATATATTATACGGTCACTACATGACCTTACTACTGCGTCCAGGCATATATTATACGGTCACTACATTATCTTACTACAGCGTCCATGTATATATTATACGGTCATTACATTATCTTACTACAGCGTCCAGGTATATATTATACGGTCACTACATTATCTTACTACGGCGTCCAGGCATATATTATACGGTCACTACATTATCTTACTACGGCGTCCAGGTATATATTATACAGTCACTACATTATCTTACTACAGCGTCCAGGTATATATTATACGGTCACTACATTATCTTACTACTACGTCCAGATATATATTATACGGTCACTACATTATCTTACTACTGCGTCCAGGTATATATTATACGGTCACTACATTATCTTACTACAGCGTCCAGGTATATATTATCCGGTCATTACATTATCTCACTACTGCGTCCAGGTATATATTATACGGTCACTACATTATCTCACTACTGCGTCCAGGTATATATTATACGGTCACTACATTATCTTACTACAGCGTCCAGGTATATATTATACGGTCATTACATTATCTTACTACTGCATCCAGGTATATATTATACGGTCACTACATTATCTTACTACAGCGTCCAGGTATATATTATACGGTCACTACATTATCTTACTACTGCGTCCAGATATATATTATACGGTCACTACATTATCTTACTACAGCGTCCAGGTATATATTATACGGTCATTACATTATCTTACTACAGCGTCCAGGCATATATTATACAGTCACTACATTATCTTACTACGGCGTCCAGGTATATATTATACAGTCACTACATTATCTTACTACAGCGTCCAGGTATATATTATACGGTCACTACATTATCTTACTACTGCGTCCAGATATATATTATACGGTCACTACATTATCTTACTACTGCGTCCAGGTATATATTATACGGTCACTACATTATCTTACTACAGCGTCCAGGTATATATTATCCGGTCATTACATTATCTCACTACTGCGTCCAGGTATATATTATACGGTCACTACATTATCTCACTACAGCGTCCAGGTATATATTATACGGTCACTACATTATCTTACTACTGCGTCCAGGCATATATTATACGGTCACTACATTATCTTACTACTGCGTCCAGGCATATATTATACGGTCATTACATTATCTTACTACGGCGTCCAGGTATATATTATACGGTCACTGCATTATCTTACTACTGCGTCCAGGTATATATTATACGGTCACTACATTATCTTACTACTGCGTCCATGCATATATTATACGGTCACTACATTATCTTACTACAGCGTCCAGGTATATATTATACGGTCACTACATGACCTTACTACTGCGTCCAGGCATATATTATACGGTCACTACATTATCTTACTACTGCGTCCAGGTATGTATTATACGGTCACTGCATTATCTTACTACTGCGTCCAGGTATATATTATACGGTCACTACATTATCTTACTACTGCGTCCATGCATATATTATACGGTCACTACATTATCTTACTACAGCGTCCAGGTATATATTATACGGTCACTACATGACCTTACTACTGCGTCCAGGCATATATTATACGGTCATTACATTATCTTACTACAGCGTCCAGGTATATATTATACGGTCACTACATGACCTTATTACTGCGTCCAGGCATATATTATACGGTCACTACATTATCTTACTACAGCGTCCATGTATATATTATACGGTCACTACATTATCTCACTACAGCGTCCAGGTATATATTATACGGTCACTACATTATCTTACTACTGCGTCCAGGCATATATTATCCGGTCATTACATTATCTTACTACTGCGTCCAGGCATATATTATACGGTCACTACATTATCTTACTACTGCGTCCAGGTATGTATTATACGGTCACTGCATTATCTTACTACTGCGTCCAGGTATATATTATACGGTCACTACATTATCTTACTACTGCGTCCATGCATATATTATACGGTCACTACATTATCTTACTACAGCGTCCAGGTATATATTATACGGTCACTACATGACCTTACTACTGCGTCCAGGCATATATTATACGGTCACTACATTATCTTACTACAGCGTCCATGTATATATTATACGGTCATTACATTATCTTACTACAGCGTCCAGGTATATATTATACGGTCACTACATTATCTTACTACGGCGTCCAGGTATATATTATACGGTCACTACATTATCTTACTACAGCGTCCAGGTATATATTATACAGTCACTACATTATCTTACTACGGCGTCCAGGTATATATTATACGGTCACTACATTATCTTATTACGGCGTCCAGGTATATATTACACGGTCATTACATTATCTTACTACAGCGTCCAGGTATATATTATACAGTCACTACATTATCTTACTACAGCATCCAGGCATATATTATACGGCCACTACATTATCTTACTACGGCGTCCAGGTATATATTATACGGTCACTACATTATCTTACTACGGCGTCCAGGTATATATTACACGGTCATTACATTATCTTACTACAGCGTCCAGGCATATATTATACAGTCACTACATTATCTTACTACGGCGTCCAGATATATATTACACGGTCATTACATTATCTTACTACAGCGTCCAGGCATATATTATACGGTCACTACATTATCTTACTACGGCGTCCAGGTATATATTATACGGCCACTACATTATCTTACTACAGCGTCCAGGTATATATTATACGGTCACTACATTATCTTACTACAGCGTCCAGGTATATATTATACGGTCACTACATTATCTTACTACAGCGTCCAGGTATATATTATACGGTCACTACATTATCTTACTACAGCGTCCAGGTATATATTATACAGTCACTACATTATCTTACTACGGCGTCCAGGTATATATTATACGGTCACTACATTATCTTATTACGGCGTCCAGGTATATATTACACGGTCATTACATTATCTTACTACAGCGTCCAGGTATATATTATACAGTCACTACATTATCTTACTACAGCATCCAGGCATATATTATACGGCCACTACATTATCTTACTACGGCGTCCAGGTATATATTATACGGTCACTACATTATCTTACTACGGCGTCCAGGTATATATTACACGGTCATTACATTATCTTACTACAGCGTCCAGGCATATATTATACAGTCACTACATTATCTTACTACGGCGTCCAGGTATATATTACACGGTCATTACATTATCTTACTACAGCGTCCAGGCATATATTATACGGTCACTACATTATCTTACTACGGCGTCCAGGTATATATTACACGGTCATTACATTATCTTACTACAGCGTCCAGGCATATATTATACAGTCACTACATTATCTTACTACGGCGTCCAGGTATATATTATACGGCCACTACATTATCTTACTACAGCGTCCAGGTATATATTATACGGCCATTACATTATCTTACTACAGCGTCCAGGCATATATTATACGGTCACTACATTATCTTACTACTGCATCCAGGTATATATTATACGGTCACTACATTATCTTACTACAGCGTCCAGGTATATATTATACGGTCATTACATTATCTTACTACTGCATCCAGGTATATATTATACGGTCACTACATTATCTTACTACGGCGTCCAGGTATATATTATACAGTCACTACATTATCTTACTACAGCGTCCAGGTATATATTATACGGTCACTACATTATCTTACTACTGCGTCCAGATATATATTATACGGTCACTACATTATCTTACTACTGCGTCCAGGTATATATTATACGGTCACTACATTATCTTACTACAGCGTCCAGGTATATATTATCCGGTCATTACATTATCTCACTACTGCGTCCAGGTATATATTATACGGTCACTACATTATCTCACTACTGCGTCCAGGTATATATTATACGGTCACTACATTATCTTACTACAGCGTCCAGGTATATATTATACGGTCATTACATTATCTTACTACTGCATCCAGGTATATATTATACGGTCACTACATTATCTTACTACAGCGTCCAGGTATATATTATACGGTCACTACATTATCTTACTACTGCGTCCAGATATATATTATACGGTCACTACATTATCTTACTACTGCGTCCAGGTATATATTATACGGTCACTACATTATCTTACTACAGCGTCCAGGTATATATTATCCGGTCATTACATTATCTCACTACTGCGTCCAGGTATATATTATACGGTCACTACATTATCTCACTACTGCGTCCAGGTATATATTATATGGTCACTACATTATCTCACTACAGCGTCCAGGTATATATTATACGGTCACTACATTATCTTACTACTGCGTCCAGGCATATATTATCCGGTCATTACATTATCTTACTACTGCGTCCAGGTATATATTATACGGTCACTACATTATCTTACTACTGCGTCCAGGCATATATTATCCGGTCATTACATTATCTTACTACTGCGTCCAGGCATATATTATACGGTCACTACATTATCTTACTACTGCGTCCAGGTATGTATTATACGGTCACTGCATTATCTTACTACTGCGTCCAGGCATATATTATACGGTCACTGCATTATCTTACTACTGCGTCCAGGTATATATTATACGGTCACTACATGACCTTACTACTGCGTCCAGGCATATATTATACGGTCACTACATTATCTTACTACAGCGTCCAGGTATTTATTTTACGGTCACTACATTATCTTACTACTGCGTCCAGGCATATATTATCCGGTCATTACATTATCTTACTACTGCGTCCAGGCATATATTATACGGTCACTACATTATCTTACTACTGCGTCCAGGTATGTATTATACGGTCACTGCATTATCTTACTACTGCGTCCAGGCATATATTATACGGTCACTGCATTATCTTACTACTGCGTCCAGGTATATATTATACGGTCACTACATTATCTTACTACTGCGTCCAGGCATATATTATACGGTCACTACATTATCTTACTACAGCGTCCAGGTATATATTATACGGTCACTACATGACCTTACTACTGCGTCCAGGCATATATTATACGGTCACTACATTATCTTACTACTGCGTCCAGGTATGTATTATACGGTCACTGCATTATCTTACTACTGCGTCCAGGCATATATTATACGGTCACTGCATTATCTTACTACTGCGTCCAGGTATATATTATACGGTCACTACATTATCTTACTACTGCGTCCAGGCATATATTATACGGTCACTACATTATCTTACTACAGCGTCCAGGTATATATTATACGGTCACTACATGACCTTACTACTGCGTCCAGGCATATATTATACGGTCACTACATTATCTTACTACTGCGTCCAGGCATATATTATACGGTCACTGCATTATCTTACTACTGCGTCCAGGTATATATTATACGGTCACTACATTATCTTACTACTGCGTCCAGGCATATATTATACGGTCACTACATTATCTTACTACAGCGTCCAGGTATATATTATACGGTCACTACATTATCTTATTACTGCGTCCAGGCATATATTATACGGTCATTACATTATCTTACTACGGCGTCCAGGTATATATTATACGGTCACTACATTATCTTACTACTGCGTCCAGGTATATATTATACTGCCACTACATTATCTTACTACAGCGTCCAGGTATATATTTTACGGTCACTACATTATCTTACTACTGCGTCCAGGCATATATTATACGGTCACTACATTATCTTACTACAGCGTCCAGGTATATATTATACGGTCACTACATTATCTTACTACTGCGTCCAGGCATATATTATACGGTCATTACATTATCTTACTACGGCGTCCAGGTATATATTATACGGTCACTACATTATCTTACTACAGCGTCCAGGTATATATTATACGGTCACTACATTATCTTACTACTGCGTCCAGGCATATATTATACGGTCATTACATTATCTTACTACGGCGTCCAGGTATATATTATACAGTCACTACATTATCTTACTACAGCGTCCAGGTATATATTATACGGTCACTACATTATCTTACTACTGCGTCCAGGCATATATTATACGGTCACTACATTATCTTACTACTGCGTCCAGGCATATATTATACGGTCATTACATTATCTTACTACGGCGTCCAGGTATATATTATGCGGTCACTACATTATCTTACTACTGCGTCCAGGTATATATTATACTGCCACTACATTATCTTACTACAGCGTCCAGGTATATATTATACGGTCACTACATTATCTTACTACTGCGTCCAGGCATATATTATACGGTCACTACATTATCTTACTACTGCGTCCAGGCATATATTATACGGTCATTACATTATCTTACTACGGCGTCCAGGTATATATTATGCGGTCACTACATTATCTTACTACTGCGTCCAGGTATATATTATACTGCCACTACATTATCTTACTACAGCGTCCAGGTATATATTTTACGGTCACTACATTATCTTACTACTGCGTCCAGGCATATATTATACGGTCACTACATTATCTTACTACTGCGTCCAGGTATGTATTATACGGTCACTGCATTATCTTACTACTGCGTCCAGGCATATATTATACGGTCACTGCATTATCTTACTACTGCGTCCAGGTATATATTATACTGTCACTACATTATCTTACTACTGCGTCCAGGCATATATTATCCGGTCACTACATTATCTTACTACAGCGTCCAGGTATATATTATACGGTCACTACATGACCTTACTACTGCGTCCAGGCATATATTATACGGTCACTACATTATCTTACTACTGCGTCCAGGTATGTATTATACGGTCACTGCATTATCTTACTACTGCGTCCAGGCATATATTATACGGTCACTGCATTATCTTACTACTGCGTCCAGGTATATATTATACGGTCACTACATTATCTTACTACTGCGTCCAGGCATATATTATACGGTCACTACATTATCTTACTACAGCGTCCAGGTATATATTATACGGTCACTACATGACCTTACTACTGCGTCCAGGCATATATTATACGGTCACTACATTATCTTACTACTGCGTCCAGGTATGTATTATACGGTCACTGCATTATCTTACTACTGCGTCCAGGCATATATTATACGGTCACTGCATTATCTTACTACTGCGTCCAGGTATATATTATACGGTCACTACATTATCTTACTACTGCGTCCAGGTATATATTATACGGTCACTACATTATCTTACTACAGCGTCCAGGTATATATTATACGGTCACTACATGACCTTACTACTGCGTCCAGGCATATATTATACGGTCACTACATTATCTTACTACAGCGTCCATGTATATATTATACGGTCACTACATTATCTTACTACAGCGTCCAGGCATATATTATACGGTCATTACATTATCTTACTACGGCGTCCAGGTATATATTATACGGTCACTACATTATCTTACTACTGCGTCCAGGCATATATTATACGGTCACTACATTATCTTACTACAGCGTCCAGGTATATATTATACGGTCACTACATTATCTTACTACAGCGTCCAGGCATATATTATACGGTCACTACATTATCTTACTACAGCGTCCATGTATATATTATACGGTCATTACATTATCTTACTACTGCGTCCAGGTATATATTATATGGTCACTACTGCATCCAGGTATTTTATCTCAGTGTTGGCCATACTACTGGACCTAATGCAACTTACTTTAATGTACAGCATTCTCTACCTCTTTCCAGGGGAAGGCCATAGGCAGAGGCGTATATAGGCTTCCTGGCACCCGGGGCAAGAATTTGGTTCGGCGTCCCCCCCACTCCAAATCCCCCACACATTAACCCCATCCCCACTCATTAACCCCCATCCCCACTCCAAATCCCCCACACATTAAATAACCCCCATCCCCACTCCCAAATCCCCCCCACACATTATGTACCCCCACTCCAAATCCCCCACATATTAACCCCATCCCTACTCATTAACCCCCCAAACAATAACCCCATCCCCACTCATTAACCCCGCCGTCCATACTCCCAAATCCCCCAACACATTATGTACCCCCTCTCCAAATCCCCCACTCATTAACCCCCCAGACATTAATTCCATCCCCACTCATTAACCCTCCACAAATTAATTCCATCCCCACTCAATAACCCCCATCCCCACTCATTAACCCCCCACACATTAACCCCATCCCCACTCTTTACCCCCCACACAGTAACCACCATCTCCAGTCATTAACCCCCCCACACATTTACTCCCATCCATTAACCCCATCCCCACTCTTTAACCCCCCACACATTAACCCCATCCCCACTCTTTACCCCCCACACAGTAACCCCCATCTCCAGTCATTAACCCCCCCACACATTAACCCCCATCCATTAACCTCATCTCCACTCATTATCCCCCCCACACATTAACCCCCACACATTAACCCCATCCCCACATTAACCCCCATCCCCACTCATTAACCCCCCACACATTAACCCCATCCCCTCTTTACCCCCCACACAGTAACCCCCATCTCCACTCATTAACCCCCCCACTCATTAACCCCATCGCCACACATTAACACCCTCCATCTTCGGTGGTTTCTTCAACTCCACATTGGAGCACACTTACCACCAGTGCTGAGCGTTCACTCTGGGCGCCGGGAAGTGACGTCAGCAGCGTGATCACATGACATGTCACGCTGCTGACGTCGCTCTGGCCCGGCGGTCAGAGCTGCAATTGTACTGGCGTCTATACAGACGCCAGTACAATTGTTCCCTGGGAGCCGGCACGCGCACCTTCTCTGCGCCGGCTGTCAGCTTGACAGCTGACACAGAGAACCGCCGACTCTCAGGCCCGGGGGGGCGGCAGAAAGCAGCCAAAAGGGAGGACACTGCGGACCGCTGCATTAGGCGGCCCGAGTGCGCCCCCTGCCGGCTGCGCCCGGGGCAAGTGCCCCGGTTGCCCCCCCCCTAGATACGCCCCTGGCCATAGGCCGGGGTCACACTTGCGAGTATGATGTGAGAAACTCATGCATAAATACCCGGCATGTATTTCTTTGCAGCCGCACACCCAAGTCCCGAGTGCCGGCGGCAGTGCCGGGTATTCATAAGAGAGACTTGCGCAAGTTTCTCGCATAACACTCGCAAGTGTGACCCCGGCATTACTATCAAGAACTCAATGGATTTTCCCACTAGAAACAATTATATGAAATCTGTCACCAAGTTTTTTTTTCTACCTCATTGAAGGGCAACATTATGTAGGGGCAGAGGCGAGGCCCTGACTCCAGTGATTTTATCACTTATTTTACTGATTGCTGCATTTTTTTTATTAAGAACTGTTTTAATGACGGCGGATCTACCAGTTCTCTGAATTATGAGCTCTGTATAACGCCACTCACACCACTGATTAGCAGCTTTCTGTTTACACTGTGCATAGGCAGAAAGCTGCCAATCACTGGTGGGGGTGGGGATATACAGAACTCATGAATATGGAGGCTTACATGGCAGCAGGTTTAGTAGTCTTCTAGTAATAATCTGATTATTTTATTAAAATTACAGCAAGCAGCCCAGTAAGTGACACATCGCTGGAATCAGGGTCTCTTTCTCTACATTATGCTGCTCTCAGATTAGATACAAACACCTGGTGACAGATTCCCTTTAACCCCTTCACATCCTTAGATGTATGGATACATTCTGTTAATTTTGCGCGCACAGAAGCTGTGGGTGTGCGATCGCTGCCGTTTGTTCAGCTAACATCATAGCTGCCATGAGTGGTGCCTCAATATCGATATCAAGCGCAGCATTTAGAAGAGAGGCAGGGGGGCTCCTTCTCCCCTCCAATCGGTACCCCCGCAACGTCATCTCGAGGGCACTATCTTTGCCATCATGACCCGACGTCGTCATTACATCTTGGTCACCAGGGCTTGCAAGCTTGCTAGATCATGTACAGTGCATGGTCTAACAAGCTTGTGTCAGTGCTATAGTTTAGAACAGTGATCAGACTGCTAAAAGTGAAAGTCCCATAAAGGGACTTAGTAAAAAAAAAATTAGTCATAGTTTTAAAAAAAAAAAAAAATCACGAAGCAATAATATATATTTATTGTACCCATAAATAAATATTTTCATGAAAAAAACAAAAAAGTACACATATTTGGTATCGCCGCATCCGGAAAGATCCGACCTTTAAAACCGTCACAGTAATTAAGCCTTCAGTGAACAACGTAAAAAAAGAGGCAAAAAACTATGCATTTTCATCATACCGCCGAACAAAAAGTGGAATAAAATGCAATAAAAAATGCTAATGTAAATAAAAATGGTATTGTCGAAAACGTGATAATCTGCAGAAAACAAGCCGCCATACAGTTCATCAGTGGAAAAATAAAAGCTATAGCTCTCAGATTAAAGCAAATCAAAAATAATTATTTTTTCTATAAAATAGTTTTTATTGCGTAAAAGCGCCAAAACATAAAACAATTATAGAAATGTGGTATTGCTGTAATTGCACTGAACCGAAAAATAAAGCTGTCTTATAAATTTTACCACACATGGTACGGCATAAAAAAATTCCTGAATTGCTGTTTTTTGTTCATTCTGCCTTCCAAAAATCATAATAGAAAGCTGTCACAAAATGTCATGTACCCGAAAATGGTCCCAATAAAAACGTCACATGACTCTGTTGGCCGAAATATGAAAAAAATTATAGCTCTCAAAATATGGGGATGCAAAAACAAAAGTGTCTTGTCATGATTCAGGTACTGATTGCTGCCCTTGTGATACAGTATATTCATGTACTGATGGTGGTTTTGGTGATGTATTCCTGTACTGATGGTGGTCGAGGTGATTTATTCCTGGACTCATGGTGGATATTGTAATGTATTCCTGTACTGATGAGGCTTTTGATGCAGTGTTTCTGTACTGATGGGGGTCATTCTGCTGTATTTTTCTACTGCTGGTAGTTCTGACCATTAATTTTTGTGCTGCTGGTGGTTCTGGTGTTGAATTTCTGTACTGATTAGGACTGTAATGCTGTGTTTCTGTACTGATGGGGGATTCTAGTAATGTATTTCCATACTGCTGGTGTTTCTGGTGGTGTATTCTCGTCGACCACCAAACACGCACCGCAGCTTCTTTACACCACTCTGTCTCCAGACCCAGGTACCTGCTCCCTAGCTCCAGCCGCAGTAACGTCCCTCGCGGATCTTTTGCTGGGGCTGTCCTAGACCAATCTACCTCCAGCACTTCACCTGCCCGAGGTCGTCGTCCAATCGGTACCCCCGGGGCCTCGTCTGTCCTGCAGTCCATCGGGTCAGGGGCCACCCCTCTGACTGTCTCTTCTCTGTCAGTCCCCTGGCCGAGCTCCTCAGCAGTCTCCGTCTTCTGTCCTGCGTCTTCCTCTGCTGAGCTCCTCCCGGGACTAGTCTGCCTGGAACCCCTTTCAGTCCTATTTATCCCCTCTCTCACTGGGGAATTTCCCTCCTGGGTTCCTGTCTCCCCGCCCCCCATGACTAAGCGTTTTCTTGAGCCATAAGCTGATGTTCAGTCCTCAACTACTCTCCCCTGCCATCTTGTGGTCATTTCTCGGTACTACACCCTTCTATCTACCTTTCCCAGCTGTCACCCTTCTATCCTGACCATCTCCGTCTCTGGTGCACAAACCGTCCCCTCCTACTACCAGTCACGTCTGTCCGTCAAGTCACCTTCCCCACACATGGCTATGTTAGCAAAGTGTTGTTCTGTCTGGCAAGTTAAGGATTACTTTTTTTATTTATGTTAGGAGCATTAAAGGGGTTGTCCAAGTTTGTGATGAGTCTGCAGTCATTCTATGTGACTGCAGACTTTGTGAATTCTCACAGTGTGCACTGAACCCTGCCAGGTTTCTCTTGTGCCAGTGGTGAGATTGTGAGGTCACAAAACCCCAAGTATGTAATTCAAATACATACAATCACATGTTGACTAGACATGTGTGGCCTCGCTCTGTGAAATGAATTGAATGAGGCCCTACACGTCTAATCGGAATGAGGCCAAAAGCATGCAAATCGCATACTTGTGCTCACATAACCGTTCATTGTTGCCAACACCAAGGGAAAATCCTAAAAGGATGCAGTGCATGCGCTGTGAGAATTCAGGAGCCTGCTGGCACATGGAGTGACTGCAGATTTTCATCTCAAACTTGGACAAGCCCTTTAATTGTAAAATGGCACCTTATAGCTAGTCCTAACAGCATGTAATATACTCACTGTCAGGATTCAGTTGTGCTTGCTGATGTTTATGTTGTGTTAAGCTTATGTTCCCACGATGAATAGTTGGTGAGTTTTTGATGTTGCAGCATTTCTGCACCTATTGGGTAACTTAGGTTACTTGCTTTTTTTGCCTTTTATATGGCTGTGTGCACACAAAAAAACAGTCCTCACTAGAGTTGAGCGACTTTGGTCGGATCGGGTTTTCGTGAAACCCGATTGAAACAAAATTTGAGTCGGATGAAACTGGTCCGACTAAGGCACAAAAAGTCGGAGTTTCGTCCGAAACCCGACCCCAATGCAAGTCAATGGGAAATAAAAGTCGACATTGAGTGGATGACATTCATCCACTCAATGCCAACTTTTATTCCCCATTGACTTGCTTGAAACAAAGTTGTTTACCCCCAATTTTGGAAATGTACCAACAATTTGGTCTGGCCCATTTTTGGGGATTTGTATGAAATTATGTCCAGTTTGCCTTTTTTCTCTGTTTTTTTTTTGAGTTGTTCCAATACACACAAAAGTAATAAACATGAGTATAACGTGTAATTGCAATAATTTTCTGGGAGAAATACTTCATTTTCTGGGACAATTTCAATGGTGCCAACACTTTTGGCCATGACTGTATATTTGATCTTTCTGTATTCATTCAAAATCTCAGAATAAAGTTAATACAAAAACTAAAACAAAATAGCTGAAACTTTGCTGCATAACCCACAATGAAAAAAGAAGCTCATTAAATTACATGTATCACAAATTGGTCCCATTAAAAATACAATTCTTAAGAAGAACCAAGCTCTCACAAAGGTACAGCTACAAAAAAGTAAGAATTTTTTGACTTTTTAAGGCCATGTGCACACCTTCAGTGTTTGGTCAGGAACAATCAGAGGAAAAGTCTACTAGAATCACCACTTCTGTATTTATCACCCACTCCTGGTTTCGGCTTATAAACACTGATGGAAAACACTGACCAAATACTGAGCGTGTGAACGTGGCCTAAGGTTGCCTAAAAATAAAAGCAACACAAAAGTGCCCCATAAAATAAATATCATGCACAGCAATGTTAAAACGACTTGCAGTGCTCCTGTTCTGTCTTATGTCACTTCTTTTAAATGCTTCAGGGTTCAGAAACCCTAAAGTGACCATAGCAAAGTGACATGCTTAGTCTTCAAGTGGTGTCCGCTCGGAAACTAAAGGATTAAACTAAAAGAGTAAAAGATCCTGGCGGCAGAGCAGCAGCAAGAATTGCAGGCACAACTGCCGGTGAAGCCGCTTCAGGAAAACATTTGCTATATTTTTTTGATGCGTTTTTGTCCTTTGATGTGTTTTTGGTGTAGATTTGAACCAGCATTTTTTTTTTTAGTACAGAAAAGCTTTCATTTTGCACTTAAAAATGCAACTACACATGCAGTTTTTTTTTTCAGGCTCAACATAGAAGCCTAATTCACCCAAAAGAAAAATACAAAAATAAGATAGTTATTTCTTTCCAAATGTACGTATGAAAAAACAAGCCATAAATAACGTTATATCCCTAAGATGTCAAAGGGAAGCTTTAACCAGGTTTTTGCAACCTCATCTGAGAGCAGCAAAAAATGTAGGGGCAGAGACCCTGATTACAGTGATCTGTCATTTACTGGGCTGCTGGATACAATTTTGATAAAACTACTGTAGAAGTAAAACTACATTGAGGATTCTTTACTGTTAGGGCAGTGAGAATCTGGAGGTGGTGATGGCGAACTCAGTCGAAGGGTTCAAGAGAGGCCTGGATGTCTTCCTGGAGCGTAACAATATTATATCTTACAGTTATTAGGTTCTTTAGAAGGACGTAGATCTGGGGATTTATTCTGATGGAATATGGGCTGAACTGGATGGACAAATGTCTTTTTTGGCCTTGCTAACTATCGGCTGCAGATCTACCAGTTCTCTGAATGCTTAGCTCTGTATAACCCCGCCCACTCCACTGATTGTGGCAGCTTTCTGTGTACACTGTGCATAGGCAGCAAGTTGTCAATCTGTGATGGAGCGGGGTTATACAGAGCTCATGAATATAGAGGACTGCTTGACAGCAGGTTTACTACTCCTCTAGTGATAATCTCCTGCTGATAAAACTGTAATTATATCAAAACTGCAGCAAACAGTCCAGTGACACATCGCCGGTATGAGCGTCTCCTGTCCTGATTCATCATTCTTGTGTCTCCACTTTTCTGGAGTAATTTCCGTCTTTTTTTAGTAGATTTAGCCCTTATTGCATTTTCCTCTATATCGTTTCCACAACTTTTTAACTTCTTTTTCTTTTTTTAAGTCTTTTTTTGATTTTCCTTGACAAGGTTAGATATGTTTTAAACAGAATAAAGAAATGCAAACTTTTACCAAATATCACATTTTTTTTTGCTCATCTCATTCCATTCCATCCCTTCTCTCTTGTAGTAAAGGTTTCGAATAGAGTTCTCAGTTTTGGCACATACAAAATATAATAAATAAATAAATAAAAAATAAATAGAAAATGTCCCCAAAGGCGGCCAACCCTTTTAATGACAGAAAGAAAGAGCTTAGAAAATCAGTGCTGATAATTGTCACATGTCAAAAAATATACAGTAGGTTTAGGCCGACGGATAATGGCCACACAAAGGCTTTCTATCTGCCAGTGTCAATGGGAAAGGGACATTCAGCCACTAAGCACATTTTTACGAAAAAGAAATTGCAAGGCATGAAAGATGCGTACGGATGATTAAAGGAAGAAATGCTTTGTAAGTGATTGCGATCACCGTGTACCTTTGCCCTCTGTTATGTATTGGCATTATTGGAGACGTCATACTTCTCCATGCGTCATTGGTACGGAGAGGTTAGGGGGTGGGATTTTTTACATGCTGAATTGACCCTGCGACCTTATTGCTCTGCCTGAGGGTTTTGGGTGATAAAAAGGCAGGGGATGAAAGGGAGCCCTGGCCCCCCGCACCCCCCAGTTACAGCTTGTGTGCTCCTATTGTTCATGTCCTACAGATGCCCAATTGTTCTGGGGCTGCGGTGCCAGCCAAGCAGTGCTATACAAGCCCGTCCCTTCACTTCTCCAGATACGATCTTGTCCCCGCTCTAATTGTCCTTCTTAAGTCCATTTTTGCTGTTTTCATTTCTTGCCATTGGAGCTGGTCATTAGTATTATTAATATAAGTCGCACAGTGTCAGAAATCCGTTCTTGTCCCCATAATCCCATTCTAACGAGATTTTCGCTTCCTATCTCTGTGAGATTGGATCCATTTGTTTTTATATAATATAATATTTTATTTGTTTTGCTGTTTATCTTTTATTTATTTTCTGTTTACAAACACAGGAAGAAGTCATACTGTACAAATATTTACTCCATATCAGATGTCTGCCGAGTCCCGACGTTGGCATCCCCGGCGACTTTGAAGACGGAGGTGCCTACCGGTAGACTGTGTACTGCATGACCACTGTCCGTTTAATGAATGATCACTGGGACTTGCACCGATTGGCAGAAAAAGACATTTTTATTGGTGACAAGGAACTGTTATCCCCATTACAAAATTGAGACCGCCGATCTCATTTCCTATGAGGCCCCTGGAGAAAATCGAGCAAAGCGCTCGGCAGCCCCATAGGGAATTACTGTAGCTGTGGTTGAGGATGCTCAGTGACGCTCCATCCCAAGGGCAGGTCCAGACAAGCATATTTTTGGTCTGAACATCGGATTGCACTCAGAACAATGCTAGTCTGTGAGGCCGTACACATTTCCATTTGTTTTTACCTTGGACAGAGACTATCCGGGGGAAAAAAATCACCTCATGCCCGAGTCTGACCTGATATTCAGACCACACTCGGCCATACAAGTCATTGGGTGTGTGACTGCACTCGGATGACATCTGAGTGCAGTTTAATTTTCATGGACTGACAGAATGGAGAAAATGGAAATTTTTTCTCCATCATCTCCTCAATTCTAGAGAATCTAATCACACTCTGATTAGCATAATCGGCCAGATTCTCACATTTCTTTCATTCTTTGTGCGGTGGGGCCGAACAAACACAGATATTCTGGCATTTTTTTGTATTTATTCTTTTTCCGGCATTCACCGTGAGGCATGACTGAAAGCCACTTCAGGAAAACACCTGTGGTCCCTTTCCTAAAACGCCTTTCCCAGCAGTGTTGCCGTTCTTTTTGCGGCGTCTTTTATTCTGTATTGTGAAGTATAGAGACAGGGTGTCTGTCTTCGGAGCGAAAGCTGCCTGAAGAATGAGCATATCACTTCTTTTAATCGCTTCAGGGTTTCCATTCTGTTCAGTTTATGTAGAACTTTTCCAGCTCTTTCTCAGGCTGATTCCCCGATTCTCCCTGAAAAAGACGTTGTGTGCACATGGTCTTGAGATATTTTTCTTTACATTTTTTTATTTACCACACTTAATTTTTCATTCTTTTCGCAATATTTATTAGATCCTCAAAGGCACTTGTAGATATGATCCTATGAATGCATATGTAATATTGTGTAGTGCAGTGCACTCCCTCTGCCTGCCAGTACTTACGATTTTTTTTTGTTTAATTTCAGGTTTCTGCATTTACTGCAGGTAAGGGTATGACCTCCCTTTCTTTGGGCTGACGTTACATTTCTGTAGCTTCCCATTGCTGGATGTCCATATTCGGCCCTTATTCACACTCACATCACTATGACGCATGGTAAGGTTTTTATACTAGAGGATAGGCCCATCCTGATTTGGGTACACCTTGACGCTGGTGGGATGGCTTTTAGGTTTTTTTTTTAAATAAAAAATGGTGTTTACAAAGTACCCTATGTCATTTACGGTAAATGAAATTTGCTTTTACTTATTTACTTACATTGGGGGTATGTTCATTTTATCTCTGTCTTAGGTTTCGAGTATTTAGGATCAGCAAAATGTAGAGTTCTGTGAAAACAAGATCCTTAAAGGGTTGGTATGATTTAATCCTAAATGTCTAATTATTTATTGTAATAATCGAATATCTTTTCTAATATACTTTAATTATAAGGACCTCATTGTTCCCTCTCTACTCTAACTTTTATAACAACTTCATCAGTGACTCTCTTCAGGGGCTGGGCTCGTCCATGCTCTACTGAGGTCTTCAACTCCAACATATGCTCAGCAGATTCTTGTCACTTTGCAATATTCTTTTTAATTCAAAGTGTCAGTGTTTATTGTAAGGAGATGACTGTTATGATTAGGCCACCAAGAAGGATAACAGGGGAATAGACTAGGCAACCAGATATCCAGAGAGGTTGGTAGCTAAGCAGATTGCAGACCCCTAAACTGACAACACAACTAGAATTAGCCGTGGGACGTACCTACGATGCCCTAGACGCCTCGGCACAGCCACAGAATTAACTAAGCCTAAAGAGAGAAATGGGAAAGATAACTGCCCCCAAGTAGAACCCCAAAGGAATAGATAGCCCCCGAACATATATTCTCACCGGCACGTTAACCCCTGGCATGCTGCAATCAAACATGATCACAGTGTACCGGGGGATCAGGGAAGCAACAGGCAGGGAGGGGGCTCCCTGCATGCTTCCCTGGACCCTCAGAACAGCGTGATGTGCTCGCACTGTTCCAAGTACCTCCCCCCTGCAGGCTTCCGGATCCAATATGGCCGCAGTGGCCTTCGAGGGCCTGCAGGGAGGCGTCTTTCTCAGTGCCTGCTGAGTGCAGGCACTGAGAAAGCCTGCTGCAGCGCCTGTCAGATCGCTGATCTGACAGAGTGCTGTGCAAACTGTCAGATCAGCGATCTGACACTAGACAGTGATGTCCCCCCTGGGACAATAAAATAAAGTAAAAAAAAACAAACAAAAAAGTGTAAAAATAATTTATAAAAAATCCCTAAATAATTTTTTTTTAAAAATTCCCTAATAAATTCAATTTTTGGTAATAAAAAAACAATAAAAGTACACATATTTAGTATCGCCGTGTCCGTAATGACCCGCCCTATAAAACTGTCCCACTAGTTAACCCCTTTAGTGAACCCCTTAAAAAATAAAAAACAAAGCAAAAAACAATGCTTTATCATCATATTGCCGAACAAAAAGTGCAATAACGCGAGATCAGAAAGACGGATATAAATATCCATGGTACCGCTGAAAACATCATCTTGTCTCGCAAAAAACGAGCCGCCACACAGTGTCATCAGCAAAAAAATAAAAAGTTATAGCTCGCAGAATAAAGCAATGCAAAAATAATTATTTTTTATATAAAATTGTTTTCACTGCATAAAAGCGCCAAAACATAAAAAACAACATAAATGAGGTATCGCTGTAATCGTACTGACCCGAATAATAAAACCGCTTTATCAATTTTACTACACGTGGAATGGTGTAAAACTACCCCCCAAAAGAAATTCATGAAATTCTGGTTTTTGTTCATTCTACGTCCCAAAAATCGGAATAAAAAGCGATCAAAAAATATCATGTGCCCGAAAATGGTACCATTAGAAACGTCAACTCGTCGCGCAAAAAATAAGACCTCACATGACTCAGTGGGTCAAAATATGGAAAAATTATAGCTCACAATATGTGGTGATGCAAAAACTATTTTTAAAATAAAAAGCGTCTTTTAGCGTGTGACAGCTGCCAAAAATAAAAACCGCCATAAATAGTAAATCAAACCCCCCGTTATCACCCCCTTAGTTAGGGAAAAATAATAAAATTTAAAAAAAATGTATTTATTTCCATTTTTTCATTAGGGTTAGGGCTAGGGTTAGGGCTGAGGTTTAGGTTAGGGGTGTGTTGGGGTTCGGGTTGGAGTTAGAATTGAGGGGTTTCCACTGTTTAGGCACATCTGGGGCTTTCCAAACACAACATGGCGTCTGATCTCAATTCCAGCCAATTCTGCGTTGAAAAAGTAAAACGGTGCTCCTTTCCTTCTAAGCTCTGCCATGCGCCCAAACAGTGGTTTACCTACACATATGGGGTATCAGCCTACTCTGGACAAAATGCACAACAACTTTTGCTGTCCAATTTCTCCCTACCCTTGGGAAAATAAAAGAATTGGGGACTAAAAGATCATGTTTGTGGAAGAAATATGATTTTGTTATTTTCACGCCCTGGTGTTATAAACTTCTGTGAAGCACTTGGGGGTTCAAAGTGCTCACCACACATCTAGATAAGTTCCTTGGGGGATCTAGTTTCCAAAATGGGGTCACTTGTGGGGGGTTTCCACAGTTTAGGCACATCAGGGGCTCTCCAAAGGCAACATGACACCCGCAGACCATTCCATCAAAGTCTGCATTCCAAAATGTCACTACTTCCCTTCCGAGCCCCAACGTGTGCCCATACAGTAGTTTTATCCCACATATGGGATATCAGCGTACTCAGGACAAATTAGACAACAACTTTTGGGGTCCAATTTCTCCTGTTACCCTTGGGAAAATAAAAAAATCGGGGACTAAAAGATCATGTTTGTGGAAAAAATATGATTTTTTTTATTTTCACGCCCAGGCGTTATAAACTTCTGTGAAGCCCTTGGGGGTTCAAAGTGCTCACCACATATCTAGATAGGTTTCTTGTTGAGTCTAGTTTCCAAAATGGTGTCATTTGTGGGGGGTTTCCACTGTTTAGGCACATCAGGGTGTTAGGGTTGCGGATCGCACTAAATATAAAATATGAGAAAGTGCGATCGCAACCCGGGGTCCACCGTGCAGAGGTGGTATACTGCTGCTAGGTAATGGCGGAAGCTATATGACGGTATAAAGGAAGAACACACATGAGTTAACGTCACCCAGTGTGTACAGGGCGAACTCTGTTACCTCACAGAGCCGCACTGCTGCAGAGCATAAATGCCGGAGCCTGTTTAACTCACAGAGCTCGGCAACGGAGCGTACAGAATGCTGTCACAGAACTCTGCCCCAAGGACACGGGGTCAGAGTCCCTCTAGACCTTCTGAGCGCGCAGTGTCACACCTACGGACGCCACTATAGACGCTGACTATGGTGGAGTGTCACCTTCACCGTGGCGTGCAGAGCCACCGGTGGACACTGATGCCAATCTCAGACTCTGCCTCTACCTACACCTAAGCCTGGGCGCTTAACAGGCTATGCTGCACAACACATGCATACCAAGAGTAGGGGGTTTCTTAATGAGTCATTCAAAAGAGACATTCATACATGCATACAACACTCACTCCTCATGGTCTGGTAATGCAGTCTATACTAGTGCATGGCCGAGCGGTCATGCGACCCTTTTATAGCAGTGTCCTTCCGGGACCATCCTGATGGTCCAATCCAAGCTGGAGAAGGACCTGAGCATGTGACCTCCGATCTCCAATGGGAGATCGTCCCACAGGCATGCTCAGTGGACCGAATGGAGGACTTAGTCCCTGGAGTAGCTCGCTGCTGACCAGCATGCATTGCTATAGCTGGACCAGAGGTGGCAGCAGCAACCAAACCCACAGAGCTAGTCTGGGCAGAGCGCCGGGACCGACGAGTCTGCTGAACAGTCTCCTCTGTGGCTGAAGAGGAATGGGAGACCGCTGTGCAGCGACAGGAACCTGATGCCTAACACAGGGGCTTTCCAAACGCGACATGGCACCCGATCTCTTTTCCAGCCAAAGAAGTCAAATGGCGCTGCTTCCGTTCCAAGCTCTGCCATGCGCCCAAATAGTCGTTTACCCCCACATATGGGGTAAAAGCATACTCAGGACAAATTGCAGAATAACTTTTGGGGTCCTGTTATCCTTGAGACAATAAAAATTGGGGTGAAAAGATCATTTTTGTGGAAAAATATGATTTTTTAATTTTACGACTGTACGTTATAAATTTCTGTGAAGCCCTTGGGGGATCAAAGTTCTCACCACACATCTAGATAAGTTCCTTGGGGTATCTAGTTTCCAAAATCGTGTCATTTGTTGGGGGTTTCTACTGTTTAGGCACATCAGGGGCTCTCCAAATGCGACATGGCGTCCGATCTCAATTCCAGCCAAAAAAGTCAAATGGCACTGCTTCCCTTCCGAGCTCTGCCATGCGCCCAAATAGTGGTTTACCCCCACATGTGGGGTATCAGCGTACTGAGGACAAATTGCACAATAACTTTTGGGGTCCTGTTACCCTTGGGAAAATAAAAATTGGGGGTGAAAAGATAATTTTTTGGGAAAAAATATGATTTTTTAATTGTACGGCTGTACGTTATAAACTTCTGTGAAGCCCTTGGGGGTTAAAAGTTCTCACCACATATCTAGATAAGTTCCTTGGGGGGGTCTAGTTTCCAAAATTGGGTCATTTGCGGGGGGTTTCCACTGTTTAGACACATCAGTGCCAAACATGACATGGCGTCCGATCTGAATTCCAGTCAATTTTGCGTTGAAAAAGTCAAATGGCACTCCTTCCCTTCTGGGCTCTGCCATGCGCCGAAACAGTGGTTCCCCCCCACATATCAGGTATCAGCATACTCAGGACAAATTGCACAATAACTTTTGCAGTCCAGTTTCTCCTGTTACCCTTGGTAAAATAAAAAAAATTGGACCCAAAATAAATTTTTTGGTGAAAAATAGTTAAATGTTCATTTTTTTTTTAAACATTCAAAAAATTCCTGTGAAGAACTTGAAGAGTTAATAAACTTCTTGAATGTGGTTTTGAGCACCTTGAGGGGTGCAGTTCTTAGAATGGTGTCAATTTTGGATATTTTCGATCATATAGACCCCTCAAAGTGACTTCAAATGTGATGTGGTCCCTAAAACAAAAAGGTGTTGTAAAAAATTATAAATCCCTGGTCAACTTTTAACCTTTATAACTTCCTAAAAAAAAAAAATTTGGTTCTAAAATTGTGCTGATGTAAAGTAAACATGTGGAAAATGTTAGTTATCAAGTTTTTGTGTGCCGTATCTCTGTGATTTAAGGGCATCAAAATTGAAAGTTGGAAAATTGCGAAATTCTCAAAATTTTCGCAAAATTTCCATCTTTTTACAAATAAACGCAAGTTATATGAATGAAATTTTGCCACTAACATGAAGTACAGTATGTCATGAGAAAACAATGTGAGAATCACCAGGATCCATGGAAGCGTTCCAGAGTTATTACCTCATAAAGGGACAGTGGTCAGAATTGTAAAAATTTACTTGGTCATTAACATGCAAACCACCCTTGGGGGTAAAGGGGTTAAAGAGTTAAAAGAGAAATGAATAAAAAAACTGTTATGGAAGCAAAAAAGGAATAAAATAAAGAATATTATAAAGCATGCATAATACATTTTGATGAATATGCTCATTCACTGTCTCTCCCTAACTCCATCTATAATAATAAATGCCCTAAGCAACTTCCGGTTGTAACAACTTCCGTCCAGTTGTAACCGGTGACGTCACCGCACACCTCTTTCCATGTTAACCCTCAACACACACACTCCTCTCACCTTTCACCATCTCCACTCACTCTTTCACTCCACATACGACCCTTTCTCGCACTCCGTCTCTCATACGCACGCCGTCATCGCCGCTGATCCACGATCCCCGACATCTTCTTCCACCGGCGCCATCCTGGATCCAGACGTCCTCCACGCTGGCGACATGTTCTTGCGGCGACGCCATTTTGGATCGGCGAAATCCCGCGATAGTCAAGATGGCGTTGCCGCAAGAACATGTCGCCGGTGTGGAGGACGTCGGGATCCAAAATGGCGTCGGCGAAATATCGCGAGATATCGCCGACGCCATTTTGGATCCCGACGTCGTCCACGCCGGCGACATGTTCTTCCGGCGACGCCATCTCGACTATCGCGGGATTTCACGATACTCAAGATGGCGTCGCCGCAAGAACATGTCGCCAGCGTGGACAACGTCTGGATCCAGGATGGCGCCGGCGGAAGAAGATGTCGGGGATCGTGGAGCAGCGGCGATGACGGCGTGAGTATGAGAGACGGAGTGAGAGAAGGGGTCGTATGTGGAGTGAAAGAGTGAGTGGAGATGGTGAAAGGTGAGAGGAGTGTGTGTGTTGAGGGTTAACATGGCAAGAGGTGTGATTCTATCGCATCCTCCCGATGCGATAGCATCGGGCCATAATCTAGTTATACTATAATTAGTGATGAGGAAACAAGCTTAGGTAAGACGTTATCCCCACATGTGTTGCGGCTTTAGAACAGCTACAAGGACTAGAACATATTATTCGAACATGCCGAAGTCACTCGGTTAGCACTGAGCATGCTCAGATAACACCTTATCCCAGTACGCTCGCTCATCACTAGTAGGAACCTCATGCCCACTGTGCTTTTTTTTACTCTGGATAAATTGATCTGCGGTGCCTTTTTGAAATCCGCAACATGTCAGTTTCTATTGGGGTACACTTAGTTTTATATGCAAATGTTCACCATAGAATTGCATTAGATGCAGAAAATCCACAGGTAAAGAATGCATGCAATCCACACATGTATCAATAAAGTTTTGTCAAAGCCAAATTCCCGACAGTATCAAACCTGAAGCAGCTTTATTTAAAACGATTATCGGATGCAACTCATGCATGCTGCAAGTTTTTCCTTGGACTGGTCGAAAGGAAAAAAAATGGAAAATTGCCTCACAGAATAACATAGGGACCAGTGCTTTCCATCAAATTGACTGATGGCACTCGTACTATTTTTACGATTGTGTGCACGAGCCTAAATGGTTAATATTAGATTAGTGTGATTCCAACAGGGACACCCCCACTGATCAACTGTTTGCAGAGCTGACAAAAGTCAGCGTGACGAAACAGAATCCCACCTCACTGTCACACTGTCTCCTGTCGGGTACTGTAACGTAGCTTTTATTATTTATCCATTGTATACAGATTGTTCTGAACAATGCTACACAAAACTATATAACTTGGGTTCCCAAAGTTCCCATTATTGAATAGGAGCTGATCTGCAGTACCCAGCAGCGGACACCAGACAGTGCGTGGAGCTATGGTGATCCAGACTCCAGACGCTGTATACATATGGCCTCCGATGGACGTTATAACATCTGATCACTGGGTGTTCTGGGTGTTATACACAGGGCTGTGGAGTCAGAGTCGTGGAGTCAGTGTCCATTTTGGTGGAGTTGGAGTCGGTATAAAATGTACAGACTCCTAAAATATATAATAAATTGGGTACAGTAATACAATGCAGGATGTGCTGTAAATGTTTTCATAAGAATTTGGGAAAGTTCTGAAATATCCTATAAATGTCTGTTCTGTGCCTGATCTAAGGATCTGGGCTTTTAGATAAGATGAATCTGTGCTGCACTTTATGTCCATGATCAGTAGTGACCAGTGCTGTGGGGTCAGAGTGGAGATGAATCTGTGCTGCACTTTATGTACATGCTCATTAGTGACCAGTGCTGTGGAGTCGTAATGGAGATGAATCTGTGCTGCACTTTATGTACATGCTCAGTAGTGACCAGTGCTGTGGGGTCGTAGTGGTGATGAATCTGTGCTGCACTTTATGTACATGTCAGTAGTGACCAGTGCTGTGGAGTCGTAGTGGGGATGAATCTGTGCTGCACTTTATGTACATGCTCAGTAGTGACCAGTGCTGTGGAGTCGTAATGGAGATGAATCTGTACTGCACTTTATGTACATGTTCAGTAGTGACCTGTGCTGTGGAGTCGTAGTGGAGATGAATCTGTGCTGCACTTTATGCACATGCTCAGTAGTGACCAGTGCTGTGGAGTCGTAATGGAGATGAATCTGTGCTGCACTTTATGTACATGTTCAGTAGTGACCAGTGCTGTGGAGTCGTAGATGAGATGAATCTGTACTGCACTTTATGTACATGTCAGTAGTGACCAGTGCTGTGGGGTCGTAGTGGAGATGAATCTGTGCTGCACTTTATGCACATGCTCAGTAGTGACCAGTGCTGTGGAGTCGTAATGGAGATGAATCTGTGCTGCACTTTATGTACATGTTCAGTAGTGACCAGTGCTGTGGAGTCGTAGATGAGATGAATCTGTACTGCACTTTATGTACATGCTCAGTAGTGACCAGTGCTGTGGAGTCATAGATGAGATGAATCTGTGCTGCACTTTATGTACATGCTCAGTAGTGACCAGTGCTGTGGGGTCGTAGTGGAGATGAATCTGTGCTGCACTTTATGTACATGCTCACTAGTGACCAGTGCTGTGGGGTCGGAGTTGAGATGAATCTGTGCTGCATTTTATGTACATGCTCAGTAGTGACCAGTGCTGGGGAGTCATAGATGAGATGAATCTGTGCTGCACTTTATGTACATGCTCAGTAGTGACCAGTGCTGTGGAGTCATAGATGAGATGAATCTGTGCTGCACTTTATGTACATGCTCAGTAGTGACCAGTGCTGTGGGGTCGTAGTGGAGATGAATCTGTGCTGCACTTTATGTACATGCTCACTAGTGACCAGCGCTGTGGGGTCGGAGTTGAGATGAATCTGTGCTGCATTTTCTGTACATGCTCAGTAGTGACCAGTACTGTGGAGTCATAGATGAGATGAATCTGTGCTGCACTTTATGTACATGCTCAGTAGTGACCAGTGCTGTGGGGTCGTAGTGGAGATGAATCTGTGCTGCACTTTATGTACATGCTCAGTAGTGACCAGTGCTGTGGGGTCGTAGTGGAGATGAATCTGTGCTGCACTTTATGTACATGCTCAGTAGTGACCAGTGCTGTGGAGTCGTAGTGGAGATGAATCTGTGCTGCACTTTATGTACATGCTCAGTAGTGACCAGTGCTGTGGGGTCGTAGTGGAGATGAATCTGTGCTGCACTTTATGTACATGCTCAGTAGTGAGCCAGTGCTGTAGGGTCGGAGTCAAAGTTAGGATCCCGTCACACCAAACGATGCACCAGCGATCCCGACAACGATACAACCTGGTCAGAATCGCTGGTGCATCGCTACATGATCGCTGGTGAGCTGCCAAACAGGCAGATCTCACCAGCGATCAGCACCAGCGAGGACGCTGGTATCCAAGGTAAATATCGGGTAACTAAGCGCGTGTGGCACTTAGTTACCCGCTGTTTACCTTGGATACCAGCTCTCAGTGCGAGCACGCTGGTATCCAAGGTACACAGCGGGTAACTAAGTGCCGCGTGCGCTTAGTTACCCGATATTTACCTTGGATACCAGCTCCCAGCGTCTGGTTACAGCGCTGGGAGCTCGCTGATCGTCGGTCTCCTGCTGCCACACGATGCGTGCTGGCCAGCGGGAGACCAACGATCATAAAATGGCCCAGGACGTTCCTGCACGATCAGCGATACCTGGCGGGGGGGGCGGTCGCTGATACGTGTCACACACAGCGAGCTCGCTAGCGATCTCGCTATGTGTGACGGGCCCCTTAGAGTTGGAGTCGGAGTCAGAGTCAGGGAATTTGAGGAAGTGCATACCAAAAAACAGCTTAAATATCAAAATGAGGAGATGGTTGCACTCAATTGCATTAAGGCATGTCAATGTGAAATATATGAAGTGTGAATAGCATAATGGCTTTTGAAATTTAGGAAAAACACATGAGATGCTTAGCACAAAATTTGACCGAAAAATGTGGGCTTTACAAAGATATTAGCCATAGGTAAGTGTTCACACTGGGCAGTTAGGTCAGGGACCCATCCGATCCATGAGATTACCTTGACGTTGGTGGATGGGCTCACATTTTTTGGCCAAATTTTGTGCTAAGCGTCTCATGTGTTTTTCCTAAATTTCAAAAGCCATTACGCTATTCACACTTCTTGTATTTCACATTGACATGCCTTAATGCAATTGAGTGCAACCATCTCTTCATTTTGATATGAAAGGGAATTTGAGGAGTCAGAGGTTTGACTTGCCGACTCCACAGCCCTGGTTACATCAGCATCAATCTCATATTTATGACCTATGGGTTATCTTTATCAAGGTGGAGAATAACCCTTTACTGCATGTGGTCAATATTATATATTTCCCAGACAGGGGATGCAAACATCAACATAGCAAAGACTTTATAAGGCTGTGTGCCCACGATGCGATTTTTAAGCATTTTTGCCGTGATTTTCGGCGCTAAAATGCTGCGAAAACGTTTAAAAATCGTGTACAGAACGCCCCCCATGCATTCCTATGGCATTCCGCACATGCTGTGCTAATGCTGCGCTTTTTTCCGCAGCGGAATCGCATCGCAGAAAAAATCGCAGCATGGTCATTCTTTTGTGCGGAATCACAAAGAATTGCCGCGATTCCGCACCCATAGGAATGCATGAGAATCGCTAACTTCCCGCATGTGGCTATGCCCACCATGCGGGAAGTTAAGCGTCTCATGTGCGGTTGGTACCCACGGTGTGGAGGAGAGGAGACTGTCTTCCAGGCCCTGGGTACCATACCCCTGTAAAAAAAAGAATAAAAAATAAAAAATCGGGGTATATTTACCTTCCGGCGTCCCGCGCTGCATTCCCGGCCTAAGCGTTCCTAGTAATGCCTTGCGGCACGGTCCAGTGATGACGTAGTCTCCCGTGACTCTAGCGGTCTCGTGAGATCGCTATAGTATCGCGAGACCAACGTCATCACAGGTCTCGCAAGGCATTACTGGGAACGCTGAAGCCCGGGATGGCAGCGCGGGACCTCGGAAAGGAAATATACCCCGATTTTTTATTTTTTTATCATTTTTAACATTTTATCTTTTACTATTGATGCCGCACAGGCAGCCTCAATAGTAAAAAGCTGCTCACACTTGTCAAACACTGTTTGACGAGTGTGACCAACCTGTCAATCACTTTCCAAGTGATGCTTCAAATCGCTTGGAAAGTGCTTGAGAAAATCGCGGCAAAATCGCGAACAGAATCGCGGCTAAATTGCGCGGAAAAAAACACGCGATTTCTGGGAAGGAGTCCGGTTCTTAGTGTGCGTTTTAACACGCAACGTGGGCACATAGCCTTACAGTCAAACCATGGAGTGCCCTACCCCAAGAGGTAGTAATTAGAGATGGGTAGATCAATTCGCGGGACTCCAGTCCAACAGTCAGGTCAGTAGTCTCTGGCCGCTGAATGTTTTGCACGTGAATTATTATTATAATTATGGCGCCATTTATTCCATGGCGCTTTATATGTGAGTCTCTTTCCTTCTGGGACCCACAATGCAACTTTTGATTAGCCAGTGCTGGTGTCCAGTCATTTCTTCGGCTTGTCCGCCCATCTTGGGTAGTAATAGATGATAAACTGATGTTAAAAAAAGGCCTGGAAATGTATTGAAAAATAGAATTGAGGGATATCATTAATTTGGCAAAAATGATGAATAAGTTATTATTTTACAGTTTTTAAAATAGTTTTGTAAACCCACTACACATCTGTACAGCAAATTTGTATGTCACCTGTCCACTGCATTGCAAATTCAGGTAACCCAAAAGAAGCAATAAGAAAGAGACCCGATCTACTGCCAGCCTCAGAACATGGTTGTCCACACTGGACCACATGGGCCCTGTTATTGCGCCAGATCTAAGGTCCATTGGAAGATCTGACGCTGCTTTCAGGGTTTTCCCCATGTAATTCTAGGTAAGTATAATTTTGTATTCCACTTTCTAGGTGTATTTTCTTGTATTTGATACATGGGTCATAATAAAAGACATGTACAGAAATGTATGTAACATTCATTGTTAATCTTGCCTTGGTCCCTAATTATAGTACAGCAGTTTAATTAGTTCTCTCTGGAGTAGAACAATGATGTGCCTGCCTCCCTGACACAGTAGGGATTAGATCACTAATGGTAATTAGCCATTAAACCTCTAAAGGTCAGAGGCCACATGAGACCTAATTAATCTGAGTGCATTATGGACCATGAGCCATTATCTCTCTTGCTACTGATACTTTACCCTGGCAAATTTCATGTGATGCTCTCCTTGGATCCTTCTGTTCTATGTTGGAATGTATCCTTAATGAACTGATGAATAAATGTTTGCAAGCTGAATTTGCAAATTCTTCATCATTCAAATAGTTGTTGTGCTTAAGTCAAAATAGAAAAATAAATAAATCAGTAACTAAATTATATAATTTAACCCCTTAAAGGGAATGTGTCAGCAGGTTTTTGCTACCTCATTTGAGAGCAGACTGATGGAGGCAAAGAGAAGCTGAATCCAATGATGTATCACTTAGTTTACTTAGTGAAGCAGTTCTGACACAATCAGAGCTCTTAGATTCAGAATGAAGCAGAGCTGTGGAAGCTAACCCTGCCCACACCAGGCTCTGTACATAGTCTATAGACAGTGAGCTGCTTATCACAGGGGGAGGGGGTGTTTCTGGACTAGTTTAGTCCAGCAATGTTAATCTCTTTCTGATAAATCCTTCACAGTTAGTAAACTACAGCACTGCACTTTGATAAGTGGCACATCCCTGAATTCTGTGTCTCAGCCTCTATCTCCTGCTGTCTTCAGATTACATAGCAAAAACCTGCTGACAGATTCCCTTTACTGACCAGACCTGTAAAGGGTTTAAAGCACTTGTCCACCTCTGAGTAAATTCTTGCCAAGAATTTACCAAGCTTGCAGAATCCTAATGGTGTATAATATTTGTATAATATTTGCAACATTAGGATTTGGCTCCAATTGCCAGTTCCAGTGGCCAATAAATAAATACAAGTATGCGAATTGTATCCTTATGGTCATGTGCCAACTATTTTATCAGCCTCTTCGCTCAGTACAATCTCATATCAGAGGATGCAGAGGATGTGTTTGGTGACAGCTGGAATAGGCAAGAAGAGGGGAATTCTAGCTGTGTGGCTTGACGAAAAAAAAAATTACTCAGGAGAGGACAACCACTCTGATGACTCACCAATTTCTTTTCCTTTTTTTTCTTCTTCAATTTTGCATCTCCAATTTTTAGCAGCAGAACTTCTTTTTTGTGGCTGTATGGTACTTTGTGTTATGCACGATAAGTTGTATTATCTTTTAGTGCTAATTTGGAGTACATTATTGTGATGTGCATGTGTGATCATTGCTCCATTCAGACAAGGGAAATAGGACCCAGGATCAGTGATCATAAATGTGTAACAAGGTGGCACGGGGTGGTAGTCATGGGCGAGTTCACTAGGTCACAGTCAGTGAGCACCCTGGCCCTTGCACATGAAAAGACAGTTCTAATCCCAGTCCCAGGTCACAGTTGGTTACCTCCATTACACGGTGGCTCTCCATGCTGGAACAGCATCCTCTGGATGCACCACATGTCACACTTTTTACAGCCCAACAGTGGTAACTTGTTTAATAAAGATGAAGTGGAGAAGAAGATAATTCCTGAGCTGTCCCTATTCACAGATGCTGCTCCTTTGACAACGGCTCCCATTCGGCTCTCTGGAGCCAAAAGTCCATACGTGGGCACCTGTGAAGTCCTTACGCCCGTTACAGCTGCCTGGCAGTCCTTTGACAGCTCTGTTCCCCTCCAGGGGTATGGCATGCTCCTAGCAGAGAAGCATGTCCTGCCATGGGCAATCCTGCCCGGCTCTGCTCCAGAAGCATGACCGCATATGGCGAATCCAGTTTTTCTCTCTTCTCCCAAAAACCACCCCGACTCCTAGTATCCCATATTCTTAAAATAACACAGACTACCACTTTTCCTTTGGATAATTATGGCCACAGCGGCCAATTTATTAACAAACAATCAAATATTAACAATAAACATCCAAATATTAAATACAAATAATATGAGGGGAGGGTTCTTGGAGCTAAAAGATCTGGCTATAAAAAACCTTTTTGGCCCAAGACCAAAAACTAAACCACCATGTTACCCCCAGCCGTCCAACCCAGCTCAAGGGCACCGTAACTCCCGTTCCGGGAGACTCACCACCAGAGCTCCCGAGGTAAAAACCCCGTCCAGAGCCCATAACCAAAAAGCCAGATCCCCCATACCATTTTTTAAAACTGTCGGGAATATTACATCCAACTCCTTCCCCGACCAATCACCATCAACTCCAAGAACCCCACCCCCCGCCAACCACGAACAGCCCTGACCACCTCAGGCTCGTGAGTGCCCCAAAACCACCAAGGCCCTCTCGATCCCCTCTTGTATTGCCAATGCCCACAGATCAGTGCCGATAGAATTTAAATGAACCCCATCACCCAACCAAAAATTACCGACACCTGCCTCCAACTCAAAGTGCCTGACACTAATGCCCCCATTCCTAGACACAAACCCCGACACTGCCCGATTCAATTTGACCCTTGCCCTGTTAATGCCCTTTAAAGACCTAGCCTGCCTCCACTTTTGCCTCGGAACAACGTCCGACCATACAGTCAACACTTCCGGGAAAGATGCCCACAATCTTAAAAAATCGGAACGTATGTCCCTGATCAAGTCCCTCACCGGCCTGACCCCCAAATCGTTACCTCCAACATGTATGACGATAACGTCGGGGGCTCGGTCCAGGCGGACGGACCTGGCAAATTCCGGGAACACCCTGCTCCACACCATACCACGAAAACCCAACCACCGAACCAGAACCTGTCCCCTCCTAAAACCCAACTGCCTACCATCTGGCCTCGCATCAGCTCTCAGCGCACCCCAATACACATACGAATGTCCAAATATCCAGGCAAGCAAGGGGTCGCCACCTGAAAAAACATAACAGATTATAAAAAACAAATTACTTAACCGGAGCCACAACCACTGTTAACGTCGAACATATAGTAAGTAGCGATCTGACTGCCACCCGCCAATTCCTTTGATTGCCTCCGCCCCCAGACCAAGACCGTCCGCCTCAGTTGCCGCTCCGATCCTAAAAGAATGCGACCCGAACCTGTCCTGGGGAAGGCCCAACTCCAACAATCCCCTCTTCAAGACTGCAATGAACTGGAAGCGAGACAAATAGGTGCCATCCGCATGGCACAAAAGAGGCCCCGTCCTACCTGCCCACACATTCCGATATGATTCCAAACAACTACTTGGGCACATTAGTGCCCGACCAATGCGCCCCAAAACTACCCTTCTGCCCCTCCCCAGTTGATCCGTTTTTGAACGCCGGATCCAAAAAACGATGCCCCCTGACCAAAATTCCACATCTTCTGCCTGCAACCCACCAGGTGAAACCTTGCTGCATGACACCACCTCGCCAATCCGCATTGCTCCAAAAAAGGCCAAAGAAAAAGCCAACCTAAACAGCACCAACTCGAATCCTGAAGTACAAATACCCTCCAGGACTCTGCCTAAGCTTTCCAACGTAGTAAACGAAATAGGCCTTCGTTTATCACAAACTTTCTTACCCCTACGAAAGCCTTTCAACGCCTGTCTCACCAAAAAATTCTTCGTCACGTCCGTCATCCCCTGTAACTTGAAACCGAAAGCCAAGCCTGACACAAATTTGTTGACCTTAGCGGCGGACCAACCGCTGTCAGCCGCCTTCCCGACCAAAAACAATACTGCCAACATCCTATCCTCCTCACTATCAACCCCATCCCATTCTGCCATCCACCGCTGCCATACTCGCCACGAGGATTCGTATGCCGACCAGGTTTGCTGAGATAACGATTCCCGGATTAGTCTTCCCGCTCTTCCAAAATCACCTTCCACAGCTGAGAAGGGCATTCCACTCCCACGACATCCGCTCCTGGTGCCAACTCTCGAAAACGCCCCCACTGAAAACGAGACAAAGAGTCTGCTATTGAGTTCGAAACACCGGGCACATGCACTGCTGAAATCCCTGCATTCAACTCCAGACAGCGAAGAACCAAAACTCTAACCAATCTGATCACTGGGGGAGAAGAGGCCGACAAGCTATTAATCACCGCCACTACACTGGCGTTGTCGCAATGAAAACGCACTTTCCGGTTCGCAAACATAGGACCCCACACGAACACCGCCACCACAATAGGAAACAGTTCCAACAATGCCAAGTTTTTTGTATGGCCCAGCAACTGCCAGGCCTGAGGCCAACGCCCCACGCTCCACTTTCCTTTGCAGTAGGCGCCGTAACCAGAACCACCCGCTGCATCCGTATAAATCTCTAAATCAAAATTGCTCAACGCCTCCTCCTGCATTAGTGACCGACCATTGTAATTCTGCAAAAAACGCTGCCAAACCAACAAGTCCGCCCTATGCTCTTTATTCAAACGAACAAAATGGTGCGGAGCCTTTACTCCTGCCGTCGCACCTGCCAAGCGACGAGAAAAAATGCGGCCCATAGGCATGATCCTACAGGCAAAATTCAAACGCCCCAACACTGATTGCAACTCCTTCAGAGTCACTTTATGCAACTTCGCAATCCTATCCACCTCCTGCTTCAACAATGACAACTTGTCCTCTGGCAAACGACACTCCATCCTTTCCGAATCGATGATTATGCCCAAAAAACTTATAACGGTTTTCGGCCCTTCCGTCTTCTCTGATGCAAGCGGGACCCCAAAATGCTCTGCCGTCCAAACCATGGCTGCTAACGCATTCCTACACAACGGTGAATCCGGGGGACCAATAAAAAGAAAGTCATCCAGATAGTGAATGATCGATTCCACACCCGCGACATCCCTTACCACCCACTCCAAAAAAGTACTAAACATCTCGAACAACGAACACGAAATTGCACAACCCATCGGCAAACACCTATCAAGGTAAAAATTCCTGTCCCAAAAACAACCCAACAGCGGAATGCTGTCTGCATGAACCGGCAATAACCGAAACGCGGACTTGATGTCCGTCTTTGCCAATAAAGCCCCTGACCCATAACGACGCACCCAATGCACCGCCGTATCAAAGGAGGTATACTCCACTGAGCACAACTCTCGGTCAATACCGTCATTGACTGACAAGCCCTTTGGGTACGACAAATGTTGAATCAAACGAAACTTGTTCGGCTCCTTCTTTGGCACTACCCCCAATGGGGAAACAACCAAACCCGCCACTGGAGCCGCGGGGAACGGACCCGCCATCCTGCCCAATTCCACTTCCTTATTCAATTTCGCATCAACCACCTCCGCATGCATTACTGCCGACCGCAAATTTTTTAACGAAAGCGGAACCACATGGCCGGGAGCCGGAATCCTAAAACCCTCAACAAAACCGTGCCAAAGAACACTAGCCTCTGCCCTAGATGGGTATCTATTTAGAAAGGGGGCCATCTTTTGAACTCTCACCGGGCTCTCCCCCTTGACCGGCACCCACGTTTGGCTTACCCTTCCCCTTCTTAAAACATTTTGAAGCCCCGTGGGAGCCACCGTTACAGTGGGAGCACGCATGCCTGAACTTGCAGTTGGTCCCATACTTGCACTGCCCATCATTAAATTGCCAGCACGTCCCTGACTTTTCTCTTCCTCCCTGGGTTGCCTGACCACCACTTCCGTGACCTGCCGGCTGACTACTACCGCCCCCGCTCCCGTGAAAGGACTGCCCATACCTCACTGGAGCCATCACCTTCAACCACAACCCGATATCTTTCTGGTCCCACTTTATCTCTGGCCTTACTGCCTTCCTCTGTCTAAACTGCTCGTCATATCGCAGCCACGCCTGCCCCCCGTAGATACGATGCGCCTCCCCAATAGCGTCTAAATAACAGAACAAGCCAGAACAATTATCCGGAGACTTTTCACCTATGACACTCGCCAAAATAGCGAATGCCTGCATCCAATTCACAAAAGTCTGTGGAATCAGACACCACCTCCTCTTTTCCTCCTCTTCTTTCTTACTATCATCTTTTTTTCCCTTCTCCAGATTAAATTTTTCTAACGGAAGCAGGGAAAATATCTCAACATACTCGTCGCGCCAAATCTTTTCCTTCACCTCTTTTTTCAAATGGGCACCCAGAGGCCCCTCAAAACACACATAAACCTCCCCCTTTGCCCTATCGTCCAGTTTTATCTTATCCCCCTTATCCGTTTCCGTCTGCACCGAGACAGATACCCCCGCCGATGCTCCCTCGTCACCTTCCACAGAGCGAACCGCCTCACCTACTGACTGAGTGACGGAACCACGCCCCGCTAACCATGCCCCCGCCGGGGATGGAGCTGCTTCTCCAATTACCCCCCTTCCAATCTCCGCAATACTTTTGACATAGTATCTAAAATATCCCTGAGTCCGGGCACCTCAGCTCCGGTAGGACCCCTACGCCCCCCCTGTTCCCTAACATCTCCCATCCTATCTCCAATCTCATGTAATACAGCCCCTGCGGGCAACAAACAAGACATAGAGCCATACTCACCAAGCTGCGCGGGTGCTGTGTCCCCGTCAGCCGGATATCCAGAATCCTGACGCCTTCCGTCCTCCTGAAGCACGCTCGGCTGCTCAAGGCCCGCGCCCCTGGCCTCCTCGTCACCAGGGGGGACCCGAGCACGAGAATCCCGACGCTCCCTTGAACTCCCGCCCGAACGGGATCTGCGACGTTCTCTAGACCCGGACCAGCCTGACCGGTCCGTATGACACTCCAGCCGACTGCCGGGCATCCGGTCGGGGGTACCAGTCGCTCTCTCCACCCTCCATTCTGTGTTGGGGCCAGGTCGGGCGGTCTCCAACTGCCTCCTCCCGCCCGCCGCTCTCTCTGCCGTCTGCGCTGTGCTGGGGCCAGGTGGGGTGCCGTCCCGCTGCCCCCTCCCGCCCGCTGCTCCCTCTGCTCTCCCTGCTGTGGTGAGGCCAAGCAGGGCGTCCCCTCACTGCCCCCGCCCACCCGTTGCGCCACTCCATCTGGCGCCCCGACTGCCAGGCACCCCGGAGCAGTCCGCATCACTGGGGGTACCTGCCGCCGCTCCACCAGGCGCCGTCCTTCCTGTTGCTGCCCGCTGCCGTCCCCCACGTGTGGCAGCAGACCTGCCGCGGCCTGCTCCGTCTCCCTGGGGCCGGCTGGACGCTGCTGGGCCCCGCGATGAGTCGTCTCCAGCCCGTGACGTCACCTCCGGTCTCACTTCCTGCTCCTGGGCGCCCTCTGCTCTCCGGCTATAAGCGCCCACAGGCCGGCTGAGCGGATTCCTGCCGGGACGGGTGCTAGGAGGGGATGCGACCCCAGTGCCTGCGCCGCCCGCAGGGTCCCTGGAGGGGCTCCGCAGCCGTCGCCTGCTGCGCCGCGTCACCTCCGGCGACAGCCTTTCGGGGGGTCTGGTCCTTCTTCCTCGCCGGCTGGTCCCTGGAGGGTCCGTTGCTCTGAGGATGGTGGAAAGCTGAGTTTGAAGCCATCCTCCCCTCCTGGACCGGGCGACCTCTTGAAGTCTGGCCATCAGCTGCTCCACGGTCTCCATCTGGCTGCTTCGTTTAAGGTAAGGGTCTTCTCTCCTTCAGATTCGTTGGTGAAGTGTGGCTTTCCCGCACTTTTCCCTGACCAGGCTGCCCCCCCACCCCAAACCCCTCCCCTGGCCCATCCCAGCCAACCATTATTGCCCGGCCAAAACAAATTCAAAAACCTACCCGCCCATTGCAGTCATGGGGGGCTTCCTTTAGGCTGTGCCCCCTCCAGCCCCCTTCTGGAACTTCCTGCTCCTGTTTGGGCTGCTAACCCAGTCCATCAGTTTAACACCTGAGGTCCCTGATTCTATCATGCAGTACACACAATATAAAGACATAGAATAAAGAACATCACACATTGCAATAATAACACAACAATACAATAACAGAAAGATAGACACAAGAGGTGACATAAAACTGTACAGGTAGACCACTTGAGGCCAAGGAGAGAGAGGAGGCAAATGAGGATCCCCCCACCTCCTTACAAATGTATCACCTGCATATGGATAGGTGGGAAATTTTGCCCATCAAACCATAATTGTCAACATAGTGGTTGGGTACAGGAGCTGCCTATTTAATTTATTAAAATCATCATAAGGCCTTGCTCACACTGGTGTATATCCTCTCATGTGAGAGAATCAGGACAACTTCACTAATGTCAGTTTGTCAGAGTTTGAGTCGATTGTCCGTTTACTGTGAACTTAATTTTTCCATCTCTTCCATTGTTTTTTTGGGCGGATGACCTCCGAGTGCATTGTGATGTTTCACATGCATCGATGCAATTAGTGTGAGCAGGGAAGGATGTTGAGAGTTATATTTAACTGATAACTGCGAGAGCAGGCGGCGACTGATGGGACTACTACTTCCATCAGCCTATGCCTGCTGCGCTAATAATAGTGAGAGCAGGAGGCGGCTGATGGGAGTATTAATCAGCAGCCGCCTGCGCTATAAATAAATAAATTTAAAAAAGCGTGGGTTCCCATGTATTTTTGATAACCAGCCAGGCAAAACTGACAGCTGTGGTCTGCAACCCTTAGATGTCAGCTTCAGCAAGGCTTGTTATCAAAAATAGAGTGGTCCCCACTCTGTTTTTTCAAAATTATTTAAATAAATCACTTTAAAAAATGGCGCGGGGTCCTCTCCATTTTTGACAACCACTCTTGTTAAAGCAGACAGCTGAGGGGTGGTGTTCTCAGGATGGTAAGGGCCCCATGGATATTGCCCCCCAGAATAAAAATAGCAACTGCCCAGAAAATGCACATCTATTAGATGCACCAATTCTTTGCCCGACTTTTCCCACTTGCCCTGTAGCAGTGGCAAGTGGGGTTCATATTTGTGGGGTTGATGTCACCTTTGTGTTGTCAGGTGATTTCAAGCACATGGCTTAGTAATGGAGATGTGTCTATAAAACACCTATCCATTACTAATCCTATAGTTATATGGTAAAGACACAGCCAGAATAAAGTATTTTATTTTAAAACAAAACAAAACACAGTTTTCCATTTTTATTTAAACATAACAAACACAATTATACTTACCTAACACCTAATTCCATTGAATCCCTTGTCTCCTGTAATAAAACAAAAATTAAAACAAAAATATCCCTCACCTGTCCGTCGTTCTGTCCCATGCTGTAATCCATGTCTGGGGGATAAATAGTTTTCAACCTGGATGGTGCCAAAATTGAACCGTCCAGGCTGAGAACCACTGGTGAACTCACTGAGCTGAACTGCGGTGAAGTCAGAATGACTTTTTCTCACTATGCTGAGGTCACCGCAGTTCAGCACGGTTGGGAACGCAAAGTCTCAGTGACATGCAGTAACCTGGATGAGATCAACACTGATGACTGATGCGGTGTTCAGCACCCGGAGCTGGGGAACAGTGCTAACAGTACTGCTGATCAGGTAACGGACTGGGACTGAAATTCAGCCCTGGCATGTGAAATCACACAGGCCCATGCTGTCACTGTCCCCAAGCACAATTGGATATATTACCAATATTACCCTAGATGGAGGAAAGCAAAATTTACTACAAGTCCAATATTTCTAATGATACCCGTGGCCTACTGGGGTAAGTGACGGAGTCAGCGACTTTGTGCTTCATCACACCTTTCTACAGTATGGGTGTTTTGAGAACACTGATTCTGTTAACAACGTAGCAGGCAAGGCAGCCCACGACCAGACAGGCCCTCCTGGCATTTGCCAAATTGCCAAATGGCCAGTCCAGCCCTGCTGCTGATTCCCAGGTGCTGGTGCGTGTCACAATGATGACACACGGATGTTATCGGTGTGTCATCAGTGTGCATGTGTGCGGGATGCTTTGTGGCTCATGCTGCTGTTAAAACAGACTCACGATCCATGGAAACACACTGACATGTGCAGAGACCCATTCATTTGAATGAGATTATGTGTGGGTCTCCGATATGTGTGAAAACTGTCACCACATGAAAGTGACACACGGACATGTGAAAGAGGCATTAATCAGTATAACAGCGCCAACCTGACATATATATGTGTATGTAGCTTACTGAGCAAAATGCTGCTGACAGGCTCACTTTAAGGCTGGTTTCTCAAGTCAGTGGCTCCTGTACGTGTAGTGACAGTTTTCTCACGTACCGGAGACACTGACACAGTGTACATACTGTATATATATATGTATATATATATTTATTTATATATATATATATATATATACACACCTATTCTACGTGTATATATATCTATTCTATCTATTCTAACCTATTCTATTCTATACTGTACGCGGCATCTGCCGGCTTTTAATTTATCTATCTATCTATACTGTATATATATATATATATATATATGTATAAAAGATTATTTGGTATTAAACAATGTTTACAGTTGTGTTTTACAATGCGATTTTAACATGAACTTTTACATAGAGAGAACTCCTGTATGTAAAAGCTCATATTAAAATCGAATTGCATACGAATGCCATACGGATGTCACACTGATACTAGATGTGAGGAAATTACGTCCTCGCATTGCAAGCGAATTACATACGGGTCACTGTTCAGGGAACATTTGTGCAATTCTCGGCAGTCAAAATCGGACTGATTTTTTTATACGGTAAGTGTGACTCCAGCCTAATTCTGTCTCCAAAAATTAAACTGAAAAATCAGATCAGAAAACATTATGTACCCCAAAATAGTAGCATAAAAACATCAGTCCATTTTGCAAAAAAAAAGCTTTCGTACATCTTTTGGCGGTAAAATAAAAATGTATAAGCTAGGAACATCTGTAGACTAACCCGTTAGAATTAAGACAGATATAGCCAAACAAATTGAGATAAATTAAAAAATAACCTTTATTTTCTTAGATTAAAAGTTGGGGATATAAAATGCAAAACTAGTGCTGTGAATGAATAAAAAGCAGATAGCAAATCTACTGGTACCAATACATACATATTCAGCTCTGGCAAGAATTAAGAGTCCACTGCACAGTTTTATAAAAATCAGCTTCTCTACATGTCTGACAGCCATTCCATTCAGTGTCAGTTGAATTCCAACCAGAGCAGCGTACATCTCATTCTACTTAATGTGCTTCTGATTAGGTGATCACCTGAATCAAATCTTTTTTAACAAAGGAAAGTATAAAAACCCTGCTGTGGTGTTCACAATCCTCTAGCAATAGGATCAGCTGGATGCCAACACAAGTGCTAGTTACAGTATATCCCAAAAGTAATAGGAATGAGAAAATAACTTTTTACCATGCCAATGGAGTTGAAAAGACAAGTCTTGAGTGAGGAAAAGAAAGGCTCAATTCTGGCTTTACTAGCAGAGGAATACAGTGAGCATCATGTTGCCTCCATCTTTAAAATTTCTAAGACGGCAGTCCGTTACAACAAGGTCAAGCAGCAGACATTGGGGACAACAAAGCTACAGACCGGCAGAGGGCGAAAGCGACTCTCCACTGATCGAGATGACCGTCATCTTATTCGAATGTCACTCAGCAACCGCAGGATGACATCAAATAACCTACAAACGGAATGGAAAATGGCAGCTGGGGTGAAGTGCACGGCAAGAAAAGTTTGTAACAGGCTCCTGAGGCAGGCCTCAAGTCATGTAAAGGTAGAAAAAAGCCTATCATCAATGAGAAGCAAAGGTGAGCCAGGCTGAAGTTAGAATTGGCCGGAGCTGAGCCTCCTCTGCCCCCCCCCAAGGAGGCATAGGCGGAGGCCAGCATGACGGGGGGGTGGTCGGCTACCAGGGGGAGTACCCGGGAGTTGGGGGGTATATAGAGGAGGGGTGTGGGTGTCCCCTTCCTCTTTGGATCTGGCCCCCCACAAGGAGAAGTCTGTTGTGAGTTCATTTTCCCCTCCGTCACTGAGGCCTGGTGAACTCCCTATTCTAGTGAAGGAAGGTAGTGAGCCTGATTATCAGGCACCTGGGACTAATGAAGACGATTGGCTGAGTGGAGTCACTGACTGGATTTACTAGAATAGGGAGTTCACCAGGCCTCAGTGACGGAGGGGAAAATGAACTCACAACAGTGAGTTTTGTCTAAGACAGAGCTCAAGGAACACTGCACACTCCAGCAGGGAGTGGCAGAATCCAAAAAGCAAGAAAAACAAAAACAAATCTTAGATGCAAAAAGGCAAAACAGAAAACTTAGCTTTAGGAGAGCAGGAATCAGACTGGAGTCAAAGAGTCCACAGAGAACTCACCCGCAGGGCAGAAAGGGCGTAGGCTGCCTTAAATCCAGTCAGTGACTCCACTCAGCCAATCGTCTTCATTAGTCCCAGGTGCCTGATAATCAGGCTCACTACCTTCCTTCACTAGAATAGGGAGTTCACCAGGCCTCAGTGACGGAGGGGAAAATGAACTCACAACAGAAGTCACCTTAACATGTCGGACGTGGAGCGGGTGTTGGAGCAGCTGCGAGCGGCAGCGCGGTCACAGCCCCCAGGCTGGCTGGCGTCTCAGGTGGCCAGCATTGTTCCTGGGACGTCCGGAGAGTCTGCAGCAGCAGCGGGGAGGGAGCGGCGCTACAGACGGGTGAGGCCTCCCGAGCGGCTCTCCCCCGATGCATCCCCCAGGGCCTCGTGACGCCACCGGAGCCCCTCCGGGGACCCTCCAGGCCGGGCGCAGCGTTCTGTGCCGGTCGCCGCTACCCGGCCCGGGAGGAATCCGCAGGCCAGGCGAGGGCCCGTGGCCTACTTCCAGGCGGGGGGCGGGCCTGTCAGGCGCCGGGCGGCGGCAAGCTCCGGCATCAGCGGGAGGCCGCGCGGCCTGCCTCCCCCTCCAGCAGAAGGGCGGACGTCGGGGGAGCTTCAGCCTGCTGCCTGGCAGGGCTGCCAGCATCATCCCCAGGCAGTGGGGGAACACCGAGTGCGGCAGGGGGCCACGGTGAAGGGGCCCAGCATCGGCGGTCCGCTTCGGGGGCCGCTACAAGAGGAGGGGGACGACTCCACACCAGGACCGCGGCCTGCTCCCCTGTGGGGCCGCCAACAGCGATGCCCATGTACAGTGGCGATGGGCTCTTTTCCGGGGGCCTGGAGGCGCAGCGGGGGGCCCTCAGTGCTTCGCTGCAGGAGCCAGCCGTGGCAGCGGGAGCAGACCTCACGGTGTCCCGGTCAGCGTCCATTGCTGGGGTCCCGTCATCGGGGTCCCTCGGGGGGCGCAGTCATCATTTGGCTCCTCCTGCGGGGAGTCCCAGAGGTCGACAAGAAGCTGGTGAAGGTACATCCGAGGACCCAGGTTTTCCGGCTGGAGGGCACACAGCCCCCTCGCAGCCCGGTGAGTATGGCTCTGTGTCCCCTGTTTGTCATCCAATTGCAACATCATCCTTGTTGGGTGGGGGGATGTTGGTGGAATCCCTCGGGGTCAACGGGGGGTTGTGATTTGGTGGCGTAGCCGCGGCCGGGGGGGTTAGCGACGTGCTTGCGGATATGCGTAATTTAGTGTCACGTCTGCAGCGGGGTCTCGCTTCACCGTCACCAGTGGCAGCTTGGGCACAAGCTGGGAGTCCGGCGGGGCGGAGTGGGTCGGATTTGGCCAGGCGAGCAAGTGAACCGGTGTCGGTGTCGGTGCAGACTGAGAAAGAGAAAGAATGCCGCGTGCACTTGGACGATAGAGCGCATGGGGAGGTGTATGTTTGTTTTGAGGGTCAGTTGGGGGCTCATTTAAAGAAAGAAGTAAAGGAGCGCATTTGGAAGGACGAGTATGTGGAAATATTTTCCCTATTGCCATTAGAGAAATTTAATTTGGATAAGGGAAAGAAGGAGGATAGCAAAAAGGAGGATGAAGAGAAGCGTAGATGGCGTCTGATCCCGCAAACGTTCGTTAATTGGCAACAGGCGTTCGCTATTTTGGCGAAAAGTCCCCTGATAATTGCTCGACGTTATTTTGACGCCATCGGGGAGGCCTATAGGGTGTACGGGGGTCAGGCTTGGTTGCGCTATGATGAGCAATTTCGGCAGAGGAAGGCCATCCGTCCGGCTATCCATTGGGACCAGAAGGACATTGGGCTGTGGATGCGGGTCATAGCTCAAAATAAATTTGGTAGCTCCTTTCATGGGGGGGCTGGGAGTACCAGCCAGAGTAGCGGCAGTTCCGGCGTCTCAGGAGGGGGCGGGCAGGTTCAAACGGGAAATCATATGTTGGGGGTGTGCTGGCAGTTCAACGATGGCCCGTGTAAATTCGGGGCGAACTGCAAATTTAAACATCTTTGCTCCAACTGCAATAGCGCATCCCATGGAGCCGCCAAGTGCTTTAAGAAAGGGAAGCCCCGAACCGGCGGTGGTAATTCCCAAGGGGGAGACCCCAGTGAGGCTGGAAAGGATGGTCCCTTATCTAAATAGATATGGGGATAGGGAGAAGTCGGCTTTGCTGTACGCGGGTTTCAAGGACGGTTCTGTGATCCCTCACCCCCCTTTTGCTATTCCTCGGGTTTTAAAAAATTTGCGTTCGGCCTTGTTACGTGGTTCAGTGGTTTCAGAAAAGCTGCAAAAGGAGGTTTCGTTGGGACGTATGGCTGGCCCCTTTGTTTCCCCACCTTTTTCGGATTTGGTTGTTTCTCCTCCAGGAGTGGTTCCGAAGAAAGAGCCGAATAAGTTTCGGCTTATCCAACATTTGTCGTACCCTCGCGGGGGTTCTGTGAACGATGGTATCGATCCGGAAATCTGTTCGGTGGTTTACTCCTCCTTTGATGAAGCAGCGCGGTGGGTGCGGAAATGTGGTCGGGGCGCCCTTATGGCTAAAACGGATGTGGAATCCGCTTTTCGTTTGCTCCCGGTTCATCCGGATAGCATGAAGTTATTAGGTTGCTATTGGGAAGGCATGTTTTTTGTGGACAGGTGTCTACCCATGGGATGTTCGTTGTCTTGTGCGTATTTTGAAGCCTTCAGTTCCTTTTTGGAGTGGGTCGTGCGCGATGTCTCCGGTTTTGATTCGGTTATTTATTACTTGGATGATTTTTTGTGCGTGGGCTCCGCAGATTCCGATTGTTGCAAGAGACTGTTACAGGCCATCGAGTGGGTGGCGGAGCGTTTTGGGGTTCCTCTCGCGCCTGAAAAAACCGAAGGCCCCTGTACGTGTTTGCGTTTTTTGGGAATTGTCATTGATACGGTGAATTGGGAGTTCAGGCTGCCCGAGGATAAGTTGGCTGATTTGCGGGCGGAGGTGGTCCGAGCGCGTAGGGTCAAGAAGTTGTCGCTGCGTGATCTACAGTCGTTGCTGGGAAAGCTCAATTTTGCCTGTCGAGTCATGCCAATGGGGCGTGTTTTTTCACGTCGTCTGGCAAGTGCGACCGCGGGTGTTCGGGCCCCTCATCATTTCATCAGGTTGTCAGCGGAACTCAGGGCCGATTTGGCGATTTGGGAGTCATTCTTGGAGGGGTACAATGGTCGTTCATTGTTGATGGAAGAGGTGGTCAGCAGTGACGTGTTGGAGTTGTTCACAGATGCGGCTGGCGGTGTTGGTTTTGGGGCTTACTTTCGGGGGCAGTAGTGCGCGTCCCGGTGGCCCAAGGAATGGGTTGCGGATGGCTTGGTACGCAATATCACTCTGCTAGAGATCTTTCCGATTCTGTTAGCCGTCCATTTGTGGGGACGTGCTTTTCGGGATCGGCGTGTGCGTTTTAATTGCGATAACATGGGCGTTGTGTGCGCGATCAATGGTCTTACTGAATCATCTCCCCCAGTCGTTCGGGTGTTACAGCGGTTGGTTCTCCTCTGTTTGGACCTGAATGCACAAGTGACCGCGACGCATGTTCCAGGTGTCAAGAACGATATCGCTGACTCTCTCTCTCGTTTACAGTGGGATCGGTTTCGCTCTTTGGCGCCAGAGGCGGAGGTCATGGGTTTAGCTTGTCCGGAGGAGCTGTGGATAGTTGCCTACGGGCCGTGGCATCACTGATTGAGTAGTCTTTGGCTCCAAAGACCTGGGAGGCTTAACGGGCTGTATGGTGCAAGTGGGAGGAACAGTTAGCGGCCGGCGTAGCAGTCGGGCCCGGCTTGGTTCAGGAGGGAGTTTTGTTGTCTTGGTTGGGGCGGGGGGCCTCCAAGGGTTGGTCGGGTGCAAAAGCCATGCGCGTTTTAGCGGGTTTGTCCTTTGGATTTCGCTTGCGCGGCTGCCACGATTGGACGAAAACATTTTTGGTGAAACAAGCGGCGAAAGGGTTTCGCCGGTTAAAAAGCAGGGGCGACTTGCGGCGTCCGATATCTTTTGAGGTGCTTGAACGGTTGGGCAGCATTTTGGAGACGGTGTGTTCTTCATGCTATGAGGTTTTGTTATTTCGCTTAGCCTTTTCGTTGGCATTTTTTGGCGCATTAAGGGTAGGGAAACTAGTGACGGGAAACAAGCAGTCAGCCGGGGGTATTTTGGCTAGGGATGTTGTGTTTACTGTGCGAGGCATTGAGTTTTGGGTGCGACGGTCTAAGACGGATCAGGCAGGAAAAGGTCGCCGAGTGGTGTTGGGCCATGTGCCCAGGTCTTTGATGTGTCCCGTTCAGTGTTTGCGGGGGTTTTGGGAGCTGGGTCCTAGTTTGAGCAGCCCCCTTTTGTGTCATGTGGATGGCTCTAGTTTGTCGAGATACTAGTTTGGTGCGGTTCTCAAGAGGTCCATCCGATCGCTGGGTTTGGATGAATCCCGTTTCGCTTCTCATTCGTTCAGGATTGGGGCGGCATCAGAAGCAGCAGTTCGGAGTTTGGATGCGGCTTCGATTCGGCGCGTTGGTGGTTGGGCGTCCAATCGTTACCGAAGTTATGTTAGGTCGGTGGGTGGTGATGGGTGAGGCAGAGGGCGTTCATGCTAATGGTGTTTGTGTTTGATGTTGGCATCGCCTTTTTTGTTCCAGGTGTCGAGCCGTTACTGGTGTGGATTTTTGGTCATTCCTTCGTTTACTGGGGAGCGGATGTCCGGAACGAAGGCAGACAGCTCGGTTTTTCCAGGAACACGGCCTTGGTGCGTTGGTGTGGTTTTAGGGGGATGGAGTGGAGACGTGTCTTGCCGGAGATATACGAGTGCGTTCGGTTGGACCGTGCTCCGGACTTCCTGGTGTTGCATGTTGGGGGTAACGACTTGGCGGTTCGGCCTTTTCGGGAGTTGATACGGGACATCAAGCAGGACTGTCTGCGCTTGTGGTTATTGTACCGAGGGGTCACTATCGTTTGGTCCGACATTGTTCCTCGGAGGCGATGGCGTTCCATGAGGTCTCTCGCGAAGGTTGATAAGGCCCGGATAAAAGTGAACAGGGCCGTGTCTTCTTTTGTTATCAGGAATGGAGGTGTGGCGGTGCGACACTTTGATTTGGAAAAAGGCGAGGGTGATTTCTGGCTGGCCGATGGGGTTCATTTGAATTCGGTTGGTTCCGACATTTGGGCTCTCGGCCTCCAGGAGGGTATTGAGCGGGCCATGGCATGGCGGGTTCGGGGGGTCTTGGGCCATTGAGGTGTTCAATGGGCCCTCGTTGTGGCAGTTTTGAGAGGGGGGGGAGTCCTTGAAGTCGGTAAAAATTGGGTTTGGAGACTCAGTGTCTAGGGTCTCCTTCGTTTAAACAGGTATCTTGGGGGTGATCTGATGAAAGGTGGTGGGGGAGTTTCCGGCCGAAGTGGTGGATCCCCGAGTAGCTTAGTGGACAAGATATATCGGTGTTGGTGCTCCCGAGCCAGTGGGGTATCGGCTGGGAGCAATCATGAGGGGTTTTTTGTCCACAGCAATTTTTGGGGTTATTCACCAAGATCTTGGGGCTTCAAGGACTCCTTCTCAGGTTCATGTTATTGTTAATGTGATTTATGATTCACTGTTTGTATTTTGGTGTTTATAATAAAGGCTGCTGTGGCCATAACATTCCAAAAGAAATTTCGAGTCTCCGTGTCTTGTGGTGGGGACATATTGGAGGTGAGGCGGGGGGGAGGTTTGGTGACAGGGTGAGATGGTTCCCATGCCTGTCTGGTGGCAACTCGACACTACCAACGTCATGCCAAGACCATAAGAATTGGACCACAGAGGACTGGAGTAAAGCAATCTTCTCTGATGAGTCTATTTTTCAGCTTTGCCCAACACCTGGTTGTCTAATGGTTAGACGGAGACCTGGAGAGGCATACAAGCCACAGTGTCTTGCACCTACTGTGAAATTTGGTGGAAGATCGGTGATGATTTGGGGATGCTTCAGCAAGGCTGGAATTGGACAGGTTAATCTTTGCGAAGGATGTTTGAATCAAGCCGCATACAAGGTTATCCTGGAAAAACAGTTGATTCCTTCTGCTCAGGCAATGTTCCCCAATTCTGAGGACTGTTTTTTCAAGCAGGACAATGCGCCATGCCACACAGCTAGGTCAATCAATGTGTGGATGAAGGACCACCACATCAAATCCACATCAAATCCCTGTCATGGCCAGCACAATCTCCAGACCTGAAACCCAATGAAAAACCTCTGGCATGTAATCAACAGGAAGATGGATAGACACAAGCCATCAAACAAAGAAGAATTGCTTAAATTTTTGTACCAGGAGTGTGGCATAAGGTCACGCAAAAGCAGTGTGAAAGACTGGTGGAAAGCATGCCAAGACGCATGAAAGCTGTGATTAAAAATCATGGTTATTCCACAAAATATTGATTTCTGAACACTTCCTGAGTTAAAACATTAGTGTTGTTGTTTGTAAATGATTCTGAACTTATTTTCTTAGCATTATTTGAGGTCTGCAAGCACTGCATTTTTTTGTTATTTTGACCATTTCTCATTTTCTGAAAATAAATAGAAAATTTAGTGCTTGGAAATTCGAAGACATGTCAGTTGTTTATAGAATAAAAGAGCAAATTTACATTTACTCAAAAATATACCTATAAAGAGAAGAATCAGGCAAACTGAAAATTTTGCAGTTGTCTCCTAATTTTTGCCAGAGCTGTAGTTGCACTGATCCTGTTTAAATCCCTTGCAGGACCCAACCTATCCAGGAAAAAGCCTTATATCAGATAGTATAATAACATCAGTATGAATAACTCTAATGAATCCAGGTATGTGATAAATGTCACTGTGCCTCCACTGCCATCCTCCAATTTACCGCCCCATCCAGCACATCTGGCCTGGTAAGTGTTGGGCAGTTATCACATCTGGTCACCTGTGTACCAAGAAAATTGAGGTAATACTTTCGCTGCAGCGAAAACTACATAAACAAGCACCATAGATGCTCACATGAGGTAACTGATAACATAAGCTCATCTCCACGTGGGGTTTAGGACCTTATCATCCCTCGCATCATCTTCCACCGACTCCTCGGACACTGTCTTCCTTTCCGGTCTGCACATTGCAGAAAGACTCTGCAGTTGACATCTGAGTTTCGTCATCATCTGACATATCCTGCAGTGTTCCACTGACCCTGTGCACTAACCCTACCACGTACTCATCCTCCAACATAACAAGTGGTTTTGGGCATCAGTGCATTCAGTCTCTACCACTTCTGGGATGGGGCCAGGTGACTGGACCACGGAACAACAGCCAGCAGAGTCATCAAAAAGCAGAAGTGACTGCTGCATGACTTGGGGCTTAGACTGCTTGGCCCATTTGCATGGGGGTGAGGTGGAAGCCGGATGACCATGGTCATCAGGTGCCACCTGTACACTTTCTGCAGTGGACCAGGTGGAAGGTAATGTGAAGGAACTTGAGGCACTCTCTGCCAACCAATCTAACACCTTTTTAGTATCTTGTGGCCTCACCATTCGTGCAGCGGTGTTCAGGCGTACGAAAGGACGCATAACCTACTCTTGCCTGCGAGATGTTCGTGTTGTATTTGGGCACATAGCAGGTACAGAATGACCATGCCCTTTTCCTACATCAGCCACACAAACATTAGCAGCTACATCGGCACCACCACGGCCATGTTCCCTATTTGATGCTCGCTTCATTTTTGGAATTGGTTTTTCTAAACACTACTCTGAAAGAGATGGCGGAGGAGCAGAGGCGTAGCTAGGGTTTTGGTTCAGGGGAGGCGAAACTTCTGAGTGGGCCCCTAACCAGAGAACCTCAGCAGATGACCGCGCTGTTGACAAAAATAATCTACAGTCATATGTTAAAGTTTGGGCACCCCTATTAATGTGAACCTTTTTTCTTTATAAAAATTTTGTTTTTTGCAACAGCTATTTCAGTTTCATATATCTAATAACTGATGGACTCAGTTATATTTCTGGATTCAAATAAGGTTTATTGTACTAACAGAAAATGTGCAATCTGCATTTAAACAAAATTTGACCAGTGCAAAAGTATGGGCACCCTTATCATTTTCTTGATTTGAACACTCCTAACTACTTTTTATTGACTTCATGAAGCACTAAATTGATGTTGTAACCTCATTGAGTTTTGAACTTCATAGCCAGGTGTATCAAATCATGAGAAAAGGTATTTAAGGTGGCCACTTGCAAGTAGTTCTCCTGTTTGATTCTCCTATGAAGAGTGGCATCATGGGCTCCTCAAAACAACTCTCAAATGATCTGAAAACAAAGATTATTCAACATAGCTTTTCAGGGGAAGGATACAAAAAATTGTCTCAGAGATTTAACCTGTCAGTTTCCACTGTGAGGAACATAGTAAGGAAATGGAAGAACACAGGTACAGTTTTTGTTAAGCCAAGAAGTGGCAGGCCAAGAAAAATATCAGAAAAGCAGAGAAGAAGAATTGTGAGAACAGTCAAGGACAATCCACAGACCACCTCCAAAGACCTGCAGCATCATCTTGCTGCAGATGGTGTCACTGTGCATCGGTCAACAATACAGCGCACTTTGCACAAGGAGAAGCTGTATGGGAGAGTGATGCGAAAGAAGCCGTTTCTGCAAGCACGCCACAAACAGAGTCGCCTAAGGTATGCAAAAGCACATTTGGACAAGTCAGTTACATTTTGGAAGAAGGTCCTGTGGACTGATGAAACAAAGATTGAGCTGTTTGGTCATACAAAAAGGCGTTATGCATGGAGGCTAAAAAACACTTGCTACCCACAGTAAAATTTGGTGGAGGCTCCATCATGCTTTGGGGCTGTGTGGCCAATGCCGGCACTGGGAATCTTGTTAAAGTTGAGGGTCGCATGGATTCAACTCAGTATCAGCAGATTCTTGACAATACTGTGCAAGAATCAGTGACGAAGTTGAAGTTACGCAGGGGATGGATATTTCAGCAAGACAATGATCCAAAACACCGCTCCAAATCTACTCAGGCATTCATGCAGAGGAACAATTACAATGTTCTGGAATGGCCATCCCAGTCCCCAGACCTGAATATCATTGAACATCTGTGGGATGATTTGAAGCGGGCTGTCCATGCTCGGCGACCATCAAACTTAACTGAACTGGAATTATTTTGTAAACAGGAATGGTCACAAATACCTTCATCCAGGATCCAGGAACTCATTAATAGCTACAGGAAGCGACTAGAGGCTGTTATTTTTGCAAAAGGAGGATCTACGAAATATCAAAGTCACTTTTATGTTGAGGTGCCCATACTTTTGCACCGGTCAAATTTTGTTTAAATGCAGATTGCACATTTTCTGTTAGTACAATAAACCTCATTTCAATCCTGAAACATAACTGAGTCCATCAGTTATTAGATATATGAAACTGAAATAGCTGTTGCGAAAACCAAAATTGTTGTAAAGAAAAAAGGTTAACATTAATAGGGGTGCCCAAACTTTAACATATGACTGTATATAATATATATATATTCCATTATTGCGGCGTCAGCGCGGTCCCCCAGTGCGTGCCACAATAATGGAAGAGGGAGCGTCACATGACGGTCCCTCTCCCATCATTACCCTCTTCCTCTGACATACAGCGGGTGCACGATGTGTCGCGTCCCCGCTGTGTGCCGGTCTGACTGCAGCGCAGCTCCTGACATCGGAGCAGAGCCGTCGCCGAAATCAGCGTGGGAGCGAGGAGAGGTGAGTACAATTTTTTTAAAAATTTATATATTGAGTCCTGGTTGCTTGATTATGATACCCCGTATGGGGGGAGGCAGCATAATACCCATATGAGGGGGCAGCATGATATACCCCGTATAAGGAGGGGGCAGCACGATACCCCGTATGAGGAGGGGGAAGCATGATACCCCATATGAGGGGGGGGCAGCATGATACCCCATATAAGGGGGGCAGCATGATACCCCATATAAGGGAGGGCAGCATGATACTCTATGAGAGGGGCCGCATTATATTCTAAAGGGGCTACATTATAATCTTTGGGGGGCTGAATTATACCATATGAAGGGGGCTACATTATAAAGAAAGAAAGAACAGAGAGAAAGAACAGAAAGAGAGGAAAGAAAGAACAGAGAGAGAAAGAAAGAACAGAGAGAAAGAAAGAGAGAACAGAGACTGAAAGGAAGAACAGAGAGAGAGAAAGAAATAACAGAGAGAGAGAGAGAAAGATTAGAGAGAAAGAAAGATTACAGAGAAAGAAAGGGGAAAGAATGAACAGAGAGAGAGAAAGAAAGATTAGAGAGAAAGAGGGGAAAGAAAGAAAGAACAGAGTGAAAGAAAGAACAGAGAGAGAAAGGAAGAGGGGAAAGAAAGAACAGAGAAAGAAAGAATAGAGAGAGAAAGAGAGAGAGAAAGAAAGAAAGATTCTATAAAGATACTATAGCAGCCCAGCTCCCATTGTAGTGCCCACCTGAGCCTCCCGGTGCAGGACATATCATGATCCGCTCATATGCCCGACATCACCGAGTCCAAGGTGATCCCGCTGTCGGAGACGGTGATGGATCTGAAGCATTCCCTGAGGTGCCTCCATGGTTCCGTCACAATCTACTCCCGAAATTACCTCATTTCCGGTCAGCTTCCAGCACGTCACTTCCGGTGGAACGTCACGTGCAAATTTTAAAGTGCTCCTCGGGGCTCTGCCGTGTACTCCTGTGTCCGTGGGAAAAGTAAGTTCCTGACCGGGGCAGACTCTGAAAATCGAGACGGTTGGGAGGTATGAATGCTCCCCACCATACACCTCATACACACATGGTTCCACTTTCTATGCCTCGTACACACACGGCTCCAGTCCGTACACCTCGCTCACACGGCTCCACTCAGTACACACATGGCTTCACTCCATAAACCTTGCACACATGCGGCTTTGCTCCGTTCACCTCGTACACACGCGGCTCCGCTCCGTACACCTCGTACACACACGGCTCCGCTCCTCCGTACACCTCGCACTCACGCAGCTCTGCTTCGTACATCTCGCACACACGGCTCCACTCAGTACACACATGGCTTCACTCCGTAAACCTTGTACACATGCGGCTCTGCTCCGTACAGCTTGTACACATGTGGCCATGCTCCATACACCTCATACACACATGGCTCCGCAAACCTCGTACACACGCGGCTCTGCTCCGTACACCTCGTACACACGCGGCTCTGCTCCGTACACCCCATACACACGCGGCTTTGCTCCGTACACCTCGTACACATGTGACTCTGCACCGTACACTTCGTACACATGCGGCTCTGCTCCATACACCTCGTAAACACACCGCTCTGCTACATCCACCCTGTAAAGTTCTCCTTACCCCACACAGAAACTTCCCTTCATCCAGCTCCATGACAACCAGCACGTCAGAGTCCTGCATACAGAGAGCCCCCTGATCATGTGACCTCAACTCCTCCCCTTCTGTGACCTCATCACAGGTCCTGTGGCAGCCGGAGAAGACAACAGCGGCAGAGCAGGGAGATGATCGATTGTCCCTCTCTGCTGCAGATACAGTAATTACAGTGTAAATCCGGGTGGGCCCCCTCAGAGCATGGGGCCCAGGGCGACCGCCCCCTCTGCCCCCCCGGTAGCTACGCTACTGCGGAGGAGTAGATTTATTTATTTACAAATGTACTAAAAAACACACACCAATCCAGAAAAATTATGTTTGGGGTCTAGAAATGGCAACGAGACAGCTGATGAGATATATTTATTTGCAAAACTACTAGAAAACACACAGCAGTCCTGAAAAATTATTTATTTGGCCTAGAAATGGCACCTAGATGGCTGATGCCAATTACTTATTTCCCATACTAGTGAAAAATACACACAGTCCAGAAAAATTATTTTTGAGCCAAGAAATGGCCACAAGACGGCAGATGCAATATATTAATTTGTTAAACTGCTAGCAAACACACAACTGTCCTGAAAAATTAGTGGTGGTGCAGAGTATGCACAGTGTCTTAAAGGAACAAGACTCCCACCGGCGTGGGGTGCACAGTACACACAGCATTTTTTAAGTTACAACTAGCACAGTACTACCACAGATATGGAGTCATGACTCTGTTGTCGAGTGTCCTGGGACCGGGATATCCTTCACTGTCCCTAATGCTAGGGGCGCCCTAGCTCACCCTGATCCCCGGATTACTGCTGATGGTGAAGACATACCTTGCCTTATGCTGCAGTCTTTTGGGTCCTCTCTGTCGCGGTAAACCCCTTCTACGTGTGACCTACAGAACCTCAAAACTGGATTTATTTGGGTGTGCCATGTGAAAAGACCAGATAAGCCTGGCTGCATGTACGTGAGATTCTGCTACCCACATCCTCTCTTCAAGACTGTATCCTTTCCAGTGTACCAGATACTGAAGCCTCCAACAAACTAGTAGTGTATTTTATGGCATTTAGAGGCTTGTAGTGTGACAGCCATCTGTGGCGCCCCTGAGAGCCTAGTCACCACAGACTAAACTTCAGACAGAAAGGCCCACAAACAAACAGCAACTGAAAACCACTGCAGTGAAGGCCTTGCAGAGCATCAAAAAGGAGGAAGCAAAGCGTCTGGTGATGTCCATGAGTTCAAGACTTCAGGCAGTCACTGCCAACAAAGGGTTTTCAACCAAGTACTAGAAATGAACATTTTACGCGTATTTACAATTATTTAATCTGTCCAATTACTTTTGGTCCCTTTAAAAACAGGGTGGCACATGTTAAGGAGCTGAAACTCCTAAACCCTTCATCCAATTTTAATGTGGATACCCTCAAATGAAAGCTGAAAGTCTGAACTTCAACTGCATCTGAATTGTTTTGTTTAAACAACTCCCTGCACTTCAACCCCCGGCACACTGCGATCAAACAAGATCGCAGTGTTCCAGTGGCATAGGGAAGCATCGCGCAGAGAGGGGGCTCCCTGCGTGCTTTCCTGAGACCCTCAGAACAACGCGATGTGATCGCGTTGTTCTGAGGTTTTCCTCCCTGCAGGCCCCCGGATCCAAGGTGGCTGCAGGATCCTTCTGGGTCCTGCAGGGAAGTGGCTTGTCTGTGCCTGCTGAGAGCAGGCACCTGCATGCCTGCTACACTGCCTGTCTGATCTCTATTCTGACACAGTGCTCTGCACAGTGTCAGATCAGCAATCTGACTTGGTATAGTAATGTCCCACCCTGAGACAATGTAAAAAAATTAAAATATATATGTGGCGCCCCTGAGGCTCAGTTGCCACAGAGGTACTGCACCTTCTCCTAAGGTGTGGTGCCCCACCATCCAGGTAAGTTGGAGGCTCCTGACCACGCTCCAACACTCGCACCCCACACAATAGAGTAGTTCAGCAAAGCCACATTGTGGCTCCTTGCTTAAAGAGAAGCAGAGTACCTTTGGTGGTTCCCTGCTTGGAACACTAGACGTGCTGGGAGGTGGGTGGAGTTGAGAAGACATGTAAAAGAGCGGGACAGTTCCAGGATTGAAGTTCAGTAGAGGTTGAGTAGAGGTGCAGTCAGACGGAGAGTCTGAGGGAGAGGAAGCCACTCGGAGAGGAGTGGGGATCACTGGAAGAGGGATGGAGGAAGGAGTGCTGCAGCTGCCTCAGTGACCTGAGCCAGCTGGCACGGGAAAGGAAAGAAGGAGAAAGATATTGAACTGAAGCCTGAGCTTCCATAGAAGGGAAACGACAAGTACGGAACGTAGGAGTTAAAGGGAACACAGAGGACGTGGGTTAGAGGAAGAACCCTGCCTAGAAGTTCTAAGAGCAAGGCCGGGGCCCCGTCCCCGAGGTTGTATGGACACTAATGGTTCTGCAGCAGACACCGGTGGAGTAGTGGGCTGTAAATGCACTACTCCCATCTCAGACTTGAGGGCACAACAGCAACACGGATAGAGAGCCGGGATTCAGGAGTAGAGAGTCCCCGAAGCAGGCTACAGCTGTCTGCCATGCAAGTAGAGTTCTTGGGAACATCAGTCAGGAGGAACTCCAGTGTAACTCAGTACTAGGAGATCTTCACACTTAAAGGCGCTATAGAGGAGACGTTCAGAAAAGGCATATAAGTTGGTGGAGTGTGGAAGGGAGCATTCCATCTTGCCTGGAGGTTGACTGAGTCCCTGACCCGGAGGACATGGCACCGAAGCGGGCACTATAGACTGTGAGTAAAGCTTTGGAACTACATGCCCTGGTGTCCTCCATTCCTTCCTGAGTCCGTCCGCCTGGCACTGCTACATCCCCTGCGCCAAACACTACACCATCTAAGTGTCTCCACATCTACACTGCCCTGGGACAACAGCCCTGCCTGTGGAGGGCTATACCATCATTGCTGCATCACACCATCTGTCCCGGAGAATCTGTTTGCAGTGTCGGCTTAACACCTCCCTTGCCAAACACCACAGGTGGCGTCACAAACTATTCATCTAACTACATTCCACCATTAACATCTCCCCATTACTTGGGCGCCCAGGGCCACGGTCCGGGTCACTGCTGCTATGACACATCCCACTGACACCGGCCCGGTACCACCACAGCCCTGGGAGGGCGACTCATATATATATATATATATATATATATATATATATATATAAATATATACTGTGTAAAAATATTTTTTAAAAATTCCTAAATAAATAAAAAAAATAAATCAATATTTCCCCAATAAATGCATTTATTTATGTAAATTAAAAAAAGTAAAAGTACACATATTTAGTATTGCCGCATCCGTAACGACCCGCCCTATAAAACTGTCCCACTAGTTAACCCCTTCAGTGATCACCGTAAAAAAAATAAAAAACAAGGCAAAAAACAATGCTTTATCATCATACCGCCGAACAAAAAGTGCAATAACACGAGATCAAAAAGACAGATGTAAATAAACATGGTACCGCTGAAAATGTCATCTTGTCCCGCAAAAAAATGAGCTGCCATACAGCGTTATCAGCGAAAAAATAAAAAAGTTACAGCTTTCAGGATAAAGCGATGCAAAAACAATTATTATTTATATAAAATAGTTTTTATTGTATAAAAGCGCCAAAACATAAATAAATGGAAAGAGAAGTATGGCTGATTAGGGCGCGCAGATCAAGACAGACACTTGTTTTGGATGGAAAAGAAACTTTACTTGGTCATTATGTCTTCACAAAGCTTTTCGGCAGTGAATCCGGTGATTTGCCATAATGACCAAGTAAAGAAGTTTCTTTTCCATCCAAAACAAGTGTCTGTCTTGGTCTGAGCGCCCTAATCAGCCGTACTTCTCTTTCCTTGTATTTTACACCCTTCTCGGTGAGCAGCTTGGTGCAGCACGGACCCAGCAGGCTTCCAACCATCCTGCAAGACCTGAAAGACGGAGGACCTGTGGTGACATCAGCATCACATGACGCCCCTTGTGACCGGCTAACCTTGGAAGCTGGACGCCAGGATGACGAATGGTGCACGATAAGCACTGCAGGCTCTGCAAACGTGGTTATACCGGCAGCATAACCACGGTAGGTTAGTGTACTTTGTTCCTAACCTACTCTATTTGACCACCGGGTATCACACCAGGAGCGCCCTCTCCTCTCTCCTATTTTGTTTCAAAACATAAATAAATGACATAATTGAGGTATTGTTGTAACTGTACTAACCCGAAGAATAAAACTGCTTTATAAATTTTACCACACGCGGAACGGTATAAACGCCCCTAAAAGAAATTCACGAATTGCTTTTTTTTGTTCATTTTGCCTCCCAAAAATCGTAATAAAAAGCGATCAAAAAATGTCATGTGCCCGAAAATGGTACGAATAAAAACGTCAGCTCGTCCCACAAAAAACAAAACCTCACATTAATCTGTGGGCTAACCTATGGAAAAATTATAGCTCTCAAAATGTATTTTAGCATATGACAGCTGCCAAGTATAAAAACAAGCTATAAATAGTAAATCAAACCCCCTTTATCACCCCCTTAGTTTAGGGGAAAATAATAAAATAAAAAACATGTATTTATTTCCATTTTCCCATTAGGGTTAGGGTCAGAGTTAAAGTTAGGGTTAGGGCTGAAGTTGGGGTTGGGGCTAAAGTTAGTGTTAAGGTTGGGGCTAAAGTTAGGGTTGCAGCTAAAGTTAGGATTGGAGCTAAAGTTAGGGTTAGGATTGGCGCTAAAGTTAGGGTTGGGGCTAAAGATAGGGTTAGGGTTGGGGGGCTAAAGTTAGGGTTAGGGTTGGGATTAGGGTTAGGGGTGTGTTAGGGTTAGGTTTGTGGTTAGGGTTATGGCTAGTGCTGGGATTAGGGTTAGGGGTGAGTTGGGGTTAGGGATAGAGTTAGAATTGGGGTTTTCCACTGTTTAGGCACATCAGGGGCTCTCCAAATGTGACATGGCGTCCGATCTCAATTCCAGCCAATTCTGCGTTGAAAAAGTCAAACGGTGCTCCTTCCCTTCTGAGCTCTGCTGTGCGCCCAAACAGTGATTTACCTCCACATATGGGGTATCGGCGTACTCAGGTCAAATTAGACAACAACTTTTGGGGTCCAATTTCTCCTGTTACCCTTGGTAAAATAGAAAAAAATAGATCTGAAGTAATTTTTTGTGTGAAAAAAAGTAAAATGTTCATTTTTTTTAAAACATTCCAAAAATTCCTGTGAAGCACCTGAAGGGTTAATTAACTTCTTGAATGTGGTTTTGAGCACATTCAAGAGTGCAGTTTTAGAATGGTGTCACTTTTGGGTATTTTCTATCATATAGACCCCTCAAAGTGACTTCAAATGTGATGTGGTCCCCAAAAAAAATGGTGTTGTAAAAAATGAGAAATCTCTGTTTAACTTTTAACCCTTATAACTTCCTAACAAAAAAAATTTTGGTACCAAAATTGTGCTGATGTAAAGTAGACATGTGGGAAATGTTACTCATTAAGTATTTTGTGTGACATATCTCTGTGATTTAAGGGCATGAAAATTTAAAATTGAAAAATTGCGAAATTTTCAAAATTTTCGCCAAATTTCAGTATTTTCACAAATAAACGCAAGTTATATGAAAGAAATTTTACCACTACATGAATTACAATATGTCACGAGAAAACAGTGTCAGAATCACCAGGATCCATGGAAGCGTTCCAGAGTTATTACCTCATAAAGGGACAGCGGTCAGAATTGTAAAAATTGGCCCGGTCATTAACGTGCAAACCACCCTTGGGGGTAGAGAGGTTAAGCCACTTTACCATTTTGTCAGTATGCTTCGGGTCATTGTCTATTTGGAAGACCCCTTACCGCCCAAGCTCTAACTTCCTGGCTGATGTCTTGAGATGTTGCTTCAGTATGGCCACATAATCTTCTTTTCTCATGATGCTATTTATTTTGTGAAGTGCACCAGTCCCTCCTGCAGCAAAACAACCCCACAACATGATGCTGCCACCCCCGTGTTTCACAGTTTGGATGTTTGGAGCTTCCTCCAAACGTAACGATCGCTCAATTTTAGTTTAATCAGACCACAGGACATGTCTCCAAAAATTAGCAACTATTTATTTGAAATGGTATTTCTTTAAAGTTCCAGTAGGTATAATGTGGTGGTGTCCCAATACTTTCATCCATTTAATGTACATTTTTTTCTGTTGTTTTTTTTGGCATTGAAGGGATGGGAGCCAATATGCACTTCTTGCCCTCTGCTCCTGAGCCAAATGTATGCCTAGGAAGATCCAAATCGAAAACAGAACATTCTGGGAGAAAAAAGTTTCATGGTCCCTACAATCAGAATCTAATTGGCCATAATAACAAAAAATAATAGAAATTAATCCTATAAAATTAGCAAAACCATCAACAGTAAAGCATGTACGTCTTGGGGGTAAGACCATATGACACGCATGCAGGTGGTGATCTAGAGTTTACAGGTCAATACATAGCTATTTCATTACTGTACCGCATCTCTGACCTCTGTGAGACTGAACAATTCATCTTGGCTTTCCTCCATTTGTCCTCCCCCTGTAGGGCTATGTCTGAATCACCCATGGAATCATGCGCTACATATTTCTTTTTTTCCATATTTATTTCCTTCTCGGCCCTAACAGTGAGAATATCGCCATTAAAAAGCATGGGTAAGGAGCCGGGGGCCTCGTGTCCCGCCAACTCAGATGCCGGACCATGAATGGCTTTCCTTGTTCTTTAAAAAGGGGAACTGAAAAACAGATGAAAGCAGGCTGAGCATGTGACCTCATTGAATTTAATTTAGCCTCACAAGCACCCCTGCCCTCCCTCTCCCCCCATGCAATGCCCCTTCTTGCATTCCTTCCATCTCACTGTCCCCCGCATCTCACCCTTTCTTTTTCCAAGTCCCAACATGGCCCAGTTCTGCTGTCCTGTTTACATATAGTCACAGGCAATATAAGGTTTATTGTACTATTAACCATTTAAACAACCTCTTGGTCACCCTGTTTTCCCCAGCTCCTATTGATCTTTTAGTAAACCAATTTTAATTATGAATCTGCTTATTCCGATTTCTTCCTTTTATTGTTCACAGATTTCCCTGATGTTCTCATTTTTTAGACGTACTGGAAATGCAGGTCAATCAGGGTTATAACTTGAAGCCCCTTTGCCCCAGAGAAATATTTATGAGAAACCCCTATTCTGACATGTCATCTATATATACCCATGGCTTATAAGACAGGGCTGACTTCGGGCCCTTTTGGACTCCAGGGTCTAATTGCTACCTCTAAACTCTTTGTAGCTGTGTTCCTGCACTTGCATTGTTCCCATAGATGCAGCAATATTACTTCCGAAGTTTTATTTGTTGGGATCAGTTGTATTTATGCCATGCTGTATTATGATCCATGTAATTTCCATCTGATGAAGGTCTAGTAAACTGTGTGTGCTTCCACACAGGCTTCATTGGGTAAGTCAAGAGATACTCTCTGCTTCTATAGAAGGATATGATGATGGGTCAGAATCTAGTGCAGCATGACCCGTTCGTTTTCTGTCCGGTTGATATGAAATCTATTTAACCCCTTAAGGATGATCTTTTTTTATTTTTGTGCTTTCCTCCACGTATATATGGAAGGAAAATGGGCTAACAAGGAATTTGGCGGTTTTCGAATTGTTTCCAATTGTGGTAGAGGTTGAAGTTTGGGGGAGACACTGAGTAATAGGAAGGTTTGTTTTTTTTATGTGATAACATGAATGTAGTACAATGCATTAACAACATGTTAGCTCAATTTCCTAAAGTGGTGAATTTGATGCAGCATTTGGTTTGTTTACAACTGAATGTTTGGCTGCGGGGTCGCATGAGCAAGGGGTCAATAATTCCATAGTACAAAAAAACCCCTGTTTGGGAGAGAAGAACAGACAAATCGCGGCGCCCTAATTGCGTAACACAATATTGTAGTCTTTAAAGGGTGCCCAATTCTATGCACTCATCTGATAGAAGACTAATATGGCTTTAGATTGTGCATCATCAAAAATCCTTCCTTCTGGGATACTATTCAATAGACAGGGCTTGCAGCTTGCCTCGGGTGTTAGGCATCGGGTTCCTGTCGCTGCACAGCGGGAATCCCGAGCCTTGCATTCGGCGGCCTTCCATTCCTCTCCGGTCGCAGAGGAGGCTGCTCAGCAGACTCGTCAATCCCGGCGCTCTGCTCAAACCAGCTCGGTGGGTTTGGTTGCTGCTGCCACCTCTGGTTCAGCTATAGCAGCGCATGCTGGTCAGCAGCGAGCTAATCCAGGGACTAAGTCCTCCTTTCGGTCCACTGAGCATGCCCGTGGGACGATCTCTCATTGGAGATTGGAGGTCACATGCTCAGGTCCTTCTCCAGCTCGGATTGGATCATCAGAAAGGTCAGGAAGGTTCTGGAAGGGCGCGGCTATAAAAAGTTTGCATAGCCGCTCGGCCATGCGCTAGTATAGACTGCATTATCAGACTATGAGGAGTGAGTGTTGTATGCATGTATGAATGTCTCTGGTGAATGACTCATTAAGAAACCCCTACCCTTGGTACCCATGTGTTGTGCAGCCTAGCCTGTTAAGCGCCCAGGCTTAGGAGTAGGTAGGACAGAGTCAGAGACAGGCATCAGTGTCCACCTGTGGCTCGGCACGCCACGGTGCACGTGATTGACACTCCACCATAGTCAGCGTCTATAGTGGCGTCCATAGGTGTTACGCCGTGCGCTCAGGCGGTCTAGAGGGACTCTGACCCCATGTCCTTGGGGCAGAGTTCTGTGACCGCTTTCTGTGCACTCCGTGGCCCGGCTCTGTGAGCTAAACAGGCACGGCATTTATGTTCTGCGGTAGCGCGGCTCTGTGAGTTAATAGAGTTCGCTTCTGTTCACACTGGGTGACGTTAACCCACGTGTGACCTTTTGTACACCGCTTTATACTTCCACCATTACTAAGCAGCAGTTTACCACCTCTGCACAGTGGACCCCGGGCTGCGAACGCACCTAAAATCGTTATATTATTTGGTGCGTTCCGCCAGCCCGTAACATCGGGTGGATCCTAGTGAAAGAACCAGATTGAGGCTCACACAGGATGAGTAAATCAAGAAAGGCACATCCGGCCCACGAATGGCAGTGCTTCCCAGGACTCACATCCAAAGATGATATTCCATATTTTTTTATTTTATAGGTTTAAAAAGAGGAGATACAACGTGTTTCGGATACAGTGTATATCCTTCATCAGGTATCGTAAAAACACAGTACAAATCCTAAGAGTATAAAATTCAGTTACACTTATATATAGTAGCAACCTTTTATCCCAGTCTCAGAAACTTGATTTAGGGTGTGGACCAAGATCAGGAACACACCCACTGATTGATCCAACCTTCACAACATAGATGCAAGAAGAAGAAAAAAAAAACCACAGAGGAAAAAACCCCAGAAAAAAAGGCAAAGTTCAAACTCTCTCTCTATGATATAATAATCTTTATTTTTATATAGCGCTAACATATTCCGCAGCGCTTTACATATTTCAACATACAAACTCCTTGCAGATGTGGTCATTGGTGGGATTTGAACCCAGGACCCCAGCGCTGCAATGCTATTCACTGAGCCACCGTGCCGCCCACGGCCCATAATCCATTTGGATATAATCTTCCAAAACATTTCTTTCCGGTTTAAAAGAGCATTCCTATTTGCAACATCAGAGGGTATCTGCTCCACCGGAGTTACTTTTACGTTAAAAATTTTGTTATGTTTAATTAGCAGATGCCTTGAGAGACTATGTTTTAAAAAGTCTTTTTTGCTCTATTTCTGTGAGCATTAATTCGGGACCGCAGTGTCTGCACAGTGCGTCCCACATATTGCAAACCGTCACTGCATGTGATGACATATACAACAAAATCACAGCTACAGGTGAGTCTTTGTAAAATCTAAAAGACCTCACCAGTACTATTACATTTGAATAATTCCATAGTGGATGCGATTTCTTGGTTTCAATGGACCCAGTTTCAACCTTGTCAGGGGATTTATCCAGAAATCTTCCTCCCCAGCTGGAGTGGGTTTCTTCTTGGTGAATAAAAAGGACAGTTCTCTACGACTCTGCATCAATTATAGGGGTCTCAAAAAAATCACGATCAAGAATAAATATTCTCTGCCTCTCATTTCCAAGCTGCCTTAAAGGCTTCAAATCTTCCCAAAACTCGACCTAAGAGGGGCGTATAACCTGACTTGAGTTCACCAGGGAGACGAATGGAATACGGCCTTTAACACCTGCGACGGCCATTACGATTATCGCGTTATGCCATTTGGACTGTACTGTCCCAGCAGTCTTCTGGTTAACAACATCTTCCGGGACCTCCTCTACGCATGTGTGGTAGATGACCTTGATGACATCTTGGTGTTCTCACTTGATCTGCCAACCCACAGAAGGGACGTTCGCCAGGTTCTGCAGAGGTTAAAGAAGAACCGTCTGTATGCCAATTATGAGAAATGCGTCTTTTATCAGACCTCTCTTCCATTCCTTGGGTACATCATCTCTAAGACCGGCCTGAAAATGGATCTTGAGAAGGTATCCGCCATCTTAAAGGGGCCCCATACAGATGGTCTGAAGGCTATCCAGCGGTTTCTCGGGTTTGCAAATACTACTGCCAATTCATTCTGCATTTCTCCTCTCGGACCTCAACCATTTCTGCCCTGACCCGCAAGGAGGCCAATCTTAAGGGGTGAACTCCAGAAGCAGAAAACCCCTTTGTGTCTCTGAAGTAGGCCTTCTCCTCGGCTCCTGTACTGCATCGTCCAAACAATGACAAGCAGTTCTTTCTGGAGGTGGATGCTTCCTTCTCAGGGGTAGATGCTGTTCTTACTCAGAAGATTTCATCCGGTCACATGATGACCTGTGGCTTCTTTTCCAAGATCTTCTCTGGTCCTGAACACAATTACTCTATAAGCGATAACAAAATCAGGAACTGCTAGCGATTAAGTGGTACTTACTTGATTGAGCGATGCACCCTGTGGTTTTATATGCTGACAACAAGAACCTTGCCTATCTGCAATCCGCACAGCAACTTAACCTTTGACAAGCAAGGCGTTCTTTGTTCTCCGCCCGCTTCAACATCTCTCTCCATTTTCAGACGGCTGATAAAAACGTCAAGACGGGCGCTGTGTCCAGATCTTTATAGGCTTCTGACCAGGAGGAGGAGCGTCAACACATCATTGAGCCCTCCGAAGTTATTACAGACACTCCGTTGGATTTGCCTAGGCTCCCTTCTGGAAAGACTTGCGTTGCTGAATCAGACCAGAAAGCAAGGTCTTCTGTGGGGGAAACTCGTCTAAGTTGGCTGGCCATGCCGGACAGAAGAAAACGGCTCTCATCATTTCCCAACGTTATTGGTGGCCAACACTGCTTAACAATATTGCTAATTTCATCTCTGCCCAAAACAAGACTCCAAAACAGCTACCGACCAGTCAGCTACTTTTTTTGTCCATATCAACTGCTGCCTGGTAGCATATTGCAATTGATTTTATCACTGATCTTCCAGTATCGACCAGATGTACCGTTATCTGCGTGGTTGTGGATCGCTTCTCCAAGATGGCCCATTTCACTCCACTGTCTGGTTTTCCATCTGCTCCAGTGCTTGCAGAGAAGTTTACTTTACATATCTTCCACCTATCTGCTTACCTCTCCACGTTGTCTCAGATAGAGGTGTCCAGTTTACATCTCGCTTCTGGAGGGCCACCTGCAAATTACTAGACATCAGGCTGGATTTTTCTTTGGCCTACCATCCTCAGTCTAATGGCCAGAAGGAGCAGGTCAAACATATACTGACTAACTTCTTGCAGCACTTCGTCAATGCCTACCACAGTGACTGGGCCGAACTCCTGCCATGCGCTGAATTTTCTTACAATCATGTCTGTGAATCCTCTGGCAAATCTCAGATTTTTGTAGTCTACGGTCAACATTTCAATGTTCTGTTCCCTGTTTCTATTACCTCCATTATTCCTGCTGCTGAACCCTCATCAAGGGTTTTTCTATGGCCTGAGAGGACACCAAGTCTGCATTATAGAAGTCATCTGAACATATGAAAAAACACGCAGACAAGTGACGTCTGGAACTGCCTTTGTTTCGTCCTGGGGACAAGGTCTGGCTGTCTTCTAAGTATATTTGTTTCAAGGTACCCTCTTAAAAACTGGGCCCTTGCTTCATCGGTTGGTTCGAGGTTCTGAAGCAGATTAATCCAGTAGCCTACAAGCTAAAACTCCCGGCCTCACTATGAATCCCCAATTCTTTTCATGTGTCTCTCCTCAAGCCTGTCGTCCTCAGTCCTTTTTCAAAGATCCTGTTGCCACTCCTGCTCCAGTCAACACTCAAGACGCTTTTGAAGTAGAGTACATTCTGGCCACCAATAGGGTAAGAGGAAAAACCTTTTTTTCTGGTGGATTGGAAGGGGTTTGGTCCTGAGGAAAGGTCATGGGAGCCCAGGGAAAACATCCATGCCCCTCTCCTCCTGGTGAAATTTCTTGTGGGCTTGAAAAAGAGGGGGCATAAAGAGAGGGTACTATAGCGTTGTTGTCTTTGTCTTCTGCCCCTTTCCCCGGCAGAGAGGCTGGCTCTCTCACCATTGTGGCCTCCGTCCCGTACTTCATACTCCTACTTAAGATGCCCGGCGTGCGCATCTAGCGTGCACATCCCCAGATATCTTGCTTAGGGCGTGCATGTGCGGTCCCATCCTCTTAAAGGGACATCATCCTACAGTGTCCCCAGCCATTGGCTGGGAGACACTCATTATATAAGGCACCTCCACCTGTTGGGAGATGCCTGTGCAATGTTGTAAGTTTGTTCATAACACTCCTGTTAGTTCTCAGGTCCCAGTGAACGTATTCCTGAATACCTACCTGTTTATTAGCCATGCCCGATTGCCTGCCTATCAGCCATGCATGCCTGTCTGTCCATCAGCTGTGCCCGCCTGTCTGTCTACCAGTTGTGCCCGCCTGCCTATCAACTGTGCCAGCCTGCCTTTCCATCAGCTGTATCCGTCTGCCTGTCTATAAGCCATACTGTAAAAAGTGAAAAGCAAACAGAAAAATAAACAGCCCATAGAGTACTGCGGGTCCGCCCGCTCAGATCAGTGTCTTTAGCAACACACTAAAGGTCTCCACACCTCCAGCTACAGATCCTGAATGAGACATTAGGCCTCCATTGTATTAGCCAAGCCACGCCCCTGGGGTTGGAATATGTGAGCGTTCATTCCCACCCATCTCTTATGACCGCTTGTAAAACCCAAAGCTTGGAATGGCCAAATAACTCTCTCAGCACTATACGTGCTGGAGCATACTTCCGAGCTTACATCACCTCATCTAATAGCCGCTATTACACATATCTACCCTCAAGGTGTCAGGATTCGTACCGGGGTCTAGTCTGTTTTCCACAGCAAGTCTCGCTGCCTTACTTGCTGTGCCACACAACCGTTCGTATTATACAGATTCTGATCAACTAGTTCTTTTTCGTTCATTGTTCTTCCTCCGTTCTGGTGATTGGCTGCTTCACTGTTTCCTGTGCTCATGTCCCGCCTTTTTCCTATTTAGTACCCCACAGGGCTCTCACTCCCTGCCGGTGATTCTTCTGTGGTACGGATTCCTGTCTTCCCTACAGCGTTGTCCGGTACAACCTCTGACAGCCTCCCGGTCTCTCTTTCGTTGAGTACCTCTGGGACTCCAGCTTTCCACTTTGGTCTTTGCTGAAATCTTAGTATTTTTTGTGTTAGCTTGGGGTTTTCGTGGTTTTACCCTTCAGGTTCATTCACTCTTTAGTTTCACTCTAGGAGTCTTCCTTGCTGCTGCTTGTCTCCCTTAGGTTGTCCTGCACTCATTCCACCCTCGGTTTACCCTCACTGTAGCTCCCTGCACTTACGCCGAGGTAGGGACCGCCGCCCAGTTGTCGCCCACCGGCTAGGGTGGGACCGGCAAGTAGGTAGGGTCAGTGGTGGGTGGAGCTCAGTGGCACCCTCTTCCCCTGCCGTGTGGTGGAATCATAACAGAATCACCGGCCTTCCCTATGGACGCTATGACCTCTTTAGTCAATCAAATGCAGGGCCTTACTCAGCTGGTGCAAGATCTTGCTGCGTAGGTCCAGCGTCAGGAGCAAATTCAAGCAGCTGCCGTTGCAGGGACAACTAATTCTGAGCCTAGAGTTAACTTACCCGAGCCATTTTTCGGAGATAGAAGCCAATTTGCTTCTTTTAGAGAAAATTGTAAATTATATTTTCAATTACGACCTATTTCTTCTGGCCCCCCAGCTCAAAGAGTCCGTATCATAATCTCTCGCTTACGGGAGGGACCCCAAGAGTGGGCCTTCTCTCTGCCGCCAGATTCAAATCTCCGTGATTCTGTAGACAACTTCTTTCAAGCCTTAGGGAATATTTACGATGAGCCTGACCAAGTCGCTCTGGCCGAGGCAAACCTTACCTCCCTGACCCAGGGTGATCAGGAGGTAGAGGTTTATTGCACCCAGTTTCGTAGATGGAGCTTAGCTACCCGTTGGAATGATCCCGCACTTCGGAATCAATTTCAGCGGGGCCTTTCACCAGCCCTAAAGGATGAATTGGTTCACTACACACTGCCCCAGTCTCTGGAGGAGCTGATGGCTTTAATGGTCAGAATAGATCGCAGGTTAAGGGCGAGGAGATTGGAGCAGGCAGCAGCACAAGTTCCCGTTTTCTCTAGGGTCACTCCGGCTGTTCCGAATCTGCCAGCTGCCGAACCTATGGAATTGGGAGCCATGCAACCTGCTACAGATCCAAGTCCTTGCCGTCCACGCCACGCACTTGGAACCTGTTTTTACTGCGGAGATCCTCGGCACTGGATAAAGGATTGCCCGCGGCGCCCTGGCACTCCACAGGAATCTTCTCGGAATACACCACCTAGGCCTGTGGGTGGACAGGTAATTCCTTTAAGTTCTAAGAGACTCTTAGTGCCAATTTCTGTTGCTTTCACCTCCTCTAAGGGAGAAGGAGTTGCCATGATTGATTCAGGGGCTACTGCTAATTTTATGTGTTATGAGTTTGCTGTCTCATTGGGTATTTCTTTAATTCCACTCGCTCACCCCACTAAATTAGTTGGTATTGATAACACCCCACTAGCAAATGGGGAGATTAGTCTCTGTACTCCATTGCTATCATTTCTGGTTGGTGTACTGCATGTGGAACAACTGTCATTTTTGGTTATGCATGACCTCCCAACTAGTGTCATACTGGGGCTTCCATGGCTCCAGCTCCATAACCCCAACATTAACTGGGTTTCTGGTGAATTGGAGAAGTGGGGTGCAGATTGTTCACAGAAATGCCTGTTAACACACGTTTGTGGTATCGTCTCCGCACAAGCTTCTCTTCAGAGTCTTTTGGGCCAATTCGCAGATGTCTTTTCTTTGAAGGAGTCTGAGCGGTTGCCACCTCATCGCTCCTATGACTGTACTATCAATTTGGTTCCCAATTGTAAATTCCCTAAGGGACGCCTGTATAATTTATCACCTCCTGAGAGAGAAGCTTTACGTGAATATGTACAAGAGGCTCTAAGAAAGGGGCATATCCGTCCGTCCACCTCACCTCTGGCCGCAGGTTTCTTTTTTGTCAGTAAAAAGGATGGAGGACTTAGGCCGTGTGTAGACTACCGAGGTCTTAATGAAATAACTGTCCGTAACCAATATCCTCTTCCGTTGATTCCGGACCTGTTCAACCAGGTTCAGGGGGCTCGATGGTTCTCGAAGTTGGACCTGAGAGGGGCGTATAATCTCATGCGTGTAAAGGCTGGCGACGAGTGGAAGACCGCCTTCAATACCCCCGAGGGCCACTTCGAGTGTCTGGTTATGCCCTTTGGGCTGTGCAATGCTCCGGCGATTTTTCAAAATTTCACCAATGATATTTTCCAACATGCTATTGGCCGCTATGTAATTGTCTATCTGGATGATATTTTAGTGTTCTCTCCTGACTGGGACTCACATTTAAATCATGTAAGGGATGTTCTCCAGGTACTCCGCAATAACCAACTTTTCGCCAAGCAAGAAAAGTGTATTTTCGGGGTCCAAAGTCTATCTTTTTTGGGTCATATTTTGACTCCCCAGGCCATCACAATGGAGCCGGAGAAGGTAAAAGCGGTTCTTAATTGGGCTCGTCCTGTATCTTTGAAAGCTCTTCAAAGATTTCTGGGGTTGGCATTTTTACCGCAAGTTTATAAAAAACTTCTCCATTGTGGTGAAACCTCTCACAGATCTTACTGTGAAAGGTTCCGACTTGGTAAACTGGAGTAAGGATGCAGTGGATGCCTTCACGTTTCTTAAGGAGAGCTTTGCCACTGCTCCTGTTCTTACCCAGCCCGATCAGGAGAGACCCTTTATTGTTGAGGTTGACGCCTCGGAGGCAGGGGTAGGGGCAGTACTTTCACAGGGGACTTCGTCTTTGACTCGTTTGAAACCCTGTGCATTCTTCTCAAAGAAGTTTTCCCCAGCTGAAAAAAATTATGATATTGGGAATAGGGAACTGCTCGCTATAAAATTGGCCTTTGAGGAATGGCGACATTTCCTGGAGGGGGCCAAACATCCTGTTACTGTCCTCACCGACCATAAAAATCTTGAATATCTCAAAACGGCCAAACGGCTTAATCCAAGACAGGCAAGGTGGGCGTTGTTCTTTTCCCGTTTTAATTTTGTGATTTCTTTCAGACCCGGCTGCAAAAACGCCAGAGCAGACGCGCTATCTAGAAGCTTCTTGCCTGAACAACCGTCAAACATCCCACCTGTTCCCATTTTACCTGATAAAGTATTTTTGGCTGCTAATTCCTCTGATTTGTTTACTGAAGTTAAGCAATTTCAACATTTGTCTCCGTCCGGCTCTCCTGATAATAAATGGTTCGTTCCCTGTCATTTGCGTTTGAGACTGCTGAATGAACACCACAACTCTCCTCTTTCAGGTCACCCTGGTATCTCTGGTACTATGGAGTCAATCTCCAGAAATTTTTGGTGGCCGACTTTACGCCGGGATGCCACTGCCTATGTCAAGGCATGTGACATTTGTGCCCGGTCTAAGGTTAACCGCTCACGGCCTTTGGGTGAACTATGTCCTCTACCTGTTCCCTCCAAGCCATGGACCCATCTTTCCATGGACTTTGTTACTGATTTACCTTCCTCCCTGGGAATGACTACCTTGTGGGTTGTGGTGGATCGCTTTAGTAAGATGGCACACTTTATTCCTTTACCCAAGTTGCCATCCGCCAAGCAATTGGTCCCCTTGTTTCTAAATCATGTGGTGCGGCTGCATGGAATTCCTTCTAATATTGTGTCAGATAGGGGTACCCAATTTGTCTCCAAATTCTGGAGAGATTTCTGTAGTAAAATTGGCGTTTCCCTTGCTTTCTCATCGGCCTTTCACCCGGAGACCAATGGGCAGACAGAACGGGCCAATCAAGCCCTTGAACAATTCTTACGTTGCTATGTGGCTGATAAGCAAGAGACCTGGGCATCTTTTATTGCCCTGGCAGAGTTTGCCATAAATAATAGGGTAAACTCTTCCACAGGGATATCTCCCTTCTTCTGCAACATGGGATTTCACCCTAAATCCAGCTCTTTCTCTGAGGACCCCTCGGACAATCCTGAGGTAGAGATTGTTTCCTCTGATCTGCGGTCAGTTTGGGAGCAAGTCCAAAGCAACATCAAAAAGGCTCAGGAGTCACAATGCCACTTTGCTAATATGAAAAGGAGGAGAAGTCCTTCCTTTGAAGTTGGGCAGAAAGTGTGGCTTTCTACTAAAAATCTGAAACTAAGAGTCCCCTCTGGTAAACTGGCTCCCCGGTACATTGGTCCTTTTAAAATATCTCAGATAATCAACTCTGTTTCTGTCAAATTGGATCTCCCCCAGGCGATGAGAGTGCATAAGGTATTCCATGTCGCTCTCCTAAAACCTTATGTACCTCCAGTTTGTCCGGCTGACACACCTCCTGCTCCTGTTGTTGTACTTGGTCACCCCGAGTTTGAGGTAAAAAAGATCTTGGATTCCAGGAAAGTTCTTGGGGTCCTGCAGTACCTGGTGGACTGGAAGGGGTATGGCCCTGAGGAGAGGTCGTGGGTGTCTCATTCTGAGGTTCATGCTCCCAGGTTATGTAAGAGGTTCCATATCAATTTTCCTGAGAAGCCTTCCCTGTGTGAGGGTCCAGGGGCCCCTCGTAAGGGAGGGGGTAATGTCAGGATTCGTACCGGGGTCTAGTCTGTTTTCCACAGCAAGTCTCGCTGCCTTACTTGCTGTGCCACACAACCGTTCGTATTATACAGTTTCTGATCAACTAGTTCTTTTTCGTTCATTGTTCTTCCTCCGTTCTGGTGATTGGCTGCTTCACTGTTTCCTGTGCTCATGTCCCGCCTTTTTCCTATTTAGTACCCCACAGGGCTCTCACTCCCTGCCGGTGATTCTTCTGTGGTACGGATTCCTGTCTTCCCTACAGCGCTGTCCGGTACAACCTCTGACAGCCTCCCGGTCTCTCTTTCGTTGAGTACCTCTGGGACTCCAGCTTTCCGCTTTGGTCTTTGCTGAAATCTTAGTATTTTTTGTGTTAGCTTGGGTTTTTCGTGGTTTTACCCTTCAGGTTCATTCACTCTTTAGTTTCACTCTAGGAGTCTTCCTTGCTGCTGCTTGTCTCCCTTAGGTTGTCCTGCACTCATTCCACCCTCGGTTTACCCTCACTGTAGCTCCCTGCACTTACGCCGAGGTAGGGACCGCCGCCCAGTTGTCGCCCACCGGCTAGGGTGGGACCGGCAAGTAGGTAGGGTCAGTGGTGGGTGGAGCTCAGTGGCACCCTCTTCCCCTGCTGTGTGGTGGAATCATAACACAAGGATTAGTCCGGTGGCCAACAAAAACCCTCACTGTAGCATTGATCCACTCCCGCCTGGACTACTGCAATGCTCTATTAATTGGCCTCCCCATTACTCGACTATCCCCTCTCCAGTCCATCCTTAATGCAGCAGCCAATTTGTTGAAGTCAATACTGCGCATGCGCCAAGAATATTCAATCGCACTGAAAAGCTAGAAGCTATTAAAGCGCATGTCTGAAAAAAGATTTTTTACTGGATTAAAATCCATACTGTGCATGCGCCGAGTATGTTCAATCGCGCATGCGCAATGACATTACAGCGGCAAAAAAATTAATTTAAAAACGCATGTTCAAAGAAAGAGGAGGGGGTTCATTGTCACGGTATTGTCACTGTATGTCTGGCTCTGCGTGACGCAACCCGACAATCGGTCGGTCACAAAACCACAAGATAGACAAGGGGACACCGGGGAAACAATTACAACGGTGAGCCCTATAATAGGGAACGGGGAAGTGGACACCTCCTGCACTCCCTAAGAGCCCTGAACTCTCCTCACATTCCCTATACAGGTTCTTTCAACCTGTCGCCGACCAGGATACCTCAGTCCCTCACTTGCCCTGCACCTATCCCTTACTAGGGAACTGGCAAGTGCGGACAGGGAAAAACAAACAACTTAGCTTTCTCTGCTGCCAATGCTCTTGAGGCAGCAGAGTACGGCACCCAGACACAGCTTCCAGCAGAAACACCAAGGCTCCAGATAGGCTGCAACAGCACTGCTCCAAATAGCTCCTCTCTTCTCAAAGGTTGGTTAGGGAATGACCAGTATTACCAACAGGGAGCAGCAGCAGCTGACGACCTTTCACAGGAAGGAGGGGGGAGGTCACCACCTGCTGACTAATTAAACATGTAGTAACACCAGCGGCCACCGGGGGGCAAAAACCCAGCAGCCGACCGGCTACAGTTGTAGTAACACCAGCGGCCACCGGGGGCAAAACTCCATATTAACCCCCGAGGCCAGAAGGAAAAAGGTTCATATAAGAGAGTCCAGACTCTGCCACAGATGCGAAAATGGATCGTGACAGTCATATTGAAAATGCACAAACGTGCAAGCAAACTAAACGGTGCATGCGCAAACCACGATTAGCAAAGCACACAATGATGACAATATATATATATATACATATATATATATATATATATATATAGTATCAAAAGCCTGACAATCAAAAAAGTGTGTGGCCGGCATTTCCATAAAACTGGAAAAACATGCGAAAAAGCCAAATGTATATCTAATGAACATAATAGTACATCATAGTGTAAATGTCAGTAGGCGAAGATCAACACAACCAAAAACAACACATGTACAAAACAATGAAAAAAAATAAAATAAATATAAATAAATAAAAAATTAAAAATAAAAATGAAAATAAAAATATAAATAAATATAAATGAAAATGAATGAAAATAGTAAAGACACATAATATAACACATACAACACCAACATCATTGTGCCGTGTGATAGGGGCAGTGTAAAGGTCCCATACTGCTCATAGGCAAAGAATTGCATATCGCCCCCCCATACACGCAAAAATCACAATTACCAACATAAATCAAGAAATAAAAATACAAGAAAAAATAATAAATAAAATAAAAAAAATTAAAAAATAAATGAATGAAAAGAAAATACATAATAATAAGATGACATGCTATACTTTACATACAAAAAGCTTTATTATCTCAATAGAAAATACAAATCTATAGATATCCAATTGTATAGATATCTCACAATTTATCCCAGATAGTCACCATTGTTTAAGGGAAGCTTGTATCCCGATACAAATTCCAAATAGGATAATGGTCACAGTGTATCATGTCAACAAGGAAACAAAGTGGCAGTCCAAGCACAGTAAATGTACATGCATATACATGCACTCATATATAACCATACCACAATGTTGGTCCTGCTTGGACAAACCGGTTCCAAATATAAATGCAAAGATAGATAAGTATTTGGGTAAGTCCGTCCAGCCTGTATGATCAAACAATGTGTACAAAAGAAGTACACTATGCACCTACACAGAGCGTACGATGAAAAGGCTCCATACAAGGTCCCATATGGTACTATGGAAGAGGTAATCAGGCGAGAAAAACTCAGAAATTTAGAACAAATCTCCAAATGAGACACCAATATGGTACTGTGAACGCAAACATATAAAATACAGTACAAAAAGGCCCAGGTCACATTTTCAAGGTATAGCTCCAAACGGATACATGTATCAAAACAGTTAGTACAATATCATAATAAGATGATCAAGGAAGAAAAACTCAGAAGTTTAGAACAAATGTCCAAGTGAGGCACCAATATGGTACTGTGAATACTAACATATAAAATACAGTACAGTAGGCCCATGTCACATTTCCAAGGTATTGCCCCAAAAGGATACATGTATCAAAACGGTTAATACAATATCATAATAAGGGGCCTGGCAAAACAGGAATTCCAAAGAAGATGGAAAGTAAGAAATACAGTCTAGGCCGATACAGCCAAGAGAATATGCGTAAAATTGTGACTCCTCAGAAGAATGAGTGGGGGTAATCCCATTTCAAAGCCATCGGGTGACTTCATGTCTGAAAAAAAAGGGGAGGCAGCTTGACATCAGTTGGTATGTGATGGCACACCCTAGCCAAAATATAAGACACAAAAGGACCAAGGGCCTGGGAATAAGAAAAAGAAGAGACAAATCACAAAGTGATAAGTAAACCAAAGGTAAAACAAATATTAACCATAAAAGCCAGAGAAGGACAGCTCCTCGTTTAGCCCATTAGATGACATACTCTTAAGATTAAAAATCCAAAGAGATTCCCGATGGAGGAGCTCCTTTGTTATGTCACCACCCCGAATGCTGCCAATGACCTGATCCACCACCATTATGCATATCTTATGGTGTCTACTCCCATGATGTTCCAAATAAGGGGATGCAACTGAGGTGATGGGCTTACCCTTATCTTTATCACCCCTTGCTTTGCCCATATTCGAAATGTGTTGTTGTATCCTTCGTCTGACTTCTTGACTTGTTTGTCCCACGTATATCTTTGGACATTGACAGATAAGAAGGTAAATCACGTTCTTTGATTGGCAGTTGGAGTAAAGCTTAGTTCTAATCTTTTCTGGAAAAATCGGGAGAGTAACAATGTCAGTGGAAATCATGTAGGGGCAGATATTACAACCCCCACATGGCAAAGAGCCTATAATGCGGCTACCCTTACCTAATTTGGTGGTCGGTCTTTTGAAATGATTAGCTGTTAGATGATCCTTTAAATGTTTTGCCTTTCTGGCTACCATCCCAGGAGTGTCAAATAAAAAAGGTCTGAGCTTTGGCTTGTTGAGTAAGATACCCCAATACTTGCCCAGAATGTCATAAACATCATGCCACTGATTATTATAGACAGTTATCAAGTTTGTTGTACATAGACCATCTCGGACTTTAGGCTGTAAAAGAGAGCACCTATCACTAGTGAAGGAATGCTGAAAGGCTCTAGAGATAACCCAGGGTATCCCCTCTCAGACAATCGATTGGTTAGATCCCGAGCTCCCTCCCGAAAATCAACATCAGAACTGAAATTCCACCTTACCCTCAAGAATTGACCTTTGGGGAGGTTCTTACGTAGATGTTGGGGATGGAAGCTTGTGAAATGGAGTAAATTGTTTGTAGCAGTTGTCTTTCAGTGGATTTTGGTCTGTAGCCGATAGCCAACCTTCATCACTTTAAGGTCCAGAAACTCAACAGATGTTGCAGAGAGGGAGGCTGTCAAAGAAATATTAAATGTATTATTATTCAACTCCGCAATGAATGTTCTGCACTCAGATTCAGAGCCCGTCCAGAGAACCAGGAGGTCGTCTTTGTAACGAAGCCAACGGAACATGTTGGCTTGAAAGGTATGCAATGGACCAGTGTCTCCTCCCACTAAGCCATGAAAAGGTTGGCATAGGAGGGTACACAGCGAGCACCCATTGCAGTACCAGAAATCTGTTTGTAAAAAAACTCTGTCAAAGACAAAATAACTGTTAGAACGAACAAAGGACAGAAGATTCAAAATGAATGATTGATGTATGCGATAACCTGAAATTTGTTGATCCAAAAAGAAGGAGACCGCTTCAATACCCAATGTATGACTTATGCAAAAATACAATGAATCAACATCCATCGTAACATGGATGGTATGCTGTGGAACAATAATGTCCTATAACTGGCAGATAAGATGAGAAGTATCTTGAATGTATGAACCAAGACGAATTACAAAAGGTTGCAAAAAATAATCTAGATAAATACATGGTCATTCAAAAAGACTACCAATGCCAGCCACTATGTACTTACCTGGTGGCTCCTGGACGGACTTATGAATTTTCGGAAGCAGATACAGAGACGGAACAACCGGAGATGGCGTAGTTAAGAAGATAAACTCTTTTGTTCAAAATTTTATTGCATTTCGCCAAAATGAGTAAATGATCCAGTTTTTTCTTGAAGACATCCGTTGGATCGGAGGGCAATACCTGGTAACAATTGACATTGTTTAACTGTCAGTGCGTTTCCTTAGTATACATATCAATAGGCCATAAAACATTGTTACCACCTTTATCAGCCTCCTTGATGGATTATTCTTCAATTTAGACAAAACCTGTCTTTCTCTTGGTCCAGGGTTTTCACCTTGATGATCCTTAAGCTTCAATTTGTCAACATCTTGGAAAAAATTTGAATTATACGAAAAAGCGAAAAGGAGGGTGTAGCTTGGGAAGGCAGTTGCCATAACGTACTAGCGGCACTGCTGCCTGAACCCTCGTCTTCTTCAATGAGTTCCACTAGGTCGTTGAAAGCCCGCCTCTCGTCTTGAGGTAAGGAGTCAATAATGGACGGTTGGTGGTAAAGAAGCTTGAAGATTAGCGGTCTACAAAATAAGTACCGGTCTTTGGTAAGGTAAGTTGTGATAAACATCCATAGATGGAAGGACCCACCTTAGTACCATGGGACACTCTTTTTGGCTTGTAGATTCAGTAGAATACAACATCATTTGGACCTGACATTGGAAATGATTACTTGTTGATAGAATCTACGGTATTTCTTTTTGACTTCTTTGACCCTACTAATGATATATAGTATGAATATGGAGATTACCCCAGCCATGTTTCGTTACGTTTAGTGAAATGCATAATGGAAGTGAATGGCAAATGTGAGCATTTTTCCGAAGGACAGAACAATTCTCTCTCTTTTTCTCTCTGTCATAATTCACTTATGGGGATACGAGCACCACGGTGTACTTGGTTTACTCGACTGAGTATTGAGCAGTGCTGGCCATCGCTAGTTGCGTTTCATTACATCTATGGCATCATCAGGAGAATGGCATACAGATGTTAGTGACATATATTATTTTATTTCCATAAGTTATATCATCTGCTGTATTCACATTTTATTCCATTTGGACCAATGTAAGACATACAGCGGGTACAGAAAGTAATCAGACCCCTTTAAAATTTTCACTCTGTTTCATTGCAACCATTTGATAAATTCAAAAAAGTTAATTTTTTTCTCATTAATGTACACTCTGCACCCCATCTTGACTGAAAAAAAACTGAAATCTAGAAATTTTTGCAAATTTATGAAAAAAGAAAAACTGAAATATCACATGGTCATAAGTATTCAGACCCTTTGCACAGACATTCATATTTAAGTCACAAGCCTGCGCAAGTGACATACACATCACCGCTATTCTCATGCATGTGTAGTAACAACGTGGCTGTTACTGCGCCTGGACGGAAATAGCGGTGACGTGTATGTCACTTGCAGTTCGTGGCGCAAGGAAAAGCCACTGCACCTGCGTGGGGAGTACCTCAGGCAGCAGTAAATTCTGTTGTGGCCGCAAGGAACAGCCACTGCGCCAGCATGGGGATTATCTCAGGCAGCAGAAAATTCTGACAGCCCCACATACACACCTGTTTTTGAAAAATCTACCTAACTACGGCATGTCCAACTAACATTCATTGATGAAGGAATCTAACAGCAGTGCCACTTACTGAAGTGCAAGTTTTTACACACAACAAAGCTTCCTCAGTTCCACAAACAGGCTCTCATACTTGCCTGTACACATACCCACAGCAGTGCCAACATGGGTCCTCATAAAAAATACAAAAATCAATACAAAAAAAAGGCTCAGGCACTACGTCAACAGCAACGTTGTGCTAATGAGTCTCCTCAACAAAAGCGCCATCGTCTGGACAAAGACAATGCATATAAACGTAGACGACTACCACATAGCGAACACCGCTCAAGAAACATTACACCAGATACCAAAATACAGCACACAAGGAAGAAACAGTATAACATATTCTTACATGGTATGATGCCATAAAAGAAGGATGTGAAAAGAAGATTTAAATTAAAAAAATATATTTTTTATTTATAAATAAGTAAAATACGTGATGTAAAAGACAAAAGACAAAGGGGAAACCTCCAAATGCAGGGGGAGACTGTGCCCAGCACTAGTTTATCAACTTATTGACATATCAGCACAATGTTGTAGGTATGTCTAAATTAATCCTAAGTTGATAAAAAGGAATATAAATAAGCAAGCAAAATAGCTAAAGTGCACAGTGCAAGTAAATAGCAGCAAGTACAGAGAATAAATGAAGTACAAAAAATATATCTAGGTGCCCTTAAAGAAAAAACGAGGCGGCCCCCTTGAAATAAACAAACTTAGCCCCCTTTTTGTGAAGAAGCATCTGCGAACCATCCTCTGGCCCCCTTTTTGTGAAGCTGCCCCTGCACACCATCCTCTATGCACTGTTGTGCGTTACTTTCATCAACAGCAGCAGCCAGGTAATTGGGTCGCCCTCCCAGGGCTGTGGGGTACTTGGTACCGGGTCGGTATCAGTGGGATGTGTCACAGCAGCGGTGACCCGGACCGTGGCCCTGGGCGCCCAAGTAATAGCAAGATGTGAATGGTGGAATGTAGTTAGATGAATAGTTTGTGACGCCACCTGTGGTGCTCGGCAAGGGAAGTGTTAAGCCGACGCTGCATGCGGATCCTCTGGGGCTGATGGTGTGTTCCAGCATAGATGGTGTAGCTCCCCACAGGTGAAGCTGTAGCCCCAGGGCCATATAGTTGCAATGGTTGAGGAGAGGCGCGGGCGGTATAAATGATGGTACCCAGATGTAGCGGTGCTGAGCGGATTGGCGCAAGAATGAATGGAGGACACCGGGGCTTGTAGTTCCAAAGCTTTACTCACAGTCTGCGATACACAAGGGTGCCTGCCTCCGGGCTGTGTCCTCTGGGTCAGAGACTCAGTCAACCTCCAGGCAAGATGGAACGCTCCCCTCCAACACTCCGCCAACATTTACCTTTCTGAACGACTCCTCTACTCCTCTATAGCGCCTTAAAGTGTGAAGATCTCCTAGTACTGAGTTACACTGGAGTTCCTCCTGACTGATGTTCCCAAGAACTCTACTTGTACGACAGACAGCTGTAGCCTGCTTCGGGGACTCCCTTCTCCTGAGTCCCGGATCTTTATCCAGTTGCTGTTGTGCCCCAAGTCTTAGATGGGAGTAGTGCATTTACAGCCAACTACTCCACCGGTGTCTGCTGCAGAACCATAAGTGTCCATACAACCTCGGGGACCGGGCCCCGGCCTTGCGCCTAGAATCTATAGGCAGGGTTCCTCTTCTAACCCACGTCCTCTCTATTCTCCTTACTCCTTCGTTCCGTACTTGTCTTTCTCTCTCTTATGGAAGCTTAGGTTTCAGTTCTACGTCTTTCTCCTTCTTTTCCTTTCCCGTGCCAGCTGGCTCAGATCACTGAGGCAGCTGCAGCACTCCTTCCTCCATCCCTTCTTCCAGGGATCCTCACTCCTGTCTGAGTATCTTAACTCCACCCACCTCCCAGCACATCCAGTGTTCCAAGCAGGGAACCACCAAAGGTGCTCTGCTACCCTCTGAGCAAGCAGCCACAATGTGGTTGTGCAGAACTACCCTGTTGTGTGGGGTGCGAGTGTTGGAGCGTGAAAAGGAGTTCCCACCTTACCTGGACGGTGGGGCACTACACCTTAGGAGAAGGTGCAGTACCTCTGTGGCGACCGAGCCTCAGGGGCGCCACATAATCTTCTAACATACTGTGCCTTTACCCTTCTCCCACATTATCATGGTGGTATATCATTTGTTTAGTTCCGAGCTCACTCCCCAGTATTCAATAGCAAACATTGTCTTGCACTGGTGACATAATATAACCGCCTCGTTTATTTCTTTAAGGGCACCTAGATATATTTTTTGTACTTCATTTATTCTCTGTACTTGCTGCTATATACTTGCACTGTGCACTTTAGCTATTTTGCTTGCTTATTTATATTCCTTTTTATCAACTTAGGATTAATTTAGACATACCTACAACATTGTGCTGATATGTCAATAAGTTGATAAACTAGTGCTGGGAACAGTCTCCCTCTGCATTTGGAGGTTTCTCCTTTGTCTTTTGTCTTTTACATCACGTATTTTACTTATTTATAAATAAAAATATATGTTTTAAATTTAAATCTTTTCACTTCCTTCTTTTATGGCACCATACCATTTAACAATATGTTATAATGTATCACTGAAGTGACTCAGCCAATTTTGAACTAGGACTATGGGAATAAGGAAGAAACAGTGCACAAGAGGTAAAAGACGTCAAATGACCCAACACATACGATCCAAAAACTCAGAGGAATAAGATAAAACAGATTTGTTGGAAAGCGCAAACGGTGTGAGACATGTCCGCTGCTCCTGTCAACACCACAAAGCATACACAGATGTTAATTTCACCACACTCCCAATGCGATAGCATTGGGCCTTTTTCTAGTAGTAGTATAGGGTTAAGTGTAGGAGGGGCTGCCGGGAGTTAAGGTTAGATGAAAAGGAAGTTAGTTCAGATGGGGCCAGGGTGCCCAAAGTGTCCACATGGACTATAGGCCCAGGACGGCTCGGCAGCCATGCAACGTTAAGCAGCAACAGTCCAAGTTATCCAAGGCTACTGGACATCAGTAAAGAGGGCCAAAGCAGTAGAGGAGAAGATGTGGCGACTCGTAGCCTGGGTGGACGCTCTTAGAGTGGGAGTTGGACGGAGTGAGAAACAGATGGATGCTGTAGCTACACAGGGAGCAGTACAGACGGGTCATATGCTTTTCCAGTGGCAACCAAACCAGGTAGCGAATGGTTTCAAGTCTGGGGTGAAACAGGCAGAAGAAAATGTTATCATGGTGAGGTTAGGCCAGGAAGAAGCTGGGAAGCAATCTAAGACGTTCCGGTCAGGGTACGTGCCATATAGAAGCATCAGCAAAGTAGGGAAAGCTGAGGAAGCAAGTAAACATGAGTGTGTAATCTATGATGCGCCAACTGTGGATATATTGTGTGAATTTGTCAGTAAAGAAACCGTTCAAGTTAACATGGACTATTTCTCAATTGCTGGAAGTCGCCTTGGAGAAGGACCATTGCCGCTTGGGAAGTGCCCAGGGGGACCCGAACCTGGAGACGCAGGTACGCTGTACAGTGAATTATATTTTTCTAAGAGGGAAGGCCTGGACACTGATGCTTTAGTGTCTCTGGCCATGACTATAGTCCTGGCCGACCCTTACACAGAGATATCCTGGATGAAAACCTCTTCCAGAGTGCTCTGGACCTCAGAGTTGACTGAAGGTTCACCTTCCAACAAGGTAATGACCCTAAGAACACAGCTAAAATAACAAAGGAGTGGCTTTAGAACAACTCTGTGACCATTCTTGACTGGCCCAGCCAGAGCCCTGACACATTATAAACAGGGAGGAAATGGTTGAGGAGGTAAAAGTGGCTGGGACCCTAGGAGGTAGCGACCATGCTATTTTAGAATTTTGGATAACTAGAGGCGGAAGACCTGTGAAGACTCAGACGTCAAGGTTAGATTTCAGAAAGGCAGATTTTAAGGGATTCAGAAAGAGAATTGGAGGGATCCAATGGCTGGATATCCTTAAAGACAAAAATGTCCAGGAAGGATGGGAAATCTTGAAAAATGAAATTCTCAAAGCACAATTGTTAACAATTCCGAAAAGAGGGAAGAATAGGAAGCATTTAAGGAAACCAGGATGGATGAACACAGAACTTAAGCACATGCTAAAAAGGAAGAAAAAAATGTTTATAAAATGGAAAGAGGGAGGCATATCTAAAGAAGAATATAATGCTGTCTGCAGAACCTGCAGGGCACAAATCAGATTAGCTAAAGCTGAAAATGAATTGAGGCTTGCAAGAGATGTCAAAAGCAATAATAAAGGATTTTGGGGATATGTCAAAAGTAAAAGAAAAGTCAAAGATGCTATAGGATTTTTACAGGATGAAAATGATGAAATGGTAAGACAGGATGTTGAGAAGGCTGAACTTTTAAATTCCTATTTTGCATCTGTTTTCTCTCAGAAAGGAAATGTAACATCAACTGTTATTCACTGTCCTATTAAGGGAATAGAAGAATCCAGGATATCTATAAACAGAAAGATAGTGAGGAAACACTTAGCTAACCTAAATGAATTCAAGTCTCCAGGTCCAGATGAATTACACCCCAGAGTACTGAAGGAGATAGCAGAAGAAATTTTTGAACCCCTCTCCATAATCTTTGAAAATTCTTGGAGAACAGGAGAAGTGCCAGAAGACTGGAGAAGAGCAAATGTTGTTCCTATCTTCAAAAAGGGGAAGAAGGTGGACCCAGGTAACTATAGGCCGGTGAGTCTGACTTCTACACCAGGAAAGATCTTTGAACAAATTATTAAACAACATGTATGTCAATACCTGGATAAGAATGAAGTGATTAAACAGAGTCAGCATGGGTTTGTAACTAATAAGTCATGTCAGACTAACTTAATTTCCTTCTATGATGGTATCACTGATTGGGTGGATCAAGGAAATGCTGTAGATATAGTATATCTTGACTTCAGCAAAGCATTTGACAAAGTCTCTCATACAATCCTTATTGAAAAAATGACTAAGTATGGAATGGACAAGGCAACTGTTAGGTGGATTCATAACTGGCTTAGTGATCGGACCCAAAGAGTGGTCGTAAATGGCTGCACATCCAGTTGGAAGAATGTCTCAAGTGGGGTACCACAGGGCTCTGTCCTGGGCCCTGTATTGTTCAACATCTTTATCAACGATTTAGATGAAGGAATTGAGGGTAAACTGATTAAATTTGCTGATGACACAAAGCTAGGAGGGATAGCTAATACTAGAGAAGAGAGAGAGAGGATTCAAAAAGATTTAAATAAACTGGAGAAGTGGGCAACAACTAACAGAATGGTTTTTAACAGGGAGAAATGCAAAGTACTACATCTGGGCAATAAAAATGAAAAAAGCATATATAGAATGGGAGGAATAGGGCTAAGTGACAGCACATGTGAAAAATACTTGGGTATACTAATAGATTACAGACTGAATATGAGTCAACAGTGTGATGCAGCAGCAAAAAAGGCAAATGCAATTCTAGGATGTATTAACAGAAGCATACAGTCTAGATCACGTGAAGTCATTATTTCCCTCTACTCCTCTTTGGTCAGACCTCATCTGGAATATTGTGTCCAGTTTTGGACACCACATTTTAAAAAAGACATCAACAAACTGGAGCAAGTTCAGAAAAGAGCGACCAGAATGGTGACTGGTCTGCAAACCCTGTCTTATGAGGAAAGGTTGCAGGATTTGGGAATGTTTAGTTTGCAAAAGAGAAGACTTGAGAGGAGACTTAATAGCTGTCTACAAATATCTAAAGGGCTGTCACATTGTAGAAGGATCAACTTTATTCTCCTTTGCACAAGGAAAGACTAGAAGCAATGGGATGAAACTGAATGGGAGGAGACACAGATTAGATATTAGAAAAAACTTTTTGACAGTTAGAGTGATCAATGAGTGGAATAGGCTGCCACGAGAAGTGGTGAATTCTCCTTCAATGGAAGTCTTCAAACAGAGGCTGGACAGACATCTGACTGGGATGATTTAGCGAATCCTGCTTTGAGCAGGGGGTTGGACCAGATGGCCCAGGAGGTCCCTTCCAACTCTACGATTCTATGATTCTATGATTCTATGATTCTAAACCCAATTGAGCATCTCTGGAGAGACCTGAAAATGGCTATCCACCAACGTTCACCATCCAACCTGATGGAACTGGAGAGGATTTTCAAGGAAGAATGGCAGAGGATCCCCAAATCTAGGTGTGAAAAACTTGTATCATTCCCAAGAAGACTCATGGCTGTACTAGCTCAAAAGGGTGCTCTACTCAATACTGAGCAAAGGGTCTGAATACTTATGACCATGTGATATGTCAGGTTTTTTTCAATAAATTTGCAAAAATTTCTACATTTCTGTTTTTTTTTCAGTCAAGATGGGGTGCAGAGTGTACATTAATGAGAAAAAAATGAACTTTTTTGAATTTACCCAATGGCTGCAATGAAACAAAGAGTAAAAAATTTAAAGGGGTCTGAATACTTTCCGTACCCACTATACGTAATCCCAGTTAGTGGTAAAAATTAACAGCGTGATGTTTGCACCCTGCTTTTTCCCTTTGCATTACTTTAAGAGGAGTGTCTTCTGACTGCTTTCATGGTCAAGGGCACATATGGGAAGCATATAGTTTGGGGTATAAATCAATAAAAAGTGTAGTTTTCCTGTAAAATACTCAAATGGGTCATTTTGCTCTGGAATATCCTCCCCTTAAAGGGAATCTGTCACCCTTTTTATGCCCTATCAGCTGCTGGCATCGACATCAGGGGCTTATCTACAGCATTCTGTAATGCTGTAGATAAGCCCCCGATGTAACCTGAAAGATAAGAAAAACACGTTAGATTATACTCACCGGAGGGGGCGGTCCGGTCCGATGGGTGTCGCGGTCTAGTCCGGCTTCTCCCATCTTCATACGATGCCGTCCTCTTCTTTTCTTCCTGTAGTAGCTCCGGCGCATGTGTATTGTTCTGCCCTGTTGAGAAGAAAAGGGGGAGACAGTGCGCTTCCAATGCGTAGGTCTGTATGGAAAGTAGATGAGTGCATAGCAAGTGTTAGGCTCACCTGATAGGGTTGTGAGAGTCACAACACCTATAATCGCATAAAACAGCTGCAGCAGTCTGCACGAGGTCCAAGGACTTGGTACAAAGAGAAGGCTGGTAGTGTAATAAGAGACTGCGCTGCTGTGGTAGAATACAAGGTATCTTTATTGCCAACGCGTTTCATGAGCCAGTCCCAGCTCACTTCATCAGGGCTGATGAAGTGAGCTGGGACTGGCTCAGGAAACGCGTTGGCAATAAAGATACCTTGTATTCTACCACAGCAGCGCAGTCTCTTATTGCACTACCAGTCTGCCCTGTTGAGGGCAGAGCAGAGTACTGCAGTGCACAGGCGCCAGACCTCTCCCGATGCCTGCGCACTGCAGTATTCTGCTCTGCCCTCAACAGGGCAGAACAATACGCATGCGCCGGAGCTACTACAGGAAGAAAAGAAGAGGACGTCATCGTATGAAGATGGGAGGAGCCGGACCGGACCGCGACACCCATCGGACCGGACCACCCCCTCCGGTGAGTATAATCTAACGTGTTTTTCTTATCTTTCAGGTTACATCGGGGGCTTATCTACAGCATTACAGAATGGGAATCCATCAGCAGGTTTTTGCTATGAAATCTGAGAGAATCATAATGTAGGAGCAGAGTCCCTGATTACAGTGATGTGTCACTTGCTGGCCTGTATTATGTGGTCTTAATGCAATCAGCCTTTTATCAGCAGGATATTATCTATATAGGACAAACTGCCCTCATGCATTCTACTTTAATCTCGCCCCCATCACTGATTATCAGTTTGCTGTCACTATACAGTGTACACAGAAAGTTGAGCTCTGCTCAGTCTGCAGCAGAAACCTGTGACGCTATTATAACTTCTGCACCCAGTAAACAAACTGATACATCAATGGAATCAGAGTCTCTGTTCTTACATTATGTTGCTGTCATGAAGGCGCCATACATTGCTGGGACTTGTGGTGTGTCCTGGATCAGAAGATCACAGAGATTAACCGATCAGTGGTCCTCTTTGGAGTCTATGCGGCCATTCACATGAGTGGTTCAGGTTTATTGCTTCTTATGGTATGGAAAGGGTTAAGAGTTCCTCGTTTATATCTGCTGTGGTTCCATTTGGCTTTTGTCTCACCTGCTGCTCATTGGGACCACTTCCCTTTCATTACTTAAATCCTGGCTTCCTCCAATGCCAGCAATAGTGCTTCTATCCTGAGCCTGACTTCTCTAGAGAAGGTGTTCCTAGGAGAAGCTGTTGCGTCTTCCATTTATGCCATGCCAAATGCAAAAAATTTGGCTCAGCTGTTTCTCAATGAGATCTTGAATCTTTACGGGGTTTCCATCAATGTGGTCGCAGATTGTGGGACCTAGTTTGTGTCTAAATTTTTGTTCTCGCCATGCTGTTCATCTTTCTTTTTCCTTAGCCTTTCATCCTCAAACGGTTAGACCGAACATATAAGTAAAAGCCTTTAGACATGCCTTAGATGTTTTGTTTCTGAGAACCAGAAGGCTTAGGCATTTTAATTACTTTTGGCAGAATTTGAGCTTAACAATTGTTGCCATGAGTCCACTGGTAAGTCACCACTTTTTGGTGCATATGGTTTTCACCCTCAGTTCTGTGCTTTCAATAGGGATGAGTCTTCAGGGGTTCCTGAGGAGGAATGTTTTTCTTTGCCACTCTCTTCTGTATGACAAGGGGTACAGAACAATCTGAAGGTGATAGGAGACAGATATAAACATGTGACTGATAAAAAGCATGTGCCAGGTCTGGACCTTTGTGTAAATGGCTATGTCTGGCTATCCATCAAGCACATAAAGTTGAAAGTTCCCTTACGGAGACTGGGTTCCAGGTTTATTTGTCCATATAAAGTTGTCGCCATAATTAATCCTGTGGCTTTTCACCTTGATCTACTACAAGCACTTAAGATTCACAATGTTTGTCATAGATCCTTGCTCAAAAAGTATATTGTGTCATCTGATCTGTCACCCTTTCCGCCACCTCCAGAGGAGAGAATGTGGGTACTAGCGTCTGAAGTTAATGCCGATAGATTGGTTCGTTCTTTTGATGTAGCTCATCTGAATAAACCTGGTCCTGAGGGTCTGGAGTCCCTTCGTAGAAGGGGATACTGTCACGAATGTGCCGCACCCTGCTGGGATCTGTGTTGCAACTGGGATTAGAAGATCACAGAGATTAGCTGATCACAGGTCCTCTTTGGAGTCTATGCTGTCATTCGCAGGAGTGGTGCAAGTTTATTGTTTCTTATGGTACAGAAGGGGTTAAGAGTTCCTGGTTTAAATCTACTGAGATTCCGTTTGGCTTTTGTCTCAGCTGCTGCTCACTCTGACCGCTTCCCCTTCATTTTTAAACCTACTCCTGGCTTCCTCCCATGCCAGCAATAGAGTTTCTATCCTGAGCCTGACTTCTCTGGAGAAGGAGAAGCTGTTGTGTCTTTCATTTATGCCGTGGAGTTCTACTTGTTTGTATGTTTTCCCCTGCTTGTCTCCTTCCCCTGCTTGTCTCCTTCTCCTGTTGTCTTGTTGTAGTAGTAGTAGTAGTAGTAGTAGTAGTAGTAAGACCAGTGTCTTGCTTCCCTTCTCACTAGCCAGTACAAAGACCAGGGTCAGTCAGGGCTTAGGAACTTGATGGCATACGGGAGGAAGGACACGTCTAGGGCAATAGGGAGCACAGGGTTCAGCATTAGGTAAGTCACCATCTCCCTCTCTCCCTATCGACAGGGCCTTCCTGTTCCTGTTTCCTCCTATCCATTTGCGCCGCTTGCCGGGCATCTCCCTTCCCTAGCATGACATTTGCTCTCAGATTACACAGTATAAACCTGATGACAGATTGCCTTTAAGGTTAGCTTCACAGGTTTGCAATTCATGGTCCAAGAGCAGATTGTGATATTCAGAACTGGCTGCTGGTTTTATGACTCAGAACCGGCTGCTGGTCTTGTGACCCGATTTCTGGAGCAAGCTGCTGGTCACATGATCATATGAGGTTGTTGAGTTCGGGTCAGGAGACCCATAGCTGGTCTGGACATTGCTGTCTGCACAAGATCTCTAAATTGCAGATTTGTGAAGCCAGCCTAAAGGGTAGAATTTTTTTCACTGGTACATTTTGGTCAGTTTAGTATTTGTGTCATGGCACATTTCAGGCATTAGCATACCTTTTTGATATACAGGTGCTACTCACAAAATTAGAATATCATCAAAAAGTTAATTTGTTTCAGTTTTTCAATACAAAACGTGAAACTCATATATTATACCGAGTCATTACAAACAGAGTGATCTATTTCGAGTGTTTATTTCTGTTAATATTGATGATTATGGCTTACAGCCAAAGAAAATCCAAAAGGCTTTATCTCAGTAAATTAGATTAATTAATAAAAAACACCTGTAAAGGCTTCCTAAGAGTTTAAAAAAGGTCCCTTAGCCTATTTCAGTAGGGTCCACAATCATGAGGAAGAATGCTGGCTTGACAGATGTCCAGAAGGCAGTCATTGACACACTCATCAAGGAGGGTAAGCTACAAAAGATCATTGCTAAAGATGCTGGCTGTTCAGAGTGCTGTATCCAAGCATATTAATGGAAAGATGAGTGGAAGGAAAAAGTGTGGTAGAATTAGGTGCACAAGCAACCGGGATAACCGCAGCCTTGAAAGGATTTTTAAGAAAAAGCCATTCAAAAATTTGGAGGAGATTCACAAGGAGTGGACTGCTGCTGGAGACATTGCTTCAAGAGCTACCACACACAGAGGTATCCAGGACATGGGCTACAAGTGTTGCATTCCTTGTGGCAAGCCACTCTTAACCAATAGACCACGCCAGAAGCGTCTTATCTGGGCCAAGGAGAAAAAGAACTGGTCTGTTCCTCAGTGGTCCAAGGTGTTGTTTTCAGATTAAAGTAAAATTTGCATTTTATTTGGAATTCAAGGTCCCAGAGTCTGGAGGAAGAGTGGAGAGGCCACAATCCAAGCTGCTTGAGGTCTAGTGGGAAGTTTCAACAATCCGTGATGGTTTGGGGAGCCATTTCATTTGCTGGTGTAGGTCCACTGTGTTTATCAAGACCAAAGTCAGTGTAGCCGTCTACCAGGAAATTTTAGAGCACCTCTTGCTTCCCTCTGCTGACAAGCTTTTTGGAGATGGAAATCTCCTTCTCCAGCAGGACTTGGCACCTGTCCACACTGCCAAAAGTACCAATTCCTGGTTTTAAAACAACAGTATCACTCTGCTTGATTGGCCAGCAAACTCGCCTGACCTTAACCCCATAGAGAATCTATGGGGTATTGTCAAGAGGAAGATGAGAGACACAGACCCCACAATGCAGATAAGCTGAAGGCTGCTATCAAAGCAACCTGGGCTTCCATAACACCTCAGCAGTGCCACAGGCTGATTGCCTCCATGCGACGCCGCACTGATGCAGTAATTGATGCAAAAGGAGCCTCGACCAAGCATTGAGTGCATTTACTGAACATACATTTCAGTAGGCAAACATTTCGGATTTTAAAATCATTTTTCAAGCTGGTGTTATAAAGTATTCTAATTTACTGAGATAATGACTTTTGGGCTTTCATTGGCTGTAAGCCATAATCATCAACATTAACAGAAATAAACACTTGGAATAGCTCACTCTCTTTGTAATGATTCTATATAATATATGAGTTTCACTTTTTGTATTGAAGAAGTGAAATAAATTAACTTTTTGATTATCTAATTTTGTTAGAAGCACCTGTAGATTATTGCAATGAGCTGTGCTATTCCATACATAAGGAACCTTCAAAAAAATATTGTGCTGTTTTTTAACCTGGAAGCCCGTGGTGATTTATTGCACTTCTGACTTTTGCTCCAAAACTTGTTGAAAATCCGAACCTCACACTAAAACCTTCACATTCCATCAGAGCTGAAGAAAGAGGCTCAGGCAGAATGTGAAGGCTGTGCCTGATTGGATATTGATGCCAGAAGAACGTCAGGGGAAACAGTACTGAGAGCAGAGGAGTGGGAGGTGAGTTGTTTTTAATTTAATACCCCATCTGTACTATAACAGTACACTTATGTTTTTTTTTACATGGAGTAATTTCCATAACAAATAGGTTCATATTCAACAGATCTGCTACATTCATAAATTGCGATCATGATGCAGTTTTTTTGTGACAACAAAAAATTGCACCTTTTGCAGAGATTTTCAAAAATTGTGGTTTTCACATTGCAGTTGTAGGGTTTTTCTCACACTGGTGTATAACACGGAGGAGTGCAATGCAAGAAAACTTCACATTGCACTCTGACCAATATTATTCAATGAGGCAGTGCTTTCTTCTACTCTTCTATATATTTTTTATAGGGTCTAATTACATCAGAAAAATTGAAGCATGCTGCGATTGACTGTGTATATCGGACGAGACTCATCGATTCATGTCACTGGGTGAGATAAAAAAAGTCAGACAGCACATGGATCATCCATCTGCCATCCAATTTTCACATACACACATCAGATTAATGACTAAATTTCATCAACCAAGCACAGTAAATTCACAGCCAGAACCCTCAGAATAGATGGATAGATAGAATCGATAGATATCGAGTAAATATATAATTTTACAACCCCCTACATATTATTACCTTGCACCCTTTAATGCCTTTCATGTGTCACAAAAGGGTGTATAGGTTGGTTTAACCTAATGAATAAATAATTTAAAAAAACAATGTGGGGTTCCCCCTATTTTTGATAATCAGCATAGGTAAAGCAGACAGCTGTGGTCTTACATTATCAAGTTGAGAAGGTCTCTTGTTATTGAGTCCTTCCGAGCCTAAAAATGCCAGCTCAAAGCTTCCCCAGAAGTAGCCCATCACATGAGATGCGCTGATTCTATTGCTTTGCCTCACTCTTCCCGACTGCCATGGTGTGTTGGTAATCTGGGTAATGTTAGTTGGGGTTGATGTCAGCTGTGATTTATCAAAAATCACAGCTAGCATCATGACCTTGTATTAGTAATGGAGAGGTGTCGATCTGACACATCCATTACTAACCCAGTAATCAAAAATAAAAACACACTGTGACAAAATCACTGCTAAAGTTCTTGAGAGGAAATAAGTTTCCATACACCTAATGGCGTCAGTGATATAAAACTCAGAGTTTTTCATCTAACTCAATAAGTGTTGTGAGGGTTAAGCAAAGTTGCATAATGGGCTGGCTTTTATGTGGACATCCATAAAGTGGGTGGGAGGATATCCACCTTATCTCCACCTGCAGAGTCGGCACCGCCGTGTGCTGACAGGACCTGTGCAGTGTCACAGTCATGTGATCAATCACATGAGGGATGAGTCACATGGTCTGGGGCTTAAGTAACTGGCCTCCAAAGGCAGCAGTTCTGAGTGTTTGGTGAGAAAGGACTCCAGGAAAGTGTTTTTGCCATATCATTTGTTAAAGGACATTGCTAACCGTGAGCAGGCTGATCCCCCACTAGGAAAAGGACTGTGTTTAGCTTTGTTTTGCGGTTTTGTCCAGAGGGCTGTTTTTAATTTTTCCAGCTCGGTTTATGCTGCCTTTAATAAACCAAGCACATTCTTAAAGAGACAGTGTTCTGTTTCTACCTCTGTGTCCAGCCAAGTTAGTCGCTGTACCATAACACACAAAAATAAAAACTTTTTTAACCCCTTCATGGCCAAGCCTATTTTGACCTTAATGACCAGGCCATTTTTTGCAATTCTGACCAGTGTCCCTTTATGAGGTAATATCTCAGGAACGCTTCAATGCATCATAGCGATTCTGAGACTGTTTTTTCGTGACATATTGGGCTTAATGTTAGTGGTAAATTTAGGTCAATAATGTTTGCGTTTATTTGTGAAAAAATCAGAAATTTGGCAAAAATTTAGAAAATTTTGCAATTTTCAAATTTTAAATTTTTATTCAGTTAAACCAGAGAGTTATGTGACACAAAATGGTTACTAAATAACATTTCCCACATGTCTACATAACATCAGCACAATTTTGGAAACAAATTTTTTTTTTTAGGAAGTTATAAGGGTTAAAAGTTGACCAGTGATTTCTCATTTTTACAACAAAATTTACAAAACCTTTTTTTAGGGACCACCTCACATTTGAAGTCACTTTGAGGGGTCTATATGGCAGAAAATACCCAAAATTGACACCATTCTAAAAACTACACCCCTCAAGCTACTCAAAACTACATTCATGAAGATTATTAACCCTTCAGGTGTTTCACAGGAACTAAAGCAACATGGAAAGAAAAAATGGACATTTTAATTTTTCCAACAAAAATTTTCTTTTAGCATCAGTTTTTTCATTTTCACATGGGCAACAGGATAAAATGGATCCTAAAATTTGTTGGACAATTTCTCCTGAGTACACCCATACCTCATATGTGGTCATAAACCACTGTTTGGGTGCATGGCAGGGCTCAGAAGGGATGGAGTGCCATTTGACTTTTTGAATGGAAAACATGCTGGAATATTTAGCGGTAGCCATGTCGCTTTTGGAGAGCCCTGTGTGCCTAAACATTGGAGTTCCCCCACAAGTGACCCCATTTTGGAAACTAGACCCCCCAAGAAACTTATTTACATGCATAGTGATCACTTTGAACCCCAAGGTGCTTCACAAATTGATCGGTAAAAAAAAAAAAGTACTTTTTTTTCACAAAAATTTTCTTTTATTCTCAGTTTTTTCATTTTCACATGGGCAACAGCAGGGGCGGGCTGGCCCGGGTGGCAGAGAGGCATTTGCCCCCGGGCCGGTTAATTAGCGTCAGACAGGGCCGCGCCGCTCGCCCGCCCGCTCCGTAATCACAGCGTGTCCATTACATGATTGAAAACATGGCCGCGGCCCACGGTAGTGGAGAGGAGAGTGAGCGGGCGGCCACACACAGAGCAGCAGACACAGCTCGGGGTCAGTGGGCGGCACTCAGTCACTGCACTGACTGCAGGCTGAGACCGCATTGCCGTGGCAGCCAGAGATGCACTGGAAGTGGAGCAGTAGGTGGCTACAACACTGGCTGGGGGGGAGCGGCCCACGGTTACATTCTGCGCCCGGCCACTATGTTGTTCTTCAATCTTTTCTGTGTACACTGTACAGTGCACAGGACCTGTGATGAGATCACAGGAGGGGAGGAGTCAGGGGAGTCACATGATGAGGGCCCTCAGTGTATGCAGGACTGAGGACTCTGCTGTGCTGCTTGTCATTGTGCTGGATGAGGGCAAGTGTATGTCTGAGGTCAGGAGTGGTTTACAGGGTGGATGTAGCAGAGCCGCGTGTGTACAAGGTGAAAGGAGCAGAGCCACGTGTGTACGAGGTGTACGGAGCAGAGATGCGTTTGTACGAAGTGTATTGAGCGGAGCCGTGTGTGTACAAAGTGTACGTAGCAGAGCCATATGTGTACGAGGTGTACGGAGCAGAGCTGCGTCTGTACGAGGTGTACGGAGCGGAGCCGTGTGTGTACGGAGCGAAGCCACATGTGTACGAGGTGTACGGAGCAGAGATGCATTTGTACGAAGTGTATTGAGCGGAGCCGTGTGTGTATAAAGTGTACGGAGCGGAGCCATATGTGTACGATGTGTACAGAGCGGAGCCGCATGTGTACGATGTGTACAGAGCGGAGCCGCATGTGTACGATGTGTACAGAGCGGAGCCGCGTGTGTACGAGGTGTACAAAGTGGAGCCGCGTGTGTACGAGGTGTACGAAGCGGAGCCGCGTGTGTACGAGGTGTACGGAGCGGAGCCGCGTGTGTTCGAGGTGTGCGAAGCGGAGCCGCGTGTGTTCGAGGTGTATGGAGCGGAGCCGCATGTGTACAAGGTGTACGGAGCAGAGCTGCATTTGTACGAAATGTATTGAGCGGAGCCCTGTGTGTAGAAAGTATACGGAGCTGAGCCGTGTGTGTACAGTGTGGAGCCGCGTGTGTACGAGGTGTACGGAGCGGAGCCGTGTGTGTACGGAGCGGAGCCGCGTTTGTACGAAGTGTATTGAGCGGAGCCCTGTGTGTAGGAAGTATACGGAGCTGAGCCATGTGTGTACAGAGCGCAGCAGAGCCGTGAGTGTATGGAGTGGAGCCACGTGTGTACCAGGTGTACGGAGCGGAGCCGCATTTGTACGAAGTGTATTGAGCAGAGCCCTGTGTGTAGAAAGTGTACAGAGCGGAGCAGAGCCGTGTGTGTACGGGGTGTACGGAGTGGAGTCGCGTGTTTATGACGTGTACGGAGCGGAGCCGCGTTTGTAAGAAGTGTATTGAGCAGAGCTCTGTGTGTAGAAAGTGTACGGAGCTGAGCCATGTGTGTACGGGGTGTACGGAGTGGAGCCGCGTGTGTACGGAGCGGAGCCGCGTTTGTACGAAGTGTATTGTGCGGAGCCCTGTGTGTAGGAAGTATACGGAGCTGAGCCATGTGTGTACAGAGCGCAGCAGAGCCGTGAGTGTATGGAGTGGAGCCACGTGTGTACCAGGTGTACGGAGCGGAGCCGCATTTGTACGAAGTGTATTGAGCAGAGCCCTGTGTGTAGAAAGCGTACAGAGCGGAGCAGAGCCGTGTGTGTACGGGGTGTACGGAGTGGAGTCGCGTGTTTACGACGTGTACGGAGCGGAGCCGCGTTTGTAAGAAGTGTATTGAGCAGAGCTCTGTGTGTAGAAAGTGTACGGAGCTGAGCCATGTGTGTACGGGGTGTACGGAGTGGAGCCGCGTGTGTAAGGAGCGGAGCCGCGTTTGTACTAAGTGTATTGAGCGGAGCCCTGTGTGTAGAAAGTGTACAGAGCTGAGCCATGTGTGTACAGAGCGGAGCAGAGCTGTGTGTAATTTCGGGAGGAGATTGTGATGGAACCATGGAGGCATTTCAGGGAATGCTTCAGATCCATCACTGTGTCCTCCGACGACAGCGCGGACAGCGGGATCGCCTTGGACTCGGGGATGTCGGCCATGATATGTCCTGCATCGGGAGGCTCAGGTGGGCATTACAGTGGGAGCCGATCTGCTATAGTATCTTTATAGAATCTCTATTTTTCTCTTTCTCTCTCTGTTCTTTCTTTTTCTCTCTGTTCTCTTTCTTTCCCCTCTTTCTTTCTCTCTGTTCTTTCTTTCCTCTCCTTCTCTGTTCGTTCTTTCTTTCTGCTCTTTCTCTCTCCACATTTTAGAGGGCCACATCCCCATTACAGAGGGTCACATCCCCCTTACACAGGGTCACATTCACATTTTAGAGGGTCACATCCACATTTTAGATGGCCATATCCACATTTTAGAGGACCACATCCATACTTTAGAGGGTCACATTCACGAGAGAGTCACATCCACATTTTAGAGGGTCACATCATGTGACCCTCTAAAATGTGGATGTGACGTCTATAATGTTTCTGACCCTCTATATTGTGGATGTCACCCGCTATATTGTGGATGTGACCCTCTATAATGTGGTTGTGACCCTCTATAACAGGGGTGGGCAATTAATTTTCCTGAGGGGCCACATGAGAGACAATGACTGTCATGGAGGGCCGAACCAATAGGCCAAAATTAATTCTTCTCAATATTAATATTGATATTTTATAATTATTATATTATTGATAATTTTAGTAATATTAATTGTATCAGAATTGCATATTGAGCAGAATTATGAATGCCAACATCCCCCTATATATCATTTGAACCCGAGCACAGCCCCTTCAGTATATTGTATGAGCCCCCCCATCAGCCCCTTATATGCGGCATGAGACCCACACAGCCTCCCTATATACAGCATGAGCCCCACACAGCCTCCCTATATACAGCATGAGCCCCACACAGCCTCCCTATATACAGCATGTGCCCCACACAGCCTCCCTATATACAGCATGAGCCCCACACAGCCTCCCTATATACAGCATGAGCCCCACACAGCCTCCCTATATACAACATGAGCCCCACACAGCCTCCCCATATACTGCATGAGCCCCACACAGCCTCCCCATATATTGCATGAGCCCCACACAGCCTCCCTATATACACTGCATGAGCCCCACACAGCCTCCCTATATACACTGCATGAGCCCCACACAGCCTCCGTATATACACTGCATGAGCCCCACACAGCCTCCCTATATACACTGCATGAGCCCTACACAGCCTCCATATATACAGCATGAGCCCCACACAGCCTCCATATATACAGCATGAGCCCCACACAGCCTCCCCATATACACTGCATGAGCCCCACACAGCCTCCCCATATACACTGCATGAGCCCCACACATTCTCCCCATATACTGCATGAGCCCCACACAGCCTCCCCATATACACTGCATGAGCCCCACACATTCTCCCCATATACTGCATGAGCCTCACACAGCCTCCCCATATACTGCATGAGCCCCACACATTCTCCCCATATACTGCATGAGCCCCACACAGCCTCCCCATATACACTGCATGAGCCCCACACATTCTCCCCATATACTGCATGAGCCCCACACAGCCTCCCCATATACACTGCATGAGCCCCACACATTCTCCCCATATACTGCATGAGCCCCACACAGCCTCCCCATATACACTCCATGAGCCCCACACATTCTCCCCTTATACTGCATGAGCCTCACACAGCCTCCCCATATACCGCATGAGCCCCACACATTCTCCCCATATACTGCATGAGCCTCACACAGCCTCCCCATATACTGCATGAGCCCCACACAGCCTCACTATACATACAGCATGAGCCCCACACAGCCCCACTATATACACGATGGGCAGCAGCAGCACCATATCACCCGCTCGTCACCCCAGGTGTGCAGCACCATGTCGTCACCCACCCCAGGTGTGCAGCACCATGTTGTCACCCACCCCATGTGTGCAGCACCATGTTATCACCCCCATAGCCTCCCCTTGCCCACCCAAATGGCCCATACACATAAGGGAAAAAAGCACCACATACTCACCTCGTCCCGTTCCCTTTCCCTGTGCTTCTCTCCTTCCTCTGGTGCGTGGACTCTCCGGAGTAAACAGCTGACGTGATGACGTCATTTCATCGTGTCAGCCGTTTCACAACTGGCGGAGGAAGTGGCCGGAGGCCCCTCCTCCCCCAAAGGAGTCAGCAGCGCCATGGCGCACATGGAAACAGCGAGAGGCCAGGCAGGCATCGTGCGGCCCGTGGACCTCTGATTTCCAGCCTCACATCTGTCTCGTTCCAGATGTGGCCCCCGTGTCGCACTTTGCCTAGGTCTGCTCTGTAATGTGGATTTGAACCTCTGTAATATGAATGTGACCCTCTATAATGTGGATGTGACCCTCTAGGTTACAGTGTGCCACAGCCCACAGGCCAGTCTGAGTTCCACTCCTACTCCAGTCCCTGCTGCCCAGTGCCTGTGCCTTGCCGTAAGTGGTGTCCATGTCCAATATTATCCCTATTTGACAAATGGGTGCTATCCCTGAGGCTGCTTCAATACTGTAGCGCATAGCACACTATAGCTGATTGTAAAGAATATATATACAGTATATACAGCTCTGGCAAAAATCAAGAGACCACTTTCAAATGTTCAGTTCATCTGATTTTTCTCTATATTTTTGAGTAAAATGTAAATTGCTCTTCTATTCTATAAACTACTGACAACATGTCATATCAATTTATGGTATGCTGTGGACCCCTGGCTGACACACTTAATTGAGCACTTATGTTTTCAGTGGTGATACACTAACAGAGCCTTTTTCTATTGATAAGTATTTAGGGTGTGTGCACACGTTGCGGATTCTGCTGCATTGTACAGTACCATTTTAGTCTATGTAAAAAGAAAAACGCAGTGCCCACGTTGTGGATTTTTCTGCGCGGATTTGCTGCAGTTTCAAAACCGCAGCATGTCAATTCTTTGTGCAGATTCCATGACAGGTGTCAAACCGCAGGGGAAAACCGCAGGGCTAAACCGCACTAAATCCGCAGATAAATTGCAGGTCTTTTGACCTGCGGATTTACTTGCGGATTTGGACAAATCTGCGCGGAAAAATCTGCAGCAGAATCCGCAACATGTGCACACACCCTTATTGTTCCTCAACCATTTTTATGAAATGGGTTGTTAGAAGGTGTACCTCTGTCGCACAAGTGCTATACTCAAGTGCTACTACAGGAGACCAAACCTTAAGATGGGCCGCGGCCCGTGTCACAGTGGGCCACTGCATTGTGCTTTCCCCCCAGGCTAAAATTTGCCAGCCAGCCCCTGGGCAACTGGATAAAATGGATGCTAAAATTTGTTGGGCAATTTCTCCTGAGTGCACAGATACGTCATATGTGGTCATAAACCACTGTTTGGGCACACGGCAGGGTCCGGAAGGGAAGGAGTGCTATTTGACTTTTTGAATGGAAAATTAGCTCCAATCATTATCGGACACCATGTCGTGTTTGGAGAGCCCCTGTGTGTCTAAACAGTGAAAACCCCCCACAAGTGACACCATTTTGGAAACTAGACCCCTTATGGAACTTATCTAGATGTGTAATGAGCACTTTGAACCCCCAGGTGCTTCACAGAAGTTTATAACGCAGAGCAGTGAAAATAAAAAATCATTTTTTTTCCTCAAAAATGATTTTTTTGCACGCTATTTTTTATTTTCACAAGGGTAACAGGAGAAATTGGACCACAAAAGTTGTTGTCCAGTTTGTCCTGAGTACACCAATACCCCATATGTGGGGGGAACCACTGTTTGGGCGCACGGCAGGGCTCAGAAGGGAAGGAGAACCATTTGACTTTTTGAAATGAAAATTACCTCTAATCGTTAGCGGACACCATGTCGTGTTTGGAGAGCCCCTGTGTGCCTAAACATTGGAGCACCCCCACAAATGACCCCATTTTGGAAACTAGACCCCCTAAGGAACTTGTCTAGATGCATAGTGAGCACTTTGAACCCCCTAGTGCTTCACAAAAGTTTATAACGCAGTGCCGTGAAAATAAAAAATATTTTCTTTTCCTCAAAAAATTATTTTTTAGCGCGCAATTTTTTATTTTCACAAGGGTACCAGGAGAAACTGGACCCCAAAAGTTGTTTTTCAGTTTGTCTTGAGTATGCTGGTACCCCATATGTGGAGGGGGACCACTGTTTGGGCACACGTCGGGGCTCAGAAGATAAGTAGTGACATTTTGAAATGCTGACTTTGATGGAATGGTCTGCGGGCATCATGTTACATTTGCAGAGCCCCTGATGTACCTAAACTGTGGAAACCCCCTACAAATGACCCCATTTTGGAAACTAGACCCCCCAAGGAACTTATCTAGATGTGTGGTGAGCACCTTGAACCCCCAAGTGCTTCACAGAAGTTTATAACGCAGAGCTGTGAAAATAAAAAATCATTTTTTTCCTAAAAAAAATGATTTTTAGCCAGAAATTTTTTTTCCAAGAGGGTAACAGGATAAATTAGACCCCAAAAGTTGTTGTCCAGTTTGTCCTGAGTACGCTAATATGCCATATGTGGGGGGGACCATTGTTTGGGCGCACGTAAGGGCTCAGAATGGAAGTAGTGACGCTTTGAAATTCAGACTTTGATGGAAAGGTCTGCGGTCGTCGTTACGTTTGCAGAGCCCCTGATGTGCCTAAACAGTAGAAACCCCCCACAAGTGAGCCCATTTTGGAAACTAGACTCCCCAAGAAACCTATCTAGATGTGTGGTGAGCACTTTGAACCCCCAAGTGCTTCACAGAAGTTTATAACGCAGAGACGTGAAAATAAAAAAATCATTTTTTTTCCGCAAAAATAATTTTTTAGCCCCCAATTTTTTATTTTCCCAAGGGTAACAGAAGAAATTAGACCACCAAAGTTGTTGTGCAATTTTTCCTGAGTACGCTGATACCCCATATGTTGGGGTAAACCACTGGGCACACGTCGGGGCTTGGCAGGGAGGGAGCACTGTTTGACTTTTTGAACGCAAAATTGGCTGGTATCAATGGTTGCACCATGTCGCGTTTGGAGACCCTCTGATATGCCTAAACAGTGGAAACCCCTCAATTCTAACTCCAACCCTAACTCTAAGACACCCCTAGCCACAGCCCTAACCCCAACACATCCCTAACCCTAATCCCAACCCTAAGCCCAACACACCTCTAACCCTATCCCTAACCCTAATCACAACCCTAACCGTAACCCTAACCCCAACACACCCCTAACCCTATCCCTAACCCTAACCCTAATTCCAACCCTAACCCTAATTTCACCCTAACCCTAATTAATAATAATAATAATAATAATAAATTTTATTTCTATAGCGCCGACATATTCCGCAGCACTTTACATTTCAGAGGGGATTTGTACAGACAATAGACATTACAGCATAACAATAATCACATAGATTATAACAAATACCAAGAGGAATGAGGGCCCTGCTCGCAAGCTTACAGTCTATGAGGAAAGAGGTAGACATGAAAGGTGGGTGGTAACAGTTGCCCTGATTGTATGGACCAGCCATAATGTTAAGTGTGTAACAGTACAGACACAGAGGGCTAATGGTTGCATAAAGCATGTGGGAACATGATGCGGGGAACCTGGTTATGGTAAAACTTTTGGCTGTGCCACACAGGGATAGATTAGGTTAATGTGTTGAGGCGATAGGCCAGTCTGAATAAATGCGTTTTCAGGGCACGCTTAAAATTTTGGGGATTGGGGACTAATCGTATTGACCTGGGAAGTGCATTCCAAAGAATTGGCACAGCATGTGTAAAGTCTTGGAGACGGGAGTGGGAGGTTCTGATTATTGAGGATGCTAACCTCAGGTCATCAGCAGAGCGGAGGTCGCGGGTAGGGTGGTATACTGAAACAAGGGAGGAGATGTAGGGTGGTGCTGAGCCATGGAGGGCTTCGTGGGTGAGGGTAATAAGTTTATACTGAATTCTGGAGTGGATGGGTAGCCAGTGTAATGACTGGCACAAGGTAGAGGCATCGGTGTAACGATTGGTGAGGAATATGAGGGAGACCGATTAGAAGAGAGTTACAATAGTCGAGACGAGAATGAATAAGAGAAACAGTAAGAGTTTTTGCAGAGTCAAAAGTAAGAAAAGGTCGAATTCTAGAGATGTTTTTGAGGTGCAGATGACAAGAGCGAACCAGTGATCGAATGTGGGGGGCGAAGGAAAGCTTGGAGTCAAGTATGACCGCCAAGACAGCGGGCATGTTGCTGGGGAGTAATAGTGGAACCACACACAGAAATTGCAATGTCGGGTATAGGTACATTAGTAGAGGGAGGAAATACAAGGAGTTCAGTCTTTGACAGGTTCAGTTTCAGATATAGTGAGGACATGATGTTAGACACAGCGTTTAGACAATCGCCGGTGTTTTCTAGAAAGGCTGGCGTGATGTCAGGAGAAGAAGCGTATAATTGGGTGTCATCAGCATAGAGATGGTACTGGAAACCAAATCTACTGATTGTTTGACCAATAGGGGCAGTGTACAAGGAGAAGAGGAGGGGGCCTAGAACCGATCCTTGAGGAACCCCAACAGTAAGAGGAAGGTGAGAGGAGGAGGAGCCAGCAAAAGATACAGTAAAGGAGCGGTCAGAGAGATAGGAGGAGAACCAGGAGAGAACGGTGTCCTTGAGGCCAATTGTTGTGAGTTCCCTTTCTGGACTCCCTCTGGTGGTGACGGGAGGTGGTGCGGCTGGTTTGATCGGTGGAGATCTGCCACCTGAGAATGAGGATGACGATTGGATCTCAGGATTCTCAGATTGGATTTAAGACAGCCGACGCCCTATTCAGTTGCTTGTGATTCCTTCTGGCTTGTCAGCTCTTGGTTTTCAGCTCTGTTCCAGTCATCTAAAGCTAAGTTTTTCTGCTAATGTTCACACCTGATTTTGTTGGTCTATTCAGTTTTTTGTGTGGTCTGCCGGCCCCGGCTGGGGGCTGAGCTGAATTTCCACTCTTATTTGTTAGTGTTTTGACAAATGGCTTTTTGTTCCTTACTAGTTCGGTCTCTTTTTGCTCTGTCTCAGAATATTTCAGAGTGCTGATATAGTGGGAGAAGTCTAATGACTTCAGGGTTAATTTTGCTATCAGAAGTGTTGGACATAATTTTTGTAGGGTTTTTTGCAGGTTGCAGATTGTGTCTTCACTTTCCTTTCCTGTCTAGTTAGTTTGGGCCCCATCATTTGCTCAGCCTATTTTCCTGCCTGTGTTTGTGCCTTCATCTTGTTTCACCGTCAATACATGTGTGGGGGCTATCTATTCCTTTGGGGTCTGCTCTGGGGCAGTTAGTTTTCCCTTTTCTTGCTTTAGGCTTATGTAGTCCTCCGGCCGTGATGAGGCATCTAGGTTCATCGTAGGCACGCTCCACGGCTACTGCTAGTTGTGTGGTAAGATCAGGGATCTGCAATCTGCATAGTTACCAACCACTCTGGTTTTCTGTGGCTTAGCTTGTTTAGCGTTTTTCTCCTCGGTGACCCATTCATAACAGCCAATGGAACGGAGCATAGTGAGGAGGAGCTGATGATCCACAGTGTCGAATGCTGCAGAGAGATCCAAGAGAGTTAGCATGGAGTAATGACCATTTGATTTAGCTGTTAGTAGATCATTAGAAACTTTCACCCTAACCCAAATTTCAACCCTAACCCTAAACCCTAATTCCAACCCTAACCCTAATTCCACTCTAACCCTAATTCCACCCTAACCCTAATTCCAACCCTAACCCGTATTCCAACCCTAACCCTATTTCCAACCCTAACCCTAGCTCTAATCCTAGCCCTAACCCTAGTTCCAACCCTAACCCTAACCCTAATGGAAAAATAAAAATAAAAATAATTTCTTTATTTTATTAGTTGTTCCTGCCTATGGGGGTGATAAACGGGGGGTTTATTTACTTTTCATTCTATTTTGATCACTGTGAGAGTTTATCACAGTGATCAAAATGAATGAATGAATCTTCAGCCGGCGGGCGCACTGCGCATGCGCCCGCCATTTTCCAAGATGGCGGCACCCATGAAGCAGGACCGCGGGAGCCAGAGAGGGCCATTGGAGGTACCGGGGGGTGAGGGGGGTCGGAAGGTGGGGGGAGCCTATAGAATGGGGAGGGGAGCAGATGATGACGGCGGCGGCACATTGCCGCCGTCAGTCAGCATTGGGGGCCGATCGGCCCCGTGAGTCGGTGGGGGGGTCGGATCACGGTCTCCAGCCATGTCCGATGCTACTGTAGCATCGGCCATGGCTGGATTGTAATATTTCATCAATTTTCATTGATGAAATATTTCTATTGCTCTGATTGGCTGTTTCACTTTTAACAGCCAATCAGAGCGATCGTAGCCACGTGGGGGTGAAGCCACGCCCCCTGTGGTGAAGAACAAAGCCCCTTGTATCTGCAGGTCGAGTGACCTTTTAGTGACCCTGGTCACCCGACCCGCAGGGGGGCTTTAAAGTCATGACACCACATAGGCGTCACTGGTCAGATTGGCACCAGTTTTCATGATGCCTATGTGGCGTCATTGGTCGGGAAGGGGTTCACACTCCCCAACACTTTCCCTGGCTAATCAATGTATTAAACCTCCCCCCAAAAATCATGCAAGTCCGTCGTAATCCAGTGAATCCGCCATAGTCCACCGAATCTGATGTAATCCACAAATGGATACCTGATAAACATAAAAAGAGAGAAAAAAACAAGACAATGTCCCTCATTCACCAATTTACTACAAAAAATGTTCTCCGGCAGGTCCAATGTTGTCCAGCTTTCCCCGAATCTGTACTGTAACGCTCATCAGAGTCGCTGAGTCACCCTGCCCTCGGCAACTCTGATAATACGTGTAGCTACTGACATGACTGCTGTTCAGAGCTGCTCGGTCTTAAGGCCCCGTCACACTAAACGATGTCCCAGCGATCCCACCAACGATCCGACATGATGGGATCGCTGGGACACCGTTAGGCTGATCGCTGGTGAGCGGTCACATAGACAGCCCCAGCGATCAAGACCAGCGACGCTGGACACTGGTTTCTAATGTAAACGTCGGGTATCCAGGAGCCGCGCGACTCCTGGATACCCGCTGTTTACCTTGGAAACCGGCGGCTCCTGGATACCCGACATTTACATTAGCAACTAGCGTCCAGCGTCGCTGATCGCTGGTCTCTCACTGCCGCACGCAGCGATGCGCGCTGGGCAGCGGGAGACCAGTGATCGAAAAACGGCCCTGGCTGCTCGAGCACGATCAGCGATAACCGGCAGGGGGGCCGGTCGCTGATCCCCGTCACACACAGCGATCTCTGGCTTTTACAGAGTGCAACGGGATCCAGCAACTCTGATAAGTGGTGATGTCACTACCCGGCGACTGTGAATAGCAGTAACACTACTTACTGCTATTAACTCGCCAGGGCCGGATTCAGGGAACACTGGACTACGTCTGACCTGCGTAAGCAAATTTTTTGTAATAAATTGGCAAACAATGGACATTGTCTTGTTTTTTTCTCTCTTTTTATGTTTTTCAGATATCAATTTGTGGACTAGGTCGGATTTGTTGGCCTATGGTGTACCTGCATGGGTTTTCTTGTTTTTTTAATAAATTAGTGAGCCAAAGAAAGTATGGGTGAGTGTTTTTTCAAATAAAGTTTTTTTTGCGTGTGTTTTTATTTTTAATTACTGGGCTAGTAATGGGGGCTTGATGCCCCAACTACTATTACCTTGAATGCCAATGCACCAGGGCAATCAGGAAGAGTGAGGTAAAGTGCCAGAATTGGCGCATCTCATGTGGTATGGTATTTTTAGGTTGGGAAGGACCCAATAACCAGGGACCTTCCCAGCCTGATAATATCAGCTCACAGCTATCTGCTTTACCTTTGCTGGTTATCAAAAAATAGTGGTGACTAACAAACAGGCAATCCCCACATGTATTTAGGCTGACTAGCAGTCACAAATCATGCAGCTAGGGTGAAAGAAACTAAATCTCCGAGCACATCCAAATACTTGGAGATCACCCGAGCATGCTCGGGAAATTTCAAGTAACAAGTATACTCGCTCATCACCATTGGTGACCCCACATAATTTTTTTTTGCAATTTTCACTTTAACTAGGTTAAACCAGCCTAACCACACTTTAGAGCCAAATGAAAGGCACTAAAGGGTGCAAGTTTAATAATATGTAGGAGGCTTGTGAAATTATATATATATACAGGATATCTGTCTGTCTATCGATCTATCATCTCTTTATATAAGATTGCTTTATTACTTTTTCAAATTAGATTTAAGTTACATAGAGCATGTAGTATGTTAAAGATGATGTTAAAAAATGCATTGCATATGCATGTCATATGGATGCTAGGCGAGAAAATAATCACGCATTGCACTCGCATGACATAAGTTCAACCATACAGATTCCATTCTTCCAAATTTTCAGGAGCGGAATTGGAATGATTTTTCTATACGTGAATGTGAGCAAGTCCTTACTGTGCACAGCCTAGAGAGTATCCCACATAAAGTCAATTAAAACATAACCTTTAATGAACCATTAAAAAGACATAACACACAAAAACATTACAAAAAAGTGCTCATGTGAACCAGTGCTCAATAAAAAATGGTTTGGTCTCACCATTGGTATTAGATATAGCATTTCAGCATCAGGGCGCATCCCCCACTCATGGGGAGCCGAGACATGGGAAAACCAGTGTTAGTGTAAAGTATTCCCCTACACTCCCTGTCATGGCCCAGCGTTAGTCCTGTCCTAACAAGGACAGGCCCCGAGTGGATCCTGTAGTGGACACCCCCACTGATAAGGGGAAAAATAGACAGAAACTCCCTATGCGCTTCTTCCCCAATGGTGGGGATTCATCAGGGGGTCAAATAGATATAAAGCAGTAGGAAAGGATATATAGAATTAGTGTTGTCCATTAAGTCCACAGGCCCTGCAGTGGCGAGGTGCCTAACAAACTAGTGTGACTGTCCCTGTCACTACCAAGAGGACTCCACTTGGTAGTGACAGGGACAGTCACGCTAGTTTGTTATATTTCACCACCATGGGTCTGCTCCAGACGCAGTCGGCTCCATCAATTTCAAAGTACTAATTTCTAAGTACTTTGAATTAGACTTGAATTCTAGAATGCATTTGGTCACTCGTGACTCCTGCAGCATTGTCATCATCATCACCATCTGACCGAGATGTTCTTCTGTTCCCACAGGTATGCATTGCTGAATTTCCACCACTTTCTCATGCTCCGAAATGCCCCATGTGAACTGCATTGTATTTTATATGGTATGCATTGCTGAATTTCCACCACTTTCTCATGCTCCTGAATGAATCATAGAATCGTAGAGTTGGAAGGGAACTCCTGGGCCATCTGGTCCAACCCCCTGCTCAAAGCAGGATTCTCTAAATCATCCCAGTCAGATGTCTGTCCAGCCTCTGTTTGAAAACTTCCATTGAAAGAGAACTCACCACTTCTTGTGGCAGCCTGTTCCACTCATTGATCACTCTAACTGTCAAAAAGTTTTTTTCTAATATCAAATCTGTGTCTCCTCCCATTCAGTTTCATCCCATTGCTTCTAGTCTTTCCTTGTGCAAATGAGAATAAAGATGATCCTTCTACAATGTGACAGCCCTTTAGATATTTGTAGACAGCTATTAAGTCTCCTCTCAAGTCTTCTCTTTTGCAAACTAAACATTCCCAAATCCTGCAACCTTTCCTCATAAGACAGGGTTTGCAGACCGGTCACCATTCTGGTCGCTCTTTTCTGAACTTGCTCCAGTTTGTTGATGTCTTTTTTAAAATGTGGTGCCCAAAACTGGACACAATATTCCAGATGAGGTCTGACCAAAGAGGAGTAGAGGGAAATAATGACTTCACGTGATCTAGACTGTATGCTTCCGTTAATACATCCTAGAATTGCGTTTGCCTTTTTTGCTGCTGCATCACACTGTAGACTCATATTTAGTCCGTGATCTATTAGTATACCCAAGTCTTTTTCACATGTGCTGTTGCTTAGCCCTATTCCTCCCATTCTGTATATGCTTTTTTCATTTTTATTGCCCAGATGTAGTACTTTGCATTTTTCCCTGTTAAAAACCATTCTGTTAGTTGCTGCCCACTGCTCCAGTTTATTTATATCTTTTTCAATCCCCTCACTCTCTTCTCTAGTATTAGCCATCCCTCCTAGCTTTGTGTCATCAGCAAATTTAATCAGTTTACCCTCAATTCCTTCATCTAAATTGTTGATAAAGATGTTGAACAATACAGGGCCCAGGACAGAGCCCACATTCTTCCAACTGGATGTGCAGCCACTCTTTGGGTCCGATCACTAAGCCAGTTATGAATCCACCTAACAGTTACCTTGTCCATTCCATACTTAGTCATTTTTTCAATAAGGATTGTATGAGATACTTTGTCAAATGCTTTCCTGAAGTCAAGATATACTATATCTACAGCATTTCCTTGATCCACCCAATCAGTGATTCCGTCATAGAAGGAAATTAAGTTAGTCTGACATGACTTATTAGTTACAAACCAATGCTGACTCTGTTTAATCACTTCATTCTTATCCAGGTACTGACATGTGAACTGCATTGTATTCTATATGGTATGCATAGCTTACCCATCTTCTTGTATCCATAATTGTACTCCATCTTGTTATTTTTGCCACACATCTAAGTGGTCTGTATAACCCCTTCCCCCTTTTATGACCTCTGCTTAACTCTGTGCATTTGGCCTGGGCAGTCACACCCCATTTTCACTCACACCTGATTGTCTTTAGCTGCACATATATTCACCACCATGGGTCTGCTCCAGACGTAGTCGGCTGCATCAATTTCAACGTACTAATTTCTAAGTACTTTGAATTAGACTTGAACTGGACTGGAATTGACTGTAAGGTAACGACTAAAACACCACAACAATGTTTCGCCTTCTTTTTACTATCACCCCCATACTACTCTATTTCTCCCTAACTCCTGCAATCCCTCCACCCAGTAAGGAACTTGACATTTCCCCCTCCATCCTTCCCAGCCATCTCACCTCTTCGTCACAACTGTTCCTCCACATACAATCCTTTTTCTCCAGACACACACGGCCACATCATAACCTATCCTGCTCCCACCTTCTAATGCTCTGTCTACTACTCCTTATTGCTGGCGACGTATCCCCAAATCCTGGCCCTCCTCAACACCTCCCAACACTCACTTCTACCACCCTGCCACGATCCTCTACACGTCTTCGCCACCATGATAACCTCATACCCATTCATCCAGCCCCCACTCCCTCAACCCCATTACCTGGAGCCCTATGGAACGCACGCTCTGTCTGCAACAAGCTATCATTTATTCATGACCTCTTTGTCACCAACAAACTCTCCTTCCTCGCCATCACTGAAACCTGGCTCACTCCCTCTGACACAGCCTCTCCAGCTGCGCTTTCCTATGCCGGATTCCATCTCTCTCACACCCTTCGCCCCAGCAACAAACATGGTGGAGGAGTTGGCTTGCTCCTGTCTGATACCTGCTCCTTTACCCCAATTCCTTTGCCACCCTCCGCTACTCTTCCCTCATTCGAGGTGCACTCCGTCCGTATCTATTCCCCCTCCAACTGGCTGTCATCTACCGCCCCCCAGAACTAGCCATCTCCACCTTTCTCGACCACTTCACCACCTGGCTACTCCATTTCCTTTCTGCTGACATCCCCACCATCATCATGGGCGACTTCAACATCCCCATTGACACTTCCACCCGGGCTGCCTCTAAACTTTTATCACTCACGGCTTCCCTCGGCCTCACTCAATGGTCCTCTGCGGCCACTCACAAAGATGGTCACACACTGGACCTTATCTTCACCGTATCTGTTCCCTCACTAATCTCAATAACTCACCCATCCCCCTACTGACATTCTCCTCCCTCTCCTCTCCTACTGCGCAACCCCCGCTTCATAAACTTGCTCACCCTCACAGGAATCTCAAACACCTCAATTTACAATCACTCTCTGAATCCCTTCTCCCTCTTACAGACATACTGTAGCTTCCCTTCATGATACAGATGCTGCTACCACCTTTTATAACACCACAATAACAGCAACGCTTGATTCGGCTGCCCCCCTCACACAGAGTAAAACTCAAACAATCAACAGGCAACCCTGGCTGACCAGCCTGACCAAAGAACTGAGACGGGTTTCCAGGGCTGCTGAGCGGAGATGGAAGAGAACCCATTCTACTGAGCACTTCAACGCATACAAGCAGTCCCTTGCCAGCTTTAAGTCCACGCTCTCTGCCACAAAACAAACTTACTTCGCATCTCACAACCCTAAACAGCTCTTCAACACTTTCAATTCTCTACTCCGTCCCACAGCACCTCCTCCCCCTCCTCTCATTTCTGCCGAAGACTTTGCCTCCTTCTTTAAGCAGAAGATCGACACGATCAGACAAAACTTTGGCCCGCAGCCCCCAATGCCCCTCTTAGCCGCTAAGCCCTGTCCTGCAAAAGCCAGCTTCTCCACCATGACAGAAGATCAGCTCTCCACCCTTCTGTCAAGATCACACCTCACCCACTTGTGCCCTCGACCCACTCCCGTCTCACCTAATCCCTAACTTGGCCACAGTCCTCATCCCATCTCTAACACACCTTTTCAACCTTTCACTTACAAATGGTGTCTTTCCCTCATCCTTCAAACATGCCTCAATCACATCCATCCTCAAAAGCCCTCCCTTTACCAATCCTCTGTGTCTAACTATCGGCCAATATCTCTTTTCCCTTACGCCTCAAAACTACTGGAACAGCATGTACATCTTGAACTGTCCTCCCACCTCTCCTCCTGTTCCCTCTTTGACCGGTTACAATCTGGCTTCCAACTGCATCACTCAACTGAAACTGCCCTAACTAAAGCCACTAACGACTTACTAACCGCCAACAGCAAGCGACACTACTCTGTCCTCCTTCTCCTGGACCTTTCCTCTGCCTTCGACACCATAGACCATTCCCTCCTGCTACAGACTCTCTCATCTCTTGGCATCACAGACCTGGCCCTATCCTGGATCTCATCATACGTAGCAGACCAAACATTTAGTGTCTCCCTCTCACACACCACCTCGCCCCCTGTCTGTCGGTGTTCCCCAAGGCTCTGTCCTAGGACCCCTACTATTCTCCATCTATACCTTCGGCTTGGGACAGCTCATAGAATCCCACGGTTTGCAGTATCACCTCTATGCCGATGACACGCAGATCTACCTATATGGACCCGACCTTGCCTCCTTACTGAATGAAATCCCACAATGTCTGTCTGCTATCTCAGCCTTCTCTGCTCGCTTTCTCAAACTGAACATGGACAAAACAGAATTCATCATCTTTCCCCCATCTCACTCAACCCCTCCACCAGACCTATCCATCAATGTCAGTGGCTGCTCTCTTTCCCCAGTCCCGTACGCTCGGTGCCTTGGGGTGATCCTCGACTCTGCGCTCTCTTTCAAACCACATATCCGAGCCCTCACCTCCTCCTGCCGCCTCAAACTCAAAAATATTTCCAGGATCCGCTCATTCCTCAACCACGAAACCACAAAAACACTAGTGCATGCTCTTATCATCTCCCGCCTCGACTACTGCAACCTCCTACTCTCTGGCCTCCCCTCTAGTACTCTGGCTCCGCTCCAGTTCATCCTACACTCTGCTGCCTGACTAATCCACCTGTCTCCCCGCTATTCCCCAGCCTCCCCCCTATGCCAGGCCCTTCACTGGCTTCCTATCGCCCAGAGGCTCCAATTCAAAACCCTAACCATGGCATACAAAGCCATCCACAACTTGTCTCCTCCATACATCTGTGACATGGTCTCTAGGTACCTATTCGCATGCAACCTTCCATCATCTCAAGATCTCCTTCTCTACTCCCCCCTTATCTCTTCTTCCCACAACCGCATACAAGACTTCTCCCGTGCTTCCCCCATACTCTGGAACTCCCTGCCGCAACACATCAGACTCACCATCAACGGAAACCTTCGAGAAGAACCTGAAGACTCACCTGTTCCGACAAGCCTACAGCCTGCAATGATCCTCGGTCTACTGAACCACAGCATGACCTGCTCTACCCTCTCCTACTCTATCCTCACCCATCCCTGTAGACTGTGAGCCCTCGCGGGCAGGCTCCCCTCTCCTTATGTACTTGTGTGTCCCTTGTGTTACACATGTTTTCTATACTTGTCTATATTTCCCCTTTTCACATGTAACGCGCCATGGAATAAATGGCGCTATATAAATGCATAATAATAATAATATATCCTTTCCTACTGCTTTATATCTATTTGACTCCCCTGATGAATCTCCACCATTGGGGAAGAATCGCGTAGAGAGCTTCTGTCTATTTTTCCCCTTATCAGTGGGGGTGTCCACTACAGGATCCACTTGGCGTCTGTCCTTGTTAGGACAGGAGTAACGCTGGGGCACGACAGGGAGTGTAGGGGAATACTTTACATTAACACTGTTTTTCCCATGTGTCGGCTCCCCATGAGTGGATCGTCTCTCCAGCAGGATACGCCCTGATGCTGGAATGCTATATCTAATACCAATGGTGAGACCAAACCATTTTTTATTGAGCACTGGTTCACATGAGCACTTTTTTGTAATGTTTTTGTGTGTTATGTCCTTTTAATGGTTCATTAAAGGTTATGTTTTAACTGACTTTATGTGGGATACTCTCTAGGCTGTGTGCAACATTTGACCCCTGAGGGAGTTTTTTTGGAATAGTGTCAAAAAGCTCACACTATAGCTGAGTGTACAAGTCCTTACTGTGATTGCGACAAATAAATGCTTCACGGCTGAAACATACAGTATGAACACAGTTTTAGGCTATGATCACATGTTGTGTTTTTGCTGCGTTTTTAGCAGCTCTTTTTATTCAAATTAAGAGAGCTTTTGTTGATACTTAAAAAAAAACAATGACATTTCAGAAATCTCAGGCACACGCCTGGGTTTTTTTTTTTGCTTCCTGACTGAATTTGACAACTGTAGGGTTTTTGAAATCTGCAGCATGTCAAATCTTTCAGCAATTTTTCACCCATAGAAAGTCATAAGAAAGCGAAAAAACGCTGCAAAAAACACTGAAGGATTTGACATGATATAGATTTTAAAAAACGCTAGTTTTCCAGTTCAATTTTAGGAAACAAAAAAAGCAAGCGTGTGCATGAGATTTCTGAAATGTCATAGCTTCTGCTGACACTGCAGAAATCAGCTTTTAATGTGCATAAAAATGGTGCTAAAGCAAATCTGAGACACGTTTTCTGAGCAGCGATTTTACTGCCAAGAGAGCAGGTTTGGGCTGCACAAAAATGCAACTTGTGAACACAGCCTTAGTGTAGTGCTTTCCATCCTGTTTAGGAAAACTAATTACCACTAAAATGTTTTTTTCTTCTTCTGCCATGAGAATACTCAATATCGTGCAAGGTACCTTTATTTTTAGTTTATTACATTGCCCACTAGAGGACGCTCTGTGCTGTCCTTGTTTTTCTACTTAGTGAAACCGAGGTGAATACTAATGGCTAAAAGAAGTTCTGTAGCGTAAAGGTTGACTTCGAGAAGGTGCCCTGTTACTTCTGGTTCTTTTCCTCTATATAACATGTGTACAGTAAATATCTGATAGTTGTATAAAGTTTGTAATATTTAATAAAATAATGTAAAAACAAACACATGTAAAATAGCATCTATCCACATGGGATCATCAGCTGCCGAATGCAAGGAGAAGATTAAAGGGTTAAAATATGTAATCTCATACCAAGAATACTTGTAGTACTTGTAGGCCAAGTTTAGACAGTTTGCGGTTCGTCCATTGGTACACGCCGGCACTTGTAGTTCTGCAGTTTGTGTCGTGCAGTAAATTCTGGTTATATTTCTGGGAACGGAGGTAACATGGGACACTTTCCCAGAATACCGTTCTTTGTCACCTTGTCCCTGTCACACTCGGTGGGAGGCGTCCTGCGCCCGAGGTCTGTATCATCTACACGTTTCTTAAACCGCAATGTGATTTGCTGGCTGTTCCACATCATCCACATCACTGGGGACAAAAGACTTCATTGTGCCCCAGTGAAGTATAGGGAGGGGGGCCGAGTACTGAAGAGGCGGAGGGGACATAACCAAAAGCCCTTGGGCTTGGGTTTGAAACTAGAAACGAGTTCAGAGACTTATCTCCAAAACATGTTGGCATAGTGCCGCTCATTGCCTTAACTATTGCAGTTACAAACAAAACAAAGTCAGTGCCTTTTCCCAGTCACCTCTAATCTCACCTGTCGACAGCATAAGGCAATGAAACATTGTCCCACAGTCTGTCCCAATCTAAATATACCAATAAGTTCTCACATTAATTCAAATTTCAATTTGTTTTTGCTCCAATATATCTACAATGGAAAAGGCGCAATTTTACAAATAGTCCTCATTGAAAGTTTCTGGATGTTTTGTGCCTTCTTCTTCTGGGGAAATGTCAACTCTTGTTCCAGCAGTCATATGATGAGTCAGTGTATGCATCCATTCCCTGACGTTCCACCTTGAAATACCTGCTCCTCACACTCTTCCTTTGGGGAAGCAGTCATAAGTTTACAGCTTCTAATTATGCTCTGGAATTTTCATATATTCAGTCTATCACATCTTGATCATATATCATTGGATATGCTCGACAGATTTTTTTTTTTTGCAGAAATTAGTTGCACTACAGAAAATTGTAATAACGGGAAACGGTAAGGTGTCCTAAAAGGCACTAATGACATAGAAAAAAAACCAAAACAAAATATGTGCCAGAACTGAAATCATGACAATAATTAATTTAATAGAAAAATCATAAACAGCACTCCGAAGGGGATAGATGAGGTGCCCAAGTAGGGTTCCAATCCAAAGCATTAATAGTAATGAAACTCGACCCTTAAAAGGATATGTTGCAAACAAGGTGAATTTATTTACAGCCCTTGAATCAAAAGCTGGTCGATAAGGTTTCGGTCCGCATGGACCTTCATCAGATAAATGCTGTGCTGTTGAAGTGCTGCCCAGTGCTCCCTGACTGTGGCTTTCAGCCACCATACCCAGCACAGACATACCTCTTACCACCTTCAGTCTGTTCAAAATGTCATCCCTTATGAAGTGGAAGATGAGTAGGAAATACTCATAAGGGATGACATTTTGAACAGACTGAAGGTGGTAAGAGGTATGTCTGTGCTGGGTATGGTGGCTGAAAGCCACAGTCAGGAAGCACTGGGCAGCACTTCAACAGCACAGCATTTATCTGATGAAGGTCCATGTGGACCAAAACCTTATCCACTGGTTGTTGATCCACAGGATGTAAATAAATTCACCTTGTTTTGCAACCTAACCTTTTGAGTGCCAAGTTTCATTACTACTAATAATTAATTTAAAACATTTAAACTTTATTGAAAACAAGATATTAATAAGGACATGTGTGGCGCCCCTGAGGCTCAGTCGCCACAGAGGTACTGCACCTTCTCCTAAGGTGTGGTGCCCCACCAACTAGGTAAGTTGGGAACTCCTTTCCACACTCCAACACCTGCACCCACACACAGGATAGTTCAGCAATGGACCGGATTGCGGCTCCATGCTTAGAGGATAGCAGAGCACCTTTCATGGGTCCTTGATTCATAACACGAGATGTGCTGGGAGGTGGGTGGAGTTAGATATAAAAGAGTGGGAAGGTTTAGAATTGGAGTTCAGTTCAGTCTGGAGGTCAGCCTGAGGGGAGCTCAAGGCGGAGGAAGACAGTCAGTCAGGAGAGGCTGAGGACTGGTCTTAGTGGAACGAGCTCCCTAGGAAAGGAACAGAAGGAGAAAGATGTAGAACTGCAACCTAAGCTTCCATAAGAGAGAGAAGGAACAGCGCGGAACGAAGGAGTAGGAGAACAGAGAGAAGTTGTGGGTTGGAAGAGGAACCCTGCCTATAGGTTCTCAGTGCAAGGCCGGGGCCCGGTCCCCGAGGTTGTATGGACACTTATGGTTCTGCAGCAGACACCGGTGGAGTAGTTGGCTGTAAATGCACTACTCCCATCTAAGACTTGGGACACAACAGCAACCGAATAGAGAGCCAGGACTCAGAGAGGAGTCCCCGATAGAGGCTACAGCTGTCTGTCATACAAGTAGAGTTGTTAGGAACATCTGACAGGAGGAACTTCAGAGTACCACAGTACTGGAGCTCTTCACACTAAAGGCGCAATAGAGGAGTCGTTCAGGAAAGGTACATGTTGGCAGAGTGTTGGAGAGGAGAAGCCTAACTTGCCCGGGAGGTTGATCGAGTCTCTGCCCTGGAGGACACGGCATGGAAGCGGGCACCAGTGGTTACCAAGAACTGTGAGTAAAGCGTTGAAACTGCAAGCCCTGGTGTCCTCCATTCCTTCTTGCGTCCGCCAGCACTGCTACATTCCCTGCACCGGACACTACACCATCAAGGTGTCCCCACATCTACACTGCCCTGGGACAACAGCCCTGCCTGTGGAGGGCTATACCACCTTTGCTGCATCCCACCATCTGTCCCAGAGGATCTGTCTGCAGCGTCGGCTTAACATCTCCCTCGCCGGACACCACAGGTTGCGTCACAAACTATTCCATTCCATTAAAAACAACCACCATTGACATTGGGCGCCCAGGGCCACGGACCGGGTCACTGCTGCTGTGACACATTCCCCTGACACCGGCCCGGTACCGAATACCCCACAGCTCTGGGAGGGCAACCCAATTTTGGCGTCACGAACAGGATGACGAGATTCGATGCCATCGGGTTCTGTGCGCCTGAAATTTGTGAGACTTTGTAAAATGTAAAATGTGCAGAAGACCTGATTTAATAAACTGTAAAATGGACATTAGAAATGGCCGCTGGCGCGGAGAAGAAAGGCGTGAAGAGATGGGAGGTCCTAGGAAAAGACCGCGAAGAGTATTGGGCCTTCCCTGCCTGAATTACTATGTGACAGATACATGGCCCACCCCCCGAGGGGTTCGTATACCGGCTTAGTATGGAGGGGCTGGAAGAAGACTCCGCCCCCAGAAGGAGGGGCAGAAGAAGCCAGTGGCGGGAAAGGGGCCGAGGCAGGAAGAAGAACGCGAGAACGCCATTTTGGAGAGTGAGGGAAGGAGGCCTGCGGAACGTGGGGAAACGGATCTCCCTGGCGCCATGGCTGACGGCTCCAACTCGAGCACCGGAATGAACCGCCAGCAGCTAGAAGACGATATTGCTGAACTGACCACCCGTCTGCAGCTGAGACAGGAGGCCTTGGAGCAGCTGAGACGGCAGCGCACCCCGGAGGGGCCTACACCGGCGGTACCCGCGACATCGGTACCCGCCGCTGCCACACCGGAGGCCCCCGCGGACCCGGAGCCACCACCTGCTGCCACCGGCCCGCTTCCACCAGCACCGGAGCAGAGACCCCACCGCCAGGAGGACCCAGGTATGTCCGATGCCCATACACCTGGGAAGGCCCTGGGGTGTACCACGGTTGCAGCGGCTGGCCAGGTCGTGCTAGATCTGGTCTGGGACCGGGATACCCGTCCCCGGGGGGGATCACCGGAACCCCTGAAGGTGGCGCTGCAGTACCATACCAGGCAGGATGAAGATACCACGTCTGGTAGCAGTTCCAGTTCAGCTTACAGAACCCCAGGAGGGGACCAGCACTAAAAATTTAACTCTCGTTACCCAGGAGGGTTTGTTTGCACCAGTTGTGCCTTTTTCTATTTTTCTATTTTTGCTATCATGTTTTTCTGGTAGCACCTTTAGTTGCCCTGTTTTGATTGGCAGCGGTCTTCAATTTTGAACTAGCGATCATGAACTTGGAGTGATCCAAAAACTTTTATTGTAAATAGTTTGCACCTCTTTTGGTGCCCTTTCTTGGTTCTACATATAGAGACACTTTGCGAAGATAATGTTTTTGTATGGACACTTTTCGAAGATGATGTCTACCTCAAAGGACACTGCAAGAGATCCCGGCTGGGAGTGGTGTCCAGCACCTTACCAGAATAATTGTTGAATGTTTTACTGTAAAGTATTTGATAATGTGTTTCATAAGAATATTAGTAACTGAGAAATGGCTTTTATAGAAGAATTAGGAATGTCTGATCTAGAGATGAGTGATGAGAATAAAGAATTGAAAGTAGACAGGTGACGGACCAGGTACTTGCGGTCAGTGTCTTGCGTCTAGAAGAGACAGTGAAAGTAGAAAAATAAATGTGTACTAAAGAGAGGAAAATGAAAGGAAAATGTGTTACAGAGAATAGCACTTTGAATTGAGAATTGCACTTAGAATTAAAAATTTTCCAGTGGTAGGCAATTTCATTTTTGATGACCAGAAATATATGGAGTGGCTGGAAACTTATCCAATGCACTGAACTGGTTTATTAATGTGCACCAAACTAATTTCAAACCATCTAATTACATGTTTGTAAGATTGTATGACTATATGATTATATGTTTAATGTAGACACTATATAGAGCCTGTTCGGACCTTGTGGTCCTCTCCTTGTTATTACCCTTCCCCCTTCCTCCCCCCCTTTTTCCCCCTTCCCCCCTCCCACTCCCCTCCTTTCTTATTTGTATTTAAATGTTCAATAAAAATTATTGGAAAAGAATTAAAAATTTTAGATAGAATTTAAGATAGAATTGTTTGTAATGTTCAAGATGAGTACCTCCTATACTAGGAAGATTAGTATAAGAAAAGTTTCAGTTTTATAAGGAATAAATTTATGGACTTTCGTGCGCTGCTCGACAAATTACCACATCCAAGCTGTGTTGAAGGATTACCCATTTAATTCCCCAGGGGAATTAAATGGTTAATCCTTCAACACAGCTTGGATGTAGTAATTTGTCGAGCAGCGCACGAAAGTCCATAAATTTATTCCTTATAAAACTGATGTTTTGGTGGCCACAGAGTGGACCCTTGCATGTGCAGCAGGCTGACTATTGAATCTATGTGCTTAAATCTCTCCTGCAAAGGGTGGGTATAATTATTTTTTCTTTTCTTAAAGTTTACCCAGGTAAGACCCTATTGCGCGCTTTCCTCCTATAGTGTATATTCATATAAGAAAAGTTTGATATGCATTACAAAATTTTTGTATTTTTCTTTGCTGTCTACTTTGTTGTCTTGCAGCCCGTGGACGTGCTGTGTTTAACGGGGGGTATGTGGCGCCCCTGAGGCTCAGTCGTCACAGAGGTACTGCACCTTCTCCTAAGGTGTAGTACCCCACCAGCTAGGTAAGTTGGGAACTCCTTTCCACACTCTAACACCTGCACCCACACACAGGATAGTTCAGCAATGGACCGGATTGCGGCTCCATGCTTAGAGGATAGCAGAGCACCTTTCGTGGGTCCTTGCTTCGTAACACGAGATGTGCTGGGAGGTGGGTGGAGTTAGATATAAAAGAGTGGGAAGGTTTAGAATTGGAGTTCAGTTCAGTCTGGAGGTCAGCCTGAGGGGAGCTCAAGGCGGAGGAAGACAGTCAGTCAGGAGAGGCTGAGGACTGGTCTTAGTGGAACGAGCTCCCTAGGAAAGGAACAGAAGGAGAAAGACGTAGAACTGCAACCTAAGCTTCCATAAGAGAGAGAAGGAACAGCGCCGAACGAAGGAGTAGGAGAACAGAGAGGAGTTTGTTATGATTGAGTCACCGTAGGAGGCAAAAATAGTAATGCTAGCTAAGTCCAGAAAACCAGAGAAGTTGGCAGCTATCGGATTGCAGACCCCTGAACCTATCAACACAACTAGCAGTAGCCGTGGGGGGCTCCTACGATGCCCTAGGCCCCTCGATCACAGCCGGAGGACTACATAGCCTAAAGACAGAAAGGGAAATCTAAACTGCCCCAGAGCAGACCCCAAAGTAAAAGGCAGCCCCCACATATAATGACGGTGAAGCAAGAAGAAAGAACAAAACACAGACAGAAAGATAGACTGAGCAAAGATGGGGCCCACGCTAGCTTAGATAGGAAAGGACAGGAAGGCTGCTGTCTGCAATCCGTGAAAAACCCTATGAAAATAAGAGCCAACAAACTGACAGTAAAAAAGGCCCTGAAGACGCTAGGCTTCAAAAAAGCTATGTCAGTACTCAGGAATATTCTGAAGACAGATCAACAGGCAAAAGGAGATTCGGCTAACCCCAGCAGGGAATGGCAGAATCCAGAAAAGCAAGGAAAACAAAACACTAATGCAAAAAGGCAAAGCAGAAATCTTAGCTTTAGATGAGCAGGAATCAGACTGGTTTCCTAGAAGTCCACAGAGAAATCACCCGCAGGCCAGAAGGGCGTCGGCAGCCTTATATCCAGTCATTAACTCCACTCAGCCAGTCATCATCATAAGCCCCAGGTGTTTGACAATCAGGCTCACTACCTTTCTTCACCAGAAGAGGGAGTTCCTCGGGCCTCAGTAGTGAAGGGGAAAATGAACTCACAACAGTACCTCCCCCTTGAGGAGGGGTCACCGAGCCCTCAACCACGCCACCAGGGCGATCAGGGTGAGCCCGATGAAAGGCACGCACCAATCTTTTGGCATGAATATCAGAGGCAGAGACCCAGGAATTATCCTCCTGACCATAACCCTTCCACTTAACCAAATACTGGAGTCTCCGTCTAGCCAGACGGGAATCCAGTACTTTCTCTACCTCATATTCCATGTTACCCTCAACCAATACAGGGTCTGGAGGTGCAACCCCCGGAACAACAGGTTCAACAAACCTCTTCAACAAAGATTTATGGAACACATTATGGATTTTAAATGTGACAGGAAGAGCCAAACGAAAAGAGACCGGATTAATAATCTCCAAAATCTTGTAAGGTCCAATAAATCTAGGCTTAAACTTAGGAGAAGCCACATTCATAGCAATATTTTTTGATGATAACCACACCATATCACCAACCTTAAATTGGGGACCAATGGTCCTTGTCGGTTGGAAAACCGCTGGGCCTTTTCCTGGGAGAGAGATAACTTATCCACCACTTGGTCCCAGATCTGGTGCATTCTCTCCACCACAGTGTCAACCCCTGGGCAGGCAGAGGGCTCCACCTGCCCTGAAGAAAATCGATTATGAAACCCAAAGTTACAAAAAAAAGGAGACATCAAAGTGGCAGAACTAGCTCTATTATTTAAAGCAAATTCGGCCAAGGGCAAAAATGAAACCCAATCATCCTGATCAGCAGAAATAAAACATCTCAAATATGACTCCAAGGTCTGGTTTGTTCTCTCTGTCTGCCCATTGGTCTGAGGGTGAAAAGCAGAGGAGAAGGACAACTGAATTCCCAGCTTGGAACAGAAAGTTCTCCAAAATCTAGACACAAACTGGACTCCTCTGTCAGATACAATGTTCTCAGGAATCCCGTGCAAGCGAACCACCTGTTGTAAAAACAGGGGCACCAATTCAGAGGAAGACGGCAACTTAGGGAGTGGTACAAGATGAACCATCTTAGAGAACCTATCACAAATCACCCAAATAACAGTCATCCTTTGAGAGACAGGCATATCAGAGATGAAATCCATTGAAATACGGGTCCATGGCCTCTTGGGGACAGGCAAAGGCATCAACAACCCACTAGAGCGAGAACACGATTTAGACCGGGAGCACGTCCCACAGGACTGCACAAAATTCCTGACATCACGAGACAAGGAGGGCCACCAAAAAGACCGACTCACCAGATCTCTAGTACCAAAAATACCTGGATGACCAGCCAAAGCAGAGCAATGAACTTCAGACATAACTCTCTTCTTCCACTGGTCAGGAACATACAACTTTCCACTGGGACAACGCTCAGGTTTGTCCTCCTGGAACTCTTCCAGAGCACGTCTCAAATCGGGCGAGATGGCAGAAAGAACTACCCCTTCACCTAAGATGGTAGCAGGCTTGGTCACCACAGGAGAATCAGCAAAGAAGCTCCTAGAGAGGGCGTCAGCCTTGACATTCTTAGTTCCAGGAAGAAAAGAAACCACAAAATCAAAACGTGTAAAAAACAAGGCCCACCTAGCCTGTCTAGGGTTCAAGCGCTTAGCCGACTCTAGGTAAATCAAATTCTTGTGGTCAGTGAGGACCACGACTTGATGCTTAGCTCCCTCCAACCAATGTCTGCACTCCTCAAATGCCCATTTCATGGCTAACTGTTCCCGATTCCCCACATCATAGTTACGTTCAGATGGAGAGAACTTTCGGGAAAAGAAAGCACAGGGATTCATTTTAGATGTTACAGGATCCTTTTGGGACAAAACAGCTCCTGCACCAATCTCAGAAGCATCCACCTCTACCTGGAACGGAAGTGAGACATCAGGTCGCCGCAAAACCAGGGCGGAGGTGAATCTTCGCTTCAGCTCCTGAAAGGAAGAAACAGCCTCCGGAGACCAATTTAACACATCAGCCCCCTTCTTAGTCAAATCAGTCAATGGCTTGGCAATACTAGAAAATTTTGCTATAAATTTCCGATAAAAATTAGCAAAACCCAAAAACTTCTGGAGGGCCTTCAAAGAAGTGGGCTGAACCCAATCGTAAATGGCCTGTACCTTGGCCGGGTCCATTTCAATAGTTGACGGGGACAAAATAAATCCCAAAAAAGAAATCCTCTGTACTCCAAAAAGGCATTTAGATCATTTGACATACAGGGAATTCTCCCTCAAGATCCGGAACACAGTCCGAATATGTTCCACATGAGAATCCCAATCCTTGGAGAAGATCAAAATATCATCCAGATAGATAATCAAAAATTTATCGACAAAATCTCGGAAAATATCGTTCATGAAGCACTGGAAGACAGAAGGGGCATTAGTGAGCCCAAAAGGCATCACCAGGTACTCAAAATGTCCCTCCGGAGTATTAAACGCCATCTTCCATTCATCCCCATGCTTAATGCGAATAAGATTATACGCCCCCCTGAGGTCAAGCTTGGTAAACCAGCAAGCACCTTTAACTCTGGAGAATAGATCAGAAATCAGGGGTAACGGATACTGATATTTAACAGTAATTTTGTTGAGAGCACGATAATCAATACAAGGTCTTAATGATCCATCCTTTTTGGCTACAAAAAAAAACCCGGCACCTAAGGGTGACGAGGATGGTCTAATATGACCCTTTTCCAACGCCTCCTTAATATAGGATCGCATAGCCTCGTGCTCGGGTACAGATAAATTGAAGAGCCGACCCTTGGGAAATTTACACCCCGGGCTCAGTTCAATAGCACAGTCATAACTCCTATGAGGAGGCAGAGACGCAGACTCATTCTCACTAAATACATCATAAAAGTCCGCCAAATAATCAGGAACATCATGCGACTGAGGAGAGGTGGAAAACACCGGAGCCTCACTAAAGGCACACCGACAACCCCAACTCACCACAGACACACATTTCCAATCCAAAACTGGATTATGAATTTGTAACCAGGGAAACCCCAGAACAATAGTATCATGCAGATTATGCAACACCAAAAACCTGCAATTTTCTTGATGGTCTGGGGCGACCCGCATTACCACCTGGGTCCAAAACTGAGGTTTATTTTTAGCCAAAGGAGTAGCATCAATCCCCCTCAAAGGGATAGGCGTCTGCACAGGTGTCATCGGAAATCCACAACGTTTAGCAAAATCCAAGTCCATTAGGTTTAGAGCTGCTCCCGAATCCACAAAAGCCTTGGCGGAAAATGTGGACAGGGAGCAGATCAGAGTAATAGCCAGAAGAAACTTAGGTTGAACACCACCAACAGAAAACGTGTGTGCAAAGCGTTTCTCGCGTTTAGGACAGACAGAAATAATATGCGAGGCATCTCCACAGAAAAAACACAACTTATTACGCCTTCTGAACTCCTGACGCTGCTCTCTGGAAAAAACTCTATCACATTGCATAGGTTCAGACATCTGTTAAACAGGTGGCAACACCTCTCGTGCAGCTCTGCGTTCGCATAAACGCCGATCAACCTGAATGGCTAAAGACATAGAATCGTCAAGACCAGAGGGAACAGGAAATCCCACCATAGTATCTTTTACGGCTTCTGACAACCCCTTCCGAAAGAGAGCAGCCAAGGCATAATCATTCCAGGTAGTAAGTACCGCCCACTTTTGGAACTTTTGACAGTACAACTCTGCAGAATCACGACCCTGGTTCAATGCCAGCAGGGTCTTTTCAGCCTGATCAATGGCATTAGGTTCGTCATACAACAACCCCAAGGCCTGAAAAAATGCGTTCACATTAGTCAGAATAGGATCATCTGGTTTCAAAGAAAACGCCCAATCCTGGGGATCGCCACGCAGCAAAGAGATGACAATTTTAACCTGCTGCGCGGAGCTCCCTGACGAGTTAGGCTTCAAGGCAAAAAATAATTTACAATTATTTTTGAAATTCAAAAATTTAGACCGATCCCCAAAAAATACATCAGGTGTAGGAATCTTTGGTTCAGCAGCATGTGAATGAGCAAGGTAGGCGGAAATTCCCCGCACTTCCGCAGCGAGCTGCTTCACACGATCAGACAATTGCTTTATCTCCATTGAGAAAAAAAAAAAGAAATTCCCCCTACGGCCTCAGAGATATAGAGGAAAAAATATACACACTTTTTTTTTTTTTTTTTTTTATACAATTCTTTCGTGCTATTGAGTACCCTAGAATCTGCGGTATGGCGGGTGATTCTGTTATGATTGAGTCACCGTAGGAGGCAAAAATAGTAATGCTAGCTATGTCCAGAAAACCAGAGAAGTTGGCAGCTATCGGATTGCAGACCCCTGAACCTATCAACACAACTAGCAGTAGCCGTGGGGGGCTCCTACGATGCCCTAGGCCCCTCGATCACAGCCGGAGGACTACATAGCCTAAAGACAGAAAGGGAAATCTAAACTGCCCCAGAGCAGACCCCAAAGTAAAAGGCAGCCCCCCACATACAATGACGGAGAAGCAAGAAGAAAGAACAAAACACAGACAGAAAGATAGACTGAGCAAAGATGGGGCCCACGCTAGCTTAGATAGGAAAGGACAGGAAGGCTGCTGTCTGCAATCCGTGAAAAACCCTATGAAAATAAGAGCCAACAAACTGACAGTAAAAAAGACCCTGAAGACGCTAGGCTTCAAAAAAGCTATGTCAGTACTCAGGAATATTCTGAAGACAGAGCAACAGGCAAAAGGAGATTCAGCTAACCCCAGCAGGGAATGGCAGAATCCAGAAAAGCAAGGAAAACAAAACACTAATGCAAAAAGGCAAAGCAGAAATCTTAGCTTTAGATGAGCAGGAATCAGACTGGTTTCCTAGAAGTCCACAGAGAAATCACCCGCAGGCCAGAAGGGCGTCGGCAGCCTTATATCTGGTCATTAACTCCACTCAGCCAGTCATCATCATAAGCCCCAGGTGTTTGACAATCAGGCTCACTACCTTTCTTCACCAGAAGAGGGAGTTCCTCGGGCCTCAGTAGTGAAGGGGAAAATGAACTCACAACAGGAGTTGTGGGTTGGAAGAGGAACCCTGCCTATAGGTTCTCAGTGCAAGGCCGGGGCCCGGTCCTCGAGGTTGTATGGACACTAATGGTTCTGCAGCAGACACCGGTGGAGTAGTTGGCTGTAAATGCACTACTCCCATCTAAGACTTGGGACACAACAGCAACCGAATAGAGAGCCAGGACTAAGAGAGAGGAGTCCCCGATAGAGGCTACATCTGTCTGTCATACAAGTAGAGTTGTTAGGAACATCTGACAGGAGGAACTTCAGAGTACCACGGTACTGGAGCTCTTCACACTAAAGGCACAATAGAGGAGTCGTTCAGGAAAGGTACATGTTGGCAGAGTGTTGGAGAGGAGAAGCCTAACTTGCCCGGGAGGTTGATTGAGTCTCTGCCTCGGAGGACACGGCATGGAAGCGGGCACCAGTGGTTACCAAGAACTGTGAGTAAAGCGTTGAAACTGCAAGCCCTGGTGTCCTCCATTCCTTCTTGCGTCCGCCAGCACTGCTACATTCCCTGCGCCGGACACTACACCATCAAGGTGTCCCCACATCTACACTGCCCTGGGACATCAGCCCTGCCTGTGGAGGGCTATACCACCATTGCTGCATCCCACCATCTGTCCCAGAGGATCTGTCTGCAGCATCGGCTTAACATCTCCCTCGCCGAACACCACAGGTGGTGTCACAAACTATTTAATTAACTACAACCACTATTGACATTTGAGCACCCAGGGCCACGGACCGGGTCACAGCTGCTGTGATACTTTCCCCCTGACACCGGTCCGGTACCGAGTACCCCACAGCCTTGGGAGGGCGGCCCACATGCAAATTATTGGTGGGTGAGCCACTGTGGGAAACCCAATAATAAAAAGTTCCAACCATAAAATGTGTATATACAAAATAAGCAGTAAGAGATATACTAGACATCCGGTTTTCTATGATCATATAATGATGGAGATTGGAGTACCAGCCAATATCAATCCCACAGGAAAATTAAAAAGCAGTAAAGGTGAAGACAAAATGTAATTAATAATAAGGAGCTCACACACCAAATACCCAACTTGTGTTTCACAAATGCTTCGTCAGGGGTTGCAATCAGTTCTATTCAATCGAATGAGGTTGTTTAATTAGCAGCAAGTACGTGTTATTCAACCTGTCTTGGCCTTGGCCCCTTCTCCTGTGGCTGACTCCCTTGCAGTAGTCCACTTTGGGTTTCTCAGGTAACCCAGCAAACTCCTCTAACATCATCACTCTAGGCCTTTGAAAGCCAATCAGGCAGAGGTCAGGTGCTTGGGTATTAGGTAGCATTGCTCACAGTTGCCTCAAGTTTGACAGGAGTTTGCTTCTTCACTTGGTTCAACTTCAGCCAGTTGTCTAATTATCTATCACTGCTTGTCCTGGCTTCCATGCTATAGCCAGCTTTAATTCCAAGTTCAGTCCAACTTGCTAGTTGTTGCCCATACATACCTCTCAGCACGAAAATTACCAACTTCTCACAACTGTTCTTGGTCCTGTTAGCACCTGGACACTGAAATGAAGATAAAATTTCTGTTGAAGCGAGTCTCCAGTTTGCCTGTACTTCCCTGCGGTTAACTATTTCTTTGCTACAAGTCCCATTTTGCATACATTGCTGCTATTAACTGTTGTCGTGTTGAAAGATACCAGACTGAATAAACTTCTGTTATTTCTGAGTTTAGCCATTGCCCTTACTCTGAGCAGTGCGAATTCTCAGGATTGGTCAAACCCTGCAGTCAAAGCCTTCAAGCAACTTAAATCTTGTTTCTCCACTGCTCCAGTTATTCACCAACCTGAAGTGATAGGCCATTCTGATGTTGGTTTAAGAGCAGTTCAGTCACAAAATTTTTCAGAATATAAAATCTTTATACTACCCAAAAAAAAATCTCACTGCCGTTACTTCTTAAAAAATTTTTCTCTAGCAGAACAGAACTATTTCATTGGTGATGGTGAAGTCCATAAAGTTAAATCTGGATGAATGGTGTCATCTACCAGAAGAAGCAAAGTTTACAGTGACCAACTAAATATATGATAAAAATCAGAAGTATATTTCATTCTCACCTACAATCCTGCAGGGAAAAACCACAGGGCAAACACCCTTTCCAGGTACTTTGATCCATATAATGCCTCGACAGACACGCCATCACATATAATTGAACCTTAACCTTGCCTCCATTTCTTCTTCCAGTTATCCAACTAAAAGGAAGTTCTCTTGTCTCTAAGTTATTCTACCACAAAGACCTATCTTGGGCCCATTCTCACCTCTGCGGTCACCGAGGTGAAAAATTTGCTGAATTCCTTATTAGTTTTTACTGATGGCCTAAATGGAATGATATGCAAAAGAATTTGTGCCATCATTTCCGCATTGTGAATAGTTCAAATCCTCACATCAAACCTATACTTCAGGATCCTTGGACTGAAATTTTAATGGACTTTGTTAGAGATCTTCCTAAGGCGCAAGGACTAACGTTAGCTGGGTCTTGGTAGACAATTTCTCTGAGATGTCTCATTTTTTCTTTACCAGGACTTCCACGGCCAATTGATCTTCAGAGAGATTTTCATGTTCCATGGTCTTTCTACTCATATAGTATCTGACCATGGTGTACAATTTCTTTCCAGGTTCTGAAGTGTGCTCTGCAAGAACTCCTCCTCTGCCTATCACTCTCTGGGTACATTCAAATGAACCCATTTTCGGTCAGAGTGCTGTCTTTAAAAAAAATTGACCTAACACGGACAACACTCAGACCAATATTATTCAATTCAGATGTTCTGAAGACAGTTTCTGTCACCAGAACAACCCCCCAAAAAATCAGCATTAATCATGCATTTTGGATGAAACTTCTCTTTAAGTGTATGGGTAAACAAAGAAAAACAATCAGATCCCATTCAGATCATTCGTTTAGCATCAAATTTTTATGGATCCATTGAAATTATTAACATAGGAAACTACTAGAATTTTTCAGACTATAAGACGCACTTTTTTCCCCAAAAATTTTTTGGGGAAAATGGGGGTGCATCTTATAGCCCGAATATACTTACAACTAGTGTGGTGGCAGCAGGAGTGGGGTGATTCTGTAGCAGTCCTGGTTAGACGCTGCAGGGCGATTACCACACTCCCTTCCCAGGCTGGTGCGCCAAGTTCGGTGGTGCGGGGGCTGCGCCGACATCTTGTGAAAGCCTGGAGGCCCTGCACATCCATTGTGGCGATGCGTTGGCCTCCGGGAAAATGGCTGCCGCATTCTCAGATTGAGATCTTGGCAACGAGATCTCATCTCCTGAGATTTCGGAATGAGATCTCAATCTAAGTATGCGCCACCCCGGCGGCCTTTTTCCCAGAGGCCACCGCATCCCAGCAATGGATGTGCAGGGCCTCCGAGATTTCACAAGATGTCGGCGCAGCTCTCGTACCGCTGAACCTTGTGCACCAGCCTGGGATGGGATTTCCCGGTCACCACATTGCAGCAATGGATGTGCGGGGCCTCCAGGCTTTCACAAGATGCCAGCGCAGACCCCACACCGCAGAGCACCGTCGAACCTTGTGCACCGGCCTGGGATGGGATTTCCCAGAGGCCACCGCATCGCAGGAATGGATGTGCGGGACCTCCATGCTTACACAAGATGCCAGTGCAGCCCCAGCACCGCAGAGCACGGCCAAACCTTATGCACCAGCCTGGGATGGGATTTCCCGGTCACCACATTGCAGCAATGGATGTGCGGGGCCTCCAGGCTTTCTCAAGATGCCAGCGCAGTCCCCGCACCGCAGAGCACCGTCAAACATTGTGCACCAGCTTGGGATGGGAGTCATATCGCCGGACCACCGAACACCCCCTGTGACCACGCTCCACCAGAGCTGCTGATCCCCCCGGTAAGCTGAATTCGGACTGTAAGACGGACCCCCATTTGACACATTAATTTTTTTCCCTATTTTCATTCTGAAAATTTGGGGTCCGTCTTATAGTCCAATAAATATGGTATATTTTATCTTGTAAAGTTTAATAACTTTTGATGATTAAATCAGGTGGTACACAGGTGGTACGCAGATGACAAATCATATGTTTTTTATGGATGGAAACAGACATTGTTTTATATGCTTGTTTGAATTCAGCATTATCGTAACAGGCAAACCGAGATAATCAATCAGTCTGTGGAGCAATTCCAAAAACTATACTCAAGGTAATTGGCCGGATTTGCTTGCTTGGGCCAGTTTTGTCTATCACAGCTCAGATTATTAAAGTCTGACCACGTTCCCACCTTCAGTATTTGGTCAGTATTTTACATGAGTATTTGTAAGCCAAAACAAGGAGTGGAACGATGAGGCTGAGTTCACACGTGGCTGTTTTTTCGCCTTTCCGCGGCGGTTTTAACCGCGCGATTTTGCCGCGAAAACGCGAAAAATAAGCATCCCATGCATTCCTATGGGATTCCGCAATGCTGTGCTAATGCTGCGGTTTTTACTGCGGCGGAATCGCTTTGCGGTAAAAAACGTAGCATGCTCATTAATTTCGCGGAAACGCGGCGATCCCGCACCCATAGGAATGCATTGTTCTGCTTACTTTCCACATGTGGCTGTGCACACCATGTAAAAAGTAAGCAGAACATTTGCGGATAGTACCCACTGTCCAGAGGAGAGGAGACTGTCCTCCAGGCTTTGGGTACCATATCCCTGTAAAAAATAGAATTTAAAATAAAAAATATTGCTATTCTCACCTTCCGGCGTCCCGCGCAGCCTTCCCGCCTCTCTCCACGCTCCCGCTCCCAGTAAGCCTTTGCGAGCTATGACGTCCGTTCTCGCGGGATCGCGAAGTCTCGCGGTCATTCGCACGACGTCATCGCGAATGACCGCGAGACGTCGCGATCCCGCCAGAACGGACGTCATCGCGGTAATTGTCATAAAGGATTACTGGGATCGGGAGGCGGGAAGGCTGCGCGGGACGTCGGAAGGTGAGAATAACAATATTTTTTTTTTTATTATTATTATTTTTTACATTCTATCTTTTACTATTGATGCCGCATAGGTGGCCTCAATAGTAAAAAGTTGGTCACACTCGTCAAACACTATGTTTGACGAGTGTGACCAACCTGTCAATCAGTTCTCCAAGTGATGCTACAGATCGCTTGGAAAACGCTAGCAATTCTGCAAGCTAATAACTCTTGCAAAATGTTAGTTTTTCCACGAGAAAATCATAGGAATTTAAAATGCGATTTTCCCGCGGAATGGAATTCCGGAATTCTCACGGTTTCCGCGAGAGTTCCGCTACATGTGAACCCAGCCTGAGAGGAAAAGTATAATAGAATGATAGAGTTGCAAGGGATGTCTGTCCAGCCTCTGTTTGAAGACTTCCATTGAAGGAGAACTCACCACCTCTTGTTGATCACCCTCACTGTCAAAAAATTTTTTTCTAGTATCTAATCTGTGTCTCCTCCCATTCAGTTTCATCCCATTGCTTCTAGTCTTTCCTTGTGCAAATGAGAATAAAGCTGATCACTCTACAGTGTGACCAGGGCCGGTTTTAGACAAAGTGGGGCCCTCGGCAAAAGTTTAAAGTGGAGCCCCAAATGCTCACATATTGCCCCATCACACAGAAACATTTCTGTTGTATTTACATGCGCTGTGTTCAGGCCGACTCAGTGTGATTGACAATATTGAAGTTGCTTGATGCTTGTTTCCTGGCCTCTTTACTCCAGCTGAGGAAGAATGATGGGTACTGTCACGATTCCGCCGCTGACACCGGTATGTCACGGACGGCGGGATGTGATTCACTGCCGACACACGGCTATCACAGTCACAGGGTGGGCTTATCTTAGTTATCCCACCGCTGGCACCATGTGATAAAAAAAACAGCAAGCTAGTCTTGCCCTAAGAATTTATCGCAGGGGGCTTATTTGGTTGTCCCACCACTGCCCATAATACTTCACAAAACTTTTCAGTTCCACTTTGGAACTCGCAGCTCTCCGGCGACCCCTTACCCTGAGGTCAGTCAGGGAACTACACCTGGGATAATTGGTCACCGGCCGTCTGCTTCAATGAGGTCTGGCCATCCGGCATGCTGCAGTGAGGGAATTATAAAATGCTCTGTCCGCAGCCACCCAATTAGCTTATAAAATCCCTTCCGTCACTCTCAGAAGTACCCAGGGCCCAGATCACACTTTGCTGCCACCAGCTCCAGAGTTTCTGTGATTAAATTATAAACTTAATAGAGGGGTTCGAAGCCAACCCAATTCAGTAGCAATTATCTTAAAGGCATGTGTTCTTTTTTAGAGCATGAAGACAGACTAATAAAGTTATAATTTATTCCCCAAAAGGGGGGCAGTGATTACACAGATAAAAGATGTTACAAAGTTGAGACATTAGGTATGTACAATGCAAATATAAAATAAATGAGATTAACATAGAGATCAACACTTACAGTTGTATAATGGTCTTTAGGCTAACCATGTGGGGAGGCGGGACCACACATCGCCCTGCATCTGGGGTCCATTTGGCATCAAACCTCCAGCTCGAATGACCAAATTTAGGGAGGGGATGCCTTATAGCTTTGGGTTTGTGACATCCCGAAAGGGGTGGTCTGGGGATGTTCCTCCCCCTGCTATAGGAGTTACAATTCTGACTACAAAGCTTATAATGACTATATCTTGCAGAGGGTACCTCGTATAAACGTGCACATGGTATCATTTTCTTCAGCGTGTCGCAGACAATAATTAAAGACCAAACATGCAGTAATTATGTCACACCATTTAGGAGGAATCCAGTTCTCGGTTTCTGTGGGTGCTGGAACCGTGAAAACTATAGGCCAGAATGCTGGTTTTGTGCCTTTTGCAGAAATGTAATTTTCATGTTTTTATCATAAAGGCGCCGCGTTTTATGACCAAATGATTAGCTCTCCATTATTTTCTATGAGAGTAGCTGAGCACATGGTTCAGAGACATAGAGACCCCCCGCCCTAAGGCAGGAAGGAGCTCACACTGGGGATTCAGGTTAGACTGGTTTTGTGTGTGAGCCAAGGGGGGGAGGAAGGGGGGTTGCAGCTGCGTGACAGGCAGGGTCTCATCTGTAGTGTAATGCTCAGGGAACTGTTATGAATGGGTCACCGAGGGGGAAAAAACCTAAACATGCTAAGCCCAGAAAAACCAGAGAGGTTGGTAACTATGCAGATTGCAGATCCCTGATCCTACCACACAACTAGCAGCAGCCGTGGAGCGTGCCTACGATGAACCTAGACGCCTCGTCACGGCCAGAGGACTAAATAAGCCTAAAGTAAGAAAAGGGAAAACTAACTGCCCCAGAGCAGACCCCAAAGGAATAGACAGCCCCCACACATGTATTGACGGTGAAACAAGATGAAAACACAAACACAGGTAGGAAAATAGGCTGAGCAAACGCTGGGGCCCAAACTAACTAGAAAGGAGAGGAAAGGACAGACACTGTCTGCAATCTGCCCAAAACCCTACAAAATAATGTCCAACACTTCTGATAACAAAATTAACCCTGAAGTCACTAGACTTCTCCCACTATATCAGCACTCTGAATTATTCTGAGACAGAGCAAAAAGAGGCCAATCTAATAAGGACAAAAAGCAAATAGGCAAATACAGATAAATAAGAGTGGAAATTCAGCACAGCCCAAGCCGGGGCTGGCTGACCACACAAAAAACTGAATAGAACAACAAAATCAAGTGTGAACATTAACAGTGAAACTTAGCTTGAGCTGACTGGAACAGAGCTGAGAACCAAGACCTGACAAGCAGAAGGAATCACAAGCAACTGAATAGGGCATCAGCTGTCTTAAATGCAATCTGAGAGTCCTGAGGTCCAATCGTCATCCACATTCTCAGGTGGCAGATTTCCACCTATCAAATCAGCCTCACTACCTCCTGTTACCACCAGAGGGAGTCTGGAAGTAGAACTCACAACTGGTGAACCAGAGAATGAACTCACAACAGTACCCCCCCTTGAGGAGGGGTCACCGAACCCTCATCCACGCCACCAGGCCGATCAGGATGGGCCCAGTGAAAAGCACGAACCAATCTATTGGCATGAATATCGGAGGCAGAGACCCAAGAATTATCCTCCTGACCATAACCCTTCCATTTGACCAAATACTGGAGTCTCCGTCTAACCAAACGAGAATCCAATATTTTCTCTACCTCATATTCCACATTGTCTTCAACCAACACAGGGTCAGGAGGTGCTGCCATAGGAACCACTGGCTCAACAAACCTCTTCAACAGAGATTTGTGAAAGACGTTATGGATCTTGAACGTAACTGGAAGAGCCAATCGAAACAAAACAGGATTAAGAATTCCCAAAATCTTATAAGGACCAATAAATCTTGGCTTAAATTTAGGAGATGCAACCTTCATAGGAATATTCTTAGACGACAACCAAACCATATCACCCACTTTAAACCGGGGACCAATGGTCCTATGCCGGTTGGAAAATCGCTGGGCCTTTTCCTGAGAGAGTGACAACTTATCCACCCCTTGGTCCCATATCTGCTGCATTCTCTTTACCACAGTGTCCACACCTGGGCAGGACGAAGATTCCACTTTCCCTGAAGAGAATCGAGGATGAAACCCAAAAATACAGAAAAAGGCAGAACTAGCTCTGTTGTTCAGTGCGAAATCGGCCAAGGGCAAAAATGAGACCCAGTCATCCTGATCAGCAGATATAAAACATCTCAAATAAGACTCCAAGCTCTGGTTTGTTCTCTCAGTCTGTCCATTGGTCTGGGGATGAAACGCGATGAAGAAAGATAACGGAATTCCCAGATTGGAACAAAAGGCTTTCCAGAATCTGGAAACAAACTGGACTCCTCTGTCGGACACAATGTTCTCAGGAATCCCATGTAACCGAACCACCTGTTGTAAAAACAAGGGCACCGACTCAGCGGAAGATGGCAACTTTGGGAGTGGTACAAGATGGACCATCTTCGAAAATCTATCACAAATCACCTAGATAACAGTCATTCTCTGAGAGACAGGAAGATCAGAAATAAAATCCATTAAGATATGGGTCCATGGCCTCTTAGGCACCGACAAGGGCATCAGCAACCCACTAGAACGAGAACAGGGTTTAGACCGAGAACAAGTCCCACAGGACTGTACAAAATTCCTGACGTCACGAGATAAGGCAGCCCACCAAAAGGACCGACTCACCAAATCTCTGGTACCAAAAATACCTGGATGACCAGCCAATGCGGAGCAATGAATTTCAGACATCACTCTCTTTCTCCACTGGTCATGAACATACAATTTTCCAATAGGGCAACACTCAGGTTTATCCTCCTGAAATTCCTCCAGGGCGTGTCTCGAATCGGGTGAAATGACAGAAAGAACTACCCCCTCACCTAGGATGGTAGTAGGCTCGGTCACACTAAGAGAATCGGCAAAGAAACTCCTAGAAAGGGCATCTGCCTTGACATTCTTAGTGCCCGGAAGAAAAGAGACCACAAAATTAAAACATGTGAAAAACAAGGCCCATCTAGCCTGTCTAGGATTCAAGCGTTTGGCCGACTCCAGATAAATCAAATTCTTGTGATCGGTGAGGACCACAACTTGATGTCTAGCTCCCTCCAACCAATGTCTCCACTCCTCAAATGCCCATTTCATGGCCAACAATTCCCGATTCCCCACGTCATAGTTACGTTCAGATGTGGAGAACTTTCGAGAAAAGAAGGCACAGGGATTCATCCTAGAAGTCACAGGGTCTTTTGGGGACAAAACAGCTCCTACACCAATCTCAGAAGCATCTACCTCCACCTGAAATGGAAGTGAGACATCAGGTTGCCGTAAAACCGGAGCTGAAGTAAATCTCAGCTTAAGCTCCTGAAATGCTGAGACAGCCTCAGGAGACCAATTCAGCACATCAGCGCCCTTCTTGGTCAGATCAGTCAGTGGTTTGACAATACCAGAAAAATTACCTATAAATTTACGATAGAAATTTGTAAAACCCAAAAACTTCTGGAGGGCCTTCAAAGAAGTAGGCTGAACCCAATCATAAATGGCCTGTATCTTGGCTGGGTACATTTCAATAGTCAATGGAGACAAGATAAATCCCAAAAATGAAATCCTCTGTACACCAAAGAGGCATTTCGATCCCTTAACAAACAAGGAATTCTCCCTCAAAATCCGGAACACAGTCCGGAAGTGTTCTACATGAGAATCCCAATCACTAGAAAAGATCAAAATATCATCCAGATAGATGATCAAAAACTTATCCACAAAGTCACGGAAAATATAATTCATAAAGGACTGGAAGACAGAAGGGGCATTAGTGAGCCCAAAAGGCATCACCAGGTACTCAAAATATCCCTCCGGAGTATTAAACGCCGTCTTCCATTCATCCCCGTGCTTGATGCGAATAAGATTATACGCCCCCCTGAGGTCAAGCTTAGTAAACCAGCAGGCACTCTTAACTCTGGAGAATAAATCAGACATCAGAGGTAACGGGTACTGATATTTAACCGTCATCTTGTTAAGGGAACGATAATCAATACACGGTCTTAATGAACCATCTTTCTTGGCCACAAAAAAACCCCCAGCACCTAAAGGTGACGAGGATGGTCTAATATGACCCTTCTCCAATGACTCCTTAATATAGGATCGCATAGCATCATGTTCGGGTACTGATAAGTTGAAAAGCCGACCCTTGGGAAATTTACACCCAGGCATCAACTCAATTGCACAGTCATAACTCCTATGAGGAGGCAAAGATGCAGACTTGCTCTCACTAAATACATCAGAAAAATCGGCTAGATAATCAGGAATATCATGAGACTGAGGAGAGGTGGAGAAAACAGGAGCGTCCCTAAGAACACACTGACAACCCCAACTCACCACAGACCCAGATTTCCAATCCAAAACTGGATTATGAGTTTGCAACCAAGGAAAACCCAGAACAATAGTATCATGCAAATAATGCAGCACCAAAAATTTACAATTTTCTTTGTGGTCTGGGGCAACTCGCATTGTCACCTTGGTCTAAAACTGAGGTTTATTCTCCGCCAACGGAGTAGCATCAATACCCCTCAAAGGAATAGGCGTCCGCAGAGGCGTCATGGAAAAACCACAACGTCTAGCAAAGTCCAAATCCATCAGATTCAACGCTGCTCCTGAATCCACAAAAGCCTTAGTGGAAAACGTGGATAAGGAGCAGATCAGAGTAATTTCCAAATGGAACTTAGGTTGTACACTGCCCACAGCAAATGTGTGTGCAAAACGTTTCTCTCGTTTAGGGCAGACAGAAATAGTATGAGAGGCATCTCCACAGAAAAAACACAGCTTATTACGCCTTCTAAACTGACATTGCACCCTAAACAAAACCCCATCACATTGCATAGGTTCAGACGTTTGTTCAAAAGGTGGCAGCGCCTCCCATGTAGTTTTACGTTCACGTAAACACCGATCAGCTTGAATGGCTAATGACATGGAATCATCCAGACCAGAGGGAACAGGAAATCCCACCATAACATCTTTTACGGTCTCTGATAAACCCTTCCGAAAGAGAGCTGCCAAAGCACTATCATTCCATGTAGTAAGGACCGCCCACTTTCGGAATTTTTGACAGCATAACTCTGCAGAATCCTGACCCTGGTTTATTGCCAACAGGGTTCTCTCAGCTTGATCAACAGCATTAGGTTCATCATACAACAAACCTAAGGCTTGAAAAAATGCATCCACAATAGTCAGAATAGGATTTTCAGGTGTCAGAGAAAAAGCCCAATCCTGGGGATCGCAGCGCAGCAAGGAGATGAGCTCCCCGATGAGTTAGGCTTCAAGGCAAGAAATAATTTACAAATATTCTTAAAATTCAGAAATTTAGACCGATCCCCAGAAAACACATCAGGAGCAGGGATCTTAGGTTCAGGAGCATATGACTGAATGAGGTAGGTGGAAATTCCCTGCACTTCAGCAGCAAGTTGCTCCACACAATCAGACAATTGCTTAATCTTCTTCAGGGAAGGAAAAAAAAAATCCTCCTACGGCCCCAGAAAAAAAGAGGGAAAAATATATATATGAAAAAAAATTCTGGCACTTTTTTTAACAACTTTTTCCTGCTTTTGAGTACCCTAGAATCTGCGGTATGGCTGGTGATTCTGTTATGAATGGGTCACCGAGGGGGAAAAAACCTAAACATGCTAAGCCCAGAAAAACCAGAGAGGTTGGTAACTATGCAGATTGCAGATCCCTGATCCTACCACACAACTAGCAGCAGCCGTGGAGCGTGCCTACGATGAACCTAGACGCCTCATCACGACCGGAGGACTAAATAAGCCTAAAGTAAGAAAAGGGAAAACTAACTGCCCCAGAGCAGACCCCAAAGGAATAGACAGCCCCCACACATGTATTGACGGTGAAACAAGATGAAAACACAAGCACAGGAAGGAAAATAGGCTGAGCAAACGATGGGGCCCAAACTAACTAGAAAGGAGAGGAAAGGACAGACACTGTCTGCAATCTGCCCAAAACCCTACAAAATAATGTCCAACACTTCTGATAACAAAATTAACCCTGAAGTCACTAGACTTCTCCCACTATATCAGCACTCTGAAATATTCTGAGACAGAGCAAAAAGAGGCCAATATAATAAGGGACAAAATGTAAATTGGCAAATACAGATAAATAAGAGTGGAAATTCAGCACAGCCCAAGCTGGGGCTGGCTGACCACACAAAAAACTGAATAGAACAACAAAATCAAGTGTGAACATTAACAGAGAAATTTAGCTTGAGCTCACTGGAACAGAGCTGAGAACCAAGACCTGACAAGCAGAAGGAATCACCAGCAACTGAATAGGGCGTCGGATGTCTTAAATCCAATCTGAGAGTCCTGAGGTCCAATCGTCATCCTCATTCTCAGGTGGCAGATCTCCACCCATCAAATCAGCCTCACTACCTTCTGTTACCACCAGAGGGAGTCTGGAAGGAGAACTCACAACTGGTGAACCAGAGAATGAACTCACAACAGGGAACCTTACGTCATATCGCACAGTATCATTACACCGCCCCCTTTTAGAGGGCGCTAAGGAGGCCGGGCCTTGGTCTTTAGACTAACCATGTGGGGAGGCGGGGCCACACGTCACCCTGCATCTGGGGTCCTTTTGGCATCAAACCTCCAGCTTGAATGACCAATTTTAGGGAGGGGATGCCTCATAGCTTTGGGTTTAAAGCATCCCAAAAGGGGCGGTCTGGGGATGTTCCTCCCCCTGCTATAGGAGTTACAATTCTGACTACAAAACTTATAACTGACTATATCTCGCAGAGGGTACCTCGTATAAACACACACATGGTATCATTTTCTTCAGTGTGTCGCAGACAATAATTAAAGACCAAACATGCAGTAATTATGTCACTCCGTTTAGGAGGAGTCCAGTTCTCGGCTTCTGTGGGTGCTGGAACCACGAAAATTATGGGCCAGAGCGCTGATTTTGTGCATTTTACAGAAAAGTATTTTCATGGTTTTATCATAAACGCGCCAAGTTTTATGACCGAATGATTAGAGCTCCATTATTTTCTATGAGAGTAGCTGAGCACATGGTTCAGAGACAAAGAGACCCCCTGCCGTGAGTCAGGAAGGAGCTCACACTGCGGATTCAGGTTAGACTGGTTTTGTGTGTGAGCCGAAGGGGGGGAGGAAGGGGGGTTACAGCTGCGTGACAGGCAGCGTCTCATCTGTAGTGCAATGCTCAGGGAACCTTACGTCATATCGTACAGTATCATTACAGGTACAGATTGTCCTCGATACAGTATAATGCAGATCCCATATAGTACATATACAGTGGCTTGCGAAAGTATTCGGCCCCATGAAACTTTTCTACCTCTTCCCACATATCATGCTTCAAACAGAAAGATACCAAATGTAAATTTTTGCTGAAGAATCAAAAACAAGTGGAACACAATTGTGAAGTTGAACGAAATTTATTGGTTATTTAAAATTTTTGTGGAAATTCAAAAACTGAAAAGTGGGGCGTGCAATATTATTCACCCCCTTTAACTTAATATTTTGTTGCGCCACCTTTTGCTGCAATTACAACTGCATGTCGCTTGGGGTATGTCTCTATCAGATTTTGTACATCGAGAGACTGAAATTCTTGCCCATTCTTCCTTGGCAAACAGCTCAAGCTCAGTGAGGTTGGATGGGGAGATCGTTTGTGAAAAGCAATTTTCTGTTCTTTCCACAGATTCTCGATTGGATTCAGGTCTGGACGTTGACTTGGCCATTCTAACACCTGGATACGTTTATTTGTGAACCATTCCATTGTAGATTTTACTTTATGTTTGGGATCATTGTCTTGTTGGAAGACAAATCTCCGTCCCTGTCTCAAGTCTTTTGCAGACTCCAACAGGTTTTCTTCAAGAATGGTCCTGTATTTGGCTCCATCCATCTTCCCATCAATTTTAACCATCTTCCCTGTCCCTGCTGAAGAAAAGCAGCCCCAAACCATGATGCTGCCACCACCATGTTTGACAGTGGGATGATGTGTTCAGGGTGATGAGCTGTGTTGCCTTTACGCCAAACATATCGTTTGGCATTGTTGTCAAAAAGTTTGATTTTGGTTTAACCCCTTGATGTCCAATGATGGACACAGTCCGTCATCAGACATTTCCCCTGCTTTGATGAGGGCTCCGGCGCTGAGCCCGCATCAAAGCCGGGACATGTCAGCTGTTATGAACAGCTGACATGTGCCCGCAATAGGCGCGAGCGGAATCGCCGTCCGCCCGCACCTATTAACTAGTTAAATGCCGCTGTCAAAGCTGACAGCGGGCATTTAAATAGAATTTCCGGCCGCCGGGCCGGAAATGACGTCATCGCCGACCCCCGTCACGTGATCGGGGGTCGGCGTCACATTGCCTGGACAACCAGAGGTCTCTATGAGACCTCTATGGTTGTTCCAGGCATAAGGCTTTCAGCGCCACCCGGTGGTCGGCGCTGAAAGCACAGCAGTAAATCTGCTACATATGGGCGATCTGCTCATCTCCCATATGTAGCAGAGCCAATCAGGTTGCGCATGCTTCTAGCCTCCTATGGAGGCTATTGAAGCATGCCAAAAGTAAAAAAAAAAAAATGTTTAAAAATAAAAAAAAATTAAAAAAACCTAAAAGTTCAAATCACCCCCCTTTCGCCCCAATCAAAATAAAACAGTAAAAAAAAAATCCCACATACACATATTAGGTATCGCTGCGTTCAGAATCGCCCGATCTATCAATAAAAAAAAAGCATTAACCCGATCGCTAAACGGCGTAGCGAGAAAAAAATTCAAAACGCCAGAATTACGTTTTTTTGGTCACCAAGACATTGCATTAAAATGCAATAACGAGCGATCAAAAGAACGTATCTGCACAAACGTGGTGTCATTAAAAACGTCAGTCCGGCACGGAAAAAATGAGCCCTCACCCGACCCCAGATCATGAAAAATGGAGACGCTACGGGTCTCGGAAAATTGCGCAAATTTTTTTTTTTTAGCAAACTTTGGAATTTTTTTTCACCACTTAGATAAAAGAGGACATAGACATGTTTGGTGTCTATGAACTCGTAATGACCTGGAGAATCATAATGGTAGGTCAGATTTAGCATCTAGTGAACCTAACAAAAAATCCAAGCAAAAAACAACTGTGGGATTGCACTTTTTTTGCAATTTCACCGCACTTGGAATTTTTTTCCCGTTTTCGAGTACACGATATGGTAAAACCAATGATGTCATTTAAAAGTACAACTCGTCCCGCAAAAAATAAGCCCTCACATGGTCATATAAACGGAAAACTAAAAAAAAGTTATGGCTCTGGAAAGAAGGGGAGGGAAAAATGAAAATGTAAAACCAAAAATACCCCTGGTCGTTAAGGGGTTAATCTGACCAGAGCACCTTTTTCCACGTTTGGTGTGTCTCCCAGGTGGCTTGATACAAACTTTAAACAACACTTTTTATGGATATCTTTGAGAAATGGCTTTCTTCTTGCCACTCTACCATAAATGCCAGATTTGTGCAGTGTACGACTGATTGTTGTCCTATGGACAGACTGTCCCACCTCAGCTGTAGATCTCTGCAGTTCATCCAGAGTGATCATGGGCCTCTTGTGTTATGATGAGTCACCGAAGGAGGAAAAAACAAAATACCAGCTAAGTCCAGAAAAACCAGAGAGGTTGGCAGCTATCGGATTGCAGACCCCTGAACCTATCCACAACAACTAGCAGTAGCCGTGGGGGGTTCCTACGGTGCCCTAGATCCCTCGATCACAGCCAGAGAACTACATAGCCTAAAGACAGAAAGGGGAAAAACTAAACTGCCCCAGAGCAGACCCCAAAGCAATAGGCAGTCCCCAACATATAATGACGGTGAAGCAAGATGAAAACACTAACACAGATAGAAAGATAGGTTGAGCAAATGATGGGGCCCAAGCTAACTAAATAGGACAGGATAGGAAAGCTGCTGTCTGCCATCCGCAAAAACCCTATCAAAATGAGCCAACCGACTGATAGGAAAAACAGGCCCTGAAGTCGCTAGGCTTCAAAAGACTATATCAGCACTCAGGTATATTCTGAAGACAGAGCAAAAGATCAACAGATCAGAGACAAAAATGGAATTCAGCTCACCCCCGGCCAGGGATGGCAGAACTCCCAAAAAACAAGGCAAAACAAAAACAAAACTGAAGAGAACAAAGCAGAGCAGAAAAACTTAGCTTTGAGATGCAGGAATCAGACTGGTCTCCAAGAATCCAGCAGGAAAATCACCAGCCAGGAAGAAGGGCATCGGCAGCCTTATATCCAGTCCTCAATTCCAGCCACCCAGTCATCATCTAGCTGCCCAGGTGTTTGGTAATCAGTCTCACTACCTTCCTTCACTAGAGGAGGGAGTTCATCAGACCTCAATGGTGAAGGGAAAAATGAACTCACAACAGTACCTCCCCCTTGAGGAGGGGTCACCGAACCCTCATCCATGCCACCAGGTCGATCCGGGTGAGCCCGATGAAAGGCACGCACCAATCTTTCGGCATGAATATCAGAGGCAGAGACCCAGGAATTATCCTCCTGACCATAACCCTTCCACTTAACCAAATACTGGAGTCTCCGTCTAGCCATTCGGGAATCCAGTATCTTCTCTACCTCATATTCCATGTTACCTTCAACCAATATAGGGTCAGGAGGTGCCACCACAGGAACTACTGGTTCAACAAACCTCTTCAACAAGGACTTATGAAACACATTATGAATTTTAAATGTGACAGGAAGAGCCAACCGAAAAGAGACCGGATTAATAATCTCCAAAATCTTGTAAGGTCCAATAAATCTAGGCTTAAACTTAGGAGAAGCCACCTTCATAGCGATATTTTTTGATGACAACCAAACCATATCACCCACCTTAAACTGGGGACCAACAGTCCTACGCCGGTTGGAAAACCGCTGGGCCTTTTCCTGGGAGAGAGACAACTTATCCACTACTTGGTCCCAGATCTGGTGCATTCTCTCCACCACAGTGTCAACACCTGGGCAGGCAGAAGGCTCCACCTGCCCTGAAGAAAATCGAGGGTGAAAACCACAGTTACAAAAAAAAGGTGACATCAAAGAGGCAGAACTAGCTCTATTATTTAAAGCAAATTCGGCCAAGGGCAAAAATGAAACCCAATCATCCTGATCGGCAGAAATAAAACATCTCAAATACGACTCCAAAGTCTGGTTTGTTCTCTCCGTCTGCCCATTGGTCTGAGGGTGAAACGCAGAGGAGAAGGACAACTGAATTCCCAGCTTGGAACGGAAAGTCCTCCAAAATCTAGACACAAACTGAACTCCTCTGTCAGATACAATGTTCTCAGGAATCCCGTGCAAGCGAACCACCTGTTGCAAAAACAAGGGCACCAACTCAGAGGAAGATGGCAACTTAGGGAGTGGTACAAGATGGACCATCTTAGAGAATCTATCACAAATCACCCAAATAACAGTCATTCTCTGAGAGACAGGCATATCAGAGATAAAATCCATTGAAATATGGGTCCATGGCCTCCTGGGCACCGGCAAAGGCATCAACAAGCCACTAGAGCGAGAACAAGGTTTAGACCGGGAGCAAGTCCCACAGGACTGCACAAAATTCCTGACATCACGAGACAAGGTGGGCCACCAAAAAGACCTTAGCTTCAGAATCTTCGCTTCAGCTCCTGAAAGGAAGAAACAGCCTCCGGAGACCAATTCAGCACATCAGCACCCTTCCTAGTCAAATCCGTCAATGGCTTGGCAATACCAGAAAAATTAGCTATAAATTTCCGATAAAAATTAGCAAAACCCAAAAACTTCTGGAGGGCCTTCAAAGAAGTGGGCTGAACCCAATCATAAATGGCCTGTACCTTGGCCGGGTCCATTTCAATAGTTGACGGAGACAAAATAAATCCCAAAAATGAAATCCTCTGTACCCCAAAAAGGCATTTCGATCCCTTGACATACAGGGAATTCTCCCTCAAAATCCGGAACACAGTCCGAACATGTTCCACATGAGAGTCCCAATTCTTGGAGAAGATCAAAATATCATCCAGATAGATAATCAAAAATTTATCCACAAAGTCTCGGAATATATTGTTCATGAAGCACTGGAAGACAGAAGGGGCATTAGTGAGCCCAAAAGGCATCACCAGGTACTCAAAATGTCCCTCCGGAGTATTAAACGCCGTCTTCCATTCATCCCCATGCTTAATGCGAATAAGATTATACGCCCCCCTGAGGTCAAGCTTGGTAAACCAGCAAGCACCTTTAACTCTGGAGAATAGATCAGAAATCAGGGGTAACGGATACTGATATTTAACAGTAATTTTGTTGAGGGCACGATAGTCAATACAAGGCCTTAATGAACCATCCTTTTTAGCCACGAAAAAAAAAACAGCACCTAAGGGTGAAGAGGATGGTCTAATATGACCCTTCTCCAATGCCTCCTTAATATAGGATCGCATAGCCTCGTACTCGGGTACAGATAAATTGAAAAGCCGACCCTTGGGGAATTTACACCCCGGGTTCAGCTCAATTGCACAGTCATAACTCCTATGAGGAGGCAAAGACGCAGACTCATTCTCACTAAATACATCATAAAAGTCAGCCAAATAGTCAGGAACATCATGTGACTGGGGAGAGGTGGAGAAAACAGGAGCATCACTAAGGGCACACCGACAACCCCAACTCACCACAGACAAAGATTTCCAATCCAGAACTGGATTATGGATTTGCAACCAGGGAAACCCCAGAACAATGGTATCATGCAAATTATGCAACACTAAAAATCTGCAATTTTCTTGATGGTCTGGGGCGACCCGCATTACCACCTGGGTCCAAAACTAAGTTTTATTCTTCGCCAAAGGAGTAGCATCAATACCCCTCAAAGGGATAGGCGTCCGCAGAGGTGTCATAGGAAATCCACAACGTTTAGCAAAATCCAAGTGCATCAGGTTCAGAGCTGCTCCTGAATCCACAAAAGCCTTGGCGGAAAATGTGGACAGGGAGCAGATCAGAGTAATTGCCAGAAGAAACTTAGGTTGAACACCACCCACAGAAAACGTGTGTGCACAACGTTTCTCTCGTTTAGGGCAGACAGAAATAATATGCGAGGCATCTCCACAAAAAAACACAGCTTACTAAGCCTTCTGAACTCCTGACGTTGCGCCCTAGACAAAACTCTATCACATTGCATAGGTTCAGACATTTGTTCAACAGGTGGCAACATCTCTCGTGTAGTTTTGCGTTCACGTAAACGCCGATCCACCTGAATGGCTAATGACATAGAATCGTCAAGACCAGAGGGAACAGGAGATCCCACCATAGTATCTTTTACAGTTTCTGACAAACCCTTCCGAAAGAGGGCTGCCAAGGCACCATCATTCCAAGTAGTAAGGACCGCCCACTTTCGGAATTTTTGACAGTTCAACTCTGCCGAATCCCGATCCTGGCTTAATGCCAACAGGGTCTTTTCAGCCTGATCAATAGCATTAGGTTCATCATACAACAACCACAAGGCTTGAAAAAATGCGTTCACATTATTCAGAATAGGATCATCAGGTTTCAAAGAAAACGCCCAATCCTGGGGATCGCCGCGCAGCAAAGAGATGACAATTTTAACCTGCTGCGCGGAGTTCCCCGACGAGTTAGGCTTCAAGGCAAAAAATAATTTACAATTATTCTTGAAATTCAAGAATTTAGACCGATCCCCAAAAAACACATCAGGAGTAGGAATCTTTGGTTCAGCAGCATGTGAATGAGCAAGATAGGCGGAAATTCCCCACACTTCAGCAGCGAGCTGCTCCACACGATCAGACAATTGCTTCATCTCCATTGAGAGAAAAATTCCCCCTATGGCCTCAGAGATATAGAGGAAAAAATATGCACACAAAAAAAAAAAAATTCTGACACTTTTTTTTTTTACAATTCTCTCCTGCTATTGAGTACCCTAGGATCTGTGGTAGGGGTGGTGATTCTGTTATGATGAGTCACCAAAGGAGGAAAAAACAAAATACCAGCTAAGTCCAGAAAAACCAGAGAGGTTGGCAGCTATAGGATTGCAGACCCCTGAACCTATCCACAACAACTAGCAGTAGCCGTGGGGGGTTCCTACGGTGCCCTAGATCCCTCGATCACAGCCGGAGAACTACATAGCCTAAAGACAGAAAGGGGAAAACTAAACTGCCCCAGAGCAGACCCCAAAGCAATAGGCAGCCCCCAACATATAATGACGGTGAAGCAAGATGAAAACACTAACACAGATAGAAAGATAGGTTGAGCAAATGATGGGGCCCAAGCTAACTACATAGGACAGGATAGGAAAGCTGCTGTCTGCCATCCGCAAAAACCCTATCAAAATGAGCCAACCGACTGATAGGAAAAACAGGCCCTGAAGTCGCTAGGCTTCAACAGACTATATCAGCACTCAGGTATATTCTGAAGACAGAGCAAAAGATCAACAGATCAGAGACAAAAATGGAATTCAGCTCACCCCCGGCCGGGGATGGCAGAACTCCCAAAAAACAAGGCAAAACAAAAACAAAACTGAAGAGTACAAAGCAGAGCAGAAAAACTTAGCTTTGAGACGCAGGAATAAGACTGGTCTCCAAGAATCCAGCAGGAAAATCACCAGCCAGGAAGAAGGGCGTCGGCAGCCTTATATCCAGTCCTCAATTCCAGCCACCCAGTCATCATCTAGCTGCCCAGGTGTTTGGTAATCAGTCTCACTACCTTCCTTCACTAGAGGAGGGAGTTCATCAGACCTCAATGGTGAAGGGAAAAATGAAATCACAACACTCTTGGCTGCATCTCTGATCAGTCTTCTCCTTGTTTGAGATGAAAGTTTAGAGGGACAGCCGGTTCTTGGTAGATTTGCAGTGGTATGATACTCCTTCCATTTCAATATGATTGCTTGCACTGTGCTCCTTAGGATGTTTAAAGTTTTGGAAATCATTTTCTATCCAAACCCGGCTTTAAACTTCTCCACAACAGTATCATGGACCTACCTGTTGTGTTCCTTGGTCTTCATGATGCTCTCTGTGCTTCAAACAGAACCCTGAGACTATAACAGAGCAGGTGCATTTATACGGAGACTGGATTACACACAGGTGGATTATATTTATCATCATTAGTCATTTAGGACAACATTGGATCATTAAGAGATCCACAATGAACTTCTGGAGTGAGTTTGCTGCACTGAAAGTAAAGGGGCCAAATAATATTGCACGCCCCACTTTTCAATTTTTGACTTTCCACAAAAATTTAAAATAACCAATAAATTTTGTTCAACTTCACAATTGTGTTCCACTTGTTGTTGATTCTTCAGCAAAAATTTACATTTGATATCTTTATGTTTGAAGCATGATATGTGGAAAAAGGTTAAAAAGTTCCAGGGGCGTAATAATTTTGCAAGGCACTGTAGTATAATGCACTGACCATGGTCATTGATAGAGTATAATGTAGCCCCTCTCAGCAGCCCCCTAAGGGTATACTTCTGCCCCCTCACAGAGTATATTGCATTCCCGCTCATAGAGTATAATTTAGCCCCACACACACAGTATGATGCAGCCACACACAGTATAATGCAGCCCCTCATAGAGTATAATGAAGCTCCATCACAGTATAATACATACCTGTCAGAGTATAATGCATCCCCCTCAAAGAGTATACCACAGCCCCCTCTCATAGTATACTGCAGTCCCCTCATAGAGTATAATGAAGCCCCTTCAGAGTATAATGCAGCCCCCCACAGAGTATAATGTAGTCCCATCATAGAGTATACCGCAGCCCCACACACAGTATGATGTACCCCCTCATAGAGTATAATGTAGCCCCCTCATAGAGCATAATGCAGACCCCTCAAAGTATAATGCAGCCCTCTCATAGAATATAATGCAGCCCCACACACAGTATAACGCAGCCATCATAGAGTATAATGTAGCCTCCTCATAGAGCATAATGCAGCCCCCCCAGAGTATAATGCAGCCCCTTCAGAGTATAGTGCAGCCCCACACACAGTATAAAGCAGCCCCCACATACACAGTGCAGTGCAGTCGCTCCACACACAGCATAATGCAGCCCTCCCACACACAGTAAAGTGCAGCCCCTCCCACACAGTATAATGCAGCCCCCACACACACAGTTTAGTGCAGTCACCTCATATACAGTATAGTGTAGCTCCCAACTCACAGTATAGTGCAACCCGGACAATACCAAATATGTGTACTTTTATTGTTTTAATTTTCATAAATGTGTTAATTGGTAGAATATTTATTTTTTCTTTGGGGATTTTTTACAAAAAATATTTTTATACATTATAATATTTTTTTTTTACTTTATTACATTGCCCCAGGATGGGATATCACTATATCATGTCAGATTGCTGATCTGACACTGCACAGCAGAATATTAGATCAGCGATCTGACATGCAGGGAAGGAGGCATGCCACCTTCCTTCCAGGACCCGGAAAGACCCCGTGGCCATCTTGATGCCGAGGGGTCTCCATGGAGACCATCAGTACAATGCGATTGCCTGCGTGATGCTTCTCTGTGTCCCTGTTACTACTGACAGCAGCATCAGAGGGGTTAAATGCCCATGATTGGTGATAGCACTGATTGTGGTCATTGCTGTGGGGTGTCATCTGTCACATACAGCTGTTGTAGCTGCATGAGGCCTCGGCGATCGCGGCACCGTACTAGTACTGCTCTGGGCACAATCGCACCTCCCGCAGAGCATTACTAGTGCGGCCCATGTCGTGAAGGGGTTAAAGGAACAGATTTGTAAATTTCAATAAATTAAAAAAAAATATGAAATTTAGATTGTGAGAATGTCATTTAGGACCCTTTGTGAGAAGGTCACTGGTAAAATACTGGAGGGGAGATATGTGTCACTCAGGATATTAGCCTCAGTGATAAGAACCTGGAAAAAATGCTCCAACATACTAAGTGCTGATCGACGATATTAAGGACTGGGTTTTTGTAAGAGCTGAAGAGTGGGTGAGAGGCTGTTCACCATATCTCCACCCCAGGGTGTGGTCCAGAAGGAAAATGGGGAGCCTTTCGATTCTTTCATTGTTTGGTGTGTCTGGAGATGAGATCTCCAGAGCTGTGCTAGTGTTAAAGAAAACTGAACATTATACAGTTCAGAGGGAGAAACAGCATCGAGGGACATTGTGGCAGTTTTAGTTTATAAAGGTGGACAATGTTAAAGCGTTAGTTCATAGGAATGGCAGTGTGGAAGCAATGTACCGCAAGAAGGACAGTGTGGGCACTTTATTTTGCATAGGAATCACAGTGAAAGTCTATTAGTTTATTCAGAGGTACAATTTTGGAAGATTTTTTAAACCGTAGGCTTAATAATGACATGGCTATTTTTAAGGGCACTGTGTTGGGATGTGCTGCACAAGGCTGGAGAAGAAGAAAGTCTACAGAGATGAGCTGTGGATGTGAAAAGTCATCATAGCGTCAGGACCAAAAGGATACAAATGGGTTGAGAATGTGTCTTTAGCATTGTTAAGAATATACTGGGAGTTGTAGGTTAGTGTAATACAAATATATTTGGTGGAAGCTAACCTGACATTGCCATTAATCACTGTACTAACTGTACTAAGCTTGGTTCTGTATTCATGTACTGATAATGGTTCTGGTGCTGAATTCCTGTACTATTGGTACTTCAGATGATGTATTTATGTAACAATGGTGCCTCTGGTGCTGATTTCATGTATTGATGTTGGTTATGGCGATGAATTCACTGATGATGGCTCTTATTATGTATTCATGTATTGATAGTGGTTCTGGTGATGCATGTATGTAAAATTGTTGCTTCTGGTAATGTATTTGTGTATAAATAGTGACTCTAGTGATGTATTCATATGCTGATGGTGGTTTTGGTGATGTATTTATGTACTGATGATGGGTCTGGTGATGTATTAATGTACTGAGCGTGGTTCTGGTGCTGTGTTTTTTTACTTATGATGGTTCCAGTGCTGTATTCATGTAATGATGGAGGGTTTGGTGTTATGATTGGGTCACCGAGGAGGAAAGCAAGACCAAGCTAAGCCACAGAAAACCAGAGAGGTTGGTAACTAAGCGGATTACAGACCCCTGATCCTATCCACACAACTAGCAGTAGCCGTGGAGCGTACCTACGATGATTCTAGATGCCTCGACACAGCCGGAGAACTAAATAAGCCTAAAGCAAGAAAGGGGAAATCTAAACTGCCCCAGAGCAGACCCCAAAGGAATAGATAGCCCCCAAACATAGAGTACAGACCAAAAGTTTGGACACACCTCATTCAAAGAGTTTTCTTTATTTTCATGACTATGAAAATTGTAGACTCACTCTGAAGGCATCAAAACTATGAATTACCACATGTGGAAGTATATAAATAACAAAAAAGTATGAAACAGCTGAAAATATGTCTTATATTCTAGGTTCTTCAAAGTAGCCACCTTTTGCTTTGATTACTGCTTTGCACACTCTTGGCATTCTCTTGATGAGCTTCAAGAGTTAGTCACCGGAAATGGTTTTCACTTCACAGGTGTGCCCTGTCAGGTTTAATAAGTGGAATTTCTTGCCTTATAAATGGGGTTGGGACCATCAGTTGTGTTGTGCAGAAGTCTGGTGGATACACAGCTGATAGTACTACTGAATAGACTGTTAGAATTTGTATTATGGCAAGAAAAAAGCAGCTAAGTAAAGAAAAACGAGTGGCCATCATTACTTTAAGAAATGAAGGTCAGTCAGTCCGAAAAATTGGGAAAACTTTGAAAGTGTCCCTAAATGCAGTGGCAAAAACCATCAAACGCTACAAAGAAACTGACTCACATGAGGACCGGCCCAGGAAAGGAAGACCAAGAGTCACCTCTGCTGCGGAGGATAAGTTCATCCGAGTCACCAGCCTATGAAATTGCAGGTTAACAGCAGCTCAGATTAGAGACCAGGTCAATGCCACACAGAGTTCTAGCAGCAGACACATCTCTACAACAACTGTTAAGAGGAGACTTTGTGCAGCAGGCCTTCATGGTAAAATAGCTGCTAGGAAACCACTGCTAAGGACAGGCAACAAGCAGAAGAGACTTGTTTGGGCTAAAAAAAAACAAGGAATGGACATTAGACCAGTGGAAATCTGTGCTTTGGACGGATGAGTCCAAATTTTAGATCTTTGGTTCCAACCACCATGTCTTTGTGTGACGCAGAAAAGGTGAACGGATGGACTCTACATGCCTGGTTCCCACCGTGAAGCATGGAGGAGGAGGTGTGGTGGTGTGGGGGTGCTTTGCTGGTGACACTGTTGGGGATTTATTCAAAATTGAAGGCATACTGAATCAGCATGTCTTCCACAGCATCTTGCAGCGGCATGCTATTCCATCCGGTTTGCGATTAGTTGGACCACCATTTATTTTTCAACAGGACAATGACCCCAAACACACCTCCAGGCTGTATAAGGACTATTTGACCAAGAAGGAGAGTGATGGGGTGCTACACCAGATGACCTGGCCTCCACTGTCACCAGACCTGAACCCACTCGAGAAGGTTTGGGGTGAGCTGGACCGCAGAGTGAAGGCAAAAGGGCCAACAAGTGCTAAGCATCTCTGGGAACTACTTCAAGACTGTTGGAAGACCATTTCCGGTGACTACCTCTTGAAGCTCATCAAGAGAATGCCAAGAGTGTGCAAAGCAGTAATCAAAGCAAAAGGTGGCTACTTTGAAGAACCTAGAATATAAGACATATTTTCAGTTGTTTCACACTTTTTTGTTATTTATATGCTTCCACATGTGTTAATTCATAGTTTTGATGCCTTCAGAGTGAATCTACAATTTTCATAGTCATGAAAATAAAGAAAACTCTTTGAATGAGGTGTGTCCAAACTTTTGGTCTGTACTGTATATTGTCGGCGAGACAAGATGAAAACACAAACGCAGGAAGGAAAATAGGCTGAGCAAACGATGGGGCCCAAACTTAGCAGACAGGACAGTAAAGGAAAGACACTGTCTGCAATCACGCAAAAAACCCTGCAAAAAATGCCCAACACGTCTGATAGAAAAAACACTGAAGTCACTAGACTTCGCCCACCATATCAGCACTCTGGTATATTCTGAAAACAGAGCAAAGAGAGGCCAATCTAATAAGGGACAAAAACAAACTGGCACAAACAGTAACATAAGGATGGAAATTCAGCACAGCCCCGGTAGGGGCTGTCTGACCACACAAAACTGAAATAGACAAAATCAAATCAAAAGTGAACAATAGCAAAAGAACACTTAGCGTGAGCATGCAGGGACTGAGCAGGAAACTAAGAAATCAGTAGGCAGGAAAAAATCACCAGCAGGGATAGAGGGAGTCGGCTGTCTTAAATCCAATCAGAAACTCCAAATGTCCAATCGTCCTCCTCATTATCAGGTGGCAGGCCTCTGTTAATTAGATCAGCTCCATTACCTCCTGTAACCACCAGAGGGAGCCCGGAAAGAGAACTCGCGACCCCTCTATCAATATAACCAGCTCCACTACCTTCACTAGTAACCAGAGGTAGGCCAGAAAGTGAATTCACAACAGTTTGGTGATGTATTCATGTACTTATAGTGGTTCTGAAGATGTATTCCTGAACTGAAGGAGGTTCTGGTTCTGTTTTCATGTGCTTATGGTGGCTCTCATGCTGTTTTTCTGTACTAATGTTAGCGTTTGTACTGTATTCTTGTAATGAAATCTATTTTGATCTTGTACAGAGGGAGCAATCTTATCAGATGACGTTCTTCATGGCTGTGAAGTAAAGTAGTTTGCCATCTGACAGTTTAACAACTACTACGTCTCTATTAGGAGGATTAAACCTTTGTATTTTAAGGCCCCTGTCACTGCCATTTTGGCCACAGACTGAGCTTTAAAGAAGACTGTATCTTATCCTTTAAACTGTAATGTTGCGGTATTGCAGTATATTGTATAACCGATCAGACAATCACAGGTTCAAATCCCTTAAGGGACTAAAAAAATGAAAATAAATAAATTCAAATCACCGCTGACTTTCCACTCATTAAAATAAAGAGATTAAAATATATAGTTTGTATAACCACATCTGCAAAAGACCAGTCTAACAAAATTTTCAAAATGTTAAACTCGATGAGCCTGAATTGTTTTTTTTGTCATCTCACTAAAAAAATGCAATAAAAAATCACCAAAATGTTGTATGTCCCCAAATTTGTAGCATAAAATTTCATCTCACCTCACAATGAACAAGCCCTTACACTGCTTAATCGGCAGAAAAATAAAAATGTTACAGTTCTCAATAAACTAAAATAAAAATAAAAATTGGATGGTGGCTATGGTTAGTGCTAGGGTTTGAACTAAGGTTAAGGTTAGGGCTACTGATAGGGCTGGGGTTAGTATTTAGTTACATAAAATAATTACATAAAAAAGGACTGGCCAAAGGAAATCTGACCTGCCAGATCCCTCACTCCACTGACATCATGTGTTGAGGGAGAGACAGGAGGAGCTTTACAACAATACATTAAGATATAAAACTAAACCTTTATTTAAGCCTTGATTAAAGACAAAACAACCACACAGATACACAAACAACCGTGTCACCTACTAAACCCTACAAAGGGGTCCTCATATCAAACTGCCTAAGGACCCCGTCACACATAGCGACTCACCAGCGATCCCGACAACGATATGAACTTGTCAGGATCGCTGGTGTGTCGCTACATGATCGCTGGTGAGCTACCAAACAGGCAGCTCTCCGCAGCGATCAGGACAGTGACGACGCGGGTAACAAGAGACGTACGTTGTTTAGTTACCCACAGTGTACATTAGATACCAGCGCGCTGGTGCAGGGAGCTGGTAACCAAGGTAAACATAGGGTTTCTAAGCGCCACACGGCGCTTAGAAACCCGATGTTTACCTTGGTTACCAGCTCCAGCTAGCTGATCGCTGGTCTCCCACCTGCCACACACAGCGATGCGTGCTGGCCAGCGGGAGACCAACGATCAAAAAAATGTCCAGGCCATTCAAGCACGATCAGCGTTACCCGGCAGGGGGGCCGGTCGCTGATAAGTGTCACACACAGCGATCTCGCTGGTGAGATTGTTGTTGCGTCACAAAACTTGTGACTCAGCAGCGATCTAGCTAGCGATCTCGCTGTGTGTGATGGGGGCTTAACAGCGGTGGTTGGCACCCTAAACATAATCGAGATTGGCGTCCCAGCTCAATGACTGCTGAACCCTGATACTCCTAAATGACCCTGGATAGGTGCAACAAGGGGTCACTCAATTATCCAAGAAAGGAGTGTATAGAGGTTGCCAATAAGGTAGTTGGGTAGGCAACAATGAAAAAAGGGAAAAGCAGTGCAAATGACAAAGACATTAAAGTGACATGTGAAAAACAGATGTGTACCTGACTAAAGCCCCCGTTACACACTGCGATGTGCGGCCCCATTCACCCCCTCCATCATGTGCGGCCCTATTCACCCCCCTCCGTCATGTGCGGCCCCATTCACCCCCCTCCGTCATGTGTGGCCCCATTCACCCCCTTCCATCATGTGCGGCCCCATTCACCCCCCTTCATCATGTGCGGCCCCATTCACCCCCCTCCGTCATGTGCGGCCCCATTCACCCCCCTCCATAATGTGCGGCCCCATTCACCCCCCTCCATAATGTGCGGCCCCATTCACCCCCTCCTTCATGTGCGGCCCCATTCACCCCCCTCCGTCATGTGCGGCCCCATTCACCCCCCTCCGTCATGTGCGGCCCCATTCACCCCCTTCCGTCATGTGCGGCCCCATTCACCCCCCTTCGTCATGTGTGGCCCCATTCACCCCCCTCCATCATGTGCGGCCCCATTCACCCCCCTCCATAATGTGCGGCCCCATTCACCCCCCTTCATAATGTGCGGCCTCACTCACTCCCCATTCATCATTTGCAGCCCCCGCACCCCTTCACACATTTAATTCATTTCATAAAGAAAAAAAAAAAAGTTTGCCATACTTACCTCACAGCGAGCCACCCACTCCCCAGCAGCGCCTGCCTCTCTGCTGCTTCCAGGCTCCGGACTCAGGTACATGTCGGCGCGCGCGATGACGTCATCACGCACGCCTGACCTGGAAGTGGAGAGGGAGGGAGCGGGACTGCGGGCAGCGGGAGCTGTGCAGCCATCAAGGTGACAGCGGAGCACAGCTCCCGGCCGGCATGATACACGGTGACGCGGCGGCTGTGTCTGCTGCCGGCCGCGTCACAGTACAGCGGGCACGGCCGTGCACAATTTGCTGTGCAGCCGGCCCTGTAGAGGTGCTGGGGGAGCGGCCCAGGGGGCACTTGCCGCCCTGCCACCCGGCCCAGCCCGCCCCTGACTGCAGTACTTTGCTCTGCACTCAACAGGGCTGAGAATTATGCCTGCACAGGAGCTACGACAGAAGCAAGGAAGATGTCATCATCGCATGAAGATGGAAGGCGCCGGCCCAAGCCAAGGCCAATGGGTCCATTGAGGACATGGAGATAACTGATTTGTTAACCGTACCCCAGCGGTCGCAGTTGTGGGCCACCCTGGAACCCTTCCGGGCTGTGTTCACCAACCGACCTGGGAGGACGGAATTAGCGGTTCATGAGGTGGACACCGGGAATCACACCCCACTACGGCGAACACCTTATCGGATCTCTGAGGAGGTGCAACAGGTCATGCGCCAAGAGATTGATGAGATGTTAAGGCTGGGGGTGATTCGATGGTCAAAAAGCGCGTGGGCCTCACCTGTAGTCCTCGTGCATAAAAAGGATCGGACCACCCGGTGCTGCACGGACTACAGGGGGCTCAACGCCATCACAACCTCTGATGCACACCCGATGCCGCGCATCGAGGATATGCTTGACAGGTTGGCGAAAGCAAAATACATATCCATTATGGATTTGAGTCGGGGATACTGGCAGATTCGCCTGAGCCCTGAGGCGCAGGAGAAATCCGCCTTTATCACTCCCTTTGGACTGTACGAGTCCACAGTCATGCCCTTCGGCATGAAAAATGCCCCTGCCACTTTCCAGCAGATGGTCAACCACCTGCTCCAGGGACTGGAGGCGTACGCGGTGGCGTACTTGGATGACATGGCCATCTTCAGTTCCACCTGGGAGGAATACCTTCAGCACCTCCAGGAGGCGGTCAAGCGTCTTCACCAGGCAGGCCTGACTATCAAGCCGGGAAAGTGCCAGATGGGCATGAGCGAGGTCCACTACCTGGGGCACCGGGTAGGCAGGGATTCCATGAGTCCGGAGCCGGAGAAAGTGGACGCAAGCGCGTCCTGGCCTACCCCCGGGACCAAGAAACAGGCAATGTCCTTCAAGGACGAGCCCGCTGATGTGCGCACGGACGCGTGCCGACACGCCCGGCCTCCTTAGTGCCCTTTAAAAGGGGGAGGTGTAATGTTAAGTAAGATATGACTGTAAGGTATGACTTAAGGTTCCCTGATTCTTACACGGCTGCAGCCACTCACCCCCCTGTTCCTCCCCCTTCTCAGCTCACACAAAACCAGTCTAACCTGGATGCCCAGTGTGAGCTCCTTCCCGCCTCACGGCGGGGGGTCTCTTTGTCTCTGAAAACGTGCTCAGCTACTCTCATAGAAAGTAATGGAGATCTAATCATTTGGTCATAGAACGTGGCGCGTTTATGGTAAAAACATGAAAATTATATTTCTGCGTAGCGCATGAAACCAGCATTCTAGTCCATAATTTTCACGGTTCTAGCACCCCCAGAAACTGAGATATGGATTACTTCTTAATGGCACGTCATAACTACTGCATGTTTGGTTTTGAATTATTATATTCAACGAACTACAAAAAATGATACCATTTGCTTGTCAATACGAGTTACCCTCGGCGAGATATAGTTATTATAAGTTTTACAGTTAGAGTGTAACTTAGAGAAAGGGGGGCTGACCCTCTCCAGACTGCCCCTTTCGTGATGTAACCGACTCTAGGCTATAAGATATCCCTCCCTTAAAATTCTTCAGTCGATCTGGAGGTTTTCATGCCTAAAGGTCCCCAGATGCAGGGAGACGTGTGGCTGGCTGCCCCTCCCTCGGCCACATGGCTTGCCTAAAGACCATTAACCAACTGTAAGTGTTGATCTATGTTAATCCCCTGATATTTTATATTTGCAATGTACATATCTGATGTCTCAACTTTGTAAAATCGTTTTATCTTTGAAATCATTGCCCCCCTTTGGGGAATAAATCGTAAACTTATTAGTCTGTCTTCATGCTCTAAGAAACGAACTTAAGCGCCTTAAGATAATTATGCTACTGATTGGGTTGGCTTAAGTCTATAACTTAAGCAGAGAAATCTGGAGCTGGTGGCGGCGTGGTGTGTCTTGGTTGGTTGGGCTAGCTGGCAGTGACAGAAGGGTTTTATATGCTGAATGGGTGGCTGCGGCCAAAGATTGATAATTCCCTCACTGCGGCGGCCTAATCGCCCGTGCACAACAAGCAGCCCGTCCGGTGACTAATGATCCTAGGTGTAGTTCCCTGACTGACCTGAGGATAAGGGGGGCGCCGGAGACCTGCGAGTTCCAAAGTGGAACTGAGAAAGTGGGATATACATAAATCCCCGCAGTTCATGGAAGATTGTTAGCAGTAGTGGGGCATCCAAAATAACCCCCCTGTGATAAATTGTTAGGGCAAGATTAGCTTGCTGCTTTTATCACATAGTGCCAGCGGTGGGATAACTAAGATAAGCCCCCCTGCACCTGTGATAGCCGTGTGTCGGCAGTGTGTCTCATCCCTCCGTCCGCTGACATACCTGTGTCAGCGGTGAGTTTGTGACATATTGGTGGCAGCGGTGGGATAACTAAGATAAGCCCCTACTGTGCCTGTGATAGCCGTGTGTCGGCAGTGAATCGCATCCCTCCGTCCGCTGACATACCCGTGTCAGCGGTGGGTTTGTGACACTGGGGCAGAATGCTGAACATGGGGCAGAATGCTGGACATGGGGCAGAATGCTGGACTGGGGTAGAATGCTGGACTGGAGCAGAATGCTGGACATGAGGCAGAATGCTGGAGACTGGGTCAGAACTCTGGACATGGGGCAGAATGCTGAACATGGTGCAGAATGCTGGACATGGGGCAAAATGCTGGACATGGGGCAGAATGCTGAACATGGGGCAGAATGCTGGACATGGGGCAGAGTGCTGGACATGGGGCAGAATGCTGGAGACTGGGGCAGAATTCAGGACATGGGGCAGAATGCTGAACATGGGGCAGAATGCTGGACTGGGGCAGAATGCTGGACATGGGGCAGAATGCTGGGCATGGGGCAAAATGCTGAACATGGGGCAGAATGCTGGACTGGGCAGAATGCTGGACATGGGGCAGAATGCTGAACATGGGGCAGAATGCTGGACATGGGGCAGAATTCTGGACATGCGACAGAATGCTGAGCATGGGGCAGAATGCTGAACTGGGGCAGAATGCTGGAGACTGGGGCAGAATTCTGGACATGGGGCAGAATGCTGAACATGGAGCAGAATGCTGGACATGGGGCAGAATTCTGGACATGGGGCAGAATGCTGGACTGGGGCAGAATGCTGGACATGGGGAAGAATGCTGGACATGGGGCAGAATGCTGGAGACTGGTGCAGAATGCTGGATGCTGGGGCAGAATGCTGGACATGGGGTGGAAGAATTCTGGACATGGGGCAGAATGCTGGAGAGTGGGGCAGAAGTAATAATATCCCCCATCCTAACCCCTGTGTGTCTCATTCCTGGATTTACACTACTGCAGTGATGTATTTAATTTTTTGAGGATACTGTTTTAAATGGGGGCGGTCCTGTTACTGTGCAGAGCGACACTATGTCGCCTTTTTTCTTCATGTGGTGTAAGGTAGAAGTTGGGAAAAAATAAGTAATGTGTTCTGCAAGCGGAGCTCTAGATAACTGTGTTATTTCCTGCAGAGATGAGTCCTGGCTGGAAGACATGATGGCAGTCTGTGCTGGATGAATGAGAAGCAAGGATGAAGGGCATCACCTAGAGACATCATTGGTGAGTTAGTGTGTTACCTATACACTGACACTATACATTGTATACTATATACAGAGGTCCTGTGTATAATGTCACCAGTGATCACTTTGTTACCTGTACATTATATACAGAGCTCCTGTGTATAATGTCATTGATCACTATATTACCTGTACACAGACACTGCATACTAAATACAGATCTCCTGTTGTATGCCACTTATGGTGATAGTATTATGTTTTTTTATTAATGATCAGTATTGTAGTATTCAGTGACCATGTGATGGTAATATGTGGTCTGGTCATGGTGCGGTGGAATTTGTCCTTTGGATGTGCTATTATTTGGTCAGTTTGTGGTGGTAATATATGGTCTGGTCATGGTGCGGTGGTATTTGTTCCTTGTATGTGATATTATTCGGTCACTATGGTAGTAATATGTGGTCTGGTCATTGTGTGGCGGTATTTGTTCCTTGTATGTGATATTATTGGTCATTTTAAAAATTGAAAAATAATTAAAAATATACCTAAATTGTATTACATATTTTAACAAATATTTAATAGGTTACAGTAGAGTAGAGACCGCCCAAAAGTGTCTACCCTGTTATGGTGGCGTCTTAAAAAAATCTTTTGTCCAAAGCAAAAGCTGCCCGGCTATATGTGTGATCTGGTGATGGGAACTGTTAATGTGTGATTGGTGAGAAGTGGAGTTTTTCCAAGAGAGAGCGGTGGGACTGTGGACAGTTTGAGGGGTGGAGGCGGGGCTGGGTGGAGCCTGGGCGGAGTCTCAAGGGGCCCAAAAAATTTTGCCAGTATGGGGCCCCGAAATTCCTAGTGGCAGCTCTGGCCAGCACATAGCGGGGATGACACCAGCTAAGGGAGTGAGTGCCATTTTGTATTCTGAGCGCATCACCACATCTTTCATGTTCAACAACTCACAGACAGTGGCACAACTCTGACAGCCCTAACCAGACACCCTAGCATACCTCCATGATAGAACAACCGATGCTAAACAGATGCAAGGAGTTGGCTATTACCTGACCTGGTCCTAAGTACATCTTGGCCTTTTACTAACCAATAGACTGGTGACTGCATCCTGCATCCAACCTTAGATTGAAGTCTTTCACATCAGCGTCAAAGTGGAGTTAAAAATACTTGCCAATAATCCCAAAATGTCCAATAAGAGTAAAATTGATGCAGAGGGAAGGCAATTATTTTGAAATAAGGGAAAGGGAAAACATGTTTGGCTTCAAGGAGAAAAACAGGCATGTCATTGTGAATAAAAATTCTAATAAAATGTATTTAAACCTATAAATCTAGTTGATTTACATTTAACCATGCATGCTATGAAACCCAAAGTGATGCCACTGAGAAATACAACTTATAGCGGAAAAAAACAAGCCCTCATCGGACTATGTCGCCCAAAAAATATAAAAAAAGTCATGGGTCCTGAAACGCAGCAATGGTAGGGTGAAAATGAAAGGGGTTAATGGATGATGATGGTGCGGGAGGTGGTGTCTCATGATATTTAACAATATGTTACAGGGAATCTGTCACCTCATTTTTGTTCTATGAGATGCGGCCACAGCCATCAGGTGCTTATCTACAGCATTCTGTAATGCTGTAGATAAGCCCCCGATGTAACCTGAAAGATAAGAAAAACGAGTTAGATTATACTCACCAGGGGGCACAGTCCGCTGCGTTGGGTGTCGCTGTCCAGTCCGGTGCCTCCCATCTTCTAGCGATGACGTCCTCCTTCTTACTTCTGCTGTGGCTCCTGCGCAGGTGTACTATATCTGCCCTGTTGAGGGCAGAGCAGAGTACTGCAGTGCTCAGGCACCGGGAAAGGTCAGAGAGGTCCGGCGCCTGCGCACTGCAGTACTCTGCTCTGCCCTCAAGAGGGCAGATATAGTACACCTGAGCAGGAGCCACAGCAGAAGTAAGGAGGACACCCACCGGACCGGACCGCCAGGTGAGTATAATCTAACTCATTTTTCTTATCTTTCAGGTTACATCGGGGGCTTATCTACAGCATTATAGAATGCTGTAGATCAGCCCCTGCTGGTGGTGGCCGCATCTCATAGGGCAAAAATGAGGTGACAGATACCCTTTAAGGAGATCTTACATTTATACAGTCTTACACTTACAACTGGCAATTTGGAGGCAACCATAATGTGGATGTGGCCCTCACTGAAAAGGAGTTTGATACCCCTGACCAAGAGAGGCTATTGCTTACCACAATAAGGATAACTGGGCTGGTAATGCTGTACCGATGGACTCATCTGAAAGGTATGGGTGGCTCAGTGGCTAGCACTGCAGCCTTGCAGTGCTGGGGTCCTGGGTTCAAATCCCACCAAAGACAAAATCTGCAAGGAGTTTGTATGTTCTCCCCGTGTTTGCGTGGGTTTCCTCCCACACTCCAAAGACATACTGATAGGTAATCTAGATTGTGAGGCCCAATGGGGACAATGTATGTAAAGTGCTGTGGAATATGATGACGCTATAAGTAAAGCATAATAAATAAATTTGGGTGCAGGTCATATCCTGTAGCCATGAAGAGAAGTTGTGTCAGGGGCCTGAGCTGATCTTTTCTAAGGCCGTGGCCCTGAGCCTTTAGTTAAAACTCTGTAAACCAATCAGTTGCATGGCACTAAAGAGACTATGTTAGAATAATTTGTATATGTAATCTGAGAGCAGCATGATGTATGGTCAGAGACCCTGCTGTCTTTTGCTGTAAAATCAATGTTTTATCAGCAGGAGATTATCACTACAGGACAAGGTGTCTCGTGCTTCCTGGTCAACTTGTTCTCTATAACCCCGCCCCCTCCACTGATTGACAGCTTTCTGTCAATATACACTTTACACAGAAAGCTGGCAATCAGTGGCATGGGTGGGGTTATACAGAGCCCAGCATTCTGAACACTGCTAGATCTCTTGCAGAGAAAACAGTGGTTGAATAAAAATGAAAGCATGCAGCCCTGTAAGTGATACATCGTTGGAATAAGGGTCTCATCCCCTACATCATGCTGCTCTCAGATTATATAAGGCATGGCATGTGGTGACAGATTGTATTTAAGAACTGAACATTGAAATAATTACATATGATATCCGTACAGTGTAGGTTGTGGTTACCATACCGTGAAGACATGTTGGTCCCCTGTAATGAATAAGGAATTTATCCATTTGCATCATTTTACATGTTCTTGGAATCATCTAAATAATAAAAGATTTATATAAATTAACCTCTATCTACTGACCCTGATTAAGGATACATCAGTACCTTCATATTAGGAACCTGTCTAATTACAATTAGTGCCATTTTTAATATTCCCACAAAGTGATTTCATCATCGATGTTTCTCTTGGTGGAAAACCACTTGTTACTATAATAACTACTTATAGTTCTGTGGTCAGGGGAAAACAATGAAAAGGAAAAACGATAACCTATATATACAATGCGATTGCCAAGTGAAACTAGGACTCTATTGTGCTGAAAGTTCCATATTTTGTGGTCCCAAACATCCGTTCCATACGATGTCAAAACTAGAAGACAATTACGCGTTTCATTGAGCTTGCTTCCGTCAGACAGGTCCTGGCTCTGGTCATATGATGTCCTTGGCAAACTTGGATAAACAAAGCGAATTTTCCCTTAGGCTGATTATTATTACCACTTGTCTCTCAATGTTTAGCCAATCGGAATTAACCCATGCAGATCCAGATATAATTTATCATTCACAACTGATATCCCAGTTTTATCAGCTATTCTCTTTGCATGGAAAATCTTGAATTGTATGCACATGATGGGGGTCTATCTCACGGTGTATTATAGTATGAGCATATCCAGGTGAAGTGTCACTGGATGCGCTGCTGATAATTATATCCAACGACTATTTTCCTTGAAAACTTTATTTTATCAGGTTTACAAAGTCAACACGTTTCAAGGTCAGTGCACCTCTTCATCGGGACAAGACCCTGTATTGTAGTAGGCACTCCATATGGTGACATTATACAGCACTATCTTACAGAGTTATTCTCCCCTATACTGGCTGCAAGAGTAAAAAAAAATCTTTAATAAAATTGTATCTGACAGTAGAAAACCTCTGTATGCCAACTTATGAAACTGCAGTCGAGGAGGGGGATATCACATTGTAGGGGCCGCTCTGCGGTAAATGAAAAGCCTTTTGTGTTGCAAAATGGTTCTTTATTGTTACAAGGCGTTTCGACACCTTTATAAAGGTTAAAATAAAGCAAAAAAACAAACAAATATATTTGTTTTTTTAACCTTGATAAAGGCATCGAAATGTGTTTAGACTTATAAGATGGCGTATCACAGAAGATGAATGGGCACAATATGACTTGGGAACGTTATCTTAGAAGTCACTAAAAATGACAATCAGATGGAAAAAGAGCATAAATTGTGTTATTCAGTGACATGTATATTACTCATATGAAAAATTAAAAAAAATGTTGCGATTAGTCATTAAAAAATTACATTTTGTTTCTATTTCTTTTCTTTATTACTTCTTTGGACGTTGAAACCAAGGTCTATAACCATAAGTAAACCCCATGAATCAGTGGGATGTTGTTCTGTTGTCATTTATTACAGTGTCAGTGACTGCATCTGTAGTTTTACTAATGATTCTCCCAAGACCAAACCTTCCAACTAGAAATGACTTCTTCTTATAATAAAGGACTGTGTGTATCGCTTGGCAGCCATCTTTAAAGCCCCCATAGCACCCGAACATCCAGAATGCCAGCAGGTCCTTGAGTATTGGAATGCAGATCCCCATCATGTCTGGAGCAGTGATAAGGGAGAGATGGGCATAAAAAGAGGGGGGATGTCCAGCTGCAGTCTGGGGACCTGGAGAGAATAGTCCCTTTGTCCCTCTGTCTTCAAAGTTTGCATGAAAACCTATTCACATAGCCTGCAGCTGCAGCCATTTTCATAAGAAGAGAATAAGGGAAAGGGTCATGTTAATCTCGCAAACAAGTTTAGGGTATTTATCTGTCTCCCAGCTGCAAAACTTTAGAAATAGAAAACAGCTCCAGATTTTACATTTATTTTCTTTTACGCAACAATTAATGTTTTATGTCCAATTTTGATTTTTTTTTAAGACTATATACATTCCTCTGACACCAACATATCAAGAGATGAAATCTAGTGTCTTGTCTTTGAGGCAATATGTAGAATCTATTAGGCTGCGTGCCCATGATCAGGAATGGCAGCATTTTGGAAGCAGCGCAAATGTTACATTACAAGCACAGCGGATGGGATTTATACATAGATACTGTATATATAGCGGTGTGATAAAATGTTTGCCCCCCTCCTCCTGATTTCCCATTCTTTTGCATGTTTGTCACACTTAAATATTTCAGACCACCAAATTTAAATATTAGACAAAGATAGCACAAGTAATCACAAAATGCAGTTTATAAATGAAGGTCTTTATTATTAAGGGGAAAAGAAATCCAAACCTACAGGGCCCTGTGTGAAAAAGTGATTGCCCCCCCTTAAAACATAAATTAACCACAGTTTATCACATCTTTGAGAAGCTGAGTTCAAATTTCCTAGCCACACGCAGGCCTGATTACTGGCACACCTGTTCTCAATCAAGAAATCACTTAAATAGGACCTGCCTGACAAAGTGAAGTAGTCCAAATATCCTAAAATCTAGACATTATGCTGCAGTCCAAAGCAATCCTGGAGCAAATGAGAAATACAGTAATTAAGATCTATCAGTCTGGAAACGGTTATAAAGCCATTTCTAAAGCTTTTGGCTCCAGCGAACCACAGTAAGAGCCATTATCCACAAATGGTGAAAACATGGAACAGTGGTGAACTCTTCACCTTGTTCCTTCTATTCTTCAGTCCAGGATGTCCTTCTCCAGTGATTGCTCTCTTCATATGATGTGGAAAGTCGTAGCTTGGTGATACTTGTTTCGAGTGACCTATCTGGATTGATTTATTCCAGAATAGATTTGTTGGTTCTTTTTGCCATCCATGATATTGATAACATTAACATCCTTTTCCAGCACCACATTTTGAAGGCACTGATTCTTTTTTTTTTGTCTTGTTTCTTTATCGTCCAGGTTTCGCATCCATATATTACCACAGAATGAGAAAACTATGAGTGAGCCGCGTCTTCTTCTGTACTGAAATGTTCCTCAATTTGAAGACCTTGTCCAGTGACTTTATTGTTGATTTTCCCATAGCTGTTCTCCTATTGACTTCTGGTATTGTTGATGCATCTTGACTGAGCGATCTTCAATCCAAATAGGTTGAAATCCTTTACAACCAACTTCCAGTTTGTCGCCGTCCATCTCAAACGTGTCCCGGTCATACCTGGCAGAAGTCAATATCTTTGTTTTCTGTGTACTCTACAGAGGAGGAGACCCCGCACGCCTGTAACTCTCTCCATTAAAAATTAAGTGTTGTAGTAGCTGACTACATTTCACAATTCCCATCCAGCTATAGTTTCATTAATTGATAAAAATGTATGTGCCCCGGGCATTTTTTTAATGAAGCATTTGCTGACCAGGACATTTTGCTTTCATTAGTCCTAAGAAACGAAAGAAGATGAGGTATGTTAGAATGGACCTGGTCTGAAAGTCACTTTCTGGATTATCGCTCCCCAGAATCCCAGAGGACCACTGAAAGTCAGCCCCTCGAGGTTCCTCCTTGCTGGACATATTTATTAATACATGGTAAACTTTACATTGGGTCACACTGGCTACATTTAAACAATGGGTAAGAGAATTTTGGCAAACAGTGTCAGAGACTGGACACATTTTTAATTCTTTTGTGATATGTAGTATTCAAAGCAAATTAATATTGGTCTCCAGATCAATGTCATGAAATTATACTACAGTAAATAAAACTATTTTTTATGTAACTGGTGAAACCTTAAATGAATAGAAGAGAATTGTCGTGTATGCAGTAGTGGATGCGAGGTGGAGGCGGAGGAAGTTCTGAAGCCCTCGGAATCAGGAATATTCACCGCACACTCTTGTTATGAAAGCAATTTCTTTTATTTCAAAAATCATGTGCAGGTAGACCTAAGCAAAGCGCAAGGTCAAAGTGCATTGTATCGACGCAAAATAACGTTTCAACCTGGTCCTGGGTCTTGCTCACAGAGCCGATCTGGAGGGGAAAAATGAACATACTGTCAATGAAAACATGTCCAATATATATAATAAATGGAAAGATCCAAATAGGTATCTCACGTAATTAAAAGAGAGCAGCAGCAAACAGCAAAACATCATTGTCACATGTTGGTTACAGAGGTAGATTGTCATTAGTACTGGATCAGTATGAAAACAGATAAACATGGAGATAAACAAGGGCTTCCAGTTCATTGGAGGCTGTGGTATGGTGGTTCATGTGGGTGAGAGAGTAACATGCGGCTACTTATAAATATAAGAATAAGAGGGTAAGTTAAGTTGATGTTGCCCCTGAGGTTATAGGGAAGGGATAATAGAGCAGAGGGGTTAATTCATTAGTGTAAGGAGTTTGTCCATTTGGAGGTTTACGGAACACTTGTAGTCCCTGACGGGGTAAAGCACAGAGGTCTGTCCTGGATGGTAAAGAGGTGGTTAGGTAACTGTTAAATGCCCAGACAGGATTCCCTGGTAGGTGTGTGGCAGATCCCTATGGAGTTTACCTTGGTTGCGGTTTTGTAGTGAGCGCTCCTGCGCCCTGTATGGGCCACAAGGGGGAGAGAGGTCCCTGTGGCCAGCGGTTTAACAGTTTGTGTAGGAGGTAAGAACAATGCCAGGGTTAAAAGTATTCCAGCTAATAAGTCTAGTTCTCTGTTAAGGCTCAAAGGAGCCAGGGTCTGGACATTGTGAATCCAGAAGGCTTCTCTTTAAGTATTTTAATGTGGTTGCCACCACCCCGAGGTCTGGGGACTTGTTCTGGGACTTGGAACTGTGGTTGTGACACTGTGTGTCTAGCTTTGGAAAAATGGAAGGGTAAGTGCAACCAAATAGTGCATGAGTACCCAACATGTATACGCTAATGCACTATCTCAATGATTCTCCAAGTGCTGGTTTAGATACATAGACAAAATCTTCTGCATTTGGCTAGACACGTCTGACACTTAACTCTTTCATCACAATGCTGAATTCAGTCAGACCAGAACTCAGGTTCACCCTCAATCACGACCATAACCAAATCCTGTTCTTAGGCATCCTTGTACTCAAGGGCCCTGAAGGTCATCTTTCCAGGGTCTGGAGTTTGTGGATCCAGAAGGCCAGAACCAGACTGAAACGTTATGTTGCATTGATACCCTGCACTTTTTCCTGGTTCTCAGCTTATGTCTAGCTGCATGAAGTAAAAGAAATTGTATTGATAACAATAGTGTGCAGTGAATATTCCATACTAGAAACCATAAATGAGGGACACAGTATTCGAAGGATAAAAAATGACTCCTCTAAACAGCAAAAAAGGAGAAAATAACATGTTCAAATAAAGTATTACAAGCATAAACATAAAAAAATGAAAAACACCAAACGTTTGTTCACACAGATCCACAAGGCCTGCCATCCCCTGCACAGTATGAGCCTGATCCTCTTTTCTAACGCTGAATTACCACCAATCACGATCCCTAGGCAAACACATGTGACTAACACTCCACCTGTACCTTGCAGTCCTGAGCTCTAGATATTATCTATTTAGGAGCTTTACATTTTTAGTGTACCTGAAATTTAAACATGTCAATCAATGCACTTGACACGCCCCAGGGACCGTGGGATACTCGGTATTGGGCCGGTCGTCTTAAAGGGATATGTCACAGTGGCTGTGACCCGGTCCGTGGCCCCAGGCGGTCATGTAAAATGGGTGGAATTGAATGGGAATAAAGTTTATATGTAGGAATTCGTGATGCCACCTGTGGTGTTCTGGTCAGTGGTGACCAGTGCTGCAGTATCACTTCTCTGGGACAGATGGTAAAGTGCAGCAGAGTTGGTAAAGCTCCCCACAGGCGGAGCTGCAGTCCCAGAGCAGTAGAGATGAGTTTGTAGACGGTGAGGTAGTGTGGAGTGAAGGATGTAGCAGTGCTAGGCTGAAGTCGCAGGAAACAGGCAGAGACACTGTGGAGTGCAGTTCCAATACTTTCCTTACAATTCTGGCAGGCACAGATGCCCACTTCAGTGCTGTGCTTTCCAGGTGAGGGGTCCAGTCAACTTCCAGATAAGTTGAAGTACACCCTTCCAGTACTCCCTGTCAGTATGTACCTTTCCTGGCCGTCTCCACACAATATGCTGCTTTCACTTTCCTTCCTTTCCAGCACTGCACAATTATTGTTACAGGCCAGCAGCTGCGAATGCTGTCAGACAACGCCCTGCCATTTCTGTGATCCTCTGTAGCTGCCTTTCCAGTTGGAATAACTGTGGTAGGGTCTATGGTCCATAAAGTAACCAAAGCTATAGGCTTGCTAGTAGCGCCCTGAAGTACGCTCACTAGGCTAGGGTCCGTGACCCTTTGCAACTAGTTTCTTCCTCCACCTAATGTTAGTCAGCGTCCCAGAAGAACCTTCTTTCCTTTTTGGGGAGCTTTCTTTATAATTCAATCCGTCCAGCAGCCTCTAATTACAAGAGCTGCTCCAGACACGTCCTTCTCCTTCCCTGTCTCTGAGGGAACTCTAACCTTACTTCCTATCCATCCTTCTCAGGATCTCACACTACACTCCGCCCACCTCCCAGCACTCTTCGTGTTCCAAGTAGGGGCCATAAAGGGTGCTCTGCTACACTACTTGTGTGTGGGATGTGGGATGGAATGTGGTCAGTGTCTCCACCTTACCTGGTTATGGGATACCACACCTGTGGGTGAGGTGCAGTACCTCTGTGGCGAGTGGACCCTCAGGGGTGCCACATACTCCCACTGAAAAATAGTAGTGGCTAAAACTGTGTAAATGTGAACTGTATGTAGTGAATTGTACATGTGTTAATATATTCACGGATAGCAATCTTTCCCAGTTTGCTGCAGTGCTTCGGTCCTCTTCTCATTCATATGACAGCTACTATGACTTGCCAGCTCACACTGGGCTCTATGTGTGAGTCGGAAGCCATCAAAGCAAGGCTCCATAAAGCTATATTGTAGAAGCGATTTCTGGCTCTGACATAGAGCGTAGAGTGATACTGTGTGTAAGAAAACCCATCATGTAACTCAAAGGAGGACCAGAGAAGATGGTGATCAGTGAGTATAATAAACCCACTTTCACTACACTACAATCACATTTACACAGGTTTAGTTAATAAACTACTGTTAGTAGTATGTGTGTGTAAAATTTGGGACCTGTATGCATTTAACAAAAGAATGTTTTCATGGAAAAAACTGGCGTGGGCTCCCGCGCAATTTTCTGCACCAGAGAGGGAAAGCCAGTGACTGAGGGCAGATATTAATAGCCTAGAAAGGGACCATGGTTATTGCACCCCCCGGCTAAAAACATCTGCCCTCAGCCACCCCTGAAAAGGCACATCTCTAAGATGCACCAATTCTGGCACTTAGCCTCTCTCTTCTCACTGCCCTGTACCAGTGGCATATGGGGTAATAAGGGGTTAATATCACCTTTGTATTGTAAGGTGACATTAAGCCCAGCTTAGCAATGGAGAGGTGTCAATAAGACACCTCTCCATTACTAATCCTATAGTAGTGAAAGGGTTAAATAAATACACACAGCCAGAATAAAGTCTTTTAATGGAATAAAACAATAAACACATTTGCCATCTTTATTGTTCTGCAAATCCAAGCGATGCCCTCATTCTCCTATAAGAGATAAAAAAAATACAACAATATGCCATACCTGTCCAGCAGTCAGTCCCACGCCGTAATCCATATCTGGGCCATATACAGTTTACAGCCAGGAGCGGTACTAATGCGACCGTCCCGGCTGTAAACTACTGCTGAATTACTGAGATGATGCCAGAGTTTGCTTCAGAGACAAGCGCTGACGTTACTGAGTCAGCCCTCCCTGCCAGCCTGACCCGCGCTGAATGATGCAGCGTGGGAAAATGAACTGGCATGTTCCCATGCTCAAGAGTTCAGTGGGGGTCAGGCTGTGAGGCAGCGCAGCATCAATGATGTCACTGTCACCATACAGGCCTCAAATTTTACACACACATACTACTATCAGTATTAGTCACTGTCATCTAAAAATCTAACTGTTTTGCATGGGTTTACTGTATGTAAACCACGCCTCCTATCCTGTCTGCTTCTGCAATGATTTTACAGAAGCCGACAAATGAACTAACAGCTATTCTTCTATCTTTCTGTGCAATATAAATACATATATATATCAGTAGCGTAGCTACCGGGGGGGCAGAGGGAGCGGTGTCCCCGGGCCCGCGCTATGAGGGGGCCCACAAGGAAGCTACGCTATATAACTGTATCGGTGTGCACAGCACGCCGATACAGTTACATTCTGTGGCAGAGCAGGAAGAATCGATCTCCCTGCTCTGCCGCCTGGCCGCTATGGGGCCCCTGAGCAGGCATTGGGGGGCCCTGTGCCAGCAGTGGGCCCCCCGCCTATCATCGCAGGGTCAGCTGTATCGGCTTCCAGCCGATACAGCTGACGGCAATGATGAGAGAAGGAGCGAGCGCTCCTCCCATCATCCCCCTCTCAGCCTCTGACAGCGGGCACACTGACGTCACTGCCTGGCGCCCACTGTCAGGAGATGAGAGGGAGCTCAGAGCAGCGCAGGAGTCGGGAGGCAGAGAGGTGAGTATTCATTTTTTTATTTTTTATGGGGTTGCATTATTTTACAGTCTGCCTATTGGGGGGGTGCTGCCTTACCTATCAGTCTGTCTATTGGGGGGTGCTGCCTTACCTATCAGTCTGCCTATTGTGGGGGTGCTGCCTTACCCATCAGTCTGCCTGTGGGGTGGTGCTGACTTACCTATCAGTCTGCCTATGGGGAGGTTCTGCCTTACCAATTAGTCTGCCTATGGGGGGGTGCTGCCTTACCTATCAGTCTGCCTATGGGGGGTGCTGCCTTACCTATCAGTCTGCTTATGGGGGGTGCTGCCTTACCTATCAGTCTGCCTATGGAGGGGGTGCTGCCTTACCTATTAGTCTGCTTATGGGGGGTTGCTGCCTTACCTATCAGTCTGCCTATGGGGGGATGCTGCCTTACCTATGAGTCTGCCTATGGGGGGTGCTGCCTTACCATACAGTCTGCCTATGGGGGGTGCTGCCTTACATTACAGTCTGCCTATGGGGGGTGCTGCCCTACATTACAGTCTGCCTATGGGGGGGATGCTACCTAATATTACAGTCTGCCTATGGGAGGGTGCTGCCTTATATTACAGTCTGCCTATTGGGGGTGCTGTCTTACATTACAGTCTGCCTATGGGAGAGTACTGCCTTACATTACAGTCTGCTTATGGGGGCTGCAGTATAATGTAGAGTCTGCCAATGGGAAGTGCATTATACTATATTGATGACTATATGGTGTATTATGCTATATGGAGGTTATCTAGGGGGCCATCATACAGTGTTGGAGCCATCAAAAAGTTTGGGGGATAGTAAGGGGTCGCCCTCCCAGGGCTGTGGGGTAGTCGGTACCGGGCCGGTGTCAGGGGAATGTGTCACAGCAGCGGTGACCCGGTCCGTGGCCCTGGGCGCCCAATATCAATGGCGGTGGTGTTAAAGGTGTTAGAGTTTATTAGTATAGTTCGTGACGCCACCCGTGGTATTTGGCAAGTGAGGTGTTAGCCAACGCTGCGTACAGATCCTCTGGGACTGATGGTGTGGTGCAGCAGAGATGGTATAGCTCCCCACAGGTGGAGCTGTAGTCCCAGGGCAGTGTAGGTGCAATGGATGAGGAGAGGCACAGGATGGTGTAGATGTTGTTACCCAGGTATAGCGATGCGGGAATAACTGGAGGACACCAGAGTATGTGGTTCCAAAGCTTTACTCACTGTTTGCAGTTCACACCACTGCCTGCCTCCGTACTGTGTTCTCCAGGTCAGGGCTCCAGCCAAACTCTAGGCAGGACAGGACTCTCCCTTCCACACTCCGCCAATATGTACCTTCACTGAACGACTCCTCAAATGCGCCTTTAGGTGCGAAGCACTACAGTACTTAGTTACCCTGGAATGCCTCTCTCTAGATGTTCCTAGTCTCTACTTGTATGACAGACAGCTGTAGCCTGCTTCGGGGACTCCTCTCCTGAGTCCCGGCTCTCTATCCGTTTCGCTGTTGTGTCCCAAGTCCATGGTGGGAGTAAGGCGTTAGCGACTCACTACTCCTCCGGTGTCTGTTGCCGGATATAAAGATCCAATCAACCTCGGGGACCGGGCCCCGGTCTTTGCGCTGAGAACCTATAGGCGGGTTCCCATCCAACCCACTCCTCCTCTCTGTTCTCCTTCTCCTTCGTTCTGATCTGTTCTGTCTCTCTCTTATGGAATCTGTAGTCTTCAGTCTACGTCTCTTTCTCCTTCTCTTCCTTCCCTGAGAAGCTCGTTCCACTAAGACCAGTCCTCAGCCTCTCCTGTCTGACTCCCCTACTTTATAGGGGCAAAATGTGGGCACCGTTTTCTAAAGCACTTGCACCCGGCATCACTATATTGTAGAGAGATGCTTTAGAATTTAAAGGGCACAGAGAACCACTCAGCAGGTGCAGTAATAGGGACACATACGGCAGCAGCGGCTCAGCATTGGGGTATCAGTAGGATGAGGGGTTTGCGCAGGTTGGGGATAGATGGTGTTGGGGCTGGAATATGAGAAGTGAAACGTGACTTTCTTGTATTCTCTGTAGCTGAATCCTGGCTGGAGAATTGTCATTGTCGGTCTGGGCCAGATGGAAAAGACGTAAAAAAATGTGAACAATTCCATGAGAAAGAATGTCGGCGGTAAGACACTATCTGTAACTCTGCTTGTAATCACCTATATGTTCTGTAGGACTGGTATCTACCACTGACCATATGGCGGTAATATCAATATTGGCCGTTATATAGAGATTATTTTCAGTAACAGCGCAGTCACCTGCTGAGGTTCTCCTACATCCACTATTAGGGCTCATACCCATTTGCGATTAAAAAAAGGTCCGTTTTCTGAATGGCAAAAATCGGACCAAAAATATGCAATTCTCATTCGATTTGTATGCAATTTTTAATCGCACCATCCGTTTTTCATCCATTTTTATCGCATCTGGGTCGCCCTCACCCAGGCAGTGGGGTACTCGGAGCCGGGCCCGTTGGTTTCAATGGTAGATGTCACGGTAGCTGTGACCCGGTCCGTGGCCCTGGGCGTATATTGTAAAAGGGGAATGTTGAGCGTGTGGATGATGATGATTAAAGTTTATAAGTGAATGATTCGTGACGCAACCTGTGGTGTTCGGCAATGAACACGTTAAGCCGACGCTGCAGACAGATCCTCTGGGACAGATGGTGTGGTGCAGCAATGATGTTGTGGCCCTCCACAGGTAGGGCTGTAGACCCAGGGCAGTGTAGATGAAGCGCTAGTGAGGGGAGCGTAATGGTGCAGTGTTAAGAACAGAGATATAGCAGGGCTGAGTGGTTTGGCGCTGGAACAAGCGGAGGACACCAGGGCATGTAGTTCCAAAGCTTTACTCACAGTCTGTTGAGCATACAGGTGCCGGCATCTGTGCCGTGTCCTCCAGGTCAGGGGCTCAGTCAACCTCCAGGCCAGATTAAGTACTCCGTTCCAACACTCCGCCAACATATGTGCCTTTTCTGAACGTATCCCTTTTGTGCCTATTGTGAAGCACTCTCAGTACTGAGTTACACTGGAGTTCCTCCTGTCAGATGTTCATATGAACTCTACTTGTACGGCAGACAGCTGTAGCCTGCTTCGGGGACTCCTTGCCACTAAGTCCCGGCTCACTCTCGTTGCTGTTGTGCCCCCAAGTCTTGTGTGGGAATAAAGTGGTGACAACTTCTATTCCTCCGGTGTCTGCTGCAGGACCATTAGTATCCATACAACCTCGGGGACCGGACCCCGGCCTTGCGCTGTGAACTTGGGAAGGGTTCTGCTCTAACCCTAATCCTTAGTCCTCCTCTCCTTACGTTCCGTACTAATCCTTCTTTCTTATGGAGAGAGTCAGGCTTTCCATCAATGTTCCGTTCCTGTGCCAGCGGACCCAGGTCACTGAGGTCGGCTGCAGCACTTCCTTCATCCATCCCACTCAGGGGATCTTCACTCTTCCACTGACTCTGTCAGACTGACCAAATCCTAAACTCTTCCTGCTCTTTGGTACCAACTAAACTCCACACGCCTCCCAGCACGCTTCGTGTTCCAAGCAGGGTGCCACCAAAGGGTGCTTGGCTACATTACTGTGTTGTGTGGGATGCAGGTGTTGGAGTGTGGTCAGGTGTCTCCACCTTACCTGAATGGTGGGGTACCACACCTCAGGAGGAGATGCAGTACCTCTGTGGCAACTGAACCCTCAGGGGTGCCACATACCCCCCCATTAAACACAGCACGTCCGCGGGCTGCAAGTGAAACAAAGACAGACAAAAATCAGGAACATACAAAAATTTTTGAATGCTTAATGAACAATACTTGTCTAAACTTCCCAATATGAGAGAGGCACTGACTCTTGAACGTTGCAAACAATTTAACTAACTATCTATGTCAAAATATAATACCTAATTTAAAGTGCTATTGACAGTAAACTCACTACCAGCTCAAGTATTATCATTAACACATTTCTTTCACCTTTTTCACTATTACTTCTAGACCCTAGGTGACAGCCGCCGATGCCTGGTTCATCACCTGCATTTTCAAATCTTTATTCAAATTTTTCACATCTTTATTAAAGTAGTACCGTTTAGTCTAAATTCTGCAAAATACTCATTCCTAATCAAAGACCTAGATATTACTATTAGCTAAATTCTGTAGAACTATCAAAACCAACATTTTTTTTTTTATAAGACACATTATAAAATACTTCACATCAAAACAACAATAATTCTTGAAAGTGCTGGACACCGCTCCCAGCCGGGATTTCTTGCAGTGTCCTTGGGTTGGAGCCATGCTCCAGGTTGAGGTAGTCCTTATCTATAAAAGACCTATGTAAAACCAAGAGAGGGCACCTTAAGAGGCGCAACTATTTACAGGACAGTTCTGGATCACTCATTGTCCATGATCTCTGCAGTTCAGTAAAAATGCTGTCAACGCAACTAGGCAAAAACTGGAATCAAAGAAACATAATAAACAATGAGGAAAAATAACAAAGGCAAACGTGCCAATACCCTCCTGGGTAACAGTTAATTATTTGGGGACTGTTCTTTAGTAGAGGTCTCCTCCTGGGGTGGTGGAAGCGAGTTTCTTTTGCTGCTTCCAGGGGAGAACTGAAGGGCATCCTCTTCTTGCTGATTGTCCACAAATTGCAGGTATTCCTTCTCCCAAGAAGTGAGGTTGGCATCTGCCTGTGTAGATGGAATGGCAGTGGGAGTAGCTGCTGCCTGTGAGGGTAGCACTTCAGCTGTTGCTGGTGGTATCTTTGCTGCCAATGCTTCTGCAGGAGTTGCAGCTGGTACCAATGGATGTTGTTCTCCAGTTTCAGGTGGCACCACAGCTAGCAGTGCTGCTGCCTTGGTTTTTGGCCTAACGTCTGGTGGCACTGATGTCTGTGGCCACTTGTAGGGCAGAAGGTAGAGATTCTGAATCTGTGGCAAAGGGAACCCGTGATGCATATTAATACCCAGCAGCTGGTCAGGCTCCTCTGCTGCAATCAACAAATGCCGTATGGGACGTGCCTGCTCCAGCCTTACTCTTCTCAACAGGGACTTCTTCCACTTCCCCATCGCAGTCAGCTTAGTGTCTCTAAATGGAGAGCATAGCTCTTCCATTTGTCCCATGTGGAGTTCGAGCATGCCGGCCGCAGTGCGTGAAAACTCAGGGGGTAACCCGTTGGCGGGGTTGGCGGTCATACCTGGAGCCTCCCGGCGGTGCACGATGTTTACTAGAGCTACCCAACCCAATATCGGAGACGATGGAGGGGCAGATGGCGGCTCCGTGTCCGCAGGGGTCTCCAGTGGGACCTGCGCAGCCGCGTCAGGTCCAGGCAGGAGTTCAACTTCCTCCGCTTCAGCCTCCAGGCCCCCGAGAACTTCTCCTGACAGGCCACGCTCAGCGGTGATTGCAGCGTGGAGATGGAGACAGGCGCCGCTGGTGACAGGGCAGCGGCCGTAGGTTCCACAGGTGCTGCCTGGGTGAGATCTTGTGCAGCAGCGACGGCTATCGCGGGTGAAGGTACCGGTGATATAGCTGCGGCGGCAGGTACCAATGGCAAGGGTACCGGTGATGGAGGTACCGATGGTGTAGGCTCCTCCCGGGCATGCTGCCAGTTCAAGATCCAGAGCGCCTCCTGTCTCAACCGCAGATGTTGGGTCAGCTGAGCAATCTTGTCCTTCAGCTGCTGGCGGTCCATTTTGGAAGTCGGATCGGAGCCTTCAGCCAATGCGCCGGGGAGGTTCAGCTCAACCTCCTTGCTCTGTTTGGGCCTGCCTCCTTCTTCCATCATGGCGTTTTGGCGTTCTCTCTCCTTCCTGGCCTCTTTTCCCGCCACTGGCTCTCGCTCCTCCTTCTGGGGGCGGCGTCTTCTTCCTACTCCTCCATACCAAGCCAGTATCCGAACTCCTCGGGGGGTGGGCCATGTTGCAGTTGCATAGAAGTTCAGGCAGGGGAGGCCCAGGACAGTTCGCAGTCTTTTCTTAGGACCACCCATGTTGTCAGGCCCTTCTTCACCGTGCCGGCGGCCATTTTGAGAGTCCATTTTACAGTCTATTAATTTGGTTATTCTGCACATTCTCAGCAATGCTTAAGTCCAATAAAACTCAGACACACAGAACCCGGTGGCACTGGGCTTCGTCATCCTGTTCGTGATGCCAAAAATGTGTCGCCCTCATCCAGGGCAGTGGGCTACTCGGAGCTGGGCCCGTTGGTTTCAATGGGAGATGTCTCGGTAGCTGTGACCCGGTCCGTGGCCCTGGGCGTCCATTGTAAAAGGGGAATGTTGAGCGTGTGGATGATGATGATTAAAGTTTATAAGTGAATGATTCGTGACGCCACCTGTGGTGTTCGGCAATGAAGATGTTAAGCTGACGCTGCAGACAGATCCTCTGGGACAGATGGTGTGGTGCAGCAATGATGTTGTGGCCCTCCACAGGTAGGGCTGTAGACCCAGAGCAGTGTAGATGAAGTGCTAGTGAGGGGAGCATAATGGTGCAGTGTTAAGCACAGAGATGTAGCAGGGCTGAGTGGTTTGGCGCTGGAACAAGCGGAGGACACCAGGGCATGTAGTTCCACAACTTTACTCACAGTCTGTTGAGCATATATGATACTAGAACGTACGCAGGATGCAGTGACGAGTCGCGAGACGGTTTGGTGTTTTTATAAGAACGTTTATGAGCCTAAAGGTGACTTTTCTCAGGCTCGGCCTGACCGGCAAAAAGGGGGAACACGGGTTGCCCTCGCAGGGGCTCAATAGAAATAAACACAAACGATAGAACACGACTATTTCCGGCAATAACCGGTCACTATAGGGCCGCGGTATCGCCGACTACGGGTCCTTAATCATAAAGTCAACTTAGCCGTTCAGATGTCCCTCGCCGTTCGGGTTGGTGTTCTTTTGGCGTAGTAGTTGCTGGGCCCAGTTGCTGAGACGATGGCGAAGTCTTCGCGCGCTTCGGCGCCCTGATGACACTTGAGCCCCACAGGCTCCGGTGGGGTCCTTGGACGATTGGGCCACTGCCCCCGGCTTGGGGCAAGCGGCAGCGATGGGTGGTGGCGGGTGACAGGCCACCTGCGCAGCTAACGGCTGCGACGGGGAGTCCGTGGTCAGCAGAGGCCTGGCCCTTGCCGCGGACCGGAGCGGGACAGTGATGGCCGCCAGCGGTGCTGTACTTGCCGCGGCCACTCGTGAGGACAGGGCGGCTGCCAGCGGCGGGGAACAGGCCACGACGCAGGCTCAGGAGGGACGTGAGCGGCCGCGGGTGACCGCGAGCAGGCCGCAGCCACGGGCTGAGGGGAAGCGGCAGCGGCTGCGGGTTGGACTGGGGCCGCAGTGGCCGCGGGCTGGAGCGGGGCAGCAAGTCCCAGGTAGTCGCCTCGGTACCGTCCCTCTGGAGTCCTCGGTGAGCGTCCTCCCTGGCACTGGTGAGTCGCTCTCCCTTGCAGCAGCTTCCACTGTCTCCTGCTCTCTCTGTGTCGGTCTGAGTAATCATCGCCCCGGGAATTCCCCACCTTTATATTGGTCCCTCCCCCAGCCCATCTGTCTGTCACAGTGGTCCGTCCCTGAATCCTGTCCCCCGGGGACAGTTTCACCCGGAACCCAGATGATGGCTCCCATGGTTCCGGCCCGGGCACTCGACGGGGGCCGTTCCTCCCACACATACCACTGGGCACCTCGCGACCAGGTCTTCGTGACTTCCTCCACCCCATGTGGTGAGCTCCAGCTCCGGGCAGCCTCCCCTCAGCTCAGGGTCCTCTGCTCCTCTTGGCCAGTGGGGCAGGTTCCCCCTGGAACGTGGGCACTCTTGGGGGGAGCATCCCAATTTTCCACTATCGCAACAGGTAAATGTGGCGCCCCCAGGAGTATGGTCGCCACACTGGTTTGCCTTCCTCCAGGGGAGGGTAATGCCAGGCGTGGAGGCAATGATGGGACTCTCTCACAGTCAATCCATGCATACAACACAGTTTCACTCCTGACCAGCAGGGGGAGCTCTGACCCAGGTTTGAGGGGAGGAGTGATCCCTGAGGGCCAGGAGGAAGTAGAGTTAGTTAGTCTGCGGAGGGTGAAGTGTGCAGATGGGAGAATACGAAGCTGGAGGTTGAGCTGCACCAGGCGAGCTCCCTCAGCTTGAGAGCGCACAGAACTGGAGTCGGGTCTCCACGGTGGTACGGGTACTAACGGCCCTGCCACAGATACCCGAGGAGTAGGAGGCTGTAGATGCCCTGCTCCCACCAAAGACTTGAGGCACAACAGCGAAACGGATAGAGAGCCGGGGATTCAGAGAGTGAGAGGAGTCCCAGAGAGAGAGGCTACAGCTGTCTGCGATGCAAGGAGAGTTCTAGGAACATCTGATAGGAGGAACTTCAAAGTAACTAAGGACTGGAGTACTTCACACACACAGCGATATTAAGGAGACTGCACAGCCCGTCTGTGAGAGAGAATTCCAGAGTTGCTTCCAGGCTAGCCTGCTCAGTACCATCTGTAATCAGGACCCTGGACTGCAGTTACCAAGTAAAGGTACTGAAATTGCACCCCGCTGTGTTGTGTCTGCTTCCTAACCTGTCGGCACTGCTACATCACCGTGCCCATCACTTATACACTGCCCTGGGGTTACAGCTCCACCTGTGGGGAGCTACATCAGCCCCAGAGGATCTGCACACAGCGTTGGCTAACATCTCACTTGCCAAATACCACGGGTGGTTCCACGAACTTTACATTACAAACAAACACCACCGCCATAGATATTGGGGCCCAGGGCCACGGACCGGGTCACCGCTGCTGTGACACACCATCCCCCTGACACCGGCCCGGTACCGAGTACCCCACTGCCCTGGGCGAGCCGCAGGGCGACCCAATATTTGGCATCACGAACAGGATTACGGAGCCCGGTATCCCCGGGTCCTGTGTGCCATAGACTGTGTTAAAAGACTGTGTGAAATTTGGCGCCAGTTGCCGCCATTGCCGCGCTGCTTGACGCGCGCGGGAAGAAAAGAGGCAGGCCTTCGTGGGTGGAGCCTGCCACGGAGTGCGAAGCGCCGCGCGGGAAGAGCGTGCAATAGGAGGAGGAGCTGAGACCTACAGCCGGGAGCATCGGGCCTGCGAAGCGGCCGCCGGTGAGCTCCTACAACCCCCCGGCCCTGGCTAACATTCACTAGGGGGGGAGATGTCCGTGCCACAAGCCAACACAGCGGCGGACGCAGCCGCCAACCCCACGGTCCCGCCAGGAGATGCACCCGCCGCAGTGGTGCCCATTATGCCACTGTCTATGCCCTACATACCGGGAGCAACCTGGCTACCGCAGTACTCGGGTGAGTCGCACACCTTGAGTGAGTTCAAAGAGAGACTGTGCAGCCTGTTTAAAGTTTACCCCCTGTCTGAAAGCCAGAAAGTAAATATCCTGATTGGACAGGGGGACGGGTGCCGCGCTGAGAGAAGTGAAAGCCTGGCAGGACACGGATAAAGAGACTGTTGCAAAGGTCCTGGCCAAGCTGAAGAGCACTTTTGACACCCGCACTGCTGCTGAGATTAAAATGAGGTTCTTTGGCTGCAAGCAGAAAGCACAGGACAGTATCAGAGACTACGCTCTAAACCTGCAGGAGGCGCTGCGAGCAGTTAGACAAGTGGATCCTGACAGCGTAAAGGAAGAAGATAAACTGTTGAAGGAGCAGTTCATTGCAGGACTCCTGTCCAGTACCCACAGAGAACAGTTGCGCATCATAACCCTGCAAGACCCTGATCTGGACTTTGCTGAATTTAAGGACAGGGCTATCCGGGTACAGCAGGAGTCCACCGACAGCCGTCCAGCGCCCCCTAGGCGCCCAGCGATCACCTATCATCAGGAAGCAACATCTTTTCCTTCCATCCCTGTGGAGGCCGATGCACAGACTTTGGACAAGGACCCCACCATGGAGCTGCGTCTACAGGTCCAGGAGTTATCTAAGGGAATGGCTGCACTCACTAAAACCATGCAGTCCCTACAGATGTCCTCCAAAGACAAGATCCAGCTTGCCTCCTGTCCAGAGGATGTCCCGTGGCTCCGGAGGAGGAGAGCCCCGCCACTTCGAGGAAGGACCAACGATCGCTATGACCAGGACGGACGTCCCATATGTCGTCGCTGTCAGAAGGCAGGTCATCTTGCCAGGTACTGTCCTTTAAACGAGCAACCCCTGGGGCAGAGGGCCAACCCCCAGGAGTAGGATCCCCAGGCCCAAGGAACTGGAGAGCCAAGTATGTGGGAGGGAGACCAATTCTTCCTGTGGTGATTGATGGTATCCCAATGAACGCTTTGCTGGACACTGGCTCCCAGGTGACCACTATATTTTGTACAAGAGGTACTGGGCTGATTCTGAACTCACCCGTAGCCCAACTGATGAACTAACAGTAGTTGCTAGTAATGGTCATACCTTGCCACAGATTGGATGCAAGGAAATTACTGTTAAAGTGGGGCGGGTGGAGCTAAAATCACAAGGACTGATAATTGTTGATATTGATCGACGTGAATGTAATCCCATGATGACTCTTGGTACAAATGTAATTGAAAACTGTCTGTCCGAGGTTATTGTCTTGTTGCAACAGGTAGCTGAGACTGCTGGTTCTAGAGAGCAAAGAGTCCTGCAGAAGGAGATCCGAGCCCTGATGCAAAGGCAACAAGTGGAACTCACTGGTGGTGAGATTGGCAGCGTCAGAGTGAGTGATGCCTTCCCCATTGCAATACCCCCCAGATGTGAAATGTTGGTATGGTGTCGGGCAGCCATAGTTCTTAGAGGGAGAGATTACCAGACATTGGTAGAATCAGTATACGCCGAGAGTAGGCCCACTGTCCTGACAGCCAGAGGGAGAGTACCTGTACGTCTTCTGAATTGCGGGGAAGAGGAAGCCACAATACCTCGGTACGCCACAGTTGCTAAGCTGCTCACCTTTAACAACAACTCTTTGCAGGCAGCAGAGCCTTTGGTCTCATCCGATCAAGGGGAGGACAATGGTTCTGTGAAACAGCCGGAGGAGTGGTGTCAGCAACTGCAGGTGGGAACTGACTCTACACCTTCATACCAGAGAAATGGGGTCTACAGAGTGACACAAGAGTACGAGCGGGTATTCAGCAAACACCCACTAGATTTTGGGCAGGCAAAAGGGGTCCAACATCATATCCCCACAGGAGACCATCCACCCATAAAGGAGAGGTACAGACCAATACCCCAACACAGTACCAGTGTGCTAAGAGTATGTTGAGGGAGATGAAGGAGGCTGGGGTTATCAGAGACAGTTGTAGCCCCTGGGCAGCTCCCATTGTGTTTGTAAAGAAAAAGGATGGTACCATAAGAATGTGTGTTGATTACAGAAAAATTAATAGCATTACACATAAAGATGCCTACCCATTACCTAGGATTGAGGAATCCCTAGCTGCACTTAAAACTGCTAATTACTTTTCCACCTTGGATCTCACCAGTGGGTATTGGCAGGTTCCTGTGGCAGAGGCAGATAAAAAAAAAACGCATTTACCATTCCAATGGGCCTCTGTGAGTTCAATTACATGCCATTTGGGCTCTGTACTGCTCAAGAAACATTTCAACGGCTGATGGAGTGCTGTCTGGGACACATGAACTTTGAAACAGTCCTGTTGTACCTAGATGACGTCATTGTTTTCTCCAAGACCTATGAAGAGCATCTGGAACACCTGGCTAAAGTGTTTGAAGCTTTGTCCAATTTTGGCCTGAAAGTGAAGCCCTCCAAGTGTCACCTCCTGAAGCCCAAGGTACAATACCTCGGTCATGTGGTCAGTGCAGAAGGTGTGGCACCAGACCCTGACAAGATCACAGTCATCCGGGACTGGCCGAAGCCCAGCAACCTCCACGAGGTACGCCAATTCCTTGGACTGGTAGGCTACTACCGGAGATATATCAAAAGCTTTACTGAGATAGCTACCCTGATGCAAAACCTTCTGGTGGGGCAGTCCAAGAAAGGCAAGCAGAAGAATTCCACGTTTGAATGGACTGAAGAATTGGAGAAGTCCTTCACCAGATTGAAGATGGCCCTCACTGGTGATGAGGTTTTGGCCTACCCAGACTATGAGAAACCCTTTGTGCTGTACACAGATGCCAGCAATGTGGGATTAGGAGTGGTACTGTCTCAGGTACAGAATGGAAGAGAAAGAGTGATCTCCTACGCCAGCAGGAAATTGCGTCCCACCGAAAGGAACCCTGATAACTACAGTTCTTTCAAGTTGGAGTTCCTTGCCATAGTCTGGGCTGTCACCGAAATATTCAAGCATTACCTAGCCTCCGCCAAGTTTACAATCTTCACGGACAACAATCCGTTGACCCACTTGGACACTGCAAAACTAGGTGCCCTGGAGCAGCGATGGATGGCTCGGTTGTCCAATTATGAGTTCACTATCAAGTACCGAGCGGGGCACAAGAATGCCAATGCTGATGCGCTGTCCAGGATACCGAACCTACCAGATGCAGGAAAAGATCCTGAGGCTCTTGAAGAGATAGAGCTACCTCCATTCCACAGGCCACTGGCAGCCCAACGTGCTCAAGGAGTGAGAGACAGACAGTCTGGCTTGAAGGAGGTCACCCTGAATCCTTTGCCCCACCATGACTGGGCAGAAACGCAAGATAGTGACCCAGCAGTCCGCCTGGTGAAGGAGCTGTTGATACGAGCTGACTCACGTCCGGAGTCGTATGCTCTTGAAGAAACCCAGCAGCTGTGGAAGGAGAGAGGCCGGCTGTTTATCTATGAAGGGAAGCTGTGTCGGAGGAGTATTAATGCCCGCACACATGAGCTGGTCTGGCAGGTAATAGTCCCGAGGAGAGAAGCATCAATGGTCATTGAAGCATAACACCAAGGAGCTGGACACTTCGGATGGAAGAAGTTGGAAGCATTGCTCCGAGAGAGGTTTTACTGGGCTGGTATGAGGAAAGCCATTGAGAGGTGGTGCCGGGAGTGTGGACGATGTAACCTGCGCAGAAAGGATCGAGACAGCCAGAGAGCTCCCCTGCAACCAATCATCACCAAACAACCCCTCGAGCTGGTAGCCCTGGACCATGTGAAGCTGGTTCCAAGCCAGTCAGGCTACAGCTAGGCTCTCACCATTATGGACCACTACTCAAGATTCCTGGTGGTTGTACCCGTCAAAGATCTCACTGCCAGAACAGCAGCCAGAGCCTTCCAACAACACTTCTGTAGGCTGCATGGGTATCCTGAGAGAGTACTCACCGATCAAGGTCCAGCTTTCGAGGCGGAAGTGTTCCATGAGTTCTGCAACTTGTATGGTTGTAAGAAGATCCGGACAACACCTTATCACCCACAGACCAATGGCATGTGCGAGAAGATGAACCAGGCAGTGATTGACCTGCTGAAAACGCTGCCCTTGGAGGAGAGGAATCTGTGGCCTGAGAAGTTGCCAGATCTGGTAGACCTCTACAATCATATTCCAGTGAACTCTACCAACTGTACTCCAGCATACCTGATGAGAGCAAGGCCTGGTAAGCTGCCTATTGACTTGGACATGGGAGGCCTGACGCCTGAAGTAACGTCACCAAATGCTGACTGGGACAGGGAGAGGCAGCAGCAGTACTAAAGAGTACAGGAGTGTGTGGAGAAGAGTCTGGCCCAGGCAAGGCAAAGGCAGGAGAAGCTTTACAATCAGAATGCACCTAGTGTCCCCTTTTTGCCAGGAGAAGTAGTCCTCAAAAGGAAGAGGAGGTTGCACAAGCTGGATGATCAGTGGGAGGCCGAACCTTATACCATTCTGCCCTCAAACTTTGAGAATGCTAAAGTATGCCTTGTGAGTAAAGATGGAGGAAATACCTCGGCAGTGGTATCCAGGGACCATTTGAAGTTATGCCCTGACCAGTTGAAAGCAAGAGCAGAAGAGTCAGAGGACATCCAACCTGTAGAGGCAGAAGAGAAGGTCAGCACAGTGCTTGGGGAGTTCCCTGCGAATTGGACTAGAATTAATGATGCAATTGTGGTTCCAGTGTTGTTATTTCCCCAAGTGGAAGCACGGGAGGACGTGACTCGAGAGAACCAGGGGAATCAGATAGCAGAAGCCGCACCAGCAGTGGAGCCAGAGAAACCTCGCCCTGCCAGTGGTGAACCTGTTATGCCCCTGGTGAATCTAAGAGTCGATAGGAGAATGCTACCTAGTTTGCCTACACTAGGGTTACGTAGATCTACTCGTACCACACAGGAAATACCACCAGTTAGATACCGCATCTAAAGTAAATGTAAATGTTGAAACTGTTGAAATGTAAATATGTAACTGTTTTTCAAGCTTTTGTACCTACAGGTAATCTTTAAGAGTTCCCTTTGATTTTTATGGACACTGAACCACTGGACTTGTGTGTGGTCAAAAACTTTATTTATAACTATTTACCATTTGCCCAGGAATGGACCATGGACATTGATGCTGGACTTACCATCATAGGACCATTTTTGGAAACACTTGGTTTTTGTACATTTTTCCTTTTTCAAATCTTGTACAAATATTATTGTTCAACTGTTTATATGTTATCTATGTTTTCTTTTCTTCAGCCCAGGAGTGCTGACTTTCACTAGGGGGGAATGTGGCACCCCCAGGAGTACGGTCGCCACACTGGCTTTGCCTTCCTCCAGGGGAGGGTAATGCCAGGCGTGGAGGCAATGATGGGACTCTCTCACAGTCAATCCATGCATACAACACAGTTTCACTCCTGACCAGCAGGGGGAGCTCTGACCCAGGTTTGAGGGGAGGAGTGATCCCTGAGGGCCAGGAGGAAGTAGAGTTAGTTAATCTGTGGAGGGTGAAGTGTGCAGATGGGAGAATATGAAGCTGGAGGTTGAGCTGCACCAGGCGAGCTTCCCCAGCTTGAGAGCGCACAGAACTGGAGTCGGGTCTCCACGGTGGTAGGGGGACTAATGGCCCTGCCACAGATAAACGAGGAGTAGGAGGCTGTAGATGCCCTGCTCCCACCAAAGACTTGAGGCACAACAGCGAAACGGATAGAGAGCCGGCTATTCAGAGAGTGAGAGGAGTCCCAGAGAGAGAGGCTAAAGCTGTCTGCGATGCAAGGAGAGTTCTAGGAACATCTGATAGGAGGAACTTCAGAGTAACTAAGGACTGGAATACTTCACACACAGCGCTATTAAGGAGACTGCACAGCCCGTCTGTGAGAGAGAATTCCTGAGTTGCTTCCAAGCTAGCCTGCTCAATACCATCTTTAATCAGGACCCTGGACTGCAGTTACCAAGTAAAGGTACTGAAATTGCACCCCGCTGTGTTGTGTCTGCTTCCTAACCTGTCGGCACTGCTACATCACCGTGCCCGTCACTTATACACTGCCCTGGGGTTACAGCTTCACCTGTGGGGAGCTACACCATCTAAGCTGCAACACACCATCAGCCCCAGAGGATCTGCACGCAGCGTTGGCTAACATCTCACTTGCCAAATACCACGGGTGGCGTCACGAACTTTACATTACAAACAAACACCACCGCCATTGATATTGGAGCCCAGGGCCACCGACCGGGTCACCGCTGCTGTGACACACCATCCCCCTGACACCGGCCTGGTACCGAGTACCCCACTGCCCTGGGCGAGCCGCAGGGCGACCCACAAATGGTCGTGGGGACCGACTTGGGTGGGGGCTACGATGGTTCATGCCTCCTTCACCCGGCCCTGGCCGACTCCTTGTGGCCGCTCTTTTGGTTTTGGCCAGTTCACCCTTAATACTCTGCATCTCTTGCTTCAGCTCTCGTACCCAGTGGGATTCGCTCAGGGCGTTTACGGATGCTTCGATACTCCGAGCCATCCCCACGGGAACCGTCACCTCTTGCTCCTGCTCCCGAAACTGTGCCTGCTTCCCTATCTCTGAAAAGGTCAGACGTGGGTCCACTCACACCCGCTCTCGCAAAGCCTGTCTTGTCAGGGTGTCTCGTAACCCAGTCACTAACAGGTCACGTAATGTTATGTCCACGGTACCCACGCCGACTCCGTCTTTCCTTTCAATGGCTAAAAACAGTTCCTGCAAAACATTCATATACTGGGTCACTGTTTCCCCCTCTTTCTGCATGCGTCTAAACATCTGGGTTCTCAGTTCCCCCACATCGGTCGGGTCCCCATAGGCCTCTTCTAAGATCTGTAACACCCGGACGAAGGTGTTGCGCTGCCCCGGGGCCTCAACATTAGGGTATCCCGGGCTTCCCCGTCCAACACCATCAGGGCCACTTCTGCCTCTAGGTCTGGGGTAAGCGGATGCATCCTGAATAACCCACGCATTCGCTCCGTCCAGTTTCACAGCATAGTATTGCTGACGGAGAACCTGGGTAGATTGCTTAGCATGGCCCCCAAAGAAATGCTGGGCCGGGGGCCCTCGTTGTCCGCGCTCGGAGACTGCATCCTGCCGACTACGCCAAATGTGGTACTAGCAGGTACGCAGGATGCAGTGACGAGTCGCGAGATGGTTTGGTGTTTTGATAATAACGTTTATTGGCCTAGAGGTGACTTTCCTCAGGCTCGGCCTGACCGACAAAAAGGGGGAACACGGGTTGCCCTCGAAGGGGCTCAATACAAATAAACACAAACTATAGAACACGACTACTTCCGGCAATAGCCGGTCACTATAGGGCAGCAGTATGGCCGACTACGGGTCCTTAGTCATAAAGTCAACTTAGCCGTTCAGATGTCCCTCGCCGTTCGGGTTGGTGGTCTTTCGGCGTAGTAGTTGCTGGGCCCAGTTGCTGAGACGATGGCGAAGTCTTCGCTCCCTCCGGCGCCCTGATGACACTGGAGCCCCACAGGCTCCGGCGGGGTCCTTGGACGATTGGGCCGCAGCCCCCGGCTTGGGGCAAGCGGCAGCAATGGGTGGTGGCGGGTGACAGGCCACCTGCGCAGCTAACGGCTGCGACAGGGAGATCGCGGTCAGCAGAGGCCCGGCCCTTGCCGCGGACCGGAGCGGCACAGTGATGGCCGCTGGCGGTGCTGTACTTGCTGCGGCCACTCGTGAGGACAGGGTGGCTGCCAGCGGCGGGGAACAGGCCGCCGACGCAGGCTCAGGCGGGACGGCAGCGGCCGCGGATTGGACTGGGGCCGCAGTGGCCGCGGGCTGGAGTGGGGCAGCAAGTCCCAGATAGTCGCCTCGGTACCGTCCCTCTGGAGTCCTCGGTGAGCGTCCTCCCTGGCACTGGTGAGTCGCTCTCCCTTGCAGCAGCTTCCACTGTCTCCTGCTCTCTCTGTGTCAGTCTGCTGACTCATCGCCCCGGGAAATCCCCACCTTCTTTATATTGGTCCCTCCCCCAGCCCATCTGTCTGTCACAGTGGTCCGTCCCTGAATCCTGTCCCCCTGGGACAGTTTCCCCTGGAACCCAGATGACGGCTCCCATGGTTCCGCCCGGGCACTCGACGGGGGCCGTTCCTCCCACACATACAGGTGCCCGCATCCGTGCCGTGTCCTCCAGGTCAGGGGCTCAGTCATCCTCCAGGCCAGATGAAGTACTCCGCTCCAACACTCCGCCAACATATGTGCCTTTTCTGAACGTCTCCCTTTTGTGCCTATTATGAAGTACTTTCAGTACTGAGTTACACTGGATTTCTTCCTGTCAGATGTTCCTATGAACTCTACTTGTATGGCAGGCAGCTGTAGCCTGCTTCGGGGACTCCTTGCCACTAAGTCCCGACTCACTCTCGTTGCTGTTGTGCCCCCAAGTCTTGTGTGGGAATAAAGTGGTGACAACTTCTATTCCTCCGGTGTCTGCTGCAGGACCATTAGTATCCATACAACCTCGGGGACCGGACCCCGGCTTTGCGCTGTGAACTTGGGAAGTGTTCTGCTCTAACCCTAATCCTTAGTCCTCCTCTCCTTATGTTCCGTACTAATCCTTCTTTCTTATGGAGAGAGTCAGGCTTTCCATCAATGTTCCGTTCCTGTGCCAGCGGACCCAGGTCACTGAGGTCGGCTGCAGCACTTCCTTCATCCATCCCACTCAGGAGATCTTCCACTGACTCTGTCAGACTGACCAAATCCTAAACTCTTCCCGCTCTTTTGGTGCCAACTAAACTCCACCTGCCTCCCAGCATGCTTCGTATTCCAAGCAGGGAGCCACCAAAGAGTGCTTTGCTACACTACTGTGTTGTGTGGGATGCAGGTGTTGGAGTGTGGTCAGGTGTCTCCACCTTACCTGAATGGTGGGGTATCATACCTCAGGAGGAGGTGCAGTACCTCTGTGGTGACTGAACCCTCAGGGGCGCCACACATCCATTGACTTGCATTGGCGAGTCTCATCAGAAAATCGCAGCATGCTGAGATTTTTTTCTCAGTCCGATTTCAGATGAGAAAAAAATCGCAAATGAGATGTCACCTATTGAATAACATTTGTCAGAATGTAATCTGATTTTTTATTGGCTTGCACTCATCCGATTTTCTCTCCAGTGAGTATGAGCCCTTAGGTTACGTCACTGAGTTGTAATGAAGGTTACCTGGTTAGGGGACCACTCAGAAGTTTCACCCCCCCGAACCAAAACCCTAGCTACGCCTCTGATATATATATATATATATATATATATATATATAAACTTCTCAAAAAAAATAAAGGGAACACTTAACCAACATAATGTACTAGGATGTGTTCCCTTTATTTTTTTGAGCAGTATATATATATATGTGTCACTGACATATACTGTATATATACACACCTATTCTACTTGTATATATCTATTCTATCTATTCTTTTCTTACCTATCAGTGTGGTTTTACTGTATAGCCACATATGAATTGCCTGCTTTTCAAAGGACACCGGTGCGTAAAAATCGTACAGCACTCGCATGGTGCGAGTGCTGTGCGATTTTTTATCGCACCCATTGACTTCTATTGCGGGATGCGATCCAATTTTTGCTGACAATCGCAGCATGCTGTGATTTTTTTACAGCCTAATCTTGATCCAATCTGAGCTGGAAAAAAATGATGGCGACACCATCATAGATTAACATTGGTCCGAATTCAATCCGATTTTTTATCGGATTGAATTTGTTCGATTTCATTGCAAGTGGGAATGAGCCCTAAGGCCATGCTCCCACATTGAGTTTTTGGTTGTTTTTTTTTTCACTACGAGTTTTTTTAAAAAGTGCACATAACTTATTTTACTTAATGGGTAGATAGAGCTGTGTAAAGGCTTGTTTTTTTTGTAGGACAAGCTGCAATTTTTAGTAAGTACAACTTTTTCATCACTTATTCAATTTTTATTAGGCATGAGTGTTGAACAAAAAAAACAGTAATTCTGGCGCTGTTCTTGTATTGTGCAGGATAAATAATTACATAATTTTAAGGTAGGGAGTAGATACAATTACATTGGCACCACTATTCTACATATTTTCAAAAGTTGTTCAGTTCAGTTATGAAATGAGCCATTTCTTAATGATTATGACCTCCAGAATTCAAATATGGCAATGACAATGTTTAGTTGGCTCTTGTTTCTATGATATTAAGGAGTTCTTCTTTTAATGCTACATATACAGTGGGGAAAAAAAGTATTAGTCAGTCAGCAATAGTGCAAGTTCCACCACTTAAAAAGATGAGAGGCGTCTGTAATTTACATCATAGGTAGACCTCAACTATGGGAGACAAACTGAGAAAAAAAAAATCCAGAAAATCACATTGTCTGTTTTTTTTCATTTTATTTGCATATTATGGTGGAAAATAAGTATTTGGTCAGAAACAAGCAATCAAGATTTCTGGCTCTCACAGACCTGTAACTTCTTCTTTAAGAGTCTCCTCTTTCCTCCACTCATTACCTGTAGTAATGGCACCTGTTTAAACTTGTTATCAGTATAAAAAGACACCTGTGCACACCCTCAAACAGTCTGACTCCAAACTCCACTATGGTGAAGACCAAAGAGCTGTCAAAGGACACCAGAAACAAAATTGTAGCCCTGCACCAGGCTGGGAAGACTGAATCTGCAATAGCCAACCAGCTTGGAGTGAAGAAATCAACTGTGGGAGCAATAATTAGAAAATGGAAGACATACAAGACCACTGATAATCTCCCTCGATCTGGTGCTCCACGCAAAATCCCACCCCGTGGGGTCAGAATGATCACAAGAACGGTGAGCAAAAATCCCAGAACCACGCGGGGGGACCTAGTGAATGAACTGAAGAGAGCTGGGACCAATGTAACAAGGCCTACCATAAGTAACACACTACGCCACCATGGACTCAGATCCTGCAGTGCCAGACGTGTCCCACTGCTTAAGCCTGTACATGTCCGGGCCCGTCTGAAGTTTGCTAGAGAGCATTTGGATGATCCAGAGGAGTTTTGGGAGAATGTCCTATGGTCTGATGAAACCAAACTGGAACTGTTTGGTAGAAACACAACTTGTCGTGTTTGGAGGAAAAAGAATACTGAGTTGCATCCATCAAACACCATACCTACTGTAAAGCATGGTGGTGGAAACATCATGCTTTGGGGCTGTTTCTCTGCAAAGGGGCCAGGACGACTGATCCGGGTACATGAAAGAATGAATGGGGCCATGTATCGTGAGATTTTGAGTGCAAACCTCCTTCCATCAGCAAGGGCATTGAAGATGAAACGTGGCTGGGTCTTTCAACATGACAATGATCCAAAGCACACCGCCAGGGCAACGAAGGAGTGGCTTCGTAAGAAGCATTTCAAGGTCCTGGAGTGGCCTAGCCAGTCTCCAGATCTCAACCCTATAGAAAACCTTGGGAGGGAGTTGAAAGTCCGTGTTGCCAAGCGAAAAGCCAAAAACATCACTGCTCTAGAGGAGATCTGCATGGAGGAATGGGCCAACATACCAACAACAGTGTGTGGCAACCTTGTGAAGACTTACAGAAAACGTTTGACCTCTGTCATTGCCAACAAAGGATATATCACAAAGTATTGAGATGAAATTTTGTTTCTGACCAAATACTTATTTTCCACCATAATATGCAAATAAAATGAAAAAAAAAACAGACAATGTGATTTTCTGGATTTTTTTTTCTCAGTTTGTCTCCCATAGCTGAGGTCTACCTATGATGTAAATTACAGACGCCTCTCATCTTTTTAAGTGGTGGAACTTGCACTATTGCTGACTGACTAAATACTTTTTTTCCCCACTGTAATTAATGCGTAAAAGCTCAGTACTTTGAAACACTTTGCAAATATAAAGATGCAGAATATTTTGTTATGCCAATTTTCTGACATTTATTTAGAGGAAACTTAGCAACAATTCAAATAACTAAAACCTGTCTAAACACTATTGCAAATTATAAATAGTTACAGAAATTGCACTACAGTATTTGGTCCTCATTCAGTGACAACTCTTTTTGCTTGTCTCTTGTACTCCTGCATCAGATCATCTGTCACGGGGGCTTAGTTCAACTAAGGCTGAAATACCCGGGGCCCCTGTGGTGTCCCTTTACTAGGGGAAACCCTGTCTGACCCTCAACCCAGGGTTTTTGCTGAAGGTGCAAATGCCTGAGCCTCCGACCTTTCCTTATCTCCTGCTCAGCCCTGCACTTAACCCTCCACCCTCCACCCAGTGAGAAGTCACCACCAAAGCTCCCACACAAATAATGACAGACAGGGAAAACTTAAACTGCACTGCGCCGCACACACACAGGAATAAACAGTAATGTGAACAGGGCACAACTAAACACAAATATGGGAAGGAGAAAGGATAACGACGGATCATACGACACCAGATATGAATCTCTCTCTCTTGAACACCTCCACTCCAGACCGGAACCACTTGGTATGAAACACAAGCTATAATCGGCGACGCCCATAGGCCAGCATGACTATTTAAAGACCGTGGGCGTGACTAACCATCCAACCTGGTCTCCAGCAGGATTAACCCCCGAGAGCCTGAAGATCAGGCCGGCGCCACTGAGGCTATAGTGGCTGGAGGTGGAACTACCTCTGCCTGCCGGATGCTGTGGTGTGAACAGCGTCCGACATGACAGTACCCCGTCTTCTACGAGGGACCCCAGGGCCCTCAAGACTCATAGGACCCAGCTTGTCCGGATGACGACGGTGAAAAGAACTGACCAGCCGATCCGCATGTATGTCTGAGGCTGGAACCCAAGACCTCTCCTCTGGACCATACCCCCGCCAGTGCACCAAATACTGAAGAGTACGGCGTACTACTCGAGAGTCCACTACCTTGGCGACCTCGAACTCTAACTCGCCATCCACCATGACTGGAGGTGGCATCGGCGTCGTGTCCACCAAGCCTACCACCTTTTTCAATAAAGCCCTGTGAAACACGTTGTGTATCTTGTACACCGCGGGAAGTTCCAACCGATAAGCTACTGGGTTAATGATGGCAGAAATCCTAATAGGCCCAATAAACCTTGGACCCAGTTTTAAAGAAGGGATTTTGAGTTTTATGTTCTTCGTAGCTAACCACACCCATTCACCCACACACAGGTCCGGACCTGGCACGCGTCTACTGTCAGCCACCCGTTTGTACCTGGCACTCATGCTCAACAAACGCTGTTTCACCCGCCTCCAGACTGATGACAATTGGGCTCCTAGCTGATCCTCCTCCGGGACACCCCCGGAGTCACCCTGACGTAAGGTACAAAACTGAGGATGTTGACCGTACACACAAAAGAATGGAGACTCTCCTGATGACTCTTGGCGGTGATTATTTAATGCGAATTCGGCCAGAGGAAGGAAAGTAGACCACTCCTCCTGGTTGTCGGACACAAAGCATCGTAAATACTGTTCTAGATTTTGGTTCATGCGCTCAGTTTGTCCATTAGACTGTGGATGAAACGCCGATGAATGTGACAACTTGATCTCCAACCTTGAGCAAAAAGCTTTCCAAAACCTCGCCACAAATTGCGTACCCCTATCAGATACTATGTCAGACGGTACTCCGTGGAGTCTGACCACCTCCTTCACAAATACCTGAGCCAACGTCTTAGCATTGGGCAAAGAGGACAACGCCACAAAATGCGCCATCTTTGAAAAACGGTCAACCACCACCAGGATGACCGTGTTCCCTGCCGAGGCTGGCAAGTCAGTGATAAAATCCATGGAGATTTCTGTCCATGGCCTATTGGGTACCCCCAGAGGCTGTAGCGTGCCAGCAGGATGGGTTCGGGGTGACTTAGCCCTAGCGCACGTGATGCAAGCTGCCACGTACGAGACCACGTCCTGCCGGATTTTGGGCCACCAGAAACGACGCGATACCAGCTCTAAGGTGCCCTTCACCCCTGGGTGACCAGCCAGTACCGAATCGTGGTGTTCCTTCAACACCTTAGGCCGAAGATGCAGGGGTACAAATGATTTGTTGGCGTGAAATCCTGGTGGTACCTCCTCTTGGGCCTCGGCAATCTCCGCCTCTACCTCAGTCGTGAGAGCCGAGACCACTACCCCTTTCTGGAGGATGGGTACCGGCTCTTCCCGAGGTTCTCCCCCCGGAAAACACCTAGACAAAGCATCCGCCTTGGTGTTTTTAGCCCCGGGACGGTACGTCACAAGAAAATTGAAACGAGTAAAAAACAATGCCCAGCGAGCCTGCCTAGGAGACAGACGCTTGGCCGACTCCAGGTAGAGCAGATTCTTATGGTCGGTGATAACTGTGACCTGGTGAGCCGCCCCCTCCAAGAAGTGTCGCCATTCCTCAAAAGCCAGTTTGATGACCAACAACTCCCTGTTGCCGATATCATAATTCCGTTCGGCCGGCGACAACTTCTTGGAGAAGTAGGCGCATGGATGCATCTCGCTCAAGGACGAGCCTTGAGACAGTACTGCCCCCACTCCCACCTCCGACGCATCAACCTCTACCACAAAAGGTTTAGACACGTCTGGTTGCACCAGAATGGGGGCTGAAGCAAAACTATTCTTCAGACGCTCAAATGCACGTATAGCCACCTCAGGCCAGTTCGCCAGATCGGCACCCTTTTTTGTCATGTCCGTGAGCGGTTTGGCGACAGTCGAAAAGTGTTTTATAAATTTCCTATAATAATTCGCAAACCCAAGGAACCGCTGGAGTGCTTTCAGACTCTCCGGCCTCTCCCATTGCAACACCGCTTGCACCTTAGCGGTGTCCATTTTAAAACCAGCTGCGGACACAATATATCCCAAAAAGGGCAACTCCTGGACAAAAAATAAACATTTTTCCAGCTTAGCATAGAGCTGGTTCTCCCGGAGCAACTGTAACACCTGCCTAACATGCTGCAAATGAGTGTCCCGATCGCTAGAATAAATGAGGATATCATCCAGGTATACAATCACAAATCTCCCCAGGACATGAGCAAAGACATCATTAATAAAATGTTGGAAAACGGCAGGCGCGGTGGTCAACCCGAACGGCATAACCAGACTCTCAAAATGACCCTCAGGAGTGTTAAACGCCGTCTTCCACTCATCCCCCTGACGGACCCTTATGAGGTTATACGCCCCCCTGAGGTCCAGCTTGGAAAACCATTTTGCCCCCGCTACCTGGTTGAACAAATCCGGGATCAACGGCATTGGGTAGGGATCACGGATAGTAATCTGGTTTAACTCTCGGAAATCCAGACACGGGCGTAACCCCCCATCTTTCTTCTTAATGAAGAAAAACCCCGCGGCTACAGGCGAGGACGAAGGCCGGATGTGACCTTTGCTCAGACTCTCCGCGATGTAGTCTTTCAGAGCTTGTCTCTCAGGACCAGAAATATTAAACATCCTGGCCTTAGGTAATTTGGCCCCGGGTTTTAACCTAATAGCACAGTCATAGGCTCTATGTGGAGGCAGTTCTGAGCAACCCTTCTCAGAGAAAACATCCGCGAAATCCTGCAAAGCCTCCGGTAGGCTGGGCGTCACGGCGGACACACATGTGGCCAAGCAATTGTCTTGGCAGAAACCACTCCATTGTACTATGTCCTGAGTTTTCCAATCAATTACCGGGTTGTGCCTGGACAGCCATGGAAAACCCAGGACCATTTGAGCTGGGAGATTACGGAGGACCCTACATGTAACCGACTCAGAATGTAGGACCCCAATGTGGAGTTTCACCTCTGCCACAAACTCAGTAATCTCCCCTTGAGGGAGGGGAACAGCATTAATGGTCACCACCTGTATGGGGTGAGGAAGTTTTTCAATCTTAAACCCGGCGGTGTGTGCAAACTCCTCATCTATGAGATTGGTGGCGGAACCGCTATCCACAAACACTGATATAGGTAGCTCTCTGCCGGCGACAATAACCTTGGCAGGGAGCATACATTGAGATACCATCATGGAGGATATGCATACGCTCAGTTGGGTCTCCTCCATACCCTCTGAGCTTAACAGTTTTCCGCCGGTGTGACCCTCTTAGGTAGTACCGGGCAAACGTTAACATAATGACCTCCTTTACCACAGTAGAAACATGCTCCGGACTTCCGGACTCCCGGAGCGCGAGGCTGAACCTGTGCCACGCCAGCAATCTGCATAGGTTCAGGGGACTCATCTACTTCAACCACACCTGCACCTCTGTTTTCCCCCAGAGGTAGCGTCTCCTGTGCCCCCTGACGAAAACGGCGATCAATACGTATCACCAAACTCATGGCAGACTCCAATGATGCCGGAGTCTCATACATCAGGAGGGCTTGTTTCACCCTCCCTGATACCCCATGAATAAACTGGCTCCGCAGTGCTGGGTCATTCCACTGTGTGTCTACAGCCCAGCGGCGAAATTCCAAACAATAGTCTTCTGCCAAGTGCTCCCCCTGGCGGAGGGCGCGGATTTTAGATTCCGCTAGAGCCAGTCGGTCAGGGTCATCGTAAATGAGCCCGAGGGCAGAAAAAACATTATCGACCGAATGAAATGTAGCAGAGTCAGGTGGTAAGGAAAATGCCCATGCTTGAGGGTCACCACTCAGTAATGACAACACCAGCCCTACTCGCTGGGCCTCATTACCTGAGGATATTGGCCGCATGCGGAAGTATAATTTGCAGGCCTCCCGAAATACGACAAATTTGCTGCGATCGCCTGAAAATCGTTCTGGCAGCGGAAACTTCGGCTCTGCACCGATACCTGCAGATGCCGTTTGCACCTTAGCTACTACCAGGCCCTGCTGCTGAACTGCCCCATTCAACTCGGAGACCTGTATGGACAGCGCCGCCAACTGGCGGGTTATGGAATCTAATGGATCCATGGACTCCTGAAAAAATGTGGGCCGATTATAATGTCACGGGGGCTTAGTTCAACTAAGGCTGAAATACCCGGGGCCCCTGTGGTGTCCCTTTACTAGGGGAAACCCTGTCTGACCCTCAACCCAGGGTTTTTGCTGAAGGTGCAAATGCCTGAGCCTCCGACCTTTCCTTATCTCCTGCTCAGCCCTGCACTTAACCCTCCACCCTCCACCCAGTGAGAAGTCACCACCAAAGCTCCCACACAAATAATGACAGACAGGGAGAACTTAAACTGCACTGCGCCGCACACACACAGGAATAAACAGTAATGTGAACAGGGCACAACTAAACACAGATATGGGAAGGAGAAAGGATAACGACGGATCATACGACACCAGATATGAATCTCTCTCTCTTGAACACCTCCACTCCAGACCGGAACCACTTGGTATGAAACACAAGCTATAATCGGCGACGCCCATAGGCCAGCATGACTATTTAAAGACCGTGGGCGTGACTAACCATCCAACCTGGTCTCCAGCAGGATTAACCCCCGAGAGCCTGAAGATCAGGCCGGCGCCACTGAGGCTATAGTGGCTGGAGGTGGAACTACCTCTGCCTGCCGGATGCTGTGGTGTGAACAGCGTCCGACATGACATCATCTCTTACAATTGTCCAACAGTAATCTGCAAGCATTGATGGATTCCATTTTCCTTGATCTCTTTTCTCCATAGCTGCAATATCTTGGTGAAATCTCTCACTGTGCTTGTCGCTTATGGGTCGCCCTCCCAGGGCCGTGGGGTACTCGGCATCGGGCCGGTGTCAGCGGGATGTGTCACAGCAGCGGCCACCCGGTCCGTGACCCTGGGCGCCCAAGTAATCAGGAGTGTTGAATGGTGGTTTGTAGTTAATGGAATAGTTCGTGACACCACCTGTGGTGTTCGGCAAGTGGGATGTTGGGCCAACGCTGCATGCAGATCCTCTGGGGCTGGTGGTGTGTTGCAGCCAAGATGGTGAAGCTCCCCACAGGTGGAGCTGTAGCCCCAGGGCAGTGTAGATGTAGGGGCAGAGGAGAGGCGCAGGCGGTGTAGAAGCTGATACCCAGATGTAGTGGTACAGGGTGTGTTGGTGCAGGAATAATTGGAGGACACCAGGGCGTGCAGTTCCAAAGCTTTACTCACAGTCTGTAGCACACACAGATGCTTGCCTCTGTGCTGTGTCCTCCGGGTCCTGGGCTCAGTCAACCTCCAGGCAAGATAGGATGCTCCCTTCCAACACTCCACCAACATGTACCTTTCTGAACGTCTCCTCTATAGCGCCTTTAAGTGACGTACTCCTAGTACTGAGTTACACTGGAGTGCCTCCTGACAGATGTTCCCAAGAACTCTACTTGTACGGCAGACAGCTGTAGCCTGCTTCGGGGACTCCTTACTCCTGAGTCCCGGCTCACTATCCAAGTTGCTGTTGTGCCCCAAGTCTTAGATGGGAGTAGTGCATTTACAGCCCACTACTCCACCGGTGTCTGCTGCAGAACCATTAGTGTCAAAAGAAATACTCATAAACACAAACAGGCTGAAATAACACATAATATGCATACTAAGTGCTCAACCTGTATGTAACCGTTAATTGAAAAGGACCCCAATAAAGATCCATCGTAACAGTACTATAAAAGAAGGGGGGTGGAAAAAGATCCACTAATATACGACCACAGATCCAGTATAAAAATAGAATATCTTTATTAGACAGGTATGCAGAACAAGACAAAAACAGTGTGGTAATACACGTAGATTAACCACGTAGCATGGAAAACGTAGCAGACCCCACCCAAGGACTCATAAATTAGTATTATAAATCAGATGAAATATAAATATATACATGTACAATACTTATCTAGGCACCAAAATAACTCATACTTATTGTAAACCGCATTGATGGCCGGAAGCCGTATCGCAGCCCCAGACCATGACACGCATGCGTACTGGTCAGGACAAACCAAAATAAACCGATCCATACTCCATTTGAATTAATACAGCATGTTACCTATCACAAAACGGCCATAATACTTAGAATAAGCTACAAAACAATCACCATCTACAACTCAAATGCAAGGTGATATTAGATGGGCATAATGGGTACATTTAATAACAATATACAGTATCTAGAACATTATCAATAAAAATGTATATATATGCTTAAGAAAATATTGGCCACATGGGCCGCATAAAGCACATCAATATAGATGCCATTGGATAATAACCCGGGTCACCAATGATTAACAATAATATATCATTAATAGGGATCAAACAGCTAGCTATAGGAAATATAATATAAGTAGACCTCATAAAATACATCAATGCACATGTCGAACATTTAAATTACCCATGTCGCCGATATTAATAATAATAGCATCCATTCATATCAAATATACTGTATATCAAATAGCATATATCAAAAAACAAATACAGGGGCATACAATATAAAATAGGTAGATTCATAGATCAACCCAATTGAACATTCCATTACATAAGAACAATATAATAAACGTTTAATGGATTATTAGATGGTTATATCACTACACTAAACCACACAGTATGTCCCACAAGTAGCCTCAAAATGTGTAATTAGGTTATACAATAATGACAAAAATACACAACGATAGTGGATTGGATATGACAAATACTTACTTTTGTGCATAATGATAATAAGATTGAATTCCTGGATGTCCAATTGAGGAGAGATGACCATGATCTGATCCAGACCAATATCTTCAGAAAACCGACTTCCACGAACTCGCTGTTGCACGCCTCCTCCTCACACCCAGATTATATGATAAGATCAGTACCGACAGGACAATTTTTGCGTTTAAGACGTATCTGCTCGTCAGATGCTGACTATGAAATACAGGCCGAGGACCTAAAAAAGCGATTTTGGGAGAGGGGTTATAGCCATAGATCTGTAAAAAGAGCGTACAATCGGGCTAAATATAGTACGCGTAACTCTTTATTATATAAGACCGATGATTCTCCATCTAAATTAGATCAATTGAGATTTATAACCACTTTTCACTCCCAATCGGATAGGGTTAAGAAGATACCGGAAAGGTCCTGGCCTATTTTGTTGGCAGACCCAATAATGGCCAAAATATTACCTAAAAAACCCAGAATTGCATACCGTAGGGCTAAGAACTTACGGGGACATTTAATTAGGAGTCATTATGAGATTAATCCACCATTAACATTCATGAGTTGTGGCACTCCAAGAACAGGGTGCTTTACCTGTGGACAGTGCGTGGCTTGTACAAATATCGATCGGGGTGATACATTTACAGATTCTTCGGGTACTAAGGTGTTTAAAATCAAAAAGAGAATCACTTGCCTGTCAAGATATGTAATATACTACGCCACCTGCCCGTGCTCTCTGATCTATGTGGGTTTGACCACACGGCAGTTGAAAGTTAGGGTCAGAGAGCACGTGCTGGGGATACAAGCTGCGGCGAGTGAGAATGATGTCTCGGTGCTTAAGACTATACCCAGGCACTTTAAGTTACACCACCAGTGCGATAGTAAGTCTTTTAGGGTTAAAGGGATCGACAGTTTGAATATTGGTATTCGGGGAGGTAGGCTTTCATTACGTTTGGCCCAGTGTGAGGCTAGATGGATATGGATCCTTATTACGGTCCACCCGAATGGATTAAATGAATGTTTAAATTTTGCGTCTTTTCTATGATCACCCACTGATTGTATCACTTTATGCATCGAGTTACCCACGTTTTGCGTGTTTGTTTTTATTTGGCTTCTATCAATGTTTTATTTTTTAATATATTTTTATTTGTAGGCCTGTAGTTCATGATATTGCGTTGCATCAGTAGCCGTACCCGTGGAACATTTTTATCGATATCTACGAGGGCCATACTCCTATTTGTCATATCCAATCCACTATCGTTGTGTATTTTTGTCATTATTGTATAACCTAATTACACATTTTGAGGCTACTTGTGGGACATACTGTGTGGTTTAGTGTAGTGATATAACCATCTAATAATCCATTAAACGTTTATTATATTGTTCTTATGTAATGGAATGTTCAATTGGGTTGATCTATGAATCTACCTATTTTATATTGTATGCCCCTGTATTTGTTTTTTGATATATGCTATTTGATATACAGTATATTTGATATGAATGGATGCTATTATTATTAATATCGGCGACATGGGTAATTTAAATGTTCGACATGTGCATTGATGTATTTTATGAGGTCTACTTATATTATATTTCCTATAGCTAGCTGTTTGATCCCTATTAATGATATATTATTGTTAATCATTGGTGACCCGGGTTATTATCCAATGGCATCTATATTGATGTGCTTTATGCGGCCCATGTGGCCAATATTTTGTTAAGCATATATATACATTTTTATTGATAATGTTCTAGATACTGTATATTGTTATTAAATGTACCCATTATGCCCATCTAATATCACCTTGCATTTGAGTTGTAGATGGTGATTGTTTTGTAGCTTATTCTAAGTATTATGGCCGTTTTGTGATAGGTAACATGCTGTATTAATTCAAATGGAGTATGGATCGGTTAATTTTGGTTTGTCCTGACCAGTACGCATGCGCGTCATGGTCTGGGGCTGCGATACGGCTTCCGGCGTCTCTAGTTGATGTGTTTCCATGGCATCCTTTGATGCCCTGGAGCACACTGACTGACGTTGACGCCGCCTCGCATCCCTGGTCGTCATGACTGCGGATGCGTCACTTCCGGTCAGGACTTCCGGTCCGCGGCCTTTTTAAACTCCCCGGCCCTGATGTTTACCACGCCCCCTGACGAAGGACGAGCATCCGAAACGCGCGTCGGGGCAGACGCGCGGACCCCCCAGGACCCCTGCACACCACCGTCATACTTTGGTAAGATGCCACCACATCGACCCCTGGCGTTATGCTGCCCAGTTTGGGTGAACATGATTACATACATCGCACTAGCTATATGGTGATGCAACATATTTTTGACTGGTACATTAGCCAGTGTTCACTTTTTGCCGATTGTGGTATGAGAAAGATGATGGTGGCACTTATATATTTTTGTTATAGTCTCCCTTGGATGGCAGTTATTTGATCTTTTAAATATAGCGATTTATTTGCTCATTGGGATGCCATGATATACCTGCAGGGCCCACTAGACCGGCCATCAATGCGGTTTACAATAAGTATGAGTTATTTTGGTGCCTAGATAAGTATTGTACATGTATATATTTATATTTCATCTGATTTATAATACTAATTTATGAGTCCTTGGGTGGGGTCTGCTACGTTTTCCATGCTACGTGGTTAATCTACGTGTATTACCACACTGTTTTTGTCTTGTTCTGCATACCTGTCTAATAAAGATATTCTATTTTTATACTGGATCTGTGGTCGTATATTAGTGGATCTTTTTCCACCCCCCTTCTTTTATAGAACCATTAGTGTCCATACAACCTCGGGGACTGGGCCCCGGCCTTGCGCTTAGAACTTCTAGGCAGGGATCTTCCTCTAACCCACGTCCTCTCTGTTCCCTTTTACTCCTTCATTCCATACTAATCTCTCTCTCTCATAGAAGATCAGGTTTCAGTCCAATGTCTTTCTCCTTCTTTCCTTTCCTGTGCCAGCTGGCTCAGATCACTGAGGCAGCTGCAGCACTCCTTCCTCCATCCCTCTTCCAGGGATCCTCACTCCTCTCTCACTCACTGACTGACTGACTGACTCTTCCCGCTCTTTATGTATTCTAAACTACACCCGCCTCCCAGCACGTTTCGTGTTCCAAGCAGGGAACCACCAAAGGTGCTCTGCTACTCTCTAAGCAAGGAGCCGCAATGTGGCTTTGCTGAACTACTGTGTTGTGTGGGGTGCAGGTGTTGGAGCGTGGTTAGGAGTTCCCACGTTACCTGGATGGTGGGGCACCACACCTCAGGAGGAGGTGCAGTACCTCTGTGGCGACTGAAGCCTCAGGGGCACCACACTTACTGCTCCGTAGTTTGGTGGAAAAAAGTCTAGATATAAATGATAAGAAACGATAAGAAATTAATCTTTAAGGACATGTTATCCTTAGGGTACCGTTACACTAAGCGATGCACCAGCGATCCCGACAACGATATGGATCGCTGGTGCATCGCTAAGTGGTCGCTAGTGAGCTGCCACACAGGCAGATCTCACCAGCGACATAGCAGCGGTCGGGGGTCGCTACTTACCTGTCAGACACGGCGATCCTGACGTCCTCCGCCCGCGTCCATGCGCCGCAGGAAGCGCCCGACGAGAAATGGTCCAGGACGTTCTCGCGCGATCAGCGATAGACAGCGGGGGAGCCGATCGGAGGTAAGTTTCACATGTAGCGATATCGCTAGCAATATCGCTGCTACGTCACAAAACCAGTGATGTTACAGCGGTATTGCTAGCGATATCGCTATGTGTAACAGGCCCTTTATATGATTTTAGGAGATTTTCCACCAATTTTTCATAGTTATCTGCTCTTGAGTTTCCTAATAAATTAGTTATCACTAATACGAATGCTACCCATGGAGCCCTTTCCTTGCCCTGCAACAAATGGAGAAACTCCTCATCTTTAGGAAGCTTACGAATCTGAGGTCCAATGACTCCTTCCTTTATCTATGCTTCACTAAACCTTGGAAATCAAGCAATGAGATACTTGCTTTTGCATTTTTATCCATTTCTTTTACAAAGTTCTTCATTAGGCCCAACTTGCTATGTGATCTTGGTAACAAAATCTTATGTTGGTCAACAAGTACTGGATGCATCACATTATTACTCCCTGGCTGAAGAGAATGTCGGAGAGACCAGTCTCTATTATTGTAGTGATATTCTCTTGCATGACCATCCCACTCAGAAAGCAGCAATACTTTGTGTATTGACCCTGGAGACCAAGCTAGAGGGCAACTACATTTACGTTCACCACAGAGAGGTCACAAATTTTGGTCATTGTTAACCCCTTAAGGACCAAGCCACTTTGTAGGTTAATGACCAAGTCTTAATTTTGAAATCGGACCACTGTCACTTTATGTGGTTATAACACTGGAACGCTTCAATGGATCCTGCTGATTCTGAGAATGCTTTTTCGTGACATATTGTACTTCATGTTAGTGGTAAAATTTGTTTGATATAACTTGCGTTTATTTGTGAAAATAACAGAAATTTGTCAAAAATGTTGAACATTTTGCAATTTCCAAATTTTTAATTTTTGCACCCTTAAATCAGAGAGTGGTGTCACACAAAATAGTTAATAAATAACATTTCCCACATGTCAACTTTACATCAGCACAATCTTGGAAACATGATTTTTTTTTGTTAGGACGTTATAAGGGTTCAAAGTTGACCAGCGATTTCTCATTTTGCCAACAAAATTTACAAAACCATTTTTTTAGGGACCACCTCACATTTGAAGTGAGTTTGGGTCAATATAACAGAAAATACCCCAAAGTGATACCATTCTAAAAAACTGCACCCCTCGAGGTGTTCAAAACCACATTTAAGAAGTTTATTAACCCTTTAGGTACTTCACAAGAATTGAAGCAATGTGGAAAGAAAAAATGAACCTTTAACTTTTATCCCCAAAAATTTCACTTCGGACACAATTTTTTTATTTTGTCAAGGGTATCAGGAGAAAATGAACCACAATATTTGTTGTGCAATTTCTCCTGAGTGCACCGACTGTGTAGAGGAAGACCAATCTTTAGGCGCATGACAGTGCTCAGAAGGGAAGGAGCATCATTTGAGGTTTTGAATGTAAAATTGGCTGGAATCGAGAATGGACGCCATGTCACGTTTGGAGAGCCCCTGATGTACCTAAACAGTGGAAACCCCCCACAAGTGACCCCATTTTGGAAACTAGACCCCCAATGAACTTATCTTCACAGAAGTTTATAATATAGAGCCCAAAAATTAAAAATCATATTTTTTTTCCCCAAAAATGATCTTTTTGCCCCCAAATTTTTATTTTCACAAGGGTAACAGGAGAAGTTAGGGTACCGTTACACATAGAGGCCAATTAATAGAGCATTGCAGTAGTCCAGGCGTGAGTTTTTGTTGTTTCCATGGTGAGAAAAGGGCGAATTCTGGAGATGTTCTTTAGGTGTAGGCAGCAAGAGCGGGCAAGACATTGTATATGGGATGTGAAGGAGAGGTTGGTGTCAAACATAACACCCAGACAGCGCACCTGCTGCCGGGGAGTTATTATGGTGCCACCCACGGAGAGAGGGAAATGTCAGATTTAGGGAGGTTAGTAGATGGCGGGATCAGAAGAAGTTCAGTTTTTGAGAGGTTAAGTTTCAGATAGATAGCGGACATGACGTTGGAGACTGCGGACAGACAGTCACTGGCGTTCTGTAGTACAGCGGAGGTAAGGTCAGGGGAAGACGTATATAGTTGTGTGTCATCAGCATAAAGATGGTACTGAAAGCCAAATCTGCTGATAGTCTGTCTGTTTGAGTATGGTGATACCCCATATGTGGGGGTAAACCACTGTTTGGGTGCATGAAAGAGCTCGGAAGGGAAGGAGCGACATTTGACTTTTTTGGCTGGAATTGAGATCGGATGCCATGTCGCATTTGGAGAGCCCCTGATGTGCCTAAACAGGGGAAAGCCCAACCAGTGACCCCGCTTTGGAAACTATACCCCCAAGGAACCTATCTAGATGTGTGGTGATGTTTGGGTGCATGGCAGAGCTCGAAAGGAAAGGAGCGCCGTTTGATTTTTTTCAACGCAAAATTGTCTGGAATTGAGATTGGACACCATGTCGCGTTTGTAAGGCCCCTGATGTGCCTAAACAGTGGAAACCCCCCACAAGTGACACCATTTTGGAAACTAGACCCCCAATGAACTTATCTTCACAGAAGTTTATAATGTAGAGCCAAAAAATTAAAAATCATATTTTTTTTCCCCAAAAATGATCTTTTTGCCCCCAAATTTTTATTTTCACAAGGGTAACAGGAGAAGTTAGGGTACCGTTACACATAGCGATGCACCAGCGATCCCGACAACGATATGGATCGCTGGTGCATCGCTAAGTGGTCGCTAGTGAGCTGCCACACAGGCAGATCTCACCAGCGACATCGCTGGGGTCGGGGGTCGCTACTTACCTGTCAGACGCGGCGATCCTGATGTCCTCCCGCCCGCGTCCACGCGTCGCTCATCGGCGCCACAGGAAGCCCAGCAGGAAGCGCCCGACGAGAAATGGTCCAGGACCTTCTCGTGCGATCAGCGATAATCAGCGGGGGAGCCGGTCGGAGGTAAGTATCACATGTAGCGATATCGCTAGCAATATCGCTGCTGCGTCACAAAATCGGTGACTTTACAGCGATATTGCTAGTGATATCGCAGTGTGTAACGGGGGCTTTAGATACCCAGAGTTGTGCAATTTGTCCTGAGTAAGCTGATACCCCATATGTGGGGGTAAACCACTGTGATTGCCTTACTGCGATCTTTGGGAGGCAGAATTATCAAATCCACAAAAGGTGAAGAATTGGTTTTATTTTTTACGCCGTTCCTCATGCGGTATTATTGATTAGGCGACTTTATTCTTCGGGTCGGTACGATCACAGTGATACCAGATTTATATCCTTTTTTTATGTTTAGCTTCTGTTACACACTAAAAGACGCTTTTTTTTGTAAAAATGTTTTGCAAGAAGTTTTTGCATCGCCATATTTTGAGAGCTATAATTTTTCCATATTTCGGCCGACAGAGTCATGTGTGTGCTTGTTTTTGCAGGACGATTTTTATTGGTTGACATTTTTATTGGTACCATTTTCGGGCACGACGTTTTTTGAATGCTTTCTATTCCTGTTTTTGTGGAGGCAGAACAAGAACCAGCAATTCAGGAATTGTTTTTTTTTTTTCTCAGTTCCGCGTGTGGTAAAATTGGTAAGGCAGCTTTATTCTTAGGGTCACTACGATTACAGCGATACCTCATTTACAGTGGGGAAAAAAAGTATTTAGTCAGTCAGCAATAGTGCAAGTTCCACCACTTAAAAAGATGAGAGGCGTCTGTAATTTACATCATAGGTAGACCTCAACTATGGGAGACAAACTGAGAAAAAAAAATCCAGAAAATCACATTGTCTGTTTTTTTTTTTCATTTTATTTGCATATTATGGTGGAAAATAAGTATTTGGTCAGAAACAAGCAATCAAGATTTCTGGCTCTCACAGACCTGTAACTTCTTCTTTAAGAGTCTCCTCTTTCCTCCACTCATTACCTGTAGTAATGGCACCTGTTTAAACTTGTTATCAGTATAAAAAGACACCTGTGCACACCCTCAAACAGTCTGACTCCAAACTCCACTATGGTGAAGACCAAAGAGCTGTCAAAGGACACCAGAAACAAAATTGTAGCCCTGCACCAGGCTGGGAAGACTGAATCTGCAATAGCCAACCAGCTTGGAGTGAAGAAATCAACTGTGGGAGCAATAATTAGAAAATGGAAGACATACAAGACCACTGATAATCTCCCTCGATCTGGTGCTCCACGCAAAATCCCACCCCGTGGGGTCAGAATGATCACAAGAACGGTGAGCAAAAATCCCAGAACCACGCGGGGGGACCTAGTGAATGAACTGAAGAGAGCTGGGACCAATGTAACAAGGCCTACCATAAGTAACACACTACGCCACCATGGACTCAGATCCTGCAGTGCCAGACGTGTCCCACTGCTTAAGCCTGTACATGTCCGGGCCCGTCTGAAGTTTGCTAGAGAGCATTTGGATGATCCAGAGGAGTTTTGGGAGAATGTCCTATGGTCTGATGAAACCAAACTGGAACTGTTTGGTAGAAACACAACTTGTCGTGTTTGGAGGAAAAAGAATACTGAGTTGCATCCATCAAACACCATACCTACTGTAAAGCATGGTGGTGGAAACATCATGCTTTGGGGCTGTTTCTCTGCAAAGGGGCCAGGACGACTGATCCGGGTACATGAAAGAATGAATGGGGCCATGTATCGTGAGATTTTGAGTGCAAACCTCCTTCCATCAGCAAGGGCATTGAAGATGAAACGTGGCTGGGTCTTTCAACATGACAATGATCCAAAGCACACCGCCAGGGCAACGAAGGAGTGGCTTCGTAAGAAGCATTTCAAGGTCCTGGAGTGGCCTAGCCAGTCTCCAGATCTCAACCCTATAGAAAACCTTGGGAGGGAGTTGAAAGTCCGTGTTGCCAAGCGAAAAGCCAAAAACATCACTGCTCTAGAGGAGATCTGCATGGAGGAATGGGCCAACATACCAACAACAGTGTGTGGCAACCTTGTGAAGACTTACAGAAAACGTTTGACCTCTGTCATTGCCAACAAAGGATATATCACAAAGTATTGAGATGAAATTTTGTTTCTGACCAAATACTTATTTTCCACCATAATATGCAAATAAAATGAAAAAAAAAACAGACAATGTGATTTTCTGGATTTTTTTTTCTCAGTTTGTCTCCCATAGTTGAGGTCTACCTATGATGTAAATTACAGACGCCTCTCATCTTTTTAAGTGGTGGAACTTGCATTATTGCTGACTAATACTTTTTTTCCCCACTGTATATCTTTTTTTATGTTTTGGCGCTTTTACACAATAAAAACTTTTATAGAAAAATTAATTATTTTTCAATCACTTTATTCTGAGAGCTATAACTTTTTTATTTTTCCGCTGCTGGAGCTGTATGGCAGCTTGATTTTTGCGGGACAAGATGGCACTTTCAGTGATACCATTTTTATTACCATTCTTTTTTTGATCGCGTTTTATTCCACTTTTTCCAAGCGATATGATGATACCGCTTGGAAAAAGTATAATTTGCTACTTTTTTGTGTTTTTTTCTTTTACGGTGTTCACTGAAGGGGTTATCTAGGGTGACGCTTATAGCTGGGATTTTTACAGACACGGTGATACCAAACATTTGTACTTTTTTTGTTTATTTTATTTTTTTACATAAAAATATGTATTTATTGGGGCATTTTTTAAATTATTTATATTATTTTTTAATATTTTTTTTTTTACATATTTTTTTAAAAAAATGTTTTTTTTACCTAGTCCCTTTATGGGTCTTTCACTTTTTTTTTTACTTTGGTTGATGGTATAATACATTGCAATGCTCCAGCATTGCAATGTATTATGCCTATACTGAATGCTTCTGAGACCTTGCTGTGAGCATGGTCTCAGAGGCTTTCCGTAGCTGGATGATCTGGGGTCGTCATGACGACCCCGGGTCATCATGGCAGAGATCGGGCCCCGCAATTACATTGTGGGGATGCCGATCAGAGGCAGAGGGAGCCCCCGACCCTCTGCCTACCCCCTGAAAGCTGTGATCGTGCCCGATCGCATCAATCAGGGCATTAACAGCCACTCCTGGCTGTTAGTGCAGAAAGCTCAGCCACCGCAGCGCTGAGCCCCTGCACTGACCGGGCGGGAGATGCTGACCGATCAGAGCGTTGTGGGTGCAGGGACCGACGGCATGGGTCCCCGCACCTATTCCTGTGCCTCTCAGCTGTCTGTGACAGCTGTCGGCACAGAACTGTCACTGCGTGAGGTTAAGGCACCTGTACAGCTGTTTCATGTTGTCATAAGTTTCATTCATGTGAACTGCACAACCAACTGGAATTGAAGGTATTGCATTCCCATCATGAACCAAGATGGCTTTTAGACTTGTTTCTTATGAATCAATGAAGAGCCTCCATTTTTCTGGATTATTACTTATCTTCAGAGCTTCCATTACACTGTTGTTGTTACATTCCACAAGATCGCCCTCTATGAAGAAGTATTGGACAAGATTTTTATTATCTTTGCTGAACAAAGAAATCCGAACATCGCTCGCTAGGAGATTCCACTGCTGTAGCCTGGAACCTAAGAGCTCAGCCTTACTCTTGGGCATAAATCTTTAACAAGATCGTTCAGTTCACTTTGTGTTATAAGGTGGGGTTCAGTTGAGGTTGCTGACAGAGTGACTGGGTCGTGAGAGGAAAATACATCATGACACCAAGCGACCTCTTCTTCCTCACTTGACTCGACTTAAGATGTTTCTGGTGCTTTTGTAACCAGCAGTTCTTCTGTATGTGGTACTGGGCGCATTGCAGATGGAATGTTTGGATACTGTAAAGTTCATTTCTTCCTTGAAACTCCTTTACTAATAAGGGGCACCATGCAGAAATAGCAATTGGTAGTGTGGTTGATTGGCTCTCTTGATCATTAGCACTGCAAAAGGCAAAGTTTGCCTCTTCCCATGCAACCACTGGGTAAGATGTGATGCACGTCTATTGCAGCATAAGTGTGGAGACCAACTCTTGTCCTAATCTCCTATTCTGCAGCCAAAATACAGGTTGTAGCTTTTCCTTATCATGGTAGTCAAGTTTTGCCTTTGTGACGCAAAAGTGACTTCTCCACATATGTAGCAAAAACTATCCACTTTGTTAAAGCAAGAATGAGACATATGTGAAAAAACATAAAGAAACATGTCAATATGCTAAGAAACTGAGCTAAGAAATCATAAAACTGTATACCTTACTCAGAGAGCATTTATACAAGTAATTAGGACTGTGTCATAGGAGCTGAGTTGGCACTTTTTGATTGGTCACCCTAAGACAGGGATGTCTATCTCAAATACACAGAAAGCTAAAATTAAAAGCTTGGACAAAGTCGCTGGCCAACATTGTGTATTAAAAAAAATGTCTGCAATTGAGGAAGTTTTTCCTTATCATCAAATATAACTTATGATCTTTTTCATAGGGAAGCAAACTTAAAAGGGTTGTCCTACAAAGTACCGTATATACTTGTGTATAAGCCGAGATTTTCAGCCCATTTTTGGGGGCTGAAAGTCCCCCTCTCGGCTTATGCACGAGTCATATACGGGGGTCGGCGGGGGAGGGGGAGTGGGGGGCGTCAGAGACCATACTCCCCCCTCCTGGCACGGTCTCTGCAGCCCCCCTGCTTCCCCCATGATCTCAGTGTCCCAGCTGTTCCTGCATTCAGCGGTCACATGGTACCTTTCATTAAACTCATGAATATGCGCATATATAATGAGCGGTACCACGTCACCACTGAGTGCAGGAACAGCTTGGACGCCGACATCATGCTGGAAGCAGGGACTGAAGAGACCGGGCGCCAGGAGGGCGGTGAGTATGACGGGGGAGCAGAGCAATACTTACCGCTTCCATAGTTGTCTCCTGGTCCTCTGGCTGTGACAGTAGCGGAGGGTGCGATGACGTAGTCAGTGCGCGCCCTCTGCTAACGTCACTGCACAGGACCCGGAGACAGCGATGGAACCGGGAACAGTAAATATAGCCAGTGCCGGGGGCCTGAGCCACCGGCTACACCGGCGCCTGGCCCCCAGCCACGGAGAAGTGAGTATGTCTTTTTTTTTTCTTTTTCTTTTTTCTATAGCAACAGCAGCATATGCGTGGTGTTTATATATGGAGCATCTACTTGGGCCACCATTAACCCTTGTGCAGCATATGGGGGTATTTTATGTATGGAGCTTCTACTTGGACCACCATTAACCCTTGTGCAGCATGTGGGGGGTATTTATGTATGGAGCTTCTACTTGGGCCACCATTAACCCTTGTGCAGCATATGGAGGGTATTTTATGTATGGAGCTTCTACTTGGACCACTATTAACCCTTGTGCAGCATGTGGGGGGTATTTCTGTATGGAGCTTCTACTTGGACCACCATTAACCCTTGTGCAGCATAGGGGGGGTATTTTATGTATGGAGCTTCTACTTGGGCCACCATTAACCCCTGTGCATCATATGGGGGGTATTTATGTATGGAGCTTCTACTTGGGCCACCATTAACCCCTGTACATCATATGGGGGGTATTTATGTATGGAGCTTCTACTTGGGCCACCATTAACCCTTGTGCATCATATGGGGGGTATTTATGTATGGCGCATCTACTTGGGACAACATTAACCCTTGTGAAGCAATATACGGGGGTATTTATCCTTGGAGCATCTTGTTGGGCCACCATTAACCCTTTTGCAGCATTTTATGGGGGTATTTATCTATGAAGCATCTTTTTGGACCACCATTAACCCTTGTGCAGCACCACCCTCGGCTTATAAATGAGTCAATAAGTTTTGCCATCTTTTTGTGGCAAAATTAGGGGGGTCTGCTTATACACGGGTCGGCTTATACACGAGTATATATGGCACATTTTGATTAATAGATCTTAGAGTGAAATATTGGAATAATATAATGTGTTATGTAAGAGCAGTAAAATGCATATGACCCAATGGCCTAGTTTAAATATGTAATAACAACGGATACAAGAACGTGAATACAGATAATGAAGTATGATGCAAACAAAAGTGCTCCCAAACACAGTAAGATAGCCCTACAGTGAATTCTTCCCCAGTACTCTCAACCCTCCTCCCTCTGTCCCCCTGACAGAGAATGGTGACCCCATCATGATATATGATTCTCCAACTGTAATCCCCACATAGCCCTCCATACAGTATAATGGCCACAAAAAGAGCTCCATACAGTATAACGGGCCCTATATAGTCCTCCATACAGTATAACGGGCCCTACATAGTCCTCCAAACAGTCTAATGGGTCAGGGCCGGACTGGGACAAAAAAAACCAGCCCTGCCACACAAATCCCACCAGCCCACATACTATAACATTCCCCCCACATCCGATCAGTGGATTTTTCTATATTTTGTCGTGCCCTTCAACACTCCTCTTAAAGGCGTTATTTGAAGAGCCATGTGCGAATGCCGCTGCAGTGCACATGATCGACCTCTTCTTTAGAGTGCCGGTTCCCGGGATCATGGGGGTCCCAGCGGTTGGACCCCAGAGACTACATAGGTCTCATGATAGGGGATTACTTGGCATAATCCATTTAAATGGGTTTTCCAATATATACACCGTATTTTTTGGACTATAAAATGCACCAAGGTTTTAGAGGAGGAAATTAGGGGGAAAAAAACTGAAGCAAAAAATGTGGTCAATTCTGTACTTAATATCCCCTATCCTGGTAAATATGGTCCCCTCATCCCCATCCTGATGTGGTAATGGGCCGTATTGGGGGGTGGTCCGCTGCTTACCTTGACCAGACGACACAGACACCACACGGAGGCAGATTTTGGTTGCAACAGGTCTGAGTTTATTGGCCGTCCTCCTGACGACCGTAGCCATACACTGCAGCTCCTTTACAGCTCTCCATATTCATGCCCGGGTACCTTCACCTTCCTTCAGTTGCAGTGACGTTCCTTGCGGATCTTTCGCTGGGGCTGCCCTAGGCCTATCTACCGCCAGCGCTTCACCAGTCCATGGTCGTCGCCCAATTGGTATCCCCGGGGCCGTGTCTGTCCTGCAGTTCTTTGTGTCAGGGCCACCCCCTGACTGTCTCTTCCTATCAGTCCCCTGGTCGAGCTCTCCACCGTTGTCAGTCCTCCGTACTGCGTCTTCTCCGCCTGAGCTCCTCCCGAGACTAGCCTAGCCTGGAACCCTGTCCTGTCCTATTTATCCCCTTCCTCGGGAATTTCCCTCCTGGGTTACTATCTCCCCACCCCCCCATGACTAAGCGGTTTCTAAAGCCCTAAGCTGCTGTCAAGTCCTGAACTACGCTCCCCCTGCCATCTTGTGGTCAAATCTAGGTACTGCACTCCTTTTCCATCTTCCCCAGCTGTTTCCCTTCTGTCATTACAAACATCCATCTACAGTGCACAAACCGTCCCTTCTCCCTTCATTCAAGTCTGTCCATCAAGTCACCTTCCCCACACTCTCCCTTCGTCTATTGTCGTCCCCGACAATCGTACTCCCTACCTTCGTCATCCTAAAGCTTGCCCACTGTCGGTTGTCGGACCAGTTGTTGGGACAAACCCACCACATGCGGGAGGCCGAACCAAAACGGGAGCACCATGCACCGAGCAGCCTACTGCTACTCGCCGGCGCGCACGCCACGTGACAACTTCTTTCAGGTTGGCTAGGTCCACCCGGACTACTCTACGGCATGTACCTCCCACTACTCTCCCCTACTGTTACCCTCAACTGTCCGGAACGCCATGACCGAGGCCTTTCGCCTACCAGGTCATCGTTAGCGCCCGCCTATCCTTCTGGGGTGTCCGTGGTGTCGGGGACCTGACTGACGGACCACTGTCTGGATCACTCTCTTCCGTCTCTTTGTCCCTCAAGTTAGAAAGTCATGGTCGGTGTTTTTATCATATCCTGTACCCGGGATCTGTTACACACTTTTATACATACTACACATTAAATCAACCTTTGGTATACCGTATATATGGTTACCTTTGCTTTAATAACAATAAGGGTAACTCAACAGGAGTCACCCCCTTTTTTTTAACTTTAACTTCTTCTTTAAACACAATATCCCAAAAACAAATGTACGTACTCCCCCTTCCTTTAACATGAGCACTTCATCCCCTGAATCCCCGCTGTCAGGAGAAAACATTAAATAACAAAAACATTTTCCTTAACTTGGACGCGAAACTGTCCTTTAGACCTGCACAACGGTGCATCAAAATCCCGGAAGTCCGGGCCACCTCCTGACGTCCGATGTTCCACCAATTCAGCAGGGAACTCCACAGCCGTGAAGTCCCCGAGATGTCTCAACTGTTTCTGGGCCCCGACTGTTCTTTTTGCCCAGGGCTCAGGGGTCATCTCCCTCCTGAGTGATGCGTCAAAATGGGCAGAAGGCGCCGAAGGTGGTTCCACGGCACGAGTTCCTCGCCATTTCTCTGCTTGGGGACCAGGCCCTGGCACGGGCCGAAGGGAACTCCACCGCCACAGCATTGTTAACTGGCAGAAAAGTCTCAGGGGCAGAGATGGCCTCAGTCGCCCCTGTGCAGGGATTGGCACCCTCTCCACAGGGCCCAGTGAGCCCTGGGGGTGCCCAGCACGGATGATCAGTGACGGGAGTCTTAGGTTCCATGTCCCCGTTGGGGGACAGCACAGGGGCCCAGCAGTCCATCACCGGTGGTGGCGTAGGCGCTCTCATCTCCGGTGATGCGATGGCTTTGCTCCATCTGGCCCCAAGCTCCTGCGGTTCCAAATACCGTCACACCATGACCAGACCACATAATACCACCACATAGTGACCTATAATACCACATACAAGAAACAAATATCACCACACTATGACCAGACCACATAGTACCACCACATAGTGACTGATTACTACAATACTGATCATTAATAAAACAAAAACATAATACTAAGTGACATTATACACAGGAATTCTGTATTTACTATCAGTGTACAGGTAATACGGTGATCACCAGTGACATTATACACAGAAGCTCTGTGTTAGGCGTCGGGTTTCTGCATCTGCTCTGCAGGAATCCAGAGCCTCACATTCTGCGGTCTCCTACTGTTTATCTACAGCAGAGGAGATTGCTATGCAGCAAATCTCTCCAGAAACTAAGTCTCTCTAGCCTCCTACTGGGCATGCTCACGAGACGATCAACCATTGGAGATCGGGAGTCATGTGCCCAGGTCCTGCTCCAGATCTCATTGGTCCATCATGGAGATCTGGAAGCTTCAGGGAGGTCCCGGCTATAAAAAGCACGCATGGTTGTTCCGCCATGCGCTAGTATAATCTCTAGTTGCTCCTGTGTGAATGATGATGGATGTATGATTCTGGTGACTGACTCATTAAGAGCCCCTCCCTCTGATATTACGAATGTGTACAGGGACTTATCTTAGAGTCAGCGCCAGCGTGTGGCAAGCCTCAAGCCACTACTACATCATCCACAGTGCTAGCGTCCGACATTGCGCTTGCTTCCTCGCTTTGTCGACTAGTGGCAGTGTCCTACGCTGCGCTGCAGTTGCAGCCCTCTTTGGCGTCTGCAGTAGCGATGCCGCACGCACGGTAGGTCTAGACGGACGCAGTTCCTCTGCTTTGTGTCCCGCTCCTGTGACCAGATACCGTGTGTGCAGTTAACTGAGACCTGTGACAATAACAGGCTCAGTCTTTTGTGTTTACCTCTGCTGGCATCTCTGTGAGCAAACAGGGTGACTTATAACCCGTGCGCGTTATACCGCCATATTGCTCGTCTGTCACTACTTAGCAGCAGTCATATCACCTTCTGCACGGTGGTCCCCGAGCGGCGAACGCACTTTATTATTTATTTTATTTTGTGCGTTCCGCCGTTCCTAACATTATACTAGCGCCAGGGTCTGGCTAGTAATGGCAGATCAGCAGCAACTCCTACAGTACATTCGCCAGCTAGAGGGCCGGTTGGCTACTCTAGAGAGTGCTATCTCAGCTGCAAAGTCTACTGAAGCTGCTGTACAGGCAATCACAGAGGCGGTTTCACGTATGTCCACGTCCTCCCCTGCGCCGACAGTTTCCCGCCTCCCGTTGCCCGATAAATTTTCTGGCGATGGTGCCTCCTGCAGGGGTTTCGTGAGCCAGTGCTCTATCCAGCTGGAGTTACTGGCTGCGCGATTCCCTACGGAACGGGCTAAGGTGGGGTTTATTGTTTCCCTTCTGTCGGGCAGGGCGTTGGAGTGGGCCACGCCACTATGGGAGCGTGGTGACCCTGAGGTTCAGACTGCTGCTCAGTTCTTAACATCTATCAAGCAGGTCTTCCTGGGACCACGGGTCACGCATGACACCTCTCTTCAGCTCCTTGCATTAACTCAGGGATCCCTCTCGGTCAGCCAGTATGCCGTTCGTTTTCGGACACTGGCTTCCGAGCTGGAGTGGTCTGATAAAGCCCTCATCCCTGTGTTTTGGAGAGGTTTAGCTGAGCATGTTAAGGATGCTCTATCTACCAGAGAGATTCCTGCAAGTCTGGAGGAGCTGATTGCCATTTCCACCTGCATTGATCTCCGTTTTTCGGAGCGTGGACTGGAGCGTGCTCAATCCAGATGGAAGGTTACTCCGGCTCCCAACCTCTTTGAACCTCTGGTATCACCCGAGCCAGAGTGTTCACTCCCAGAGCCCATGGAGTTGTCTCGCGCCAGTCTCGAGGCGCGTCCGGCACTAAGCTCCACTTGCGGTTACCACTGTCAACACTCTATTCCCCAGGATAACGAGGACCCGCAATGGCCAATCTCTGTGCCGCCGGGCTAGACCTTTGTCCCCCCTCGCCTTCGGCCGAAGGTTCTCGTGTGGGCACACGCGTCCAGGGCGGGTGGTCACTGTGGCTACATGTAGACCACAAAACTCCTGGCAGGGTCTTATTGGTGGCCGCACAGGGCTCGGGACATTAAAAAATATATTCAGGCATGCGCCTCTTGTGCTCGGAATAGCCTCCTTAAACAGAGAGTGGAGACGTCCGCTGACACACCGCGGCGTTCCACTTCAACTTCTGCTCCGGGCGGTTTTGCCGCTCCCGCTGTCTCCCACGTGTCCCTTCTTAAACCTGGCGATCTTGCCGCCTCTCGTGCCTTCCACGTGTCCCGGTTATCTGTGTCACCTGCCGGGACATCAGACTTGCCTTCGGCCGAGTCTGAAGCCTATGCCTCTTATGGGCACAAGGTGGTGGATTGGAAGGCTCAGGGGGAGGGGGCTCTAGGAGGGGGGGTAATGTTAGGCGTCGGGTTTCTGCATCTGCTCTGCAGGAATCCAGAGCCTTACATTCTGCGGTCTCCCACTGTTTATCTACAGCAGAGGAGATTACTCTGCAGCAAATCTCTCCAGAGACTAAAGGTACTGTCACACTTAGCGATGCACCAGCGATCCCGACCAGCGATATGACGCAGTCAGGATCGCTGGTACATCGCTAAGTGGTCGCTAGTGAGCTGCCACACAGGCAGATCTCACCAGCGACATCGCTGGGGACGGGGGTCGCTACTTACCTGTCACACTAGGCGATCCTGCGTCCTCCCGCCCGCGTCCAAGCTCGTCGCTCGTCTCTCCACAGGAAGCGCCGCAGGAAGCTGACGGCGAGAAGCGGTCCAGGATGTTCTCGTGCGATCAGCGATAACCAGCGGGGGAGCGGGTCGTAGGTAAGTATCAGACACAGCGATGTCGCTAGCAATATCGTTATAACGTCACAAGTTATAGTGATATTGCTAGCGATATCGTTTAGTGTGACAGTACCTTAAGTCTCTCTATCCACCTATTGGGCATGCTCACGAGACGATCTCCCATTGGAGATCGGAAGTCATGTGCCCAGGTCCTGCTCCAGATCTCATTGGTCCATCGTAGAGATCTGGAAGCTTCCGGAAGGTCCCGGCTATAAAAAGCACGCATGGCCGTTCCGCCATGCGCTAGTATAGTCTAGTTGCTACTGTGTGAATGATGATGGATGTATGATTCTGGTGACTGAATCATTAAGATCCCCTCCCTCTGATATTACGAATGTGTACAGGGACTTAGCTTAGAGTCAGCGCCAGCGCGTGGCAAGCCTCAAGCCACTACTACATCATCCACAGTGCTAGTGTCCGACATTGCGCTTGCTTCCTTGCTTTGTCGACTAGCGGCAGTGTCCTACGCTGCGCTGCAGTTGCAGCCCTCTTTGGCGTCTGCAGTAACGACGCCGCACGCACGGTAGGTCTAGACCAGTGGTCCCCAACCTTTTTTGCACCGGGGACCGGTTTCAAGCTTTGGTCATAAGGGGGTGGGGCTATGGACACGGTTGTAGTGTATCAGTGCATACTTATAATTAAATAACATTTATAATGTGACTCAACTCACCATAGGTTTTGAATAAGTGCTCCATCACCCCCTTCTCCCCATCATTGCCTTCACCCCATCACTCCCTTCTCCCCATCATTGCCTTCTCCCCATCACTGCTGTCTCCCCATCATTGCCTTCACCCCATCATTCCCCTCTCCCCATCATTGCCTTCACCCCATCACTGCCATCTCTCCATCATTGCCTTCACCCCATCACTGCTGTCTTTCCATCATTGCCTTCACCCCATCACTGCCGTCTCCCCATCATTGCCTTCACCCCATCACTGCTGTCTCCCCATCATTGCCTTCACCCCATCACTGCTGTCTCTCCATCATTGCCTTCACCCCATCTCTGCCATCTCCCCATCATTGCCTTCACCCCATCACTGCTGTCTCCCCATCATTGCCTTCACCCCATCACTGCCGTCTCTCCATCATTGCCTTCACCCCATCACTGCCATCTCCCCATCATTGCCTTCACCCCATCACTGCTGTCTCCCCATCATTGCCTTCACCCCATCACTGCTGTCTCCCCATCATTGCCTTCACCCCATCACTGCTGTCTCCCCATCATTGCCTTCACCCCATCACTGCTGTCTTTCCATCATTGCCTTCACCCCATCACTGCTGTCTCCCCATCATTGCCTTCACCCCATCACTGATGTCTCCCCATCATTGCCTTCACCCCATCACTGCTGTCTCTCCATCATTGCCTTCACCCCATCACTGCCATCTAGCCATCATTGCCTTCACCCCATCACTGCTGTCTCCCCATCATTGCCTTCACCCCATCACTGCTGTCTCCCCATCATTGCCTTCACCCCATCACTGCTGTCTCCCCATCATTGCCTTCACCCCATCACTGCTGTCTCTCCATCATTGCCTTCACCCCATCACTGCCATCTCCCCATCATTGCCTTCACCCCATCACTGCTGTCTCCCCATCATTGCCTTCACCCCATCACTGCCGTCTCTCCATCATTGCCTTCACCCCATCACTGCCATCTCCCCATCATTGCCTTCACCCCATCACTGCTGTCTCTCCATCATTGCCTTCACCCCATCACTGCCATCTCCTCATCATTGCCTTCACCCCATCACTGCCGTCTCTCCATCATTGCCTTCACCCCATCACTGCCATCTCCCCATCATTGCCTTCACCCCATCACTGCTGTCTCCCCATCATTGCCTTCACCCCATCACTGCTGTCTCCCCATCATTGCCTTCACCCCATCACTGCTGTCTCCCCATCATTGCCTTCACCCCATCACTGCTGTCTCTCCATCATTGCCTTCACCCCATCACTGCCATCTCCCCATCATTGCCTTCACCCCATCACTGCTGTCTCCCCATCATTGCCTTCACCCCATCACTGCCGTCTCTCCATCATTGCCTTCACCCCATCACTGCCATCTCCCCATCATTGCCTTCACCCCATCACTGCTGTCTCCCCATCATTGCCTTCACCCCATCACTGCTGTCTCCCCATCATTGCCTTCACCCCATCACTGCTGTCTCCCCATCATTGCCTTCACCCCATCACTGCTGTCTTTCCATCATTGCCTTCACCCCATCACTGCTGTCTCCCCATCATTGCCTTCACCCCATCACTGCTGTCTCCCCATCATTGCCTTCACCCCATCACTGCTGTCTCCCCATCATTGCCTTCACCCCATCACTGCCATCTCCCCATCATTGCCTTCACCCCATCACTGCTGTCTCCCCATCATTGCCTTCACCCCATCACTGCTGTCTTTCCATCATTGCCTTCACCCCATCACTGCTGTCTCCCCATCATTGCCTTCACCCCATCACTGCCGTCTCTCCATCATTGCCTTCACCCCATCACTGCCATCTAGCCATCATTGCCTTCACCCCATCACTGCTGTCTCCCCATCATTGCCTTCACCCCATCACTGCCATCTCCCCATCATTGCCTTCACCCCATCACTGCTGTCTCCCCATCATTGCCTTCACCCCATCACTGCTGTCTCCCCATCATTGCCTTCACCCCATCACTGCTGTCTCCCCATCATTGCCTTCACCCCATCACTGCTGTCTTTCCATCATTGCCTTCACCCCATCACTGCTGTCTCCCCATCATTGCCTTCACCCCATCACTGCTGTCTCCCCATCATTGCCTTCACCCCATCACTGCCGTCTTTCCATCATTGCCTTCACCCCATCACTGCCATCTCCCCATCATTGCCTTCACCCCATCACTGCTGTCTCCCCATCATTGCCTTCACCCCATCACTGCTGTCTCCCCATCATTGCCTTCACCCCATCACTGCTGTCTCCCCATCATTGCCTTCACCCCATCACTGCCGTCTCTCCATCATTGCCTTCACCCCATCACTGCTGTCTCCCCATCATTGCCTTCACCCCATCACTGCTGTCTTTCCATCATTGCCTTCACCCCATCACTCCCTTCTCCCCATCATTGCCTTCACCCCATCACTGCCGTCTCTCCATCATTGCCTTCACCCCATCACTGCCATCTAGCCATCATTGCCTTCACCCCATCACTGCCATCTCCCCATCATTGCCTTCACCCCATCACTGCCATCTCCCCATCATTGCCTTCACCCCATCACTGCCATCTCCCCATCATTGCCTTCACCCCATCACTGCTGTCTCCCCATCATTGCCTTCTCCCCATCATTGCCTTCACCCCATCACTCCCCTCTCCCCATCATTGCCTTCACCCCATCACTCCCTTCACCCCATCACTCCCCTCTCCCCATCATTGCCTTCACCCCATCACTCCCTTCTCCCCATCATTGCCTTCACCCCATCACTGCCGTCTCTCCATCATTGCCTTCACCCCATCACTCCCCTCTCCCCATCATTGCCTTCACCCCATCACTCCCTTCTCCCCATCATTGCCTTCACCCCATCACTCCCCTCTCCCCATCATTGCCTTCACCCCATCACTCCCTTCTCCCCATCACTGCCTTCACCCCATCACTCCCTTCTCCCCATCACTGCAGTCTCTCCATCACTCCCCTCATGGCCTTCTCCTCATGTCCCCATCTCCTCCAGGGCCAGGCTACACAAACACAGACCAACACACACACAGACATACATGTACACACATTATACACACACACACACACACACAGACACCACCTCTCTCCTCTCACCTGTCGCAGCATCGCCCGCGCTTCCTCGCACTGACACAGCAGCGGCCGCGCTCCTCTCTGTGTCAGTCAGAGACAGGAAGCGCGGGCGGCGGGCAGGAAGCTGGACGGGTCCTTGCAGCTCCGCTCCTGCTATTCCCTCTTGCAGGCAGCGGAGCTGCTTGATCGCTCCCTGCCCGCCGCTAAGAGCTGCTGCACGCCGCCCCAGCCCCCGCTATGCCACTGACCGCCCCTGGCTCCCCTTGTGTCCGCGGACCGGCAAGGGCACTGCAGCGGCCCGGTGCTGGGCCGCGGACCGGCGGTTGGGGACCCCTGGTCTAGACGGACACATTTCCTCTGCTTTTGGGTCCCGCTCCTGTGACCAGATACCGTGTGTGCAGTTACCTGAGACCTGTGACAATAACAGGCTCAGCCTTTTGTGTTTACCTATGCTGGCATCTCTGTGAGCAAACAGAGATTGCATAGCGCACCTGGGTGACTTATAAGCCATGCGCGTTATACCGCCATATTGCTCATCTGTCACTACTTAGCAGCAGTGATATCACCTTCTGCACGGTGGACCCCGAGCAGCGAACACACTTTATTATTTATTTTATTTAGTGCGTTCTGCCGTTCCTAACACTCTGTACATAGTATACGGTGTCAGTGTACAGGTAATACAGTGATCACTGGTGACATTCTACACAGAAGCTCTCTATATAGTGTACAGGTAATACAGTGATCACCAGTAACATTATACACAGGACCTCTGCATACAGTGTCAGTGTACAGATAATATAGTGATCACTGGTGACATTATACACAGGAGCTCTGTACAGAGTATACAGTGTATAGCGTTAGTGTACAGGTAACACACTGACTCACCAGTGATGTCTCTAACTGAAGTCCTTCATCTTTGCTTTTCTTTTTCATGCAGCACAGACCGCCATCACTTGTTCCAGCCAGGACTCATCTCTGCATAAAATAACACATAGTTACCTAGAGCATGGCTTCCAGAGCACATTCCCCACTTTTTTCCTTTCATCTACACTACACATCTGAATACAGATATGCACCCACCAGTAATACATAATTGGTTATAATGCATCCCACCATTCCAAATATAAATTATAATATGCCACTGAGCCCCTTCTAGCTATACATAGCCACTTTACCCATCTAATAAATATATTAATTAATTAGCATCTGTACTCTTTCCCCCAATTCATTACCAGTGACTGCATACTCAACACCCCCCACTATGTATGTCCTGCTCCCCCGACTCATAGATACATGCCCCTTCCGCCCCAATTCATTGTCATTCTTCTCTCTCCCACCCCCACCCTCTATTCATTATCAACAGCTCTACCCCACATTCAATACATCATTTACTCCCCCACCCTCAAAATTTATTGGCATTTGCTCTCTCCCCAGATCATCATTTGCTCTCCCCACCCTCAATTCAATTGCTGTCCCTCTTCCCTCACTCTCAATTCATCATTTGCAGTCTCCCGTCCCCTTCCCCCCACTTCATCATGTGCAGTCCCCTTTACCCCCACATCATCATGTGCAGTCCCCCTTTATCCCCTCTCCACATCATCTTGTGTAATCCCCTTTACCTCACTTCATCATGTGCAGTCCCCTTTATCCCATGTCATCTTTTGCAGTTCCTTTTAACCCCCACATCATGTGCAGTCCCCCTTTAACCCCCCTCCCCACATCATCATGTGCAGTCCCCCTTTAACCCCCCTCCCCACATCATCATGTGCAGTCCCCCTTTAACCGCCCTCCCCACATCATCATGTGCAGTTTCCCTTTAACCCCCTACATCATCATGTGCAGTCCCCTGTATACACCTCATCACCCCAGCCATGCCCCCCCAGTTCCAGTATACACCTCATCACCCCACCCATGTCCCCAAAGCGCTTGTATACACCTCATCACCTCAGCCATGCCCCCCCAGCCCCTGTATATACCTCATCACCCCAGCCATGCCCCCCCAGCCCCTGTACACACCTCATCACACCTCGGCCACACTGCCTTGGCATCACCGATTCTGAAATCTGAATGATTAGGAATATACTAGTAGTACTACCGTCTGCTGCGGCACTGAAACAGTGCATTGAATTTAAACTTACTGGGCTGCCTGTCTCTCATCTCAGCCTGGGCCTGCACGCGGGTAGGAGAGCTCAGAGCTCCTCCACTGCCTCCAGATCTGCCTGGCTCCGTGGGTGTTGCGATAGGTCAGTGACAGTGCTGCCTGCCTGCAGCCATGGACAGAAGATGAAGAGCATGTCACGCTCTTTCCCCTCAAAGAATGTCCGACGACATTCTTAACCCCTAGGGTGCCGTCCCCCCAGCACCTGTAAAACCGTCGCCGTGCCTGCAGATTTAAAGGGCCGGTAGCAGGAAAAACAGGCCGCCGCTGCGCCGCATCAGCTGGCAAGCAGCCAGACAGAGGAGCGGGCGCCGCCAGCCAGCGGCCCACAACACAGCGGCCCAGCGGGAAAATGCCCGGTTGGGCAGGTTTTCAGTCTGGGCCTGTAACGGGCCCTACATAGTCCTCCATACAGTGTAACGGGGCCCTGCATTGCCCTCCACACAGTATAATAGCCCCACATATTACTCCATAATAATAATAATAATAATTTTTATTTATATAGCGCCAACATATTCCGCAGCACTTTACAATTAAGCGGGGACATGTACAGACAATAAATTCAATACAAGTTAAGACAATTCAAACAGTGACATTAGGAGTGAGGTCCCTGCTCGCAAGCTTACAACTCCATACAGTATAATGTGGCACCCCTGAGGGTTCAGTCGCAACAGAGGTACTGCATCTCCACCAGAGGTGTGGTATCCCACTTCCCAGGTAAGTTGGAGGCACCTGACAGTACTCTTACACCTGCACCCAACACACACCCTACAGGAGGGCACCCTGGATGGACCCTATGGGAGGAGGATCTCAACCCTTCCGGGTAGTAAAGGGTGTTGGTGGTGGGTGGAGCTTGAAGGTTCAGAGCGGGAGAGTAGAATCTTAGTTAGGAAAGTCTTCCCATAGGGGAAGAGGTGAACGGACGTTTGTGGAGCAGCTCCTAGCCACAGTTGCCGGGAAGGAAAGGAACAGAAGGAAGCTCCCTGTAGAGGGAAGGGATCCTAGATGAATGGAGCAGTGGCCATACTGCCTGTGGGGCTCGTTCCATGCTGACAGACGTCGGGTGGAGGGATCAGGTTGCAGAGGGGTACCGGCCCCCTAGTCCAGTGGAACAATCATCAGACTCAGCTGACAAGCCGGAGGTAGAGGCACCTTTAGGTACCTCAGCCACGAGCCACAGTTATCTTCTCCGGAAAGGCAGCCATAAGGGAGTAAGAGAACACAGTGAGGATGTTACCTGACAAGGTCCGTGGCTGCTGGCCTGGGACACTGACTGTGAGGTGTTGGGAAGGAAGAGGCGAGAAATCAACACAGTGAGACGGCCAGTGTCAGACTGAAGAACATGGAGCCCACCAGAGGATTTGATCCTGAAGGCCCACCTTTCTCTCCCACTGAAGGGGCCAATAGCAGCTGCAAGGTTTGCACTGTGAACTCTCCTGAAGGAGAGGTCAGGGCCCACCAGAGGATTCTCCAGTTCTCTGGTGGACCAGTCCAACCCTGGCTCAGACGGCCAGAAAAGGCACATACTGATGGGAGTGCTGGAAAGGTGTTCCCCATCTGCCTGGAAGTTAACTGAGCCCCTCACCTGAAGGACACAGCATCAAATGGGCATCTGTGGGTACCAGAACTGTGAGTAAAGCTTTAGAACTGTACCCAGCTGTGTCCTCTGAATTCTTTCTGCAACACCTACTCAGCACTGCTACATAAATCATCATCAAATACAACATCTTTTCTGTCTCCACTGCCCTGGGACAACAGCTCTACCTGTGGAGAGCTATACCAACTTTGCTGCATCACACCATCAGTCCCAGAGGATCTGCACTGCAGCACTGGTCACCTCTGACCAGAAACCACAGGAGGCATCACGAACACTACTTTACAAACTTTTATCTCCCTTGTAAATATTTTCCCTTTCATTGGATGCCCAGGGCCACGGACCGAATCACTGCCACTGTGACACATCCCCTTTAAGGAACGGCCTGGTACTGAGTATCCCCACTGCCTTGGCGGGAGATCCAATAGCAACTCACATAGTGCTCCATACAGTATAATGACCCCACATGGTGCTCTATACAGTATAATGGAATCACAAAGTGTTCCATACAGTATAATGGCCCCACATAGCATTCCATACAGTATAATGGCACCACATAGTGCTCCATATAGTATAATGGCTCCACACAGTGCTCCATACAGTATAATGGCCCCACATAGTGCTCCCCTAACCCTAACCCTAAGCACTGCAGCCAATCAGTGAGCTCAGCAGGTATAAGTGGCTCACGCCATTTACATGGGCACAGTCACAGAGGTCACTGATTGGCTGTAGTGCTATCGACATGATGTCAGTGCTGTAGACAGTAAAAGACATCAGGAGCACCTGTAAAGACTCAGTGCTATACCTGGGGCAGCTGAATAAAATAGAATTTTTTTATTTTTTTTTAACACACTGCAGCTGGGGGCTATTTTTTTATAAAACTGGTAAACTCCTTTAAGCTTTTATGCATTCATAATAAGCGGAAGGAAGTACTTTGCCAACAGTTTCTATTAATTTATAGTTATAATCCATATAAAATCCCAGACAAGTTGGCAATATAATATATTTAGAAGCTGAAATTGAATACGACGCCAGATATCTGTTTGCTGAAATAATACTTATGACCCAGAATATCCATGGACACCAATTACAGCCTACAGATTCTCTATTCCACGACACTATATACACAAAATCAATGATTTCATATAAATGTCTGTATTCAATAATTTACAAATTACACAAGTCAATACCAGTCAATATGAATGTCCACATAGAAATTTCACCAGATTCATACAGAATCTGCCAATACCCATCCAGTGTCATGTCTGCCTAGCTAAGCACCTAGCATTGTAGTCTGCCTTTCTAAACATTTGTGAAAGGCTGGCTGGGTCATTCGAAAGAGCTCACTGAATTTGAATGCCATCCTGTAATTAGAGATGAGCGACTATGCCTTTTTAGGGTCGAGTCGGGTTTCATGAAACCCGACTTTCTCAAAAGTCGAGTTGAACGAAATCGGCCGACTATCGGGAAAAGTCATGAAACACGAAACCCAATGCAAGTCAATGGGGAGAAAAGTCGGCAGTGAGTGGAGGACTGTAAACACACCTGGCATGAATTTTAACCCTAGAGGCGGCGAAATCTCTCTCTCTCTCTCTTCTCACTCTTCCTCTCCCTCTCCCTCCCTCTCCCTCCCTCTCTCTCTCTCTTCTACTCCCACTCCAGCTACGCTCCCGCTACGCTACGCTTCTCTCATTGGCTGAAAAAAGTCACGTGGAAGCATTCGGCGAAACCCGACTTTGGCGCTTGGGTCGCCGACCGCATGGCCGACTTCACACTGTGGTCGGGTTTCGTTTCATGAAACCGGCGACTTTTGAATCTGACCGACCTTTTTCGCTCAACTCAACTCGTAAATACTCCAGCATCACCTGTGAGTGGAATTTTTGAAAAGTAGAGGTGTTTAGTAACAACAGCAACTCAGCCGTGACGTGGAGACCACATAACATTACAGAGCCGTGTCACAGAGTGCTGAGACCCATAATGCATAAAAGTCACCAATGGTCTGTTGAGTCTAAAACTTCTCTGGCACCACAAAAACTGAGTGCTGAGAAGTTCATGATATTGTGTTGTGAGCTCATTTTCGGGTTTGCCTCTGGCTTCTGGTGAGGGTTATGGAGCTGGCTGTGTGACAGAGGAGTAGTAAGTTCTCTATCTGGACTCCCTCTGTTGGTGAAGGGAGGTAATGAAGCTGATCTAAATGGCAGAGACCGGCCACCTGAGGAAGAGGACTGCGATTGGACATCAGGAGTTTCTGATTGGATTTAAGGCAGTCGACTCCCTAGTTTCTTGCTGGTGATTTTTCCTGACTCTGGCTCCTGGTTTCCAGTTTGGTTCCTGCCTTCCTAAAGCTGAGTTTTCTCTGCTATTGTTTATATGAGTTTTTGTCTGGTTTACTTAGTTTTTGTGTTCAGCCAGCCCTGGCTGGGACTGGGCTGAATCCCCATTTTGTCTTTGATCAGTTGATCTTTTTTGCTCATTCTTCAGAATATACCTGAGTGCTGATATAGTGATTTGAAGTCTAGCGACTTCAGGGCCTTTTTCTATCAGACGTGTTGGACATTCTTTTTGGCAGGGTTTTTTGCGTGATTGCAGACAGCAGCTTTTCTTTCCTGTCCTTTTTAGTTAGCGAGGGCCCCATCGTTTGCTCAGCCTATCTTTCTACCTGTGTCTGTGTTTTCATCTTGTTTCACCGACAATACATGTTGGGGGCTGTCTATTGCTTTGGGGTCTGCTCTGGGGCAGTTTAGATTTTCCCTTTCTTTCTTTAGGCTTATTTAGTTCTCCGGCCGTGACGAGGCGTCTAGGACCACCGTAGGCACGCTCCACGGCTACTGCCAGTTGTTGTGGATAGGATCAGGGGTCTGCAATCCGCTAATTACCAACCTCTCCGGTTTTCTGGGCTTAGCTTGCTTTTTGTTTTTTCCTCCTCGGTGACTCATTCATAACAATATGGCTTTTCCATGGTGGAGCATCTACATGCAAGCCTTACATCACCAAGCACAATGCCAAACATCGGATGGAGTCTGGAAGAGTAGCTAGATGTTCTGTGGAGTGACAAATCACGCTTCTCTGTCTGGCAGTCTGATAGATTAATCTGGGTTGCCTGGAGAATGTTACCTGCCTGACTGCATTGTGCCAACTGAAAAGTTTGGTGGAGACCTTGACCCCTTAATACAGTGAAAGAAAATCTAATGCTTTACCATACCTAGGCATTTTGGACTATTATGTGCTTCCAAATTGGAGAGAACAGTTAGGGGAAGTCCCTTTTTATTTTAACATTACTGTGTTCAGTTGTAGCCCACAGCCCCCATACATTATGATAACCTTCACAGAACCTCACAAACTACTACGCCCCTCACACAGTAGCATAGCCGCCACAACCTCACACACAGTATGATGGTCCCTCAGAGTCCCTCACACAGCATGATGCCTTGACAGCCTCATACACAGTATGGTACCCCACATAGTCCACAAAACACTGTATGATGCTTGCTCACAGTTCCCCACACATATGTAGTATGATGGCCCACACGGTCCCCATACACAGTATGATGAAATGTGGCGCCCCCAGGAGTATGGTCGCCACAGTGGCATTACCTTCCTCCTAGGGAGTATGATGTCATGCTTGGAAGCAATGAAGGATTTCTCTGTCAGGTAAATCCAGCACACAGCACAGTTCCCACTCCAGGCCAGCAGAGGGAGCTCTGAACCCAAACTGCTGAGGAGCTGCTCTCTGTGGCCAGGAAAGAGAAGTTAGTGTTGTTCATGTGGAGAAGACGAAGAGTTTAGATGTGGAGAGGTGAGCTGGGAGGATTGAGCCGAAGTCGGGCTCACTCCTAGCTGAAGCGCATCGTCCGGAGTCCGGTATCCGAGGTTGTATGGATGCTGATGGTCCTGCAGCAAAAACTGGAGGAACAAGAGGCTGCAAATGCTCTGTTCCCACCTAAGACTCCGAGGCACAGCAGCAACGTGTGAGCCAGAAGAAGGAGGCTACGGCTGCCTGCCATACGAGGGGAGTTCTAAAAGAGAGCAAGCAGGAGGAACTTCAGTGTAACTCAGAACTGAAAGTACATCAGATAAGCGCTAGGAAGGAGACTACACAACCCATCTGCATAGAGAGATTCCTAAGTTGCTTCCAGGCTGATTAACTCCTGTTCCACCTGTAATCTGGATCCTGGACTGCACTTACAAAGCAAAGTAAAGGTAAAGGAAACTGCACCCTGTTGTGTCCTTGCCTTCTTCCTGCAACCCCTTCAGCACTGTTACATCTCTGTGCCTAACACTACACCCTCTTCCTCAACACCTATTACTACTGCCCTGGGACTACAGCTCTACCTGTGGGGAGCTATCGAATCTTTGCTGCATTATACCATCCGTCCCAGAGGATCTGCACTGCAGTGTCGGCTTAACCCCTTCATTGCCGAGCACCACAGGTGGCGTCACGTATCATCTACCTATAAACTTTATTCGGCTACGTTTCACCCCTTTTGAATGGACGTCCAGGGCCACGGACTAGGTGACCACCACCGTGACACATCCCTCTGAGACACCGGCCCAGTACCGAGTAACCCCACAGCCCTGGGGGCGATCCAGACTCCTACCGCTCCCCACATCCAGTATAATGGCCCCATAATCTTCCACACAGTATGATGGCTCCCACAGCTTCCCACACAGTATGATGACCTCCACAATTCCCCAAACAGCGTGATAGCCAGACACTCCCCACACAGTATGCTCCCTCCACATAGTATGATGGCTACCACAGCTCCCCACACACATTATGATGGCCCTAATAGCCCCCCACAAACAGAATGATGGCCCCCGCAATCCCCCCTACACAGTATTTTGTCTCATAACTGCCCACATAGTACAATGGTACCCACATCTCTCCAAAAACTATGATGGCCACACAATATGATCATCACGAAACAATAAGTCACCTCAGGGAGACCAGTCAAAGAAAACACTGCGGCAGCCGGCAAAGGCGCTCAATCAGTGAAATCCTAGGTGCATTGCTCCCTGGGAAATACGAATATGCAAATAAAGTCCGTGGAGCCTCATTTAAGGGTCTCAAATACGGGACTAGCCAGATCTTCCTCCAGTGAAGGACCCAGCCTGAGGTCAGTGATTGTTTCGTGATGTTGGTCTACTAGGCATTGCTCCCACCTAGCCAGAATCCTACTCCACACTGATGAGGGGCAACACCCCGAAACAGCTGTCTGTGGATGGATACCTGGCCTTGGTATTTCCCTTGTCATATCTGTAAACTCGTAAAGAGCTGGATATTGACTTAAAGGGCCACTTAATATGGTGGTAATGGTGGTTTCCGAAAGGAGCCACTCCTTGGCTGGATCCTACTCTGGAGGAAGATCTGGCTAGTCCCGTGTTTGAGACTCTTAAATGAGGCTCCACGGACTTTATTTACATAATATGATCATGGCCCACACAGCTCCCCACACAGTATGATGATTCCACAACCCCACTAACCTCCACACAGATGTCCTCCACATAGTTTGATGGCCCCCACAGCCCCACACACCCACAGTATGATGTCCCCTCAGCATGCCCATACACAGCATTATCTTCCCAACAGCTCCACACATATAATATGAAGGTCCCCTCCAGTCACCCTACAAAGTATGTTGTTCCACAGTCACCACACAGTATGATGGCCCTCTCAGATCTCTACACACAGTACAATGGTGCCACAGCCCCCACATACAGTATGATAGCCCCACAGCTCCCCAAAAAGTGTGATGGCCCTACAGCCTCCTACACAGTATGATGGTACCCCACAACCACCAGACATGCATGATGTCCCCCACAGCTCAGTACATCTACTATGATGGCCCTTACAGTCCCCCTACACAGTATGGTACCCCACAGCTTCCCACACTGTATCATAGCCCCCACACCTCCCCACTCACAGTACAATGGCCCACAGCCTCTACACTCAGGATGACAGCCCTCACAGCCCTACACACAGTATCATGTATTCATAGCCCCCAACACACAGTATAATGTCCCCCACAGCTCCCCACACATAATATGATGGCCCTCACAGTCTCCCTGCACAGTATGATTTATCACAGCCCCTTAAATAGTATGATAGCCCCCATACACTATATAATGGCCCATCAGCTCACCACACAGTATGATGGCTCCACAGTTCCCCACAAAGTATGACAGTATGATTCCCTTCACACAGTACGATGTCCCACAGCCACCCTACCACCCACACCCCCCCACATACACATATACACTGTGTAATGGCCTGAAATGGAGATTGTGAGCATGGACCTCTGGTCCAATATCATTGTCTGACCTCACAGATGCTCTTCTGGATGGGTGAGCAAAAATTGGATCCACCAAACACCTCTATCTTCATGACAAACATGCATCAGACAAAAATCTGAAGGTGAGAAATCATCATGTCTCTTTTTAGACGTTGGTTATGTAACTGTAAATGATAATATCTCAGCATGAAGGTTGGAAATTTAAATATGGTTCCTACATTTTTGATGTGCATTAAATGGCTTTTTGTATAATTTTTTAGGTAGGCCTCTTGGCAATGTAGGTCAGAATATTATAATGGTACTATTTTTCTATTTTTGATACTCTTTTTGTTTGCTAACATGGTCAAATATAATTAACAGCAGAAAAATCATCTGTATCAGTCAGGGAACTTCCTCCAGGTTATTGTTGTTGGTACACAGATCCTAAAATAGAAGCAGATTATAACAAATTGTCCTTGAGTCAGTTTGGAAGGTGCTGAGTCACCTTCATTTAGATGAAAATTGAATTTTTGCAATAATAAATGACGGATATTGAATAACCTGCCTATCAGGGAATGCTGGTGGTTGTAGGAAGGCACAAGGTGATAATCTGTATTTAACTGTCTATAATGTGCTGTGGAAATAATGGCGCTAAAAAAGTGAGTAAAAATAAATAAATAATTAAACTGTTTACTTGAATAATGTAGAAGAGGTAAAATAATCATAGTGATAGAATAACCAGCTGGCCAGCGTGGTTTTCCTTTAATAATGCAATTAGTCTATATTTGCACAGCGCACACAGTTTTTACTCTAAGGCAGGGGTAGGCAATTAATTTTCCCGAGGGGCCACCATGAGAGACCGTGACTGTTGTGGAGGCCGAACTAATAGGATAAAATTAATTAGGCTCAATATTAATATAAGAATATTAATTTTAATTATTATACTATTATATTAACATTATATCACTTAATATTGAGTAGAATTAAGTATGCTGACATCCCCCTATATACTGTTTGAACCCGAATACAGCCCCTTCTATATCTCATATGAGCCCCACACAGCCTCCTCTTGGGTAGCATATGAGTTCCACACAGCCTCCCCATGTCCAGCATATGAACTCCACACAGCCTCCTCCCCATGTCCAGCATATGAGCTCCACACAGCTTCTCCATGACCAGCATATGAGCCCCACACAAACCTCATCATGGGCAGCATACGAGCCCCACACAGCCTTCCCATGGGCAGCATAGGAGCCCCACACAGCTTCCCCATGTCCAGCATGCAAGCCCCACACAGCCTCCTCATGTCCAACCTATGAAACCACACAGCCTCTCCATGTCTAGCATATGAGCCACACACAGCCTCCTCATTGCCAGCATATGAGCCACACACAGCCTCCTCATGTCCAGCATATGAGCCACACACAGCCTCCTCATTGCCAGCATATGAGCCACACACAGCCTCCTCATGTCCAGCATATGAGCCACACACAGCCTCCTCATGTCCAACCTATGAAACCACACAGCCTCTCCATGTCTAGCATATGAGCCACACACAGCCTCCTCATTGCCAGCATATGAGCCACACACAGCCTCCTCATGTCCAGCATATGAGCCACACACAGCCTCCTCATTGCCAGCATATGAGCCACACACAGCCTCCTCATGTCCAGCATATGAGCCACACACAGCCTCCTCATGTCCAGCATATGAGAACCACACAGCCAACACATGTCCAGCATATGAGCTCCACACAGCCAACCCATGTCCAGTATATGAGACCCACGCAGCTTCCTCAAGTCCAGCATATGAACTACACACAGCCTCCCCATGTCCAGCATATGAGACCTCCATAGCCTCCCCATGACCAGCATATGAGCCACACACAGCCTCTTCATGTCCAGGATATGAACCACATACAGCCTCCCCATGACCAGCATGAGATCCCCATAGCCTCCCTATGTCCATGATAAGACCCTCATAGCCTCCCCACGTCCATGATGAGACCCCCATAGCCTCCCAAGTCAAAGATGAGACCCACATAGCCTCCCCATGTCCATGATAAGATCCCCATAGCCTCCCCATGTCCATGATAAGACCCCCATAGACTACCCATATCCAAGATGAGAACCGTATAGCCTCCCCATGTGCAGCTGACATCCCATACACATAAATTAAAAAAAAAACATCACATACACAACTTTATATCTTTCCCAAGATGCTCTGCATCTGATTCTGTCTCCGGTGCGCTGACTTGCTGCAGTACACAGCTGACGTGATGACATGACATCATCGCATCAGCTGTTTCATACGCTGATTGGTGGAGGAAGGAGTCGGAGGCCCCTCCTTCTCCAATGCAGTCTGCATGCATGGAGAGTGACTGTGGAGACAGCGAGGAGGTGGGCACGGAGCAGCTCGTGGGCCACTGTTTTCAGCCCCTCTGGTGTCTCGGTCCACAGGCCAGACTGGACAGACAGAGGGCTGGATGTGGTCTGCAGGCCGCACTTTGCCCGAGTCTGCTCTAAGTCCACGTTCACATTTTCAGTATATAGTCAATATTCTACATCAGTATGTGTAAGCTAAAACCAGGAGTAGGTGATAAATCCAGAAGTGGTGACATGTTTCTATTATACTTTTCCTCTGATTGTTCTCCTGGTTTTGGCTTACAAATACTGAGGTAAAATACTGACCAAATACTGAACCTGTGAATATGGCCTAAGAATAATTTTTGGAAAAACCTTGTCTGCCCCTCTAAAAGCATTTCTGTGCTTCCTCTTCTTAGGTGGGTAAGCCGTGATTATGTAGCACTTGTTTTGCCTGTACAGCTGGTAAGTATAACTCGTCCCTTCTCACACAATGAAGCATTGATAGGGCGCTGCGTGCCAGCACTTTGCCCCCTCCCCTCCTCATCACCCTCTCTCTGCTTTCTGCCAATCGTCCTTTGCTGTCAACAGGAGAAAGCAGACAAACCGGAGAAGACAATGGAATAATTTAGATCACTGGGTAGTGGGGAGAAATGTCAGTGTGGTGGCGCTGCAGCTGTATGACCCTAGTTTGTGGCCTACAGAAAGGTTAGAGGTCAAAAAAATTAACCCATTCCAGCTATCTGTTGCAATGGTTCATAGCTGTTTGCATCACTAGGTAGATGAAAATTACACACTGTACATTTCTTCCTGCCAGTAAATAATCAGATATGCATAAAAAATCAAGTTATCCAGACTTTGGATGGTTCAAATCGAAAATCTTACGCTTGGTTAAACTTATTCTTTAGAATATAGAGTTGCAATCAAAATGATTCACTTCCCATTGCATATTAGGCTTCTTAGCAACATTTGCAAACTTTATGCTGCTTGAATTAAACCAATCAAACAAAAACAATACCTCAACACAAGCAACATAAGAAGTGTTTTATCCATATTTAAATGGAATCTGTCATTTTAAATAACACTATTAACCTGCACATATGGGGTTAATCTGCAGGTTAAGACCGGGATCACACATGCAAGGAATACCGCCGAGTCTCGCCTGTTAATACCCGGCACTGCCACCGGCACTCAGGAGCGGAGCGTGCGGCTCCATGTATTGCTATGCGGCTGCACGCTCCAGTCCAAGTACCGGCGGCAGAGCCGGGTATTAACATGCGAGACTCGGCTGTATTTCTCGCATGTGTGATCCCGGCCTAATAGCATTCTGACACCATGAGAGCCCCAATGCTGGAAGGAAATTAGCTTTATTCTCTCCAGCTCTCAGCCATAGGGGTGGTGCCACAGGTTCGGACACCAAACCGTGTATATAGAGTGGCGGCTGTAACATCGCCCGTGACCGACATAAAGTTCAGCATCAGAGCCGGCTGTCAGTCAGTGCCTCAGTGTAAAAAAAAAATGGGACGAGTTAGATCCAACTGTGTCTGAACAAGGAGGCTTCCTTGGAATGGGACAGTGAAGATTATGGCCTACGCTGGGAGTCCTGCTGTATTTGTCTCCAAGTGCCCAATGAATAAACATTACAGATTGTTCCTGTGAGAGTTAAATGGTGGACTCTTCCAGATGTAGTGTCTCTACTCCTTGAAGCACCCCTCCAGTGTTTTTTTTTTTTATTTCAGTACTGGAGTGGTGCCCCTAACATAAGTTCCCTGCTGCTTGTATTATACTCACCATTCACCATCTTCATCTGTTCTCGACACCGCTCATGTCATCCTCAAGCAGTTTATCATCTGCATGATTTCTCCAGTATCTGCTGGGTGATCCAGAATTCACAACTCAATGTAAGTCTATGAGGCCAAAATGAGGCCAAGATGAGGCTCCCATAAACTTACACTGAGAGCTTGGGACTGTTACCTCTGACTTCCAATCAGTCAGAAGTTACAGGACGGCAGTGCGGGTTCTGAGCGGCACTGGGAAGAGCAGAAGACAGTGATTGGGGGTTTGATACTATGATCAGAGATCTTAGATTAGTGGCACCACTCCAGCGCTTAAATAATAAAAATGCTGGAGTGGTGTTTTAACATATCTGATCTGTTAAAGAGATTAGAGGGATTCTATGGTAAAGTATCAATTTATGCAGATGTTAATAAACTGTATATATGAATACAGTGGAGGACAGGTTCGATCCAAAGCTGATAACAGCTGACCGGTGAGGATGCCGGGTGACCTAAAGATAGGTCACCAATATATCAGTCCTGGACATCCAGTGTCAGGAAACTTTGGCCAAGACAAATGAGATCATGTGTTCCATCAAAGAGGCACAGAGTCACATGATGAGAGCAAAGTTCTACCACTTTACAAGTCACTAACCACACATGGACTATTGTGTCCCATTTAGGGAGCAGAGCAAAAAGGTAGAGTTTAATGCAGATTTAGCTTGGAAGCTAAAGTAATATTGGGATGCACTTTGCTACCCAGAAAGCACCGATGGAGACTGACAGAAGAAAGACCCTGTGCAATAACAGTATATGGGTCCTGTGCCGCCCAAAAGCTCTTCATAATGCAGAATTCGTCCTGCATTTGTAGTACTCGCAGGTATGGGGGATGCAGTGACGAGGCGTGAGACGGTTTGAGCTTTAAGGTGTAACTTTTATATCTATAGATGCCTTTGGGGCTGTCTTGAGCAACCGAACAAGCTAACAATAACTGCCCACGCAGGGGATCAGTACAAGAAACACACAGTAATGCGAACACGACTAACCCGGCAAAGGCCAGTCAATATAGGGCCGCGGTATGGCCGACTACGGGTCCTTAGTTAGTGTCACTTATCCTCTCTGACGTCCGGCAGGGTCCTGAACAATGATGCTTCGGCATTGCAGCTGCTGGGCCCAGCCGACGAGGAACTGACGAAGACTTCGGGCGTTCCTGTGCCCAGGCGAGGTGGGGGCACAACAGGTCCCGCAAGAGTTCCGCAAGGTGGCGCCCCCCGGCGGAGGCGTTGCAGTGCCACTTGGGGGCTGGAGAATGGAGGCCGCAGCCCCGAAAGGTGCTGCAGGGACCGCGGCTGACAGTGGACAGGCCGCAACCACGAATTGGAGTCAGGCGGCGGCTGCCGTGGGTGGGAGCGGACGGGCCGCACCTGCGGGTGGAGTCGAGCGGCGGCTGCCGCCGGCGGGAGCTGACGGGCCGCACCCGCGGGGTGGAGTCAGGCGGCGACTGCCGCGGGCGGGAGCGGATGGGCTGCACCCGCGGGGTGGAGTCGGGTGGTGGCGGCCACTAGGAGTGCGGCTGAACGGTCAGCGTCTCCCTCCTGGATGGCTAGGTGCCGTCTCCCTTCTGCCTGTGGTGAGTCTCCCTGCAGTCTCTCTGGTCGATGCTCTCTTCGCTCTGCTCTGGCTTTTGCTCTGGCTCTCTGGCGCTTCCTGGCTTCCTTCCTCCATCTCTCCTGTTCTGCTGACTCACCCCTCCTGGTGTCCTCAGACCTTTTTATACTGGCTCCTCCTCCAACCTCTCTGGAACTCTCTATGTCCGTCCTCTAATTCTGTCCCCCGGAAACAGTTTCCCTAAGAACCTTGGTGACAGCCGCCTTGGTTCCGGCCCGGGCACACAGCGGGGACGGCTCCTCCTACACATTGGTGCTGGAAATAGTCCCCTTTACAGCATTGTATGCTGAGAGAACGGATCTGCTTGACTGGGATTACCCAATTTTTCACAGAAGTAACATTGTTTTAGGATTTGCACTCAAAATTCAATTGATAACCTATGTAGAGAAACCCATTTTTTTCCAATAGGCAATCTTGCTAAAACTAATATTCTTGATAATCTAATTTTCCTGCTCTAGAACTACGTGACCTTGGCCTTATCAGATTGTTTATCTTATTGATGGATCAAGAAGCACGGCTCGGTCTAAATTATGATATATCCTACCAATTATTTATGTCCAAATTGGATTAAGCACAGAACAAGACCATATTGTGTGTAAAAGGTTAGTGAGTTGAATTTTACCATGGAGACAATCAGTTGAGGGTCCTAGTCCAATTAAATTTTAGAAGGATGATGAAGCATAAACTGTATCACTTTGTGTTGGATGATATACTTTTAAAGTATCTAAGAATGTTGCCCTATTGTTCATCTGTGAAAGACCCCATATTATGCTCCCAATATTGCTTAGAATTAAACTTCTTACAGTTAAATGTGAATAAACTATAAAGCTTACAAAAAGCCGCCTTGTGAGTACTACTGCTTATAACAAATGCAGAAGTATTAAAGGTTAGATTTCAGACATGTTCATAACACAGTGTGCTGTCATTGAAAGAATTTAAAATATTTTGTCTCTTTATTGAAAATGAAATTTCACAATATCAAAAGAGCAAACAGTGCAATTTTTCAATAGTTAGGATATATAAACACGTGGTCAAAATTGTTGGTGCCCCTCGTTTAATGACAGAAAAACCCACAATGGTGACAGAAATAACTTGTATCAGACAAAAGTAATAATAAATCAAAAATCTATGAACATGAACAAATCAAAGTCAGATATTGCTTTTCAACGATGCTTCCACAGAATTTAAAAAAAAAAAACCTCATGAAATAGGTCTGGACAGAAATAATGGTACCCCTGAAAATAATGTGACAAAAGGGACATGTTCAATCACGGGGTGTCCACTAATTACCGTATTTTTCAGACTATAAGACGCACCGGACCATAAGACGCACCCCAATTTTCAGTAGGAAAATAGGGAAAAAAAAAATAATGTGTCAAATGGGGGTCCGTCTTACAGTCCGAATTCAGCTTACCTGGGAAGGGATCCGGCACAGGTGGAGAAGTAGTCACGGGGTCATTCAGTGGTCCAGGCTCGTGCGGTGGCGGCTCTGTGCTGGGGCAGCTGTGCTGGGGTAGGGGCAGCTGTGCTGGGGCTGGGGCAGCTGTGCTGAGGCAGGGGCAGCTGTGCTGGGGCAGGGGCAGCTGTGCTGAGGCAGGGGCAGCTGTGCTGGGGCAGGGGCAGCTGTGCTGGGGCAGCTGTGCTGGGGAAGGGGCAGCTGTGCTGGGGCAGGGGCAGCTGTGCTGGGGCAGCAGTGCTGGGGCAGGGACAGCAGTGCTGGGGCTGGGGCAGCAGTGCTGGGGCTGGGTCAGCCGTGCTGGGGCAGGGGCAGCTGTGCTGGGGCAGGGGCAGCAGTGCTGGGGCAGCTGTACTGAGGCAGGGGCAGCTGTGCTGGGGCAGGGGCAGCAGTGCTAGTGCAGGGGCAGCAGTGCTGGGGCAGGGGCAGCAGTGCTGGGGCTGGGGCAGCAGTGCTGGGGCAGCTGTGCTGGGGCAGGGGCAGCAGTGCTCGGGCAGCTGTGCTGAGGCAGGGGCAGCAGTGCTGGGGCAGGGGCAGCAGTGCTGGGGCAGGGGCAGCTGTGCTGGGGCAGGGGCAGCAGTGCTGGGGCAGCTGTGCTGAGGCAGGGGCAGCTGTGCTGTGGCAGGTGCAGCAGTGCTAGGGCAGGGGCAGCTGTGCTGGGGCTGGGGCAGCTGTGCTGAGGCAGAGGCAGCTGTGCTGGGGCTGGTGGACTCTGCGGTGGTGGCAGCGGGCGGCGCTCTGTGGTGCGGTGGTGGCAGCGGGCTGTGCTCCGGTGCAGGGGCGGCGGGTCCGCTGGCATTTCTTCGCAGCCCGGAGGCCTCTGCACTTCCCTTGCTGGCCGCCGCCATGTTGCGGTGGCCTCCGGGAGCATGGACGCCGGGAAGATGGCTGCCGGTCCGGGGACGGCGCATGCGCGGGATCAGATCTCGTCCCGAGATCTCGGGGGACAAGATTCAAATCTCGGCAATGAGATCTCGTCCCGCGAGATCTCGGGACGAGATCTGAAGCTGCGCATGTGCCGTCCCCAGACCGGCAGCCATCTTCCCAGCGTCCATGCTCCCGGAGGCCACCGCAACATGGCGGCGGCCAGCAAGAGAAGTGCGGAGGCCTCCGGGCTGCGAAGAAATGCCGGCGGACCCGCCGCCCCTGCACCGGAGCACAGCCCGCTGCCACCACCGCACCGCAGAGCGCTGCCCGCTGCCACCACCACACCGCAGAGCCCCGCCCGCTGCCACCAGCCACCAGCCAGAAGGTTAGTACCGTGTATTGCGACCATAAGACGCACCCCCCACTTTCCCCAAAAATTTTGGGGGAAAAAAGTGCGTCTTATGGTCGGAAAAATACGGTAGCATCACAGATGTCTACAATCTTGGAATCAGTGAGTGGGCCTGTATAGAGGGCTACAGATACTCACTGTGCTGTTTGGTGACATGGTGTGTATCACACTCAACATGGACCAGAGGAAGTGAAGGAAAGAGTTGTCTCAGGAGATTAGAAAGAAAATTATAGACAAACATGTTAATGGTAAAAGTCATAAGACCATCTCCAAGCAGCTTGATGTTCCTGTGACTACAGTTGCACATATTATTCAGAAATTTAAGCTCCATGGGACTGTAGCCAACCTCCCTGGACGTGGCCGCAAGAGGAAAATTGATGACGAATAATACGAATGGTAACAAAAGAGCCCAGAAAAACTTCTAAACAGATTAAAGGTGAACTTCAAGCTCAAGGAACTTCAATTCACACCAGCCGTCGTTGTATGAGCCAAAGTGGACTTCATGTATTGCAAAGAAAGGAGACACAAAAGCGCAATAGGGTTTTATCCACGTTACAAGGAGAGATTACACCAAGAAATTTGTTCACCTGGTTAGGATGAAAAAAGCATAAAGGTTGGCAGCCAGGGTCGCCATCAGGGCATTACTGCCCTGACTGGCATATGGGGCCCGGTGGGCAGAGGGGGCCCGCATCGGGCCCGGTATCCTCTGGTCACCGGGCTCCTACCGGTAGGTAAACCAGGCCCTCGGCGCTGCCGCAGCTAAACGCTATTGACAATGCGGGCCCGCCAGCCCGCACGTCAATAGTTAACAGCCGTCAGCCAATAGGAGGCTGGCAGCTGACGTCAGCCGCAGCGCGCACCTCGCCAGTGTCTGACGTCACTGTCAGTCGCCGGCTGGGACGCGCTGCAGTGTGGAGAGAGCGCGAGCGTCGCTCGCCGCTGGACCGTGGCCAGGTAAGAAGAACTTTTTTTTATTTTCTTAAATTTTTAAGAGCGGCAATCTGGGGGGGCCCGGGGGAGACTGAGACATGGGGGCAGAATGCTGGACATGGGCAGAATGCTGAACGCTGGGGCAGATTGCTGGACACGATGGGGCAGATTGCTGGACACGATGGGGGCAGAATGCTGGAAGCGATGGGGGCAGAATGCTGGACACGATGGGGCAGATTGCTGGACACCATGGGGCAGAATGCTGGGCACGATGGGGCAGATTGCTGGACACGATGGGGCAGATTGCTGGTCATGATGGAGGCAGAATGCTGGGCACGATGGGGCAGAATGCTGGGCATGATGGGGCAGAATGCTGGAAACGATGGAGCAGATTGCTGGTCATGATATGGGCAGAATGCTGGGCACGATGGGGCAGATTGCTGGACACGATGGGGCAGATTGCTGGACATGATGGGGCAGATTGCTGGACGTGATGGGGGCAGAATGCTGGACATGATGGGGGCAGATTGCTGGACACGATGGGGCAGAATGCTGGGCACTAGAGTTGAGCGAAACGGGTCGAAAAAATTCAAAAGTCGCCGACTTTTGGCAAAGTCGGGTTTCATGAAACGAAACCCGACCCTAGGATGAGGTCGGCCACGAGGTCGGCGACTTACGCGCCAAAGTCGCGTTTCAAAAGTTTGTTTTGCGCTCTTTTTCAGCCAATCAGGATCCACGGACACTGTGGGCAACGTGATGACCTAGGCACGGGTCACCACCATCTTTCAGAAGGGCATGCAAGTGATTGGCTTGCTTTGGTGGGCGTCACAGGGGGTATAAAAGGGCGTGCACGCCGACCGCCATCTTACTTCTGCCGATCTTAGTATAGGGAGAGGTTGCTGCTGATTCTGTAGGGAGAGCGTTAGGCAGGGAAGAAGACAAAAAAACTGCTTCTGCTGCTAGCGATTTGGCCTGCACAACACACAAGTCACTGTGTGTGCAGTGCAAGGGGAGGCTATATTGTGGTGTATCAGTGGTGTTGGTTGTTGGGCTGCCTTTTAAGGCTTCCTGACACGCTGGCATTGCTGTTTACCCACTGCTCCGCAAACTGCTTTTTTAAAAGCAATCCAATCTCCCTTATCCTCTAGTCACTTTTGTCACAGCTGTGCCATCGAGCGTGTCACATAGCGCTCAGATATCAGTGGGCCTCACACAATCTACAAGTGTCCAGTGTCCAAAAGTGTACGCAGAGATTCAAAATCTCCATTATCCTCTCGTCACTTTGGTCACAGGCAGCTGTGCCATCGAGCGTGTCACATAGCGCTCAGATATCAGTGGGCCTCACACAATCCACAAGTGTCCAGTGTCCAAAAGTGTACGCAGAGATTCAAAATCTCCATTATCCTCTCGTCACTTTGGTCACAGGCAGCTGTGCCATCGAGCGTGTCACATAGCGCTCAGATATCAGTGGGCCTCACACAATCCACAAGTGTCCAGTGTCCAAAAGTGTACGCAGAGATTCAAAATCTCCATTATCCTCTCGTCACTTTGGTCACAGGCAGCTGTGCCATCGAGCGTGTCACATAGCGCTCAGATATCAGTGGGCCTCACACAATCCAAAAGTGTCCACTGTCCACAAGTGTGTGCAGAAATTCTAAATCTCCCCTGTCCTATAGACACCTTGTACCTTGTTTTATATTACTATATAGTTTGTTGGATTTTGTCTACATTTCTACCAAAAATGAGGAAGGCTGGTGGAAGAGGCCGTGGAATTGGGCGGGGGTTGGCAGCTGGTAATGATGGTGTTGGTGGTGGATCTGATGGTAGTGGCAAGAGCAAAATAGGACCGAATGCAGGAGGTGCTGACCCTGCGTCATCGTCTGGCTACATAAGGCCTCGAACGCTTAGTTTTCTAGGAGTTGGCAAACCGCTTTTAAAGGCAGAGCATCAGGAAAAAGTTTTGTCTTACATTGCTGACTCAGCCTCCAGCTCTATCGCCTCCTCTTCTTCAGTTGTAAAAAGTAAAAGCACTGAGTCGTCATTGGAGGCTCATGTTCATGAACCACACCTTTCCTTGTGTCCTTCACCCCAACCAAGATTGAAGGATGACGCAGGCCATACTACTGATTACTCCATGGAGCTGTTTTCACATACCATGCCTGGATTATCAAGTCAAATGGTGAATTACCCAGGCCAAGATGAATCTGACATGGAGTGCACTGATGCACAGCCGCTGATGGATGATTCTGCTGGTACATTCACTCAGAGCACTACATTGTCCTCGCAGTGTACAGAGCCAGATTTTGACCCTGATGAGACTCAGGTGCCCCTTCCCGCACACTATACCACCATACACGGTGACACAGAGAAAGGTGCACATGACATAGAAGAGGAGGTGATGGATGACCCAGTTGTTGACCCAGATTGGCATCCATTGGGGGAAGAGGGTGCTGCTTCCAATAGCTCAGATGAGGAGCATCCACAGCAGACATCGACATCGCAACAGCTGTTATCTGGCAGGCCCGGAGCACTCCAAAGACAGGTTCCAAACATCAAAAGAGTTGCTGGACAGCTTGTCCAGAGGGTCAAAAGATCACAGCGTGCTAGGCCGCAAAATGTCTGCCAAAGTAGGAAGAGTGCAGTGTGGCACTTTTTTGAACAAAATCCTCATGATCAGGCCAAGGTTATCTGTAAGAAGTGCGCAAAGACCTTTAGCCGAGGGAAAAATCTGAAAAATTTGAATACCAGTTGCATGCTTAGACATTTAACCAGCATGCACTTGCAAGCGTGGACACAACAACAAACCTCAAGTGCCACATGTGCAACTGATCACAACGAAGGTAGTCAGCAACGCTACATTGTTTCCCCCACTGTAAGCCCACCGGTTAGCACAGCAGCAAATGTTGAGGTGTTGTTGCAAGGCCACAGCAGTCAGGGAATCCCACTGTTATATCAACGAAAGACTGATTCTAGGCCATCAGAAAGAACACCAACTCCATCACCATCATCAACCCTCTCTCAGTCCGCCCTGTCCAGCGCTACTTCCACCATATGCAGCTCTCAAGTCCAGCTCACCCTCCCAGACACTATGAGTAGGTCAAGAAAGTACTCAGTCTCTCATCCGCGTGCACTGGGTTTGAACGCCCACATTGCCAAACTAATCTCGTTTGAGATGATGCCCTTTCGGTTGGTGGAAAGCACAGCTTTCCGCGAACTCATGGCCTATGCAGTACCACGCTATGACCTACCCAGTCGCCACTTCTTCTCTCGCAAAGCCATCCCAGCCCTCCACCATCATGTGAAAGACCGCATTGTCCATGCACTCAAGCAGTCAGTGAGCGGAAAGGTGCACCTCACAACTGATGCATGGTCCAGTCGGCATGGCCAGGGCCGTTACGTGTCCATCACTGCGCACTGGGTTAATGTGGTGGATGCAGGGTCCACAGGGGACAGCGGTGGTGGGACAGTGCTGCCTAGCCCACGGTATAGGAAACAGTTGGCTGTAGGCGTTCGACCCTCCTCCTCCTCCTCCTCCAGAAGCAAAAGCTCGTCCACAGAGCGCAGTCGTACGAGCACTCCATCTGCAGCTGCCACTGTTGCACACGATGTGTCCCCCTATCGAGCAGCTAGTGGAAAGCGTCAGCAGGCTGTGTTGCAGATGATGTGTTTGGGCGACAGACACACCGCCGAGGTGCTGGCCGAGTACTTGAAGCGACAAACTGAGTCATGGCTGGGCAGTGTACATCTTGAGGCAGGCAAGGTAGTTAGTGATAACGGCCGTAATTTTGTGGCAGCCATAGCCCTTTCAAAACTCAGCCACATACCTTGCTTGGCTCACACCTTGAACCTGGTGGTGCAGTGCTTCCTCAAAAATTATCCGGAGTTAACAGCCCTGCTCCAGAAGGTGCGAAGACTGTGCGCGCACATCCGCCGGTCGCCTGTACACTCCGTTCGTATGCAGAAGCTGCAGCGATTGCTCCACCTTCCCAACCACTGCCTCATTATCGACATTGCAACAAGGTGGAACTCCACCCTGCACAGGGTGGAGCGGCTGTGCGAGCAGAGGCAGGCCATAATGCATTTGTGGGAGGATACACGGCCAGGCACTTTGAGAGCAGACATGGAGTTGACAGGCGTGCAGTGGTCGAAGCTGAAAGACCTTTGTAAAGTCCTTCAGTGTTTTGAGGAATGCACACGGCTGGTAAGCGCAGACGACGCCATCCTAAGCATGAGCATCCCACTTATGCGTCTGCTCATGCAAACTTTGACGCACCTTAAGGAGCAGGCGTCTGCAGCCAATGTTGATGAGGAGGAAGAGGAGGAGGGAATCCTTGATGACATTCAGCCATTGTCTGCTCAGGGACCTCTCCTGGACGAGGTGGAGGAAGAAGAGGAGGAGGATGATGGGGATGATTACTTAGGGGAGGAGGATGCATCTCGTGGGGCAAGTGAAAATGTTGGCGTGGCAAGGTCTGGTACAGGGTTTGTGCGTGACTGGAGGGATGTGGATTTGCCAGAAAGTGCTCCTCCACCCAGCACTCGCAGTGCATCATTGACACCGGGAACATTGGCCCACATGTCAGATTATGCCTTGCGGATCCTAAAAAGGGACCCCCGCATTGCCAAAATGATGAACGATGACGACTACTGGTTGGCCAGCATCCTGGATCCACGCTATAAAGGCAAATTACAAAACATCATGCCACAGGAGAACCTTGACCTAATATTGGCTAATAAACAAGCAACTCTGGTAAATCGGTTGCTTGAGGCATTCCCAGCACACAGCAGCGGTGATGGTTCTCACACGAGCCGTACGGGCCGGGGGCAGCTTGGCAGAGGTGTTCGTGGTGCACACAGCAGAAGTGGCGTTGGAGACAGGGGTTTCATGACAATGTTGTGGACTGATTTTTCAAATACCGCTCACACAACTGGTAATACTGCATCGATGGAAAGTGACAGGAGACAGCAGTTGTCAACTATGGTTACAAACTACTTTTCCTCCCATATCGATGTTCTCCCACACAGGTCATTCCCCTTTGACTATTGGGCCGCTAAACTGGACACCTGGCCTGAATTGGCCCAATATGCCTTACAGGAGCTCGCTTGCCCAGCTGCAAGTGTGCTATCGGAAAGAGTCTTCAGTGCAGCTGGATCAATCCTGACAGAAAAAAGGACCCGTCTGTCAACCCAAAATGTGGATGATCTAACCTTCATTAAAATGAACCACGCATGGGTTTCCAAGGATTTTGTCCCACCTTCCCCTGATGACACATAGGGTGACAGAAAAATGGCTTGCTTTGGTCCACCTCTTCCTGGTACTTCACCTATTTCGCCTTTTGCATCAGCTGAATGTCCAACATCAACATATGCCACTTTCTAAAACTCCCTAACTGTGCTGCCTCCCCCCCATGGCCGGGGTAACCACCTAGCGCACGACACCGTGCGAGTGCCGTTGCCCTGGACAGGTGGGTAGGCCGACTCTTGGGCGCGGGCACTGGCACAGGGTCCCTCATAGTGCAATCAAGTGTCTCTGACGGTGGTGGTGCACACCCGCCGTCAGACACACCGCTGTACTATGAGGGGCCCAGTGCCAGTACCGACGCCCAAGAGTGGGCCCCCCTTGCTTGGGCAGGGCCCCAGCATTTGCAATCTTTACCTCTCCCTGCTCCTCCGCTGTGTAATCTGGGCCGTCAAATCCATACTGTGCCTGACACCGTCTGAGCCTGCCTCCTGAGACATATATTTTGAATGTGTACGCTATCCATACATGTTATCCAGGGATACGGTACCCTTTCTAACCTTTGTGCAATTACGTGCAATCCATACTGGGCCTAACACCGTCTGAGCCTGCCTCATGCTGTATAGACATATATTTTGAATGTGTACGCTATCCATACATTTTATCCGGGGATACGGTACCCTTTCTAACCTTTGTGCAATGACGTGCAATCCATACTGGGCCTAACACCGTCTGAGCCTGCCTCATGCTGTATAGACATATATTTTGAATGTGTACGCTATCCATACATGTTATCCGGGGATACGGTACCCTTTCTAACCTTTGTGCAATGACGTGCAATCCATACTGGGCCTAACACCGTCTGAGCCTGCCTCATGCTGTATAGACATATATTTTGAATGTGTACGCTATCCATACATGTTATCCAGGGATACGGTACCCTTTCTAACCTTTGTGCAATGACGTGCAATCCATACTGGGCCTAACACCGTCTGAGCCTGCCTCATGCTGTATAGACATATATTTTGAATGTGTACGCTATCCATACATGTTATCCGGGGATACGGTACCCTTTCTAACCTTTGTGCAATGACGTGCAATCCATACTGGGCCTAACACCGTCTGAGCCTGCCTCATGCTGTATAGACATATATTTTGAATGTGTACGCTATCCATACATGTTATCCAGGGATACGGTACCCTTTCTAACCTTTGTGCAATCACGTGCAATCCATACTGGGCGTGAGAACGGCTGGCGAGCTGTTAAGCAAGCTACAGCACCTGTCCAGACAAGTACAGGGATTCCCTAGCGAGGAGACTTATTTGATTGTTTTCAATGTTGGGACAGCAATTTTTGGGGAGCACTATACTCTGGAGAATGATAGATGGGGCCCACCATACACTGGAACATTCCAAAGGTGGACATCAGACACTGGAGCAGCATTTACAGGGCCCATTATGCACTAGAGCATTAGAAATGGGGCCCATTATGTTTGGAGCATTATTTGGGCCCATAAGACAGTGGAGCTTCATCCATGGGGACCAACATATACTGTAGCATTATGTGGAGCTCATCATATACTGTTTCAAACATTATATGGGACCAATGATTCTGTATGGAGAAATAGATGGGCCTCGTCATGAGATGTAAAAAGTGAGGTATTTTTCATTGTACTATACCGCTATTTATCTGCCGTATCGGAGCATGATGAGTTGTGGTATGTGTTAAAGGGGTGCTCTTTCGCCCAGGGCACATGAAAACCTGCAGCCAGCCCTCCCCCCCCACAACTTTAGCCAAATAACACCCATTTTTCAGTGCGTAACTTATATTATGAAGTTAATTAAGGTTGACAAGCTTAAGTAAGAAGAATTGATGCTTTTGGCATTCAAATGGGCACTGTTGGTGTGTTTCCTGTCCTCCTCTCACTGCCGACTTTTATTCCCCATTGACTTACATTGGGTTTCGTGTTTCGGGACGACCCCGACTTTTCCCTATAATCGGACGATCTTGCTCGACCCGACTTTTGGAAAAGTCGGGTTTCACGAAACGAAACGCGACCCTAAAAAACCAAAAGTCGCTCAACTCTACTGGGCACGATGGGGGCAGAATGCTGGACACGATGGGGCAGATTGCTGGACACGATGGGGCAGAATGCTGGGCACGATGGGTCAGATTGCTGGTCATGATGGAGGCAGAATGCTGGGCACGATGGGGCAGATTGCTGGACACGATGGGGAAGATTGCTGGACACGATGGGGCAGATTGCTGGGCACGATGGGGCAGATTGCTGGAGATGATGGGGCAGAATTCTGGACACGATGGGGCAGAATGCTGGACACGATGGGGCAGAATGCTGGACACGATAGGGGCAGAATGTGACAGTGAGACACAGGAGGGGGCTGAATGGACACAGGGGCAGAATGTGACAGTGAGACACAGGAAGGGGCAGAATGTGAGGCACGGGGGCAGAATGTGACAGTGAGACACAGGAAGGGGCAGAATGAGATATGGGGCATGATTGGAGATATGGGGCATGATTGGAGACACAGGGGGCAGGATCAAAGACATGGGGCAAGACTGGAGACACTGGGCGCAGGATTGGAGACAGATGGGGCAGGATTGGAGACAGATCGTGCAGGATCATGGGGCAGGATGGATACGGTGGAGACAGATGGGGCAGGATGGGGAGATCATATGGGTCAGAATGGATACTTATGAGGGCGGGATGGGAGAACGGATGGCTGAAGCCAGGAATGAGACACACGGGGGTTAGGATGGGGGATATTATTACCACAGGGTCTAATTAAGGGATATTATTACTGCAGTGATGTATTTATTTTATTTTTTGAGTATACTGTTTTAAATGGGGGAAGGGCGGTCCTGTTACTGTGTAGAGTGACACTATGTTGCCTTTTTTTCTTCCTGTGATGTAATGTAGAAGTTGGGAAAATTAAATAATATGTTCTGCAAGCGGAGCTCTAGGTAACTGTGTTATTTCCTGCAGAGACGAGCCCTGGCTGGAAGACGTGATGGCAGTCTGTGCTGGATGAAAGATGCAAAGCAAAGATGAAGGACTTCACCTAGAGACGTCACTGGTGAGTTAGTGTGTCACCTATACACCGACACTATACACTGTATAGAGGCCTTGTGTATAATGTCATTGATCACTGTATTACCTGTACACAGACACTGCATACAAAGTACAGATCTCCTGTGTATAATGGCACTTATGGTGATAGTATCGTGTTTTTTTTATTACTGTTCAGTATTTTAGTATTCAGTCACTGTGGTGGTAATATGTGGTCTGGTCATGGTGCGGTGCTGTTCCTTGTATGTGATATTATTCGGTCACTGTGGTGGTAATATGTGGTCTGGTCATGGTCTGGCGGTATTTGTTCCTTGTGTGTGGTATTATAGGTCACTATGTGGTCTGGACATGGTGCGGTGGTATTTTTCCCTTGTATGTGATATTATTGGTCATTTTAAAAATTGAAAAATAGAAAAAAACCTAAATTGTATCACATATTTTAAATATTTAATAGGTTACAGTAGAATAGAGCTCAGCCAAAAGAGTCTACCCTGATATGGTGGCGGCTTAAAAAATCTTTTGGCCAAAACAAAAGCTGCCGGCTATATGTGTGATCTGGTGATGGGAACTGTTAATGTGTGACTGGTGAGAAGTGGAGTTTTTCCAAGAGAGAGCGGTGGGACTTTGAACAGTTCGAGGGGTGGAGGCGGGGCTGGGGTGGAGCCTGGGCGGAGTCTCAAGGGGGCCCCGAAAATTTTACCAGTATGGGGCCCCGAAATTCCTAGTGGCAGCCCTGCTGGCGGCTGCTGCAGATCCACAGGTCCTCAATGACCAGAAGTAATCACGTATTCAGCGGAATTTGTAGTTATATTCCGCGCTGCCGCAAGAAAGTATTCCAGGAGATGGATGTCAAAGATTCACAGTGGTTTATTCAATGCGTTTCGGGGGTCTCTTGCCCCCTTCATCAGGAAATACCACACAGTATGTACAGGCATCACACGTATATATAGTTAAGACTGTGAAGATGAGGATGAATGAACTCATGGAGATCAACATCCAACACTGCGGAGACACCATCACGTGTTTCTCAACGCAGTGATTCTAGAGCACTGCCCCCATCCCTTACGGGAAATATGCAGAACATGCAAAACAGAAGCCGCGGAGACACCATCACATGTTTCTCAACGCAAGCAATGACCAGCCAGGTCTTTCCCCGGGAAGGAACAACCACGGGAAGGGCAGTCTCCAATGAAGGAAACCACCTATGCCAAAACATGGTATCCATCCACAGACAGCTGTTTCGGGGTATTGCCCCTCATCAGTGTGGAGTAGGAAACTGGCTGGTAGGAGCAATACCAGCCAGTTTCCTACTCCACACTGATGAGGGGCAATACCCCGAAACAGCTGTCTGTGGATGGATACCATGTTTTGGCATAGGTGGTTTCCTTCATTGGAGACTGCCCTTCCCGTGGTTGTTCCTTCCCGGGGAAAGACCTGGCTGGTCATTGCTTGCGTTGAGAAACATGATGGTGTCTCCGCGGCTTCTGTTTTGCATGTTCTGCATATTTCCCATAAGGGATGGGGGCAGTGCTCTAGAATCACTGCGTTGAGAAACACGTGATGGTGTCTCCGCAGTGTTGGATGTTGATCTCCATGAGTTCATTCATCCTCATCTTCACAGTCTTTTACTAGGCATTGCTCCTACCAGCCAGTTTCCTACTCCACACTGATGAGGGGCAATACCCCGAAACAGCTGTCTGTGGATGGATACCATGTTTTGGCATAGGTGGTTTCCTTCATTGGAGACTGCCCTTCCCGTGGTTGTTCCTTCCCGGGGAAAGACCTGGCTGGTCATTGCTTGCGTTGAGAAACATGTGATGGTGTCTCCGCAGCTTCTGTTTTGCATGTTCTGCATATTTCCCATAAGGGATGGGGGCAGTGCTCTAGAATCACTGCGTTGAGAAACACGTGATGGTGTCTCCGCAGTGTTGGATGTTGATCTCCATGAGTTCATTCATCCTCATCTTCACAGTCTTTTACTAGGCATTGCTCCTACCAGCCAGTTTCCTACTCCACACTGATGAGGGGCAATACCCCGAAACAGCTGTCTGTGGATGGATACCATGTTTTGGCATAGGTGGTTTCCTTCATTGGAGACTGCCCTTCCCGTGGTTGTTCCTTCCCGGGGAAAGACCTGGCTGGTCATTGCTTGCGTTGAGAAACATGTGATGGTGTCTCCGCGGCTTCTGTTTTGCATGTTCTATATAGTTAAGACAGGACGCTGGGATTAAAAAAAACGAGCGCCAAAAATCAGATGATACAGTGTCAAAGTTCATAGCCGCCACAGGGTTAACAATTCACATGGATTATACCACAGAAAAATGTATAATAAAACGATTGTTAACTGGTGACATTAATAGTGTCTTACATTTATATGATACAAAGTTTTCCTGTTCCATCTGTTAGTCCAGGTGTAAAGCATCTGCTTCCACGATTGAATGTTCATTTTATTGTGAGTTCTTGTCCACTCAGTGAAAGTCGGCATTTTTCACTCTCTTCTTTTCTTTTTTCTTTTTGAAAGCTGTAAACTGGATTTGTATCCTATAAATGTAAGACATTATCAATGTCACCAGTTAATAATCGTTTTATTATACATTTTTCTGTGGTATACTCCATGTGAACTATTAACCCTGTGGCGGCTATGAACTTTGACACTGTGTCATCTGATTTGTTGGCGCTCAATTTTTTGAATCCCAGAGTCCTGTCTTAACTATATATATGTGTGATGCCTGTACATACTGTGTGGTATTTCCTGACGAAGGGGCATGAGACCCCCGAAACGCATTGAATAAACCACTGTGAATCTTTGACATCTATCTCCTGGAATACTTTCTTGCGGCAGCGCGGAATATAACTACAAATTCCCCTGAATACATGAAAGTGGACTTCATGGGAGACGACCAAAGAGGGACACCATTGTTGAAAAAAATTTTTAAAAAGCGAGACTGGAATTTGCCAAACTACATGTCGACAAGCCACAAAGCTTCTGGGAGAACGTCCTATGGACCGATGAGACAAAAATGGAACGCTTTGGTAAGGCACATCAGCTTTATGTTCAGAGACGGAAAAATGCAGCATATCAAGAAAAGAACACTGTCCCTACTGTGAAACATGGAGGAGGCTCTGTTATGTTCTGGGGCTGCTTTGCTACATCTGGCTCAGGGTGTCTAGAATCTATGCAGGGTACAATGAAATCTCAAGACTCAAGGAATTGTAGAGAGAAATGTCCTGCCCAGTGTCAGAAAGCTTGGTCTCAGTCGCAGGTCATGGGTCTTGCAACAGGATAATGACCCAAAACACACAGCTAAAAAACACCCAAGAATGGCTAAGAGGAAAAAATTGGACTATTCTGAAGTGGCCTTCTATGAGCCCTGACCTAAATCCTATTGAGCATCTTTGGAAAGAGCTGAAACATGCCATCTGGAAAAGGCAACCTTCAAATACAAGACAACTGGAACAGTTTGCTCTTGAGGAGTGGGCCAAAATTCCTGTTGAGAGGGGTAGACGTGATATTAACAGTTACAAGAATCATTTGATTGCAGGGATTGCCTCAAAAGGCTGTGCAGCAAAATATTAAGTTAAGGGTACAATCATTTCTGTCCAGGCCTATTTCATGATTCTTATTTTTTTTTTAATTCTGTGGCAAGCATGATGTTAGGGCTGGCGGAACGCACCAAATAATAAAGATGGTATAAGGTGTGTTCGCAGCCCGTGGTCCACCGTGCAGAGATGTTTCCTGCTGCTCGGTAATGGCGGACACTAAATTGCGGTAACTAACACCCGCGGGTTTACTTCACCTGGTATACAGAAGGCGAACCATGTTACTTCACAGGGCCACAATTCCGCAGGGTAAACGCTAGTGTTTAGGTCACAGAACCCTGCCCCAAGGACACGAGGTCAGAGTCCCTCTAGACCCACTAGCGGTCAGCGCCGCAACTGCGGTGCCAGGCAGAGACTAAACAAATGGAACAACTGCTCAGAGAGCATACAGCGCCGCACTGGCGGATGCCACTAACCACCCTAAGCTTTGGGTCAGGAAAGCGCACAATTTGCACACGGCGCCGCTCTGACGGGCGCTGTGGTAGGTGCTGTAATATTGTGTCTTATGCTGGATGACATAATCTGGCGCTAGAAGCTCAAACACCCAACTCATGCAACAACACTAGGGAGGGGATCATAATGAGTCATTCACCAGATACAAACATACATCCACACATACACAAATATAATTTTATATTAGCGCATAGCCGGGCGGCCATGCGAGCCTTTTATAGTTGCAGGCTTCCGGGACCTTCCCTGTGGTCCAATCGGAGCAGCAACAGGACCTGAGCACGTGACCTCCAACCTCCAATGAGAGGTCGTCCCACTGGCATGCTCAGTAGGCCGAAAGAGGGACTTGGTCCCAGGAGCTGCTCGCTGATGCTAGTGCAGATTGCTATAGCTGAACCAGGGATGGCAGCAGCAACCAACCCGACAGCACTAGCTTGGGCAAGGCGCCGGGATCAACGTCTTTGCTGAGCAGGACTCTCTCCAGTCGGGCCTGAATGGGAGACCGCAGAAGGCAAGGCTTGGGATTCCTCCTGTGCAGAGGAGGAGACCCGACGCCTAGCACATAGTTGAAATCAATGTCTGATTTTCATTGATATTTTATTTATTATCACTTTTGTCAGATTCAAATTATTTCTGTGACTATTGTGGGTTTTTCTGTCATTAAATGAGGGGTACCAACAATTTTGACCACATGTGTAGGTATGACACCATCCACCCATTTTTTCATTTTCTCTCCTCTGCTGCAAATAATTGTGAAGCAAAACAATTCTGCCACATTGGTTAAATAGATAAAAACTGAGATATGTGATAAGTATGCTTTAAAGTACAACAAACTTTGGGTAAAGGCCCCGTCACACTAAGCGACTTACCAGCGATCCCGACACCGATATGAAGGTGTCAGGATCGCTGGTAAATCGCTATGTGATCGCTGGTGAGCTGTCACACAGACAGCTTCACCAGCGATCAGCACAGCGATGCCGAGCGCCCGGCATCGCTGGCCATCCTGTAAAAAATAGAATCAAAATAAAAAATATAGTTATTCTCACCTTCCGATGTCGCGTTCAGCCATCCCGCCTCTCTCCACGCTCCGGTCCCAGTGATCCTTTGCGAGAATGACCGCGAGATGTCACAGTCTCGCGGGATAACAAAGTCTTGCGGTCATTCGTGCAAAGGATCACTGGGACCGGAGCGTGGAGAGAGGCGGGATGGCTGAACGCGACGTCGGAAGGTGAGAATAACTATATTTTTTATTTTTTTAATTATTTTTTACACCTGATCGCTGGTCTCCCGCCTGTCACACGCAGCGATGCGTGCTGGCCAGCGGGAGACCAGCAACCAAAGAAATGTCCAGAGATTTCTTCCAGCGATCAGCGATACCGGCAGGGGGGCCGCTCGCTGATCGCTGTCACACACAGCGATCTCACTGGTGAGATCGCTGTTACGTCACAAAAGTTGTGACTCAGCAGCGATCTCGCTACCGAGATTGCTTAGTGAGACGGGGCCTTAAGAGTATAGGCATTAGGCAGTAACTATACTTTTGTTACACACCTGTCCTGGGTATCCTGGGCTCCGTTTTTTCTCCTGGAATCGCTGCCCTATGTTGTACTCCACGTCGAGCTTTGTCAATCAATATCATCTCCCTCCAGGCTCAGACTGGCCCATAGGGGAACAGGGAAATCCCCTGGTGGGCCCCTGTGCAGATTTGGGCCACAAAACCATGGTATGGGCAGTACTTGGCATTATTCACTTGATTCACTCTGTACAGAGAAAAGCAGCATCTCATCATTCATTAACCAAACTACCAAGTTTATTATTATATAGAGATTTAGGTAAATTTGTGAAAGAGGGTAGTATAATATTGGTATGCAGGTGAAAAGTGGGAACCCCAAAGTCAATGTTACTGGTGGGCCCTTGGCACCAAAATCCGACACTTTCTTCCTCGACCTATTTAAGGCTCATTGATAGACAGTTGGGTCACCCTCCCAGGGCTGTGGGGTACTTGGTACCAGGCCGGTGTCAGCGGGATGTGTCACAGCAGCAGTGACCTGGTCCGTGGCCCTGGGCGCCCAAATCAATGGGGGAATGTAAATGGTGGAATAGTTCGTGACGCCACCTGTGGTGTTCGGCAAGTGAGATGTTAAGCCGACACTGCATGCAGATCCACTGGGAATGATGGTAGGGTGCAGCAAAGGTGTAAAAGCTCCCCACAGGTGAAGCTATAATCCCAGGGCAGTGTAGAGGTTGTTGGCAAGGGGATGTAGCAGTGCCTTAAGGGTAGGAAGCAGACAAGACACAGCAGGGCGCAATTTCTGTACCTTTACTTGATAACTGCAGTCCAGGGTCCTGATTACAGATAGTAACGGAGCAGGCTAGCCTGGAAGCAATTCAGGGATTCTCTCTCAGCAGATGGGCTGTGCAGTCTCCTTCCTAGCGCTTGTTTGAATGAAGTACTCCATGTACAGAGTTACACTGAAGTTCCTCCTGTCAGATGTTCCCAAGAATCTTACTTGCACGGCAGAAGCTGTAGCCTTTCTCGGGGACTCCTCTCTCTTGAGTCCTGGCTCACTATCCAAGCTGCTGTTGTGCCCTCAAGTCTTAGATGGGAGTAGGGCATTTACAGCCTCCTGCTCCTCTGGTGCCTGTTGTAGGACCGTTAGTATCCATACAACCGTGGAGACCAGGCTCCAGTTCATGCGCTCTCACTGTGAGGGAGCTCTCCTTTCCTAGCTCAACCTCCAGCTTCTCTCTACACGTCTGCACACTTCACCCTCCGCAGACTAACTGACCACTCCTTCCTCTTGGCCCTCAGAGCACTCCTCCCCTTAATCCCGGTTCAGAGTTCCCCCTGCTGGCCTGGAGTGGAACTGTGTTGCATGCATGGATTGACTGCGAGAGAGACCCATCATTGCCTCCAAGCCTGGCATTACCCTTCCCTGGAGGAAGGCAAAACCACTGTGGTGGCCATACTCCTGGGGGCGCCACATTCCCCCCTAGTGCAAGTCAGCACTCCTGGACTGAACAAAAACATGAACATATAAACAGTTAAACAATAATAATTGTACAAAATTTTAAAATTAAAAAGTTACAAAAACCAAGAGCTTCAAAAATGGTCCTATGATGATAAGTCCAAGCATCAATGTCCATGGTCCATTCCTGGGCAAATGGTGAAATATTTACAAGGAAAATTTTATGACCACACAAAAGTCCTGTGGTACAATGTTTATAAAACAAACTGGCAATTGCAAAGGAAACTCTTACAGGTTACCTGTAGGCACAAAACTTGAAAAACAGTTACATATATACATTTACAATTTCAACATTTACATTTACCTATATACGATATCTGATGGGTGGTATCCCTTGTGTAATGCGGGTAGACCTGCGTAAGACTGGTGTAGTGGGTAATGTACTGGATACACTACTGGGGGTTCTGCATGGCACAGGGATCCTAGATTGTCTGTGAACTCTTAGACTCACCAGGGGCATAACAGGTTCACCACTGGCAGGGCGAGGGTTCTCTGGCTCCACTGCTGGTGTGGCATCTGCTACCCGATTTTCCTGATTCTCTTGAGTCACTTCTCCTTGTACTACCAGTTGGGGAAATGTCAACACTGGCACCACTAAAGCATCGTTCACTTAAGTCCAATTCACAGGGAATTCTCCAACCACTGTGCTGACCTTCTCTTCTTCCACTATGGGTTGGATGTTATCTGGTTCTTCTTTTCTTTTAACTGGTCAGGGCATAACTTCAAATGATCTCTCGATACCGTTGCTGAGGTCTTTCCTCCATCTTTACTCACAAGGCATACCTTAGTATTATCAAAGATCGAGGGCAGAATGGTATAAGGTTCAGCTTCCCATTGATCATCCAATTTGTGCAATCTTCTCTTGCTTTTCAAGACTTGCTCTCCTGGCGACAAAGGAACAGCAGGTGCATTTTGATTGTAAAGCTTCTCCTGCTTTTGTCTTGCCTGAGCCAAACTCCTTTCCACGCATTCTTGAACTCTCCTGTACTGTTGCTGCCTCTCCGTGTCCTAATCAGCATCTGGTGATGCTACTTCAGTTGTCAGGACTCCCATGTCTAAGTCAATAGGCAGCTTACCAGGTCTTGCTCTCATTAAAAAGGCTGGTGTACGGTTGGTAGAGTTCACTGGAATATGGTTGTAGAGGTCTACCAGATCGGGCAACTTCTCTGGCCACAGATTCCTCTCCTCCAAGGGCAAAGTCTTCAGGAGGTCAATCACTACCTGGTTCATCTTCTCGCACATGCCATTGGTCTGTGGGTGGTACAGTGTTGTCCTGATCTTCTTACAACCATACAGGTTACAGAAGTCTTGGAACACTTCTGCCTCGAAAGCTGGACCTTGATCTGTAAGCACTCTTTCAGGATACCCATGTGGTCTACAGAAGTGCTGTTGGAATGCACGGGCTGCCGTCCTGGCCGTCTGATCTTTGACAGGCACAACTACCAGGAATCTTGAGTAGTGGTCCACAATGGTAAGAGCATAGATGTAGCCTGACCGGTTTGGAACCAACTTCACATGGTCCAGGGCTACCAACTCAAGGGGCTGTTTGGTGATGACTGGCTGTAGAGGTGCTCTCTGGCTGTCCCGATCCTTTCTGCGCAGGTCACATTGTCAACACACCCGGCACCACCTCTCAATGGCTTTCCTCATACCAGCCCAGTAGAACCTCTCTCAGAGGAATGCTTCCAACTTCTTCCATCAGAAGTGTCCAGCTCCATTGTGGTATGCTTCCAGGACCATTGATGCCTCTCTCTTTGGGACTATCACCTGCCAAACCAGTTCAAGAGTGCAGGCATTGATACTCCTCCGACACAGCTTCCCTTCATAAATGAACAGCCGGCCTTTCTCCTTCCACAACTGCTGAGTTTCTTCAAGAGCATCCGACTCTGGACGTGAGTCAGCTCGTGTCAGCAGCCCCTTCACCAGGCGGACTGCAGGATCACTATCTTGCGTTTCTGCCCAATCATGATGGGGCAATGGATTCAGGGTGACCTCCTTCAAGCCAGACCGTCGGTTTCTCACTCCTTGGGCACGTTGGGCTGCAATTGGCCGGTGGAAGGGAGGTAGCTCTATTTCTTCAAGAGCCTCCAGGTCTTCTAATGCATCAGGCAGATTGGGCATCCTGGACAGGGCGTCAGCATCGGCATTCTTGTGCCCGGCTCGGTACTTGATAGTAAACTCATAGTTAGACAGCCGAGCCGTCCACCACTGCTCCAGTGCACCTAGTTTTGCAGTGTCCAAGTGAGTCAATGGATTGTTGTCCATGAAGATAGTAAACTTGGCAGAGGCTAGGTAATGTTTGAATCTTTCGGTGACAGCCCAGACTATGGCAAGGAACTCCAGCTTGAAAGAACTGTAGTTGTCAGGGTTCCTTTCAGTGGGGCGCAGCTTCCTGCTGGTGTAGGAGATCACTCTTTCTTTCCCATTCTGTACCTGCGACAGTACTGCTCCTAGTCCCACGTTGCTGGCATCAGTGTACAGCACAAAGGGTTTGTCATAGTCTGGGTAGGCCAGAACTTCATCTCCTGTGAGAGCCATCTTCAGCCGAGTGAAGGATCTCTCTAACTCTTCAGTCCATTCAAAGGTGGAACTTTTCTGTTTGGTCTTCTTGGACTGCCCCACCAGAAGGTTTTGAATAGGGGTGGCTATTTCGGTAAAGCCTTTGATAAATCTTCGGTAGTAGCCTACTGTAATGTATAATAATTAGATCTGTCTCTTTAAGCAAGCCAGACTTATGGGACTTGGGGGGTGGAGACAAGAGGGATGAGAAGGGAAGTTTCAGTTTCACTTCTGTATAGCATGGGAATGCAACTGTTATGCTGTGTGCTGGAGGACGAAGTATAAAACATATCTAAAGTTTAATACCTTGAATTCTTCATAACGTGTGGATATTACAACTGGCGACGAGGATGGGATGTAATCACCTACTGCTGTGAGTACGGACTATATTTTACCGCTTCACACGCCAGCACCACTGAGAGACTCTATCATGGCTGACTACTTACACACATTCCCACAATTTGATATGACGGATGTCATTAATCTCTCCCATAACTGGAGAAAATGGCTAAACAGATTTGAGAATTTCCTAGAAGCCATGGACATAAAGGAGGAGAAAAGAAAGAGAGCTTTGCTCCTGCATTGTGCAGGCACAGGAGTTTATGACATATACAGTACGTTACCTGCAGCAGAAACAGACACATACAGCAACTGCACTAAAGCTCTCACTGGCTACTTCAACCCCAAACAGAACATCAGATATGAAAGATATAAATTCAGGATTGCCAAGCAGCTTCCAGAAGAGTCCATAGACACTTATGTCACACGGCTGAAAGAGTTAGCACATGGATGTGCCTTTACAGATGTAGATGATGAAATCCTAACTCAAATAATTGTCACCTGCTCGTCTAATAACCTAAGGCGTAAGGCTCTGCAGCAGGATATCTCTCTACATGATTTGCTCAAAATGGCCCGTGCTATAGAAATAGCAGATCATCAGGCTACCGTAATGGAGAATGGGGATAAATTACATGTGCATAATCTCAAACAGAAAAATTTACCAGACAAACAAGCCCAGAAACAGAAGAAATGTTATAGATGTGGACAGGATTTCCCTCACCACCAGAACAAATGTTCAGCTATGGGACAAACTTGCAGTAAATGTGGAAAAGGGAATCATTTTGCAGCTGTTTGCAAATCAGCGCACTACAAGCCTCCGCTGCCTATGACAAAATCTGCAGATGTAAAAGTGATAAATCAGGACACAGAAGAAATGTCTGCGACTGAGAACTATGTGTTCACTACCTCTGTCACTGGTTCAGTACAGTCTCCCTGTGTTACACTCTCAATCTGCAACACTGACATTACCTTTACAATAGATACAGGAGCTTCAGTGGATATCATAGATGGCACTACATATGAACAATTGAAAACAAGGCCAGTCTTACAACAAGTGCAGACTAAAATCTTTCCTTATGGATCTAAAACACCTCTAGCTATAATGGGACAATTTGATGCTGAAATTAGATATAAAGAAAACAGGCAGAAAACCACTTTCCACACATTACAAGGATCGGGAGGTTGTCTTCTCAGCTATCACACTGCCTTGGAGCTAGGGCTCATCCAGATTATTCATACCATAACTGACCCTGTGGATATGGATGTACAAACTATGGTGAACAGCTTTCCCTCCCTATTTAGTGGTTTGAAAAAACTAAAGGACTCTCAAGTACACCTTCATGTGGATGACAATGTTCGTCCAGTAGCCCAGCCTCACAGGCGTATTCCATTTCACCTGAGACAGAAGGTAGAAAAGGAACTCCAATTGCTCATGGATGAGGACGTTATTGAAACTGTTACTGGTCCCACTCCGTGGGTCTCTCCACTTGTGGTAGTTCCAAAACCAAAGACTCCTGATCAAGTGAGACTGTGTGTTGACATGCGCCTGCCCAACACCGCTATCCAGAGGGAAAGACATATCTCACCTACGATTGATGACATTATTCATTTATTAAATGGAGCCACCATCTTCTCAAAGCTCGACCTCAATAAGGGATATCATCAATTAGAACTGAGTCCAGAGTCCCGATACTTGACCACATTTTCCACCCATGTGGGCCTCAGAAGATACAAAAGATTGACTTTTGGAGTCTGCTCAGCAGCAGAAATTTTTCAGGATGCAATAAGGAGTGTCATTCAACACATCCCAAATGCCTTTAACCCCTTCACCCCCAAGGGTGGTTTGCACGTTCATGACCGGGCCAATTTTTACAATTCTGACCACTGTACCTTTATGAGGTCATAACTCTGGAACGCTTCCATGGATCCCGGTGATTCTGACAGTGTTTTCTCGTGACATACTGTACTTCATGTTAGTGGTAAAATTTCATTCAAATAACTTGTGTTTATTTGTGGAAAAAATGGAAATTTGGCAAAAATTTTGAAAATTTCGCAATTTTCCAACTTTGAATTTTTATGCCCTTAAATCACAGAGATACGGCCCACAAAAAACTTGATAACTAACATTTCCCACATGTTTACTTTACATCAGCACAATTTTGGAACCAAAATTTTTTTTTGTTAGGAAGTTATAAGGGTTAAAAGTTGACCAGCGATTTCTCATTTTTACAGCACCATTTTATTTTTAGGACCACATCACATTTGAAGCCACTTTGAGGGGTCTATATGATAGAAAATACCCAAAAGTGACACCATTCTAAAAACTGCACCCCTTAAGGTGCTCAAAACCACATTCAAGAAGTTTATTAACCCTTTAGGTGCGTCACAGGAATTTCTTTGAATATTTAAAAAAAAATGAACATCTAACTTTTTTTCACAAAAAAAATACTTCAGGTTCAATTTTTTTTATTTTACCAAGGGTAACAGGAGTAATTGGACTGCAAAAGTTATTGTGCAATTTGTCCTGAGTACGCTGATACCTGATATGTGGGGGGGAAAGACTGTTTCGGTGCATGGCAGAGCTCAGAATGGAAGGAGCGCCGTTTGACTTTTTCAATGCAAAATTGGCTGGAATTCAGATCGGACGCCATGTCACGTTTGGAGAGTCCCTGATGTACCTAAACAGTGGAAACCCCCTACAAGTGACCCCATTTTGGAAACTAGACCCCCCAAGGAACTTATCTAGATATGTGGTGAGAACTTTGAACCCACAAGGGCTTTACAGAAGTTTATAACGTACAGCGGTACAATTAAAAAATCATATTTTTTCCACAAAAATGATCTTTTCACCCCAATTTTTATTTTCCCAAGGGTAACAGGACCCTAAAAGTTATTGTGCAATTTGTCCTGAGTATGCTGATACCCCACATGTGGGGGTAAACCACTATTTGGACGCATGGCAGAGCTCGGAACGGAAGCAGCGCCATTTGACGTTTTTGGCTGGAATTGAGATCGGACATCATGTCGCGATTGGAAAACCCCTGATGTACCAAAACAGTGGAAACCCCCCACAAATGACACCATTTTGTAAACTAGACCCCCTAAGGAACTTATCTAGATGTGTGGTGAGAACTTTGAACCCCCAAGGGCTTCACAGAAGTTTATAACATAAAGCCGTACAATTAAAAAATCATATTTTTTCCACAAAAATGATCTTTTCACCCTCAATTCTTATTTTTCCAAGGGTAACAGCACCCTAAAAGTTATTGTGCAATTTGTCCTGAGTACGCTGATACCCCACATGTGGGGGTAAACCACTATTTGGGCGCATGGCAGAGCTCGGAAGGGAAGCAGCGCCATTTGATGTTTTTGGCTGGAATTGAGATCGGACACCATGTCGCGATTGGAAAACCCCTGATGTACCTATACAGTGGAAACCCCCCACAAATGACACCATTTTGGAAACTAGACCCCCCAAGGAACTTATCTAGATGTGTGGTGAGCACTTTGAACGCCCCAGTGCTTCACAGAAGTTTATAACGCCCGGGCGTGAAAATAAAAAAATCGTATTTTTTCCACAAACATGATCATTTAGTCCCCAATTTTTTCATTTTCCCAAGGGTAACAGGAGAAATTGGACCGCAAAAGTTGTTGTCCAATTTGTCCTGAGTACGCTGACACCCCATATGTGGGAGAAAACTACTGTATGGACACACGTCGGGGCTCGGAAGGGAAGCAGTGCCATTTTGGAATGCAGACTTTGATGGAATGGTCTGCGGGTGTCATGTGCGTTTGGAGAGCCCCTGATGTACCTAAACTATTGAAACTCCCAACAGGTGACCCCATTTTGGACACTAGACCCCCCCCACGGAACTTATCTAGATGTGTGGTGAGCACTTTGAACCCCCAAGTGCTTCACAGAAGTTTATAACGCTCGGACGCGAAAATAAAAAATTTTTTTCCACAAAAATGATATTTTTGCCCCCAATTTTTTATTTTCCTAAGGGTAACAGGAGAAATTGGACCCCAAAAATTGTTTTGCAATTTGTCCTGAGTAGGCTGATACCCTACATGTGGGGGTAAAACACTGTTTGGGCGCATGGCAGAGCTTGGAAGGGAAGGAGCACCATATGACTTTTTCAACTCAGAATGGGCTGGAATTGAGATCAGACGCAATGTTGCATTTGGAGAGCCCCTGATGTGCCCAAACAGTGGAAACCCCCAATTCTAACTCCAACCCGAACCCCAACACATCCCTAACCCTAATCTCAGCCCTAACCCAAGCCCTAACCCTAGCCCTAACCCTAACCCTAGCCCTTTCACACTAAAAGACGCTTTTTATTGTAAAAATAGTTTTTGCATCACCACATATTGAGAGCTATAATTTTTCCGTATTTTGACCCACCGAGTCATGAGAGGTCTTATTTTTTGCGGGACGAGTTGACATTTCTATTGGTACCATTTTCGGGCACGTGACATTTTTTGATCGCTTTTTATTCCAATTTTTGGGACGCAGAATGAACAAAAACCAGCGTTTCATGAATTTCTTTTGGGGGGTGCGTTTACACCGTTCCGCGTGCGGTAAAATTGATAAAGCGATTTTATTCTTCGGGTCAGTACGGTTACAGCGATACCTCATTTAGGTCGTTTTTTTATGTTTTGTCGGTTTTATGCAATGAAAACTATTTTATATAAAAAATAATTATTTTTGCATCGCTTTATTCTGCGAGCTATAACTTTTTTATTTTTTCGCTGATGATGCTGTGTGGTGGCTCGTTTTTTGCGGGACAAGATGACGTTTTCAGCGGTACCATGGATATTTATATGCGTCTTTTTGATCGCGCGTTATTGCACTTTTTGTTTGGCGGTATGATAATAAATCATTATTTTTTGCTTCGTTTTTTATTTTTATTTTTAAGGGGTTCGCTAAAGGGGTTAACTAATGGGACAGTTTTATAGGGCGGGTCGTTACGGACGCGGCGATACCTAATATGTGTACTTTTATTGTTTTGGGGTTTTTTTATTTTCAAAAAATGAATTTATTGGGGAATATTTTTTTTTTTTCACTAATTTATTTGGCGATTTTTTTTAAATTATTTTTACACTTTTTTTAATTTTTTTTTTACTTTATTACATAGTCCCAGGTGGGACATCACTGTCCTGTGACAGATCGCTGATCTGTCACATCACAGATCACTGTGACAGATCAGCAATCTGTCACAGGCAGTGCACAAGGCTTCCTCATGCCTGCGCTTTGCAGGCACTGAGGAAGCCAGCTTCCTCCAGGCCCCCGAAGGCCCCTGTCCCCATCTTGGATCCGGGGGCCTGGAGGAAAGGAGCCCCCCGCAGCAGCGCTGCACATTGCGCTGCCGTGGGGGGCTCAGGGAAGCACGGAGGGAGCCCCCTCCCTGCCGATGCTTCCCTTTAACTCCCGGTACACCGCGATCATGTTTGATCGCGGTGTGCAAGGGGTTAACGTGTCGGGGGCGGTCCGTGACCGCCCCTGACACATAGTGCCGGGTGTCAGCTGTGATAATCAGCTGACACCCGGCCGCGATCAGCGGCGCTCACCACGTGGGCGCCGCTGATCGCGCTAGACATACTATCCCGTCCATGGGCATAGGGGCCCGGGTCCCATGGACGGGATAGTACGTCTGATGTCAGGAAGGGGTTAATTACAGTGATGACATATTGGTTTTTGGTAAAACTCAAGCTGAGCATAATCGTGCTCTATATGCTATCTTCGAATGTCTGCTTTCTGCTGGACTCACTTTAAACAAAGAGAAGTGTGAGTTTGACAAGGGTTCATTAGAATTCTATGGTCACATCTTCTCGGCAAAAGGAGAACAACCAGACCCCAAGAAAGTGGAAGCTATCAGAACAGTCTCAATTCCACAGGATGCCAGTGAAGTGCGTTCTTTCCTTGGAATGGCAAGTTACTGTGCTAGATATATTCCGAATTTTTCAACAATCAGCAATCCACTACGGGAACTTACAAAACAAAGTTGTATTTTTCAATGGTCTCAAGACTGTCAGGCCTCTTTTGAAACAATTAAAAATGAACTCTGCTCGACAACCACTATGGCTTATTTTGATCCAGCTCTTCGAACTGAACTGATTGTGGACGCCAGTCCCGTGGGACTGGGTGCTATTCTAGCGCAGTACAAGGATAACAATCAAAATCCTCACATCATTTCTTATGCAAGTAAGAGCTTAACAAACACTGAAAGAAAATATTCTCAACCTGAAAAAGAAAGCTTGGCAGTTGTCTGGGGATGTGAACACTTTCAATTATTTCTCTATGGAGCTCCCTACACCATTGTCACAGATCATCAAGCACTTCTTACAATTTTTGGAAATCCCAGAGCTAAAATGCCTGCACGAATTGAACGATGGGGCCTACGTCTACAGGACTACAACTATAAAATTGTTCACAAACCTGGAAAATACAGCAATCCGGCTGATTATGTTTCAAGACATCCTACTAATGATGATATACCTGTGCATTCCTCTATTGAAGAATACCTACGTTTTGTTACAGATCATGCCGTGCCAAAAGCACTTTCTCTTGATCAATTTATAAATGAAACAACAAAAGACAAGACACTCTGTGCCCTAATACAAATCATCCAAAATCGAAGGTGGCATGAAATTCAAAAGGAAAAATTTCCTGATTCTGAGATTGATCTGAAAGAGTTAAAACTATTCTCAAACGTACGTGAGGAATTATCAGTCACTGAAGAACACCTCATTCTTCGAGGTACCAAACTAGTTGTACCTAAGACTTTGCGTAACTTAGTCATACAGATAGCACATGAAGGTCATTTAGGAATTGTTGGCACAAAGAAGTTACTCAGAGAAAAAGTGTGGTTCCCAAACATGGATCACTTGGTGGAAGAAAAGATTAGACGCTGTTCTACTTGTCAATTAATCACTCCATCATCAAACTTAGAGCCATTACAAATGTCTCCGTTACCCACTGCTGTCTGGGAGGAAGTGGCAGTCGATATATATGGACCATTGCCAAATGGCCAATACATTCTCGTAACAATTGATGAATATTCTCGATACCCTGTCATTTCATTTACCTCTTCAACATCTGCTAATAATGTCATACCAGAGCTGGACGACATTTTCTCGGCATATGGTATTCCAAGAGTGGTCAAAACAGACAATGGACCTCCATTCAATGGACATGTGTTTACACAATTTTCTGAATACTTGGGATTCAATCACAGGAAAATCACACCTTGCTGGCCGCAAGCCAATGGAATTGTGGAACGTTTTATGCGCACTCTGGGGAAACGTATCAAGTCAGCGAGTCTGGAGCACATCCCACTGAAACAGTCATTATACAAATTCATGCGTAATTACCGCAGTACGCCACACTCCACTACTAATGCTGCTCCAGCTCATTTAATGTTCAGCAGAACCCTGCGTATACGTCTCCCTGATGTGACCAGCCATCCCCGACCAAGTGACTCCTCAGTGAGATCCACAGATTTCTCCAACAAACAAGCCATGAAACGTTATGCAGACAGAAGGCGAAGGACACAGTCAAGTGCCATCGAAAGCGGGGATGTCGTGGTGGTACATCAAAGACCAACCAACAAGACCTCACCTGTATATGGTCCTGCAAAATATTATGTTACTAAAAGGAAAGGCAGCATGATCACAGCTGAACGAGATGGACACTCCATAACGCGAAATTCTTCATATTTTAAAGTCATACCGCAGAATGATGACAATGAACTCTCTTTGGTGGAAGATTTGGTATCCGATGGTGGAGAGGACCAACAAGAGGTAGCTGGTCCATCAATAATGAACCCTCTCAATGAGCCCAGACGTTATCCCACACGAGAGAGAAGAGCTCCATCGAGGCTTATTGAAGAAGTGTAACTACAGTTTTGTTTTGTTTTTTTGTTTTTTTGTTTTTTCTCTGGTTTTGGAATTGAACAAATAAGACAAAACGGACATATGATTTCTTTGGACATTTTCAAGTTGTTGCATTTATCAGTAATATGGGTTATTTATAGTAAAAAAAACAAAAAAAAACAAAAAAGGGGATGATGTAATGTATAATAATTAGATCTGTCTCTTTAAGCAAGCCAGACTTATGGGACTTGGGGGGTGGAGACAAGAGGGATGAGAAGGGAAGTTTCAGTTTCACTTCTGTATAGCATGGGAATGCAACTGTTATGCTGTGTGCTGGAGGACGAAGAATAAAACATATCTAAAGTTTAATACCTTGAATTCTTCATAACGTGTGGATATTACACCTACCAGTCCAAGGAATTGGCGTACTTCATGCAGGTTGCTGGGCTTCAGCCAGTCCCGGATGACTGTGACCTTGTCAGGATCTGGTGCCACACCTTCTGCACTGACCACATGACCGAGGTACTGTACCTTGGGCTTCAGGAGGTGGCATTTGGAAGGCTTCACCTTCAGGCCAAAATTGGACAAAGCTTCAAACACTTCAGCCAGGTGTTCCAGATGATCTTCATAGGTTTTGGAGAAAACAATGACATCATCCAGGTACAACAGGACCATCTCAAAGTTCATGTGTCCCAGGCAGCACTCCATCAGCCGTTGAAATGTTCCTGGAGCAGTGCAGAGCCCAAATGGCATATAATTGAACTCACAGAGACCCATTGGAGTGGTAAATGCTGTTTTCTCCTTGTCTGCCTCTGCCACGGGAACCTGCCAATACCCACTGGTGAGATCCAAGGTGGAAAAGTAATTAGCAGTTCTAAGTGCAGCTAATGATTCCTCCATTCTGGGTAATGGGTAGGCATCTTTATGTGTAATGCTGTTAATTTTCCTGTAATCAACACACATTCTCATGGTACCATCCTTTTTCTTTACAAAAACTATTGGAGCTGCCCATGGGCTACAACTGTCTCTGATAGCCCCAGCTTCCTTCATCTCTCTCAACATACTCTTAGCACATTGATATTGTGTTGGGGGTATAGGTCTGTACCTCTCCTTTATGGGTGGATGGTCTCCAGTGGGGATATAATGTTGAACCCCTTTTGCCTGCCCAAAATCTAGTGGGTGTTTGCTGAATACCCGCTCATACTCTTGTGTCACTCGGTAAACCCCATTTTTCTGGTATGAAGGTGTAGAGTCAGTCCCCACCTGCAGTTGCTGGCACCACTCCTCCGGCTGCTTCACAGAGCCATTGTCCTCCACCTGATCGGATGAGACCAAGGGCTCTGCTGCCTGCAAAGAGTTGTTATTGACAGTGAGCAACTTGGCAACTGTGGCGTACCTAGGTATCGTGGCCTCCTCTTCCCCACAATTCAAAAGGCGTACAGGTACTCTCCCCTTTCGTACATCAACCACCCCTCTGGCTGTCAGGACAGTGGGCTTGCTATCGGAGTATACTGGTTCTACCAATGCCTGGTAATCTCTCCCTCTAAGACATATAGCTGCCCGACACCAAACCAACATTTCACATCTGGGGAGTATTGCAATGGGGAAGGGATCACTCACTCTGAAAGTGCCAATTTCTCCGCCAGAGAGTTCTACCTGTTGTCTTTGCATCAGGGCTCTGATCTCCTTCTGCAGGACTCGTTGTTCACCGGAACCAGCAGTCTCAGCCACCTGTTGCAACAAGACAATAACCTCAGAAAGACAGTTTTCAATTACATTTGTACCAAGAGTCATCATGGGATTACATTCACATCGATCAATATCAACAACTATCAGACCTTGAGACTTTAGTTCTACCCGACCCACTTTAACAGTAATTTCTTTACATCCTATCTGTGGCAAAGACTGACCACTACTGGCAACTACTGTCAGTTCATCAGTTGGGCAACGGGTAAGTTCAGAATCAGCCCAATACCTCTTGTAAAGAATGTACGGCATTCATGGGGATGCCGTCAATCACCACAGGAAGGATTGGTCTCCCTCCCACATACTTGGCTCTCCAGTTCCTTGGGCCTGGGGATCCAACTCCTGGGGGTTGGCCCTCTGCCCCAGGGGTTGCTCGTTTAAAGGACAAAATCTTGCAAGATGACCTGCCTTGTAGCAGCGACGACAGATGGGACGTCCGTCCTGGTCATAGCGATCGTTGTTCCTTCCTCGAAGTGGCGGGGTTCTCCTCCTCCGGAGCCACGGGACATCCTCTGGACTGGAAGCAAGCTGGATCTTTTTTTTGGAGGACACTTGCAGGGACTGCACGGTTTTCGTAAGTGCAGCCATCCCTTTGGTCATCTCCTGGACCTGAAGACGGAGATCCTCAGTTGGATCTTTATCCAGAGTCTGTGCATCAGCTTCCACAGGGATGGAAGGAAAAGATGTTGCTTCCTGATGGTAGGTGATCGCTGGTCGCCTAGGGGGCGCTGGACGGCTGTCAGTGGATTCCTGCAGTATCCGAATAGCACTGTCCTTAAAATCAGCAAAGTCCAGATAAGGGTTTTGCAGGGTTATGATACGCAACTGTCCTCTGTGAGTACTGGATAGGAGTCCTTCAATGAACTGTTCCTTTAACATAACAGTTTATCTTCCTCCTTCACACTGTCAGGATCAACTTGCTTAACTGCTCGCAGTGCCTCCTGCAGGTTGAGAGCATAGTCCCTGATACTGTCCTGCACCTTCTGTTTACAGCCAAAGAACCTCATCTTGATTTCAGCGGCAGTACGGGTGTCAAAGGTGCTTCTCAGATTGGCCAGGATCTTTTCAACAGTCTCTTTATCAGTATCCTGCCAGGCCTTCACTTCTCTCTGCGCTGCACCCGTTAGCTGTCCTATCAGGATATTCACTTTCTGGCTTTCAGACAGAGGGTATACTTTAAACAAACAGCACAGTCTCTCTTTAAATTCACTCAGGGTATGCGACTCACCCGAGTACTGCGGTAGCCAGGCCGCTCCCGGTATGTAGGGCATGGACAGCGGCATTATGGAGACCACTGCGGCGGACGCTCCTCCTTGCGGTGCTGCGGGGTTGGCAACGGCGCTTGCCGCTGCATTGCCGTCTGGCGCGGACATCCTCTTCCCCCCTAGTTAACGTTAGCCAGGGCCGGGGGTTATGTGAGCTCACCGGCGGACGCTTCACAGGCCCGATGCTTCGGGCTGTAGGCCTCAGCTCCGCCTCCTCTCGCGCGCTGTCTTCCCGCGCGGCACTTCACTTCTTCGCGCTCTGTGGCAGGCTCCACCCATGAAGGCCTGCCCCTTCTTCCCGCCAGCGCCAAGCAGCGCTGCAATGGCGGCAATTGGCGCCAATTTTCACACACAGTCTGTGGCACACAGGACCCGGGGGTACCGGGCTCTGTAATCCTGTTCGTGACGCCAAGTTGGGTCGCCCTCCCAGGGCTGTGGGGTACTCGGTACTGGGCCAGTGTCAGCGGGATGTGTCACAGCAGCGTTGACCCGGTCCGTGGCCCTGGGCGCCCAAATCAATGGGGGAATGTAAATGGTGGAACAGTTCGTGACGCCACTTGTGGTGTTCGGCAAGTGAGATGTTAAGCCGACGCTGCATGCAGATCCACTGGGAATGATGGTAGGGTGCAGTAAAGGTGTAAAATCTCCCCACAGGTGAAGCTATAGTCCAAGGGCAGTGTAGAGGTGGTTGGCACGGGGATGTAGCAGTGCCGTAAGGGTAGGAAGCAGACAAAACACAGCGGGGCGCAATTTCTGTACCTTTACTTGATAACTGCAGTCCAGGGTCCTGATTACAGATGGTAACGGAGCAGGCTAGCATAGAAGCAATTCAGGGATTCTCTCTCAGCAGATGGGCTGTGCAGTCTCCTTCCTAGCGCTTGTTTGAATGAAGTACTCCAAGTACTGAGTTACACTGAAGTTCCTCCTGTCAGATGTTCCCAAGAACCTTACTTGCACGGCAGACAGCTGTAGCCTTTCTCGGGGACTCCTCTCTCTTGAGTCCTGGCTCACTATTCAAGCTGCAGTTGTGCCCTCAAGTCTTAGATGGGAGTAGGGCATTTACAGCCTCCTGCTCCTCTGGTGTCTGTTGTAGGACCGTTAGTATCCATACAACCGTGGAGACCAGGCTCCAGTTCATGCGCTCTCACTGTGAGGGAGCTCTCCTTTCCTAGCTCAACTGTTGTGAGTTCATTTTCCCCTTCACCGTTGATGTCTGATGAACTCCCTCTTCTGGTGAAGGAAGGTAGTGAGGCTGATTACCAAACACCTGATCTGGTAGATGATGACTGGGTAACAGGAACTTCTGACTGGATATAAGGCAGCCGACGCTCTTCTGAGTCGCTGGTGATTTCTCTGCTGGATTCTTGGAGACCAGTCTGATTCCTGCTTCCCAAAGATAAGTTTTTGCTTTGCTATTGAACTTATTAGTTTTGTTTTGTTTACCTTGTTTTTTGGAGTTCAGCTATCCCCGGTCGGGGGTGTGCTGAGTTCCATTTTTGTCTCTGATCAGTTTGCCTCTTTGCTCTGTCTTCAGAATTTACCTGAGTGCTGATATAGTCATTTTGAAGTCCTAGCGACTTCAGGGCCTGTTTTTCCTATCAGACGGTTGGGACATTTTTTGGTAGAGTTTTTTGCGGATTGCAGACAGCAGCTTTTTTATCCTGTCCTTTTTAGTTAGCTTGGGCCCCATCGTTTGCTCAACCTATCTTTCTATCTGTGTTAGTGTTTTCATCTTGCTTCACCGTCATTATATGTTGGGGGCTGCCTATTGCTTTGGGGTCTGCTCTGGGGTAGTTTAGATTTCCCCTTTCTTTCTTTAGGCCTACTTAGTTCTCCGGCTGTGATCGAGGGGTCTAGGGCATCGTAGGAACCCCCCACGGCTACTGCAAGTTGTTGTGGATAGGACCAGGGGTCTGCAATCCGATAGCTACCAACCTCTCCGGTTTTCTGGACTTAGATTGTATTTTTGTTTTTTCCTCCTTCGGTGACTCAATCATAACACTCAACCTCCAGCTTCTCTCTACACGTCTGCACACTTCACCCTCCGCAGACTAACTGACCACTCCTTCCTCTTGGCCCTCAGAGTACTCCTCCCCTTAATCCCGGTTCAGAGTTCCCCCTGCTGGCCTGGAGTTGAACTGCGTTGCATGCATGGATTGACTGCGAGAGAGACCCATCATTGCCTCCAAACCTGGCATTACCCTCCCCTGGAGGAAGGCAAAGCCACTGTGGCGGCCATACTCCTGAGGGCGCCACACACATCTGTGCCTTGGGTTGAGACTCCAGTGTTTCGTGTTTGGTGTGCTCTATTATATGTGCTACTGTGTGTATTTCAACTTGCATCCATCCCTGCTGAGTTTCACTCCATCTGTCCATCTGCTACTGAGTTTCCAGCTAATCTTAGTCCCGACAACGATTCCACGTGTCCTCTGGAAGCTGCTCAAACACCTGGGGTCCATGTGCGTTCTCAGACCAGAGACTTATCGGATCTCCCTCATGTGCTGAGCCCTTACAACTTTCAACATCCCAGAGGACCTGACACTAGAACTTCCCAGAATTCAGTAATTTCTTGCAGAAGTGTATATAGTTCCGACTGCCCCCCCAAAACTAATCTATTTATCTATCCTTTCATTCGAACATTGTTAAAGGAAATCTGTCAGCAGGTTTTGATATGTTTTCTCACAGCAGCAAAATGTAGGGGCAGAGACCCTGATTCCACTGGGGTTTACTGGGTGCAGCAGTTGTAATAAAATCAGTTTTATGTGCTGCATATCAAGGAGAGCTCAGAATGTTGAGCTGTGCATAACCCCACCCACTCCACTCCATAGGCAGAAAGCTGCCACTCAGTGTTGTTGGTAGAGTCAGAATCAATGACACTTAGTTCTGTAGCGATAGTCTGCTGATATCACTGATTTTATTGAAACAGCAAACCCTAGTAAGTGGCACATCGTTGGAATCAGGCTATCAGCTGTTACATAATGCTGCTCTGAGATCACATAGCAAAAACCTGCTGACGGATTCCCTTTAAAGTCCCCTGTATCCAACAATTGGTGAGAGCATGAAAACGGAGGATGAATGCACAAGAAAGCAAAGAAACAATTTGATCCCTTTAGTTGGCAAAAAGAAAAGACATATCGACCTTCAACATCTCAGAACTGAGATATAACATAACACTTAAAATCTCATGGAAACGGAATTAATACCCTCAATACCTTATAAAAGGACGTGTTCAATGAGAATAGTTGATCCCAATCTATTTTTTTACCCATTTTATATATTGTATTATTTATCAGATTGGTCTCATGTAGGCAAATAATCTCCAGAGGTATTGATGGATTAAATTAGCCCCCTCACAGTCCAAAGAGAAAAAAAAATCAAATCTACTCCTCTATCCCCCCCTTAAATCCACTCCCTTTACAGCTATCATCTAGTAGAACACTTGTGGGGAAATGTTTTTCTGTCGATGGGCATTTGGATATTTATACCATCCTTCGGGGGCCATGCAAATCATGCTCTGACTCCGCCCACAAAGTATGTCTGGACGCTGGCACTGGTGTCAGGATATAATCTTTCGCTTCAGGGTTCAGTAATGTGTGCCCTCACAGAGCGAGGAGAAATTAAAGGACCAGTGGCCGTCAAAATACAGCTGACGGTCCAAACACTCTAGTCTCTAGGAATCTGCCTGGGAGCCAGATAAAAGGTCATCGAGGGCCCTGGGCCTGAGGTTCCTCACCACTGTCGTAGTACATCAGCACATCAGCACATAACTCACCTATTGCTTGAGCAATGCCGATACATAGACAGACAAATAACTATCACCAACAGAATTTAGTAACGAACAGATATATTTTATATTTTCTCTGTGAAAATTATATATTTTTTTACATTTATTCTTTTCCAACCAGTTGTGCCCTTCTGTTGGAGTTACAAAAAAAATCTTTACAATTCAAGATTACTCTCAATTTGTCAGGAAAGATCATTGAGTACTTCAGTTCACCTTTAATTAGTTTAAGTTTTAACTGAACTAGTTGAGTTTTAATTTTAATAGCATTTTTTACGATTTTTTTTTTGAGTCACCTGTTAGAAATGTGGATAATAAATTAATAATACATTAATAAATTTTAAGTCTTTTTTTCTGTCAAGTGCAAAGAATAACAACCCTATCTCAAGGGAAAAACTTTTGCAGATAGTTCCCCAGCCCTGGCAATTTTATTTCTAGATAGGCAGTGATCTCTTTTCAAAGTGAAAAAGTTCTGAAGCAGGGCAATGGGCATTGTAGCCTAAAGCCAGTTCAGAATATGTTTGACACATTCTGTCCCCTGAGACTTCTTTGAAGCCTGATCTTGGCTCTTCTGGATCTACAGTATCTTCCAGATCAATGAGTTAGTTTGTTAAATTCATACTTTGTTTGCTAGAGACTCTTGACGTTATTGGTCATAGAGTGTGATATGTCTTCATATTCTCCAATTCTACCTTTGGCCAGTCCCATGCCATCCCTTATCTTGTGTAGGTCATCTTTAATTAGCAGGATATTGGAACATACTTCATATCTTCCATTGTAATACTAATTTGTCACCCCCATGGAGAGACTCCCCTCCAAAATGTTTTTCTCCTATCTCAACAATATGTCAGATTGTGTCAGTGAGCCATACTGACTCAAATTAGAAACCTGACAGAGGTCAGAGTTCTCCATGAAAGTTTCAGCAGTTATTGTTAAAGGGATTTTGCAATGATGGCCTATGCTTAGGATAGGTTATCAGTATCTGATCGGTGGGGGTACAACACCCGGCACCCCTGCCGATCAGCGGTTCCTGGTGTCGACAGGCGGAAGTGCTCAGTTGCAGAGCTGCACAGCTCCATCAACTGTATTGTGTGTGTGTCAGAGAACTGCACATCGAATAGGGGGCAGATAGGTCATCAATATAAAAGTCAAAACAACCCCTTTATGGTAAAACCAAAGAAATGAACCGGAGCACAAGTTGGCAGTGTTGTGTGTAGTAGCTTGTTCACACTGTGGCTATTTCACAGAGAAAACCCCCCAAAAAAACTTAAGCATGTACCCTATAGTACGTAATTTAGTAAATAGCAATAGTACTGTATTTTTCAGTTTACAAAACGCACCGGACCATAAGACGCACCCCAAATTTTCAGAAGAAAAATAGGGAAGAAAATTAATGTGTCAAATGACGGTCCGCCTTACAGTCCAAATTCAGTTTACCGGGCGGTAGAGTGTGATTGGGACCCTCTGGTGGAGCGGGGTCACAAGAGGCGTTCGGTGGTCTGGCGATGATCTGACTCATCCCAGGCTGGTGCGGCAGGTTTGGTGGTGCGGGGGCTTCACCGACATTTTCTGAAAGCCCGGAGACCCCAGATTTCCATTGCTGTAATGCAGTGGCCTCCAGGAAAATGGCCGCCCGAGGCAGCGCATGCACAGAAGGTGATCTCGGCACCGAGATCTCGTCTCCCAAGATCTCAATTTGCACATGCGCTGCCTCCAGCGGCCATTTTCCTGGAGGCCACTGCATTACAGCAATGGAAGTGCGGGGGTTCTGGGCTTTCACAAAATCTCGGCGGAGCCCCCACTCCACCGAGCATCGCCGAAACTGCCGCGCACCACCCTGGGACGAGACTCCAGGTAAGTACATCCAGACTATAAGACGCACCCCCATTTTATTCCAAAATTTATGTAAAAAAAAGTGCGCATAATAGTCCGAAAAATACTGTACATATAAATAACATAGGGTACTTAGTTAATACTATTTTGATCAAAAAAGCATAAAAGCCATCACACCTCCACAAGGTGTACCCAATCCTAGAAAAGGAAGAAAGGTCCAGCTCCAGAAATTTAAAATCCAGGATTTTTATTATATCATGTTTAAAATACATTCATGGCTGCTTGTGATCAAGTAACGGTAACAAAGTTCACCGCATGGGGATATTCTCCAGGTCTCTGTACGCGTTTCGAGCATAAATGCTCTTAGACTAAGAGCATTTGTGCTCGAAACGTGTACAGAGACCTGGAGAATATCCCCATGCGGTGAACTTTGTTGCCGTTACTTGATCACAAGCAGCCATGAATGTATTTTAAACATGATATAATAAAAATCCTGGATTTTAAATTTCTGGAGCTGGACCTTTCTTCCTCATCTTGGAGTCATTATACGTCCTGGCAGAGACGTGTCTGCGCTCAGAGCTTTTCAATAGTTCTTACAAGCTTACAAGAGGTGAGCTGAAATTTATCTTTTTCAGTACCCAATCCTAGGCTGTCTCTAGAATTAAAACCTTACCATGTGTCAGCCGATCTTAAAGTCTATAGAAATGGCCAAATGCTCTTATACATTGCTAATACAGTATACCTATTTATGCTCCATTTCTTTGTTTTTGCTGTAGTTTTTTGTACTTTGTACAAACAGTGGCATGGCCCCCTGTCTGAGCTAGGCATTTATCTATATAGTTTCCCATGAACATGTGGCTGAACAATCGGGGCCCCGCTCCTGCTCTGCACTTATACACATTGAGGTTGGCTGACACAAGGTAAGGTTTTAATACTAGAGACAGACTAGGACCATCACCTTGTCGAGGTGGAATGGCTTTTATGCTTTTTTGATCAGAATACCATTCACAAAGTGCCCTATGTTATTTGCATGAGCTATCTATATTTACTTGAAAGACAAACAAAAAAGTGGGCACCGCCAGCAATATTGAAAAGTAGAGAGGGGGTGCAACTTATTGCGCTCAAAGGACTGTAAAGAAGAAAAGAAAAAAAACAGTGCCCACACCAAAGTTATAAAGATAACAAGGCTTTATTAGAAACATACGTGCCAACAATACATTTAAAAACATACAACCATATCAATGACTGTAGAATGTGAATGTGGACAGACACAACAGGGCAAATACTCCTGGGTGGTTCAGAGAAATCACTCAAAAATAAGTAAAAAAAATAAGACAATTGAGGATGCAGTACATACAGTATAAATGTTACATGTGTGCTTTGCATATGAAAGAATGAAATAATGCAATTTTATCATGTCACTATATACAACAGGATATAGAATACAAGTGCAATATTAGTCCTAAAGTGGCATCATAAAACAAACATTGAGTGCACTAAGAGACCTGCACCTTATAAGAAAACTAGCTGAATAGCCCGGCGCTGCCCGGGCATAGTAACTAATTGTGGTTAGTTATAACAAATTATAATTATCCTCCATCCCATAGTCCCGTGCCCATATACCCATCATACATATCCACGATCACATAGGCCCGTGACCATATACCCATCATACATATCCTCCATCCCATAGTCGAGTGCCCATATACCCATCACACATCCTCCATCCCATAGTCCCATGCCCATATACCCATCACACATCCTCCATCACATAGTCCCATGCCCATATACCTATCATACATATTCGCCATCCCATAGTCCCGTGCCCATATACATATCCGCCATCCCTTAGTCCCGTGCTCATATACCCATCACACATCCTCCATCCCATAGGCCCGTGCCCATATACCCATCATACATATCCTCCATCCCATAGTCCCATGCCCATATACCCGTTATACATATCCTCCATCCCATAGTCCCGTGCCCATATACCCATCACACATATCCGCCATCCCATAGTCCCGTGCCCATATACCCATCACACATCCTCCATCCCATAGTCCCGTGCCCATATACATATCCGCCATCCCTTAGTCCCGTGCTCATATACCCATCACACATCCTCCATCCCATAGGCCCGTGCCCATATACCCATCATACATATCCTCCATCCCATAGTCCCATGCCCATATACCCGTTATACATATCCTCCATCCCATAGTCCCGTGCCCATATACCCATCACACATATCCGCCATCCCATAGTCCCGTGCCCATATACCCATCACACATCCTCCATCCCATAGTCCCGTGCCCATATACATATCCGCCATCCCATAGTCCCGTGCCCATATACCCATCACACATCCTCCATCCCATAGGCCCGTGCCCATATACCCATCATACATATCCTCCATCCCATAGTCCCGTTCCCATATACCCATCATACATATCCTCCATCCCATAGTCCAGTGCCCATATACCCATCACACATCCTCTATCCCATAGTCCCGTGCCCATATACATATCCGCCATCCCTTAGTCCCGTGCCCATATACCCATCACACATCCTCCATCCCATAGGCCCGTGCCCATATACCCATCATACATATCCTCCATCCCATAGTCCCATGCCCATATACCCATCACACATCCTCCATCCCATAGGCCCGTGCTCATATATCCATCATACATAGCCGCCATCCCATAGTCCCGTGCCCATATACCCATCATACATATCCTCCATCCCATAGTCCAGTGCCCATATACCTGTTGTGAGTTCATTTTCCCCTTCATTACTGAGGCCCGAGGAACTCCCTCTTCTGGTAAAGAAAGATAGTGAGCCTGATTGTCAAACACCTGAGGCTGATTATGATGACTGGCTGAGTGGAGTTACGGACTGGATATAAGGCTGCCGATGCCCTTCTGCCCTGCGGGTGATTTCTCTGTGGGATCCTTGGAGACCAGTCTGAATTCCTGCTCCTCCAAAGCTAAGTTTGCTGCTCGGCCTTTTGCTTTTGTGCTTTGACTTTGTTTTTGCTTTGTTTTTCTGGATTTCTGCCATTCACTGCTGGGTGTGCTGAATTCATTTAGCTCTGTCTTCTGAAAATACCTGAGTGCTGATTCAGTTTTTGAAGCCTAGCTGCTTCAGGGTCTTTTTCATATCAGCTGGTTGGCTTATGTCTTTGATAGGGTTTTGGCAGATTGCAGACAGCAGCCTTCCTGTCCTTTCCTATCTAGGTAGTTTTGGGGCCCCGTCTTTACTCAGTCTATCTTTCTGTCTGTGTTAGTATTTTCATCTTGCTTCACCGTCATTATATGTTGGGGGCTGCCTATTGCTTTGGGGTCTTCTCTGGGGCAGTTTAGATTTCCCCTTTCTTTCCTTAGGCCTATGTATTTCTCTGGCTGTGATCGAGGGGTCTAGGGCATCGTAGGAACCCCCCACGGCTACTGCTAGTTGTGTTGATAGGTTCAGGGGTCTGCAATCTGATAGTTGCCAACTTCTCTGGTTTTCTGGATTTAGCTTGTATTTCTGCTTTTGCCTCCTACGGTGACTCATTCATAACATATACAAATCACACATATCCTTCATCTCATAGTCCCGCAAGAACATGTCGCCGGCGTGGACGACGTCTGGATCCATGATGGCGCCAGCGGAAGAAGATGTCGGGGATCGTGGAGTAGCGGCGATGACGGCGTGAGTATGAGAGACGGAGTGAGAGAAAGGGCCGTATGTGGAGTGAAAGAGTGAGTGGAGATGGTGAAAGGTGAGAGGAGTGTGTGTTGAGGAGGTGTGTGTGTTGAGGGTTAACATGGCAAGAGGTGTGTCACTATCCTCCCGATGCGATAGCATCGGGCCTTAATCTAGTATATATATATATGTGGCGCCCCTGAGGCTTCAGTCGCCTCAGAGGTACTGCACCTTCTCCTAAGGTGTAGTGCCCCACCATCCAGGTAAGGTGGGAACTCCTGACCACACTCCACACCTGCATTCCACACACAGGATAGTTCAGTGGGGCCACCTAACAGCTTCAGGCTGGGGGTTAGCAGAGCACCCCTCGTGGAACCCTGCTTCGTAACACGAGATGAGCAGGGAGGCGGGTGGAGTGAGATGATATAAAAGAGTGGGAAGAGTGAGAGTTAGTTGGTTAGTTGGAGAGAGAGAGAGAAGAGTGAAGATGGGTGTCTGAAAGACATGCTGCAGCAGGTCCCAGTGATCTGGGCTGCTGGCACGAGAAAGACCAGAGAAAGAGACTGATAAGATTGATAACCTAACCTTCCAAGAGAGAGAGAGAACAGATCGGAACGAAGGAGAATAGAAGGACGGTGGGAAGCTGGTTGAAGAAAGATAGAGAACCCTTCCAGTCCAGAGCGCAAAGGCCGGGGCCCGGTCCCCGAGGTTGATTGGATCTTTATGTCCGGCAACAGACACCGGAGGAGTAGTGAGCCACTAACGCCTTGCTCCCATCATAGACTTGGGACACAACAGCAACTGAATAGAGAGCCGGGACGCAGAGAGGAGTCCCTAAAGCAGGCTACAGCTGTCTGTCATACAAGTAGCGACTAGGAACACCTAGAGAGAGGCATTCCAGGGTAACTAAGTACTGGAGTGCTTCGCAACTAAAGGCGCATTGGAGGAGTCATTCAGTAAGGTACATATTGGCGGAGTGTGGAAGGGAGAATCCTATCTGGCCTGGAGGTTGGCTGGAGCCCTGGCCTGGAGAGCACAGTACGGAGGCAGGCGTGTGTGTGAACTGCAAACACTGAGTAAAACCTTGGAACCGCACACCCTGGTGTTCTCCAGTTATTCCAGCACCACTACACCTGGGTAACCACATCTATACCATTCTGCACCTCTCCTCATCCATTGCACCTACACTGCCCTGGGACTACAGCTCCACCTGTGGGGAGCTACACCATCTTTGCTGCACCACACCATCAGTCCCAGTGGATCTGCACGCAGCGTTGGCTCAACATCTTACTTGCCAAACACCACGGGTGGCGTCATAAACTATTCTAATAAACTTTAACACCATTAACATCACCGCCATTGATATTGGGCGCCAAGGGCCACGGACCGGGTCACGGCTGCTGTGACACACATTCCCCCTGACACTGGCCCAGTACCGAGTACCCCGCTGCCCTGGGTGTGAGGGGCGACCCATATACACACATACACACACTTTGACTTATCTCGGCTAAGATAAAGCCTAGATCCTCAGGCTACATTCACACTATGGGCGTAGCCAGGATCAAACCTGGGGGGGGAGCAGAACCTCATACTGTTCCGCAGAATTTCATACTGCACACCTCAGCTGCTGCAGCACCCCTATACTTGAAAACAAAGCCTGCATCTTAAGAAGATGTGGTGGTGAATAGTGTTGAGCAACTTTTGTTTTTTTAGGGTCGAGTTTCGTTTCATGAAACGTGACTTTTCCAAAAGTCGGGTCGAGCAAAATCGGCCGACTATAGGGAAAAGTCGGGGTCGTCCCGAAACACGAAACCCAATGTAAGTCAATGGAGAATTAAAGTCGGCAGTGAGAGGAGGACAGGAAACACACCAACAGTGCCCATTTGAATGCCAAAAGCATAAATTCTTGTTACTGAAGCTTGTCAACCTTAATTAACTTCATAATACTAGTTACGCACTGAAAAATGGGGGTTATTTGGCTACAGTTGTGGGGGGGGGCTGGCTCCAGGTTTTCGTGGGCCCAGGGCCAAAGAGCGCCCCTTTAACACATACCACAACTCATGATGCTCCGATACGGCAGAGAAATAGTAGTATAGTACAATGAAAAATACTTCACTTCTTACATCTCATGACTGATATCCATTTTAAATTCTCCAATACCTCCAAAAACGGACAGTACATACTGTAACTCCATACAGTATTATGGCCAGCGCTTATTGCGCTATACAGAGTAATGAGGCCCATATATTTCTCCATACGGAATCATTATTCCCATATAATGTTTCAAACCGTATATGTTGGTCCCAATGGATGAAGCTCCACTGTCTTATGGGCCCAAATAATGCTCCATATATAATGGGCCCCAATTTCTACTGCTCTAGTGTATAATGGGCCCTGTAAATGCTGCTCCAGTGTCTGATGTCCACCTTTGGAATGCTCCAGTGTATGGTGGGCCCCATATATCATTCACCAGAGTATAGTGCTCCCCAAAAATTGCTGTCCCAATATTGAAAACAATTACATAAGTCTCCTTGCTAGGGAATCCCTGCACTTCTCTGAACTCCTTGTCGTCCCCATCTTCCATCTCACTGCACTTGGCTGTTTAGGCCCTCCCACCGGCAGAGACACTTTTGCGTACTATGCGGTGCCCTGTGCCAGTGCCATCGCCCATGAGTATGCCCCCCCACCTGCTCAAGGAACCTGCACTTTCATCTGCACCTTCCTCTTTGTCACCGTGTAAGGTGGTATAGTATCCGGGAAGGGGAACCTGAGTTTCCTCTGGGTCAGATTCTGGCTGTGTAGAGTGCGAGGGGAATGTAGTGGTCTGGGTCAATGTACCAGCAGCATCATCCAGCAGTGGCTGGGCCTCAGTGCACTTGTGGCGTCCCCAAGAGTATGGTCGCCACTGTGGCATTGCCTTCCTCCTAGGGAGTGTGTTGTCAAGCTTGGGAGCAACGAAGGATCTCTCTAGCAGTGAAACCAACACACAACACATTTCCCACTCCAGGCCAGCAGGGAGACCTCTGAACCTGACTGCTGAGGAGCTGCTCTCTGTGGTCGGGAGGAGGTAAGTTAGGGCACTCTGTGCAGGGAAGGGGAAGTGTGTGGACGTGAGAAGGGGAGCTGGAGGATGAGCAGAGTTAAGGCTCACTCCTAGCTGGAGCGCATGGTCCGGATTCCGGTCTCCGAGTTTGTATGGACACTGACGTTCCTGCAGCAGAAACCGGGGGAAGTAGCAGCTATAAATGCTCTGTACCCAACTAAGGCTCGGAGGCCCCAGCATCGATGTGTGCGAGGCAGAAGGAAATGGCTACAGCTGTCTGCCATACAAGTAAAGTCTGAGGAACATCTGTTAGACAGGAGGCGTTTCAGTGAACCACGGTCCTGTGAGTGCTTCCCCCGCAAGCGCTAGAAAGGAGACGTTCAGGAAGGAACATGTTGGCGGAGTGTTGGAAGGGAGCTTTCCATTCTGGTCCCGGAGGTTGGCAGAGGTCCTGACCCGGAGGACACAGCACGGAGGCAGGCATCTGTGTAACTTGCAGACTGTGAGTAAAGCTTTGGAACTGCACGCTCTGGTGTCCTACAGTTATTCCAGCACCGCTACATCTGGGTACCAGCACCTACACCGCCTGTGCCTTTCCCCCATCACTACATCTACACTTCCTTGGGACTCCAGCTCCACCTGTGGGGAGCTTCACCATCTTTGCTGCACAACACCATCAGTCCCAGAGGATCTGCATGCAGCGTCGGCCTAACATCTATGTTGCCGAACACCACAGGTGGCGTCAAACTATCTATATAAACTCTTTACCATTATACCACGCCATTTACATGGGCGCCCAGGGCCACCGTCCGGGTCACCGCTGCTGTGACACATCCCACTGACACCGGCCCGGTACCGAGTACCCCACAGCCCTGGGAGGGCGACCCATATGCCGACTGCTGATCGGGCGGCGTTATTCCCACGAATCTCCAAATAGCATCCCTGAAGGCAAAGTTTTTGGTTTCCGGGGGCAGTATGATTGCAAAGCTGAACCTTAAAGGAATGTCCAAAAGGGCACCACCAGGAGTGGAGCCTGTGGCTTAATTGGACTGGACCCGGGAAACCACTATCATACAAGCTACAGAAAAGATGGATAGATTGCAAGCTTTGTCGATTCTGTGTGTGGTGTGGTATGTCCGTTTGTAGTTGTGCTAGCGATTTCTCAGCTTTATTCCGTTAACGACCGAGACTCCGGCATGGCCCCGCGGTGCGCGTCAAGCTTACTAGAGGGATACGCGAGGCTGTGGCACGTGGGATTGAGCAATAACAGGTCTAGCATTCCAGTACATGTCCGGGGCTGCATGCACGCTACACTGAAAGGACCAGCTTTTGTCGCTTACAGGTGCAGATAACCTGCTGAACTCCGATAGTGATGGGGATCTGGGATTCAGATTATTCCCCGCGAACGATGATTTCCCAGTAAGTTCAGGTCAACCGCAATTCCGGAGTTAGGCCTAACCGTCATGCCTGAAAAAATTACGTGTCCAAACCACAGGTGCTGCAGCTTGCTTAACAGCTTGGCAGCCATTCTCAGGCCCAGTATGGATTCAACAACATTGTAGAAAGTTGATAAAGGGTACAGTTTCACCGGATAACACGTATATATGTAGCCTAGTTTACACATTAAAAATATATGTCTATAGATCAGGAGGCAGACTCAGATGTTCTCAGGCCCAGTATGGATTTGACCAGATTATACAAAGTTGAGAAAGGGTACTTTATCACTGGATAGCAGGTATATATAGCATAGTTTAAACATGTAAAATCTCCGTGTTCTCAGTATGGATTACACAGCAATCTAAAAAGTGGAAAAAAGGAAATGCATTTGAGGCGTACACAACTATATACTTTTGGTGTTATTTTTCAATCTTCATATATATTTCTGTCTCAGTAATACAGTCCAGCCTCTCCGCAATAGGAAATGAGATGCATACAATTAGTGACATAAAGGCTATTGATTGCAGAAATCTAGGAATTATTATTCACGGGAAAAACTTTCATCACAATTCTCATAGGCGATGCTGACCCTCAATTAATTTGTGTGTTGAGACAGTGAAAACATTTTTTTGTGAATAAAGTCTTGCTGTATCGCACTTCCGTTGATTCCATCACTGTTACTCATCTCAATCCAATTTTTATCACAGGGAGCAATGTAAACATGGTGCTCACTGGCTATCATGATCTCTCACGTAACTTTGGAGTGCAAAAGACAGAAGCCACAGGCCGTAGGCGATTCTATTTGATTGGCATGAGAGGGCACATTTCGAAATGTGCGCCGGAATGTCACACGTTTGTGAGTAGGAAAACTGTGAAAGCTGATGATAAACCACCACTGCATGTAATTGTGAGTCGACGTCCATAAGAAATGGAAGCCACTGATCATCTGGTGCTAGAGCCCGGCCAGCAGGACAGGGCATAGCTACATCTTAACCATCATCTTTCAGTTCAATCAATTTGTAGTGGCAGTCCCAGTGAAGGATTTGACAGCCCAGACTACACAGCGAAGGAGCAGGGAGAGGTAAACATTGCAAATGCTGGGGCCCTTCCCAAGCAAGGGGGGCACACTCGTGGGCGCCGGTACTGGCACTGGGCCCCTCATAGTACGGCGGTGTGTCTGACGGCGGGTGTGCACCACCACTGTCAGAGACACTTGATTGCACTATGAGGGACCCTATGCCAGTGCCCGCGCCCAAGAGTCGGCCTACCCACCTATCCAGGGCAACGGCACTCGCACGGTTTTGTGCGCTAGGTGGTGACCCCGGCCATGGGGGGGCCGCCCACTTAGGGAGGTTTACAAAGTGGCATATGTAGATGTGGGTCATTCAGCTGCTGCAAAAGGCGAAATAGGTCAAGTTCGCGGAATAGGAGGAGGACCAAAGCAAGCCATTTTTCTGGCAACCTATGTGTCATCAAGGGAAGGTGGGACAAAATCCTTGGAAACCCATGCATGGTTCATTTTAATGAAGGTTAGATCATCCACATTTTGGGTTGACAGACGGGTCCTTTTTTCTGTCAGGATTGATCCAGCTGCACTGAAGACTCTTTCCGATAGCACACTTGCAGCTGGGCAAGCGAGCTCCTGTAAGGCATATTGTGCCAATTCAGGCCAGGTGTCCAGTTTAGCGGCCCAATAGTCAAAGGGGAATGACCTGTGCGGGAGAACATCGATATGGGAGGAAAAGTAGTTGTTAACCATAGTTGACAACTGCTGTCTCCTGTCACTTTCCATCGATGCAGTATTACCAGTTGTGTGAGCGGTCCATGAAAAATCAGTCCACAACATTGTCATGAAACCCCTGTCTCCAACGCCACTTCTGCTGTGTGCACCACAAACACCTCTGCCAAGCTGCCACCGGCCCGTACTGCTCGTGTGAGAACCATCACCGCTGCTGTGTGCTGGGAATGCCTCAACCAACCGGTTAACCAGAGTTGCTTGTTTAGTAGCCAATATTAGGTCAAGGTTCTCCTGTGGCATGATGTTTTGTAATTTGCCTTTATAGCGTGGATCCAGGATGCTGGCCAACCAGTAGTCATCATTAGAGTTGAGCGAAACGGGTCGAACAATTTCAAAAGTCGCCGACTTTTGGCAAAGTCGGGTTTCATGAAACGAAACCCGACCCTAGGATGAGGTCGGCCACGAGGTTGGCGACTTACGCGCCAAAGTCGCGTTTCAAAAGTTTGTTTAGCACTCTTTTTCAGCCAATCAGGATCCACGGACACTGTGGGCAACGTGATGACATAGGCAGGGGTCGCCACCATCTTTCAGAAGGGCATGCAAGTGATTGGCTTGCTTTGGTGGGCATCACAGGGGTTATAAAAGGGCGTGCACGCCGACCGCCATCTTACTTCTGCCGATCTTAGCATAGGGAGAGGTTGCTGATTCTGTAGGGAGAGCGTTAGGCAGGGAAGAAGACAAAAAAACTGCTTCTGCTGCTAGCGATTTTGCCTGTGCAACACACCAGTCACTGTGTGTGCAGTGCAAGGGGAGGCTATATTGTGGTGGATCAGCGGTGTTGGTTGTTAGGCTGCCTTCTAAGGCTTCCTGACAGCTGCATTGCTGTTTCCCCACTGCCCTGCAAACTGCTTTTTTAAAAGCTATCCCAATTTTTTTTTGTCCTGCTAAGGTACTGAGCGTGCATTTATTCACACCATACAGCGGTGTACGCTCCTCACACAGTACCGTGTAACGGCTGTTATCACAGCCACAGTGAAGCTATCTGTGTGTCACTGTGGAGGACTTGTTCCGTTCTTACAGACCTACACTCTAGGGAGATTCCTATTCTGCCCAATTCTACAATTCACTTTTTTCACACCTGTGCCATCGAGCCTGTGACATAGCGCTCTGATATTCAGTGGGCCTCACACAATCCAAAAGTGTCCAGTGTCCACAAGTGTCTGCAGAAATTCAAAATCTCCCTTATCCTGTAGTCACTTTTTTCACACCTGCTGCATCGAGCCTGTGACATAGCGCTCTGATATTCATTGGGCCTCACACAATCCAAAAGTGTCCAGTGTCTGCAGAAATTCAAAATCTCCCTTATCCTGTAGTCACTTTTTTCACACCTGCTGCATCGAGCCTGTGACATAGCGCTCTGATATTCATTGGGCCTCACACAATCCAAAAGTGTCCAGTGTCCACAAGTGTCTGCAGAAATTCAAAATCTCCCTTATCCTGTAGTCACTTTTTTCACACCTGTGCCATCGAGCCTGTGACATAGCGCTGTGATATTCAGTGGGCCTCACACAATCCAAGTGTCCAGTGTCCACAAGTGTCTGCAGAAATTCAAAATCTCCCTTATCCTGTAGTCACTTTTTTCACACCTGCTGCATCGAGCCTGTGACATAGCGCTGTGATATTCAGTGGGCCTCACACAATCCAAGTGTCCAGTGTCCACAAGTGTCTTCAGAAATTCAAAATCTCCCTTATCCTGTAGTCACTTTTTTCACACCTGCTGCATCGAGCCTGTGACATAGCGCTGTGATATTTAGTGGGCCTCACACAATCCAAGTGTCCAGTGTCCACAAGTGTCTGCAGAAATTCAAAATCTCACAGAAATTCAAAATCTCCCTTATCTTGTAGTCACTTTTTTCACACCTGTGCCATCGAGCTTGTGACATAGCGCTGTGATATTCAGTGGGCCTCACACAATCCAAGTGTCCAGTGTCCACAAGTGTCTGCAGAAATTCAAAATCTCCCTTATCCTGTAGTCACTTTTTTCACACCTGCTGCATCGAGCCTGTGACATAGCGCTGTGATATTCAGTGGGCCTCACACAATCCAAGTGTCCAGTGTCCACAAGTGTCTGCAGAAAATCTAAATCTCCCTTATCCTGTAGTCACTTTTTTCACACCTGTGCCATCAAGCCTGTGACATAGCGCTGTGATATTCAGTGGGCCTCACACAATCCAAGTGTCCAGTGTCCACAAGTGTCTGCAGAAATTCAAAATCTCCCTTATCCTGTAGTCACTTTTTTCACACCTGCTGCATCGAGCCTGTGACATAGCGCTGTGATATTCAGTGGGCCTCACACAATCCAAGTGTCCAGTGTCCACAAGTGTCTGCAGAAATTCAAAATCTCCCTTATCCTGTAGTCACTTTTTTCACACCTGCTGCATCGAGCCTGTGACATAGCGCTGTGATATTCAGTGGGCCTTACACAATTCAAGTGTCCAGTGTCCACAAGTGTCTGCAGAAATTCAAAATCTCACAGAAATTCAAAATCTCCCTTATCCTGTAGTCACTTTTTTCACACCTGTGCCATCGAGCCTGTGACATAGCACTGTGATATTCAGTGGGCCTCACACAATCCAAGTGTCCAGTGTCCACAAGTGTCTGCAGAAATTCAAAATCTCCCTTATCCTGTAGTCACTTTTTTCACACCTGCTGCATCGAGCCTGTGACATAGCGCTGTGATATTCAGTGGGCCTCACACAATCCAAGTGTCCAGTGTCCACAAGTGTCTGCAGAAATTCAAATTCTCCCTTATCCTGTAGTCACTTTTTTCACACCTGCTGCATCGAGCCTGTGACATAGCGCTGTGATATTTAGTGGGCCTCACACAATCCAAGTGTCCAGTGTCCACAAGTGTCTGCAGAAATTCAAAATCTCACAGAAATTCAAAATCTCCCTTATCTTGTAGTCACTTTTTTCACACCTGTGCCATCGAGCTTGTGACATAGCACTGTGATATTCAGTGGGCCTCACACAATCCAAGTGTCCAGTGTCCACAAGTGTCTGCAGAAATTCAAAATCTCCCTTATCCTGTAGTCACTTTTTTCACACCTGCTGCATCGAGCCTGTGACATAGCGCTGTGATATTTAGTGGGCCTCACACAATCCAAGTGTCCAGTGTCCACAAGTGTCTGCAGAAATTCAAAATCTCACAGAAATTCAAAATCTCCCTTATCTTGTAGTCACTTTTTTCACACCTGTGCCATCGAGCTTGTGACATAGCGCTGTGATATTCAGTGGGCCTCACACAATCCAAGTGTCCAGTGTCCACAAGTGTCTGCAGAAATTCAAAATCTCCCTTATCCTGTAGTCACTTTTTTCACACCTGCTGCATCGAGCCTGTGACATAGCGCTGTGATATTCAGTGGGCCTCACACAATCCAAGTGTCCAGTGTCCACAAGTGTCTGCAGAAAATCTAAATCTCCCTTATCCTGTAGTCACTTTTTTCACACCTGTGCCATCGAGCCTGTGACATAGCGCTGTGATATTCAGTGGGCCTCACACAATCCAAGTGTCCAGTGTCCACAAGTGTCTGCAGAAATTCAAAATCTCCCTTATCCTGTAGTCACTTTTTTCACACCTGCTGCATCGAGCCTGTGACATAGCGCTGTGATATTCAGTGGGCCTCACACAATCCAAGTGTCCAGTGTCCACAAGTGTCTGCAGAAATTCAAAATCTCCCTTATCCTGTAGTCACTTTTTTCACACCTGCTGCATCGAGCCTGTGACATAGCGCTGTGATATTCAGTGGGCCTTACACAATTCAAGTGTCCAGTGTCCACAAGTGTCTGCAGAAATTCAAAATCTCACAGAAATTCAAAATCTCCCTTATCCTGTAGTCACTTTTTTCACACCTGTGCCATCGAGCCTGTGACATAGCACTGTGATATTCAGTGGGCCTCACACAATCCAAGTGTCCAGTGTCCACAAGTGTCTGCAGAAATTCAAAATCTCCCTTATCCTGTAGTCACTTTTTTCACACCTGCTGCATCGAGCCTGTGACATAGCGCTGTGATATTCAGTGGGTCTCACACAATCCAAGTGTCCAGTGTCCACAAGTGTCTGCAGAAATTCAAATTCTCCCTTATCCTGTAGTCACTTTTTTCACACCTGCTGCATCGAGCCTGTGACATAGCGCTGTGATATTTAGTGGGCCTCACACAATCCAAGTGTCCAGTGTCCACAAGTGTCTGCAGAAATTCAAAATCTCACAGAAATTCAAAATCTCCCTTATCTTGTAGTCACTTTTTTCACACCTGTGCCATCGAGCTTGTGACATAGCACTGTGATATTCAGTGGGCCTCACACAATCCAAGTGTCCAGTGTCCACAAGTGTCTGCAGAAATTCAAAATCTCCCTTATCCTGTAGTCACTTTTTTCACACCTGCTGCATCGAGCCTGTGACATAGCGCTGTGATATTTAGTGGGCCTCACACAATCCAAGTGTCCAGTGTCCACAAGTGTCTGCAGAAATTCAAAATCTCACAGAAATTCAAAATCTCCCTTATCTTGTAGTCACTTTTTTCACACCTGTGCCATCGAGCTTGTGACATAGCGCTGTGATATTCAGTGGGCCTCACACAATCCAAGTGTCCAGTGTCCACAAGTGTCTGCAGAAATTCAAAATCTCCCTTATCCTGTAGTCACTTTTTTCACACCTGCTGCATCGAGCCTGTGACATAGCGCTGTGATATTCAGTGGGCCTCACACAATCCAAGTGTCCAGTGTCCACAAGTGTCTGCAGAAAATCTAAATCTCCCTTATCCTGTAGTCACTTTTTTCACACCTGTGCCATCGAGCCTGTGACATAGCGCTGTGATATTCAGTGGGCCTCACACAATCCAAGTGTCCAGTGTCCACAAGTGTCTGCAGAAATTCAAAATCTCCCTTATCCTGTAGTCACTTTTTTCACACCTGCATCGAGCCTGTGACATAGCGCTGTGATATTCAGTGGGCCTCACACAATCCAAGTGTCCAGTGTCCACAAGTGTCTGCAGAAATTCAAAATCTCCCTTATCCTGTAGTCACTTTTTTCACACCTGCTGCATCGAGCCTGTGACATAGCGCTGTGATATTCAGTGGGCCTTACACAATTCAAGTGTCCAGTGTCCACAAGTGTCTGCAGAAATTCAAAATCTCACAGAAATTCAAAATCTCCCTTATCCTGTAGTCACTTTTTTCACACCTGTGCCATCGAGCCTGTGACATAGCACTGTGATATTCAGTGGGCCTCACACAATCCAAGTGTCCAGTGTCCACAAGTGTCTGCAGAAATTCAAAATCTCCCTTATCCTGTAGTCACTTTTTTCACACCTGCTGCATCGAGCCTGTGACATAGCGCTGTGATATTCAGTGGGTCTCACACAATCCAAGTGTCCAGTGTCCACAAGTGTCTGCAGAAATTCAAATTCTCCCTTATCCTGTAGTCACTTTTTTCACACCTGCTGCATCGAGCCTGTGACATAGCGCTGTGATATTCAGTGGGCCTTACACAATTCAAGTGTCCAGTGTCCACAAGTGTCTGCAGAAATTCAAAATCTCACAGAAATTCAAAATCTCCCTTATCCTGTAGTCACTTTTTTCACACCTGTGCCATCGAGCCTGTGACATAGCACTGTGATATTCAGTGGGCCTCACACAATCCAAGTGTCCAGTGTCCACAAGTGTCTGCAGAAATTCAAAATCTCCCTTATCCTGTAGTCACTTTTTTCACACCTGCTGCATCGAGCCTGTGACATAGCGCTGTGATATTCAGTGGGCCTCACACAATCCAAGTGTCCAGTGTCCACAAGTGTCTGCAGAAATTCAAATTCTCCCTTATCCTGTAGTCACTTTTTTCACACCTGCTGCATCGAGCCTGTGACATAGCGCTGTGATATTTAGTGGGCCTCACACAATCCAAGTGTCCAGTGTCCACAAGTGTCTGCAGAAATTCAAAATCTCACAGAAATTCAAAATCTCCCTTATCTTGTAGTCACTTTTTTCACACCTGTGCCATCGAGCTTGTGACATAGCACTGTGATATTCAGTGGGCCTCACACAATCCAAGTGTCCAGTGTCCACAAGTGTCTGCAGAAATTCAAAATCTCCCTTATCCTGTAGTCACTTTTTTCACACCTGCTGCATCGAGCCTGTGACATAGCGCTGTGATATTTAGTGGGCCTCACACAATCCAAGTGTCCAGTGTCCACAAGTGTCTGCAGAAATTCAAAATCTCACAGAAATTCAAAATCTCCCTTATCTTGTAGTCACTTTTTTCACACCTGTGCCATCGAGCTTGTGACATAGCGCTGTGATATTCAGTGGGCCTCACACAATCCAAGTGTCCAGTGTCCACAAGTGTCTGCAGAAATTCAAAATCTCCCTTATCCTGTAGTCACTTTTTTCACACCTGCTGCATCGAGCCTGTGACATAGCGCTGTGATATTCAGTGGGCCTCACACAATCCAAGTGTCCAGTGTCCACAAGTGTCTGCAGAAAATCTAAATCTCCCTTATCCTGTAGTCACTTTTTTCACACCTGTGCCATCGAGCCTGTGACATAGCGCTGTGATATTCAGTGGGCCTCACACAATCCAAGTGTCCAGTGTCCACAAGTGTCTGCAGAAATTCAAAATCTCCCTTATCCTGTAGTCACTTTTTTCACACCTGCTGCATCGAGCCTGTGACATAGCGCTGTGATATTCAGTGGGCCTCACACAATCCAAGTGTCCAGTGTCCACAAGTGTCTGCAGAAATTCAAAATCTCCCTTATCCTGTAGTCACTTTTTTCACACCTGCTGCATCGAGCCTGTGACATAGCGCTGTGATATTCAGTGGGCCTTACACAATTCAAGTGTCCAGTGTCCACAAGTGTCTGCAGAAATTCAAAATCTCACAGAAATTCAAAATCTCCCTTATCCTGTAGTCACTTTTTTCACACCTGTGCCATCGAGCCTGTGACATAGCACTGTGATATTCAGTGGGCCTCACACAATCCAAGTGTCCAGTGTCCACAAGTGTCTGCAGAAATTCAAAATCTCCCTTATCCTGTAGTCACTTTTTTCACACCTGCTGCATCGAGCCTGTGACATAGCGCTGTGATATTCAGTGGGTCTCACACAATCCAAGTGTCCAGTGTCCACAAGTGTCTGCAGAAATTCAAATTCTCCCTTATCCTGTAGTCACTTTTTTCACACCTGCTGCATCGAGCCTGTGACATAGCGCTGTGATATTTAGTGGGCCTCACACAATCCAAGTGTCCAGTGTCCACAAGTGTCTGCAGAAATTCAAAATCTCACAGAAATTCAAAATCTCCCTTATCATGTAGTCACTTTTTTCACACCTGTGCCATCGAGCTTGTGACATAGCACTGTGATATTCAGTGGGCCTCACACAATCCAAGTGTCCAGTGTCCACAAGTGTCTGCAGAAATTCAAAATCTCCCTTATCCTGTAGTCACTTTTTTCACACCTGCTGCATCGAGCCTGTGACACAGCGCTGTGATATTCAGTGGGCCTCACACAATCCAAGTGTCCAGTGTCCACAAGTGTCTGCAGAAAATCTAAATCTCCCTTATCCTGTAGTCACTTTTTTCACACCTGTGCCATCGAGCCTGTGACATAGCGCTGTGATATTGAGTGGGCCTCACACAATCCAAAAGTGTCCAGTGTCCACAAGTGTCTGCAGAAATTCAAAATCTCCCTTATCCTGTAGTCACTTTTTTCACACCTGCTGCATCGAGCCTGTGACATAGCGCTCTGATATTCATTGGGCCTCACACAATCCAAAAGTGTCCAGTGTCTGCAGAAATTCAAAATCTCCCTTATCCTGTAGTCACTTTTTTCACACCTGCTGCATCGAGCCTGTGACATAGCGCTCTGATATTCATTGGGCCTCACACAATCCAAAAGTGTCCAGTGTCCACAAGTGTCTGCAGAAATTCAAAATCTCCCTTATCCTGTAGTCACTTTTTTCACACCTGTGCCATCGAGCCTGTGACATAGCGCTGTGATATTCAGTGGGCCTCACACAATCCAAGTGTCCAGTGTCCACAAGTGTCTGCAGAAATTCAAAATCTCCCTTATCCTGTAGTCACTTTTTTCACACCTGCTGCATCGAGCCTGTGACATAGAGCTGTGATATTCAGTGGGCCTCACACAATCCAAGTGTCCAGTGTCCACAAGTGTCTGCAGAAATTCAAAATCTCCCTTATCCTGTAGTCACTTTTCTCACACCTGCTGCATCGAGCCTGTGACATAGCGCTGTGATATTTAGTGGGCCTCACACAATCCAAGTGTCCAGTGTCCACAAGTGTCTGCAGAAATTCAAAATCTCACAGAAATTCAAAATCTCCCTTATCTTGTAGTCACTTTTTTCACACCTGTGCCATCGAGCTTGTGACATAGCGCTGTGATATTCAGTGGGCCTCACACAATCCAAGTGTCCAGTGTCCACAAGTGTCTGCAGAAATTCAAAATCTCCCTTATCCTGTAGTCACTTTTTTCACACCTGCTGCATCGAGCCTGTGACATAGCGCTGTGATATTCAGTGGGCCTCACACAATCCAAGTGTCCAGTGTCCACAAGTGTCTGCAGAAAATCTAAATCTCCCTTATCCTGTAGTCACTTTTTTCACACCTGTGCCATCGAGCCTGTGACATAGCGCTGTGATATTCAGTGGGCCTCACACAATCCAAGTGTCCAGTGTCCACAAGTGTCTGCAGAAATTCAAAATCTCCCTTATCCTGTAGTCACTTTTTTCACACCTGCTGCATCGAGCCTGTGACATAGCTCTGTGATATTCAGTGGGCCTCACACAATCCAAGTGTCCAGTGTCCACAAGTGTCTACAGAAATTCAAAATCTCCATTATCTTGTAGTCACTTTTTTCACACCTGCTGCATCGAGCCTGTGACATAGCGCTGTGATATTCAGTGGGCCTTACACAATTCAAGTGTCCAGTGTCCACAAGTGTCTGCAGAAATTCAAAATCTCACAGAAATTCAAAATCTCCCTTATCCTGTAGTCACTTTTTTCACACCTGTGCCATCGAGCCTGTGACATAGCACTGTGATATTCAGTGGGCCTCACACAATCCAAGTGTCCAGTGTCCACAAGTGTCTGCAGAAATTCAAAATCTCCCTTATCCTGTAGTCACTTTTTTCACACCTGCTGCATCGAGCCTGTGACATAGCGCTGTGATATTCAGTGGGCCTCACACAATCCAAGTGTCCAGTGTCCACAAGTGTCTGCAGAAATTCAAAATCTCCCTTATCCTGTAGTCACTTTTTTCACACCTGCTGCATCGAGCCTGTGACATAGCGCTGTGATATTTAGTGGGCCTCACACAATCCAAGTGTCCAGTGTCCACAAGTGTCTGCAGAAATTCAAAATCTCACAGAAATTCAAAATCTCCCTTATCTTGTAGTCACTTTTTTCACACCTGTGCCATCGAGCTTGTGACATAGCACTGTGATATTCAGTGGGCCTCACACAATCCAAGTGTCCAGTGTCCACAAGTGTCTGCAGAAATTCAAAATCTCCCTTATCCTGTAGTCACTTTTTTCACACCTGCTGCATCGAGCCTGTGACATAGCGCTGTGATATTCAGTGGGCCTCACACAATCCAAGTGTCCAGTGTCCACAAGTGTCTGCAGAAAATCTAAATCTCCCTTATCCTGTAGTCACTTTTTTCACACCTGTGCCATCGAGCCTGTGACATAGCGCTGTGATATTCAGTGGGCCTCACACAATCCAAGTGTCCAGTGTCCACAAGTGTCTGCAGAAATTCAAAATCTCCCTTATCCTGTAGTCACTTTTTTCACACCTGCTGCATCGAGCCTGTGACATAGCGCTGTGATATTCAGTGGGCCTCACACAATCCAAGTGTCCAGTGTCCACAAGTGTCTGCAGAAATTCAAAATCTCCCTTATCCTGTAGTCACTTTTTTCACACCTGCTGCATCGAGCCTGTGACATAGCGCTGTGATATTCAGTGGGCCTTACACAATTCAAGTGTCCAGTGTCCACAAGTGTCTGCAGAAATTCAAAATCTCACAGAAATTCAAAATCTCCCTTATCCTGTAGTCACTTTTTTCACACCTGTGCCATCGAGCCTGTGACATAGCACTGTGATATTCAGTGGGCCTCACACAATCCAAGTGTCCAGTGTCCACAAGTGTCTGCAGAAATTCAAAATCTCCCTTATCCTGTAGTCACTTTTTTCACACCTGCTGCATCGAGCCTGTGACATAGCGCTGTGATATTCAGTGGGCCTCACACAATCCAAGTGTCCAGTGTCCACAAGTGTCTGCAGAAATTCAAAATCTCCCTTATCCTGTAGTCACTTTTTTCACACCTGCTGCATCGAGCCTGTGACATAGCGCTGTGATATTTAGTGGGCCTCACACAATCCAAGTGTCCAGTGTCCACAATTGTCTGCAGAAATTCAAAATCTCACAGAAATTCAAAATCTCCCTTATCTTGTAGTCACTTTTTTCACACCTGTGCCATCGAGCTTGTGACATAGCACTGTGATATTCAGTGGGCCTCACACAATCCAAGTGTCCAGTGTCCACAAGTGTCTGCAGAAATTCAAAATCTCCCTTATCCTGTAGTCACTTTTTTCACACCTGCTGCATCGAGCCTGTGACATAGCGCTGTGATATTCAGTGGGCCTCACACAATCCAAGTGTCCAGTGTCCACAAGTGTCTGCAGAAAATCTAAATCTCCCTTATCCTGTAGTCACTTTTTTCACACCTGTGCCATCGAGCCTGTGACATAGCGCTGTGATATTCAGTGAGCCTCACACAATCCAAGTGTCCAGTGTCCACAAGTGTCTGCAGAAATTCAAAATCTCCCTTATCCTGTAGTCACTTTTTTCACACCTGCTGCATCGAGCCTGTGACATAGCGCTGTGATATTCAGTGGGCCTCACACAATCCAAGTGTCCAGTGTCCACAAGTGTCTGCAGAAATTCAAATTCTCCCTTATCCTGTAGTCACTTTTTTCACACCTGCTGCATCGAGCCTGTGACATAGCGCTGTGATATTCAGTGGGCCTTACACAATTCAAGTGTCCAGTGTCCACAAGTGTCTGCAGAAATTCAAAATCTCACAGAAATTCAAAATCTCCCTTATCCTGTAGTCACTTTTTTCACACCTGTGCCATCGAGCCTGTGACATAGCACTGTGATATTCAGTGGGCCTCACACAATCCAAGTGTCCAGTGTCCACAAGTGTCTGCAGAAATTCAAAATCTCCCTTATCCTGTAGTCACTTTTTTCACACCTGCTGCATCGAGCCTGTGACATAGCGCTGTGATATTCAGTGGGCCTCACACAATCCAAGTGTCCAGTGTCCACAAGTGTCTGCAGAAATTCAAAATCTCCCTTATCCTGTAGTCACTTTTTTCACACCTGCTGCATCGAGCCTGTGACATAGCGCTGTGATATTCAGTGGGCCTCACACAATCCAAGTGTCCAGTGTCCACAAGTGTCTGCAGAAATTCAAAATCTCCCTTATCCTGTAGTCACTTTTTTCACACCTGTGCCATCGAGCCTGTGACATAGCGCTCTGATATTCAGTGGGCCTCACACAATCCAAAAGTGTCCAGTGTCCACTAGTGTGTGCAGAAAATCTAAATCTCCCCTGTCCTATAGACACCTTGTACCTTGTTTTACATTACCATATAGTTTGTTGGATTTTGTCTACATTTCTACCAAAAATGAGGAAGGCTGGTGGAAGAGGCCGTGGAATTGGGCGGGGGTTGGCAGCTGGTAATGATAGTGTTGGTGGTGGATCTGATGGTAGTGGCAAAAGCAAAATAGGACCGAATGCAGGAGGTGTTGAGCCTGCGTCATCGTCTGGCTCCATAAGGCTTCGAAGGCTTAGTTTTCTAGGAGTTGGCAAACCGCTTTTAACGCCAGAGCATCAGGAAAAAGTTTTGTCTTACATTGCTGACTCAGCCTCCAGCTCTATCGCCTCCTCTTCTGAAGTTGTAAAAAGTAAAAGCACTGAGTCGTCATTGGAGGCTCATGTTCATGAACCACACCTTTCCTTGTGTCCTTCACCACAACCAAGATTGAAGGATGACGCAGGCCATACTACTGATTACTCCATGGAGCTGTTTTCAAATACCATGCCTGGATTATCAAGTGAAATGGTGAATTACCCAGGCCAAGATGAATCTGACATGGAGTGCACTGATGCACAGCCGCTGATAGATGATTCTGCTGGTACATTCACTCAGAGCACTACATTGTCCTCGCAGTGTACAGAGCCAGATTCTGACCCTGATGAGACTCAGGTGCCCCTTCCCGCACACTATACCACCATACACGGTGACACAGAGGAAGGTGCACATGACATTGAAGAGGAGGTGATGGATGACCCAGTTGTTGACCCAGATTGGCATCCATTGGGGGAAGAGGGTGCTGCTTCCAATAGCTCAGATGAGGAGCATCCACAGCAGACATCAACATCGCAACAGCTGTTATCTGGCAGGCCCGGAGCACTCCAAAGACAGGTTCCAAAAATCAAAAGAGTTGCTGGACAGCTTGTCCAGAGGGTCAAAACATCACAGCGTGCTAGGCCGCAAAATGTCTGCCAAAGTAGGAAGAGTGCAGTGTGGCACTTTTTTGAACAAAATCCTCATGATCAGGCCAAGGTTATCTGTAAGAAGTGCGCAAAGACCTTTAGCCGAGGGAAAAATCTGAAAAATTTGAATACCAGTTGCATGCTTAGACACTTAACCAGCATGCACTTGCAAGCGTGGACACAGCACCAAACCTCAAGTGCCACATGTGCAACTGATCACAAAGAAGGTAGTCAGCAACGCTACATTGTTTCCCCCACTGTAAGCCCACCGGTTAGCACAGCAGCAAATGTTGAGGTGTCGTTGCAAGGCCACAGCAGTCAGGGAATCCCACTGTTATATCAACGAAAGACTGAATCTAGGCCATCAGAAAGAACACCAACTCCATCACCATCATCAACCCTCCCTCAGTCCGCCCTGTCCACCGCTACTTCTACCATATGCAGCTCTCAAGTCCAGCTCACCCTCCCAGACACTATGAGTAGGTCAAGAAAGTACTCAGTCTCTCATCCGCGTACACTGGGTTTGAACGCCCACATTGCCAAACTAATCTCGTTTGAGATGATGCCCTATCGGTTGGTGGAAAGCGCAGCTTTCCGCGAACTCATGGCCTATGCAGTACCACGCTATGACCTACCCAGTCACCACTTCTTCTCTCGCAAAGCCATCCCAGCTCTCCACCATCATGTGAAAGACCGCATTGTCCATGCACTCAAGCAGTCAGTGAGTGGAAAGGTGCACCTCACAACTGATGCATGGTCCAGTCGGCATGGCCAGGGCCGTTACGTGTCCATCACTGCGCACTGGGTTAATGTGGTGGATGCAGGGTCCACAGGGGACAGCGGTGGTGGGACAGTGCTGCCTAGCCCATGGTATAGGAAACAGTTGGCTGTAGGCGTTCCACCCTCCTCCTCCTCCTCCTCCAGAAGTTAAAGCTCGTCCACAGAGCGCAGTCGTACGAACACTCCATCTGCAGATGCCACTGTTGCACACGAGGTGTCCCCCTATCGAGCAGCTAGTGGAAAGCGTCAGCAGGCTGTGTTGCAGATGATGTGTTTGGGCGACAGACACACCGCCGAGGTGCTGGCCGAGTACTTGAAGCGACAAACTGAGTCATGGCTGGGCAGTGTACATCTTGAGGCAGGCAAGGTAGTTAGTGATAACGGCCGTAATTTTGTGGCAGCCATAGCCCTTTCAAAACTCAGCCACATACCTTGCTTGGCTCACACCTTGAACCTGGTGGTGCAGTGCTTCCTCAAAAATTATCCGGAGTTAACAGCCTTGCTCCATAAGGTGCGAAGACTGTGCGCGCACATCCGCCGGTCGCCTGTACACTCCGTTCATATGCAGAAGCTGCAGCGATTGCTCCACCTTCCCAACCACCGCCTCATTATCGACATTGCAACAAGGTGGAACTCCACCCTGCACATGGTGGAGCGGCTGTGCGAGCAGAGGCAGGCCATAATGCATTTGTGGGAGGATACACGGCCAGGCACTTTGAGAGCAGACATGGAGTTGACAGGTGTGCATGGCTAACAATTCCCCACATCATAGTTGCGTTCAGATGGGGAGAACTTTCGGGAAAAGAAGGCACAGGGATTCATTTTAGACGTCACCGGATCTTTTTGGGACAAAACAGCTCCTGCACCAATCTCTGAAGTGTCTACCTCCACCTGAAAAGAAAGTGAGACATCAGGTTGCCACAAAACCGGAGCAGAAGTGAACCTCCGCTTCAGCTCCTGAAAGGCCGAAACAGCCTCTGAAGACCAATTCAGCACATCAGCACCCTTCTTAGTTAAATCAGTCAGTGGTTTAGCAATACGAGAAAAATTAGCTATAAATTTACGATAAAAATTAGCAAAACCCAAAAACTTCAGGAGAGCCTTCAAAGAAGTGGGTTGAACCTAATCATAAATGTCCTGTACCTTGGCCGTGTCCATTTCAATAGTTGACAGAGACAAAATAAATCCCAAAAATGAAATGCTCTGTACACCAAAAAGGCACTTCGATCCCTTAACATACAAGGAATTCTCCCTCAAAATCCGGAACACAGTCCGAATATGTTCCACATGAGAATCCCTATCCCTGGAAAAGATCAAAATATCATCTAGATAGATGATCAAAAACTTATCCACAAAGTCCCGGAAAATATCATTCATGAAGGATTGAAAGACAAAAGGGGCATTAGTGAGCCCAAAAGGCATCACCAGGTATTCAAAATGTCCCTCTGGAGTATTAAACGCCGTCTTCCATTCATCCCCATGCTTGATGCGAATAAGATTATACGCCCCCCTGAGGTCAAGCTTAGTAAACCAGCAAGCACCTTTAACTCTGAAGAATAAATCAGAAATCAGCGGTAACAGATACTGAAATGTAACCGTAATTTTGTTGAGGGAACGATAGTCAATCCAAGACCTTAATGAACCATCCTTCTTGGCCACGAAAAAAAAACCCAGCACCTAAGGGCGAAGAGGATGGTCTAATATGACCCTTCTCCAGCGACTCCTTAATATAAGAACGCATAGCCTCATGTTCGGGTACAGATAAATTAAAAAGTCGACCCTTGGGAAATTTACACCCCGGACTCAGCTCAATTGCACAGTCATAACACCTATGAGGAGGCAAAGACGCAGACTTACTCTCACTAAACACATCATAAAAATCAGCCAAATAGTCAGGAACCTCATGCGACTGGGGAGAGGTGGAGAAAACAGGAGTGTCACTAAGAGCACACCGACAACCCCAACTCACCACAGACACAGATTTCCAATCCAAAACTGGGTTATGGATTTGCAACCAGGGGAACCCCAGCACGATGGTATCATGCAAATTATGCAACACCAAAAATCTGCAATTTTCTTGATGGTCTGGGGCGACCTGCATTAGCACCTGGGTCCAAAACTGAGGTTTATTCTTCGCCAAAGGAGAAGCATCAATACCCCTCAAAGGAATAGGCGTCCGCAGGGGTGTCATAGGGAAACCACAACGTTTAGCAAAATCTAAATCCATTAGGTTCAAGGCCGCTCCTGAATCCACAAAGGCTTTAGCAGAAAATGTGGACAAGGAGCAGATCAGAGTAGTTGCCAGAAGAAGCTTAGGTTGTACACCACCTACAGCCAATGTGTGTGCAAAACGTTTCTCTCGTTTAGGGCAGACAGAAATAATGTGAGAGGCATCTCCACAGAAAAAACATAGCTTATTACGTCTTCTAAACTCCTGACGTTGCGCCCTAGACAAAACTCTATCACATTGCATAGGTTCAGACATTTGTTCAACAGGTGGCAGCGTTTCCCGTATAATTTTACGTTCACGTAAACGCCGATCAACCTGAATGGCTAATGACATAGAATCGTCAAGACCAGAGGGAACAGGAAATCTCACCATAGTATCTTTTACAGTTTCCGACAAACCCTTCTGAAAGAGAGCTGCCAAGGCACCATCATTCCAAGTGGTGAGGACTGCCCACTTTCGGAATTTTTGACAGTACAGTTCTGCAGAATCTTGACCCTGGCTCAATGCCAACAGGGTCTTTTCAACTTGATCAATAGCATTAGGTTCATCATACAACAACCCCAAGGCCTGAAAAAATGCATCCACATTAGCTAGAATATGATCATCTGGTACTAAAGAAAACGCCCAATCCTGGGGATCGCTGCGCAGCAAGGAGATGACAATTTTAACCTGCTGCACAGAGCTCCCCGATGAGTTAGGCTTCAAGGCAAGAAATAATTTACAATTATTCTTAAAATTCAAAAATTTAGACCGATCCCCAAAAAACACATCAGGAGTGGGGATTTTTGGTTCAGCAGCGTGTGAATGAGCAAGATAGGCGGAAATTCCTCGCACTTCAGCAGCAAGCTGCTCCACACGATCAGACAATTGCTTAAACTCCATCAGAAAAAAAAAAATATTCCTCCTACGGCCTCAGAGAAAAAGAGGAAAAAATATACACAAAAAAAAAATTCTGACACCTTTTTTTTTCCCTTTTTTTTAAACAATTCCTACCTGCTTTTGAGTACCCTAGAATCTGCGGTATGGCTGGTGATTCTGTTATGATTGAGTCACCGAGGAGGAAAAAACAAAACACAAGCTCAGCCCAGAAAATCAGAGAGGTTGGAAACTAGCGGATTGCAGACCCCTGATCCTATCACACAACTAACAGTAGCCGTGGAGTGTTCCTACGGTGATCCTAGACACCTCGACACAGCCGGAGATCTAAATAAGCCTAAAGAGAGAAAAGGGAAAAACTGACTGCCCCAGAGCAGACCCCAAAGCAAAAGGCAGCGCCCAACATATAATGACAGTGAAGCAAGATGAAAACACTAACACAGATAGAAAGATAGGTTGAGCAAACGATGGGGCCCAAGCTAACTAAAAAGGACAGGACAGAAAAGCTGCTGTCTGCAATCCGAGAAAACCCTGCTAAAAAATATTACCAACACAACTGATAAGCAAAAAGGACCCTGAATTCACTAGACTTCAAACCCTATATCAGCACTCAGAATATTCTGAAAGCAGAGCAAAAGAGAACACTGATCAAGGAATAAGAATCCAGCACACCCCCGGCCGGGGATGGCTGAACTCAAAAATCAAGGTAAACAAAAGCAAAACAAATAAGTTCAAGAGCAGAGCAAAAATTTATCTTTGGGAAGCAAGAATCAGACTGGTCTCCAAGAATCCAGCAGAGAAATCACCAGCGACTCAGAAGGGCGTCGGCTGCCTTATATCCAGTCTGTAGTTCCCGTTACCCAGTCACAATCCACCTGATCAGGTGTTTGGTTTCTTTCATCCAAATCAGCCTCACTACCTTCCTTCCCCAGAAGAGGGAGATCCTCGGACACAAAAGATGAATGAACAGATGGGCTCACAACATCAGCCCAGTCCCAGCCAGGGCTGGCTGAACACAAAAACTAAGTAAACCAGACAAAAACTCATATGAACAATAGCAGAGAAAACTTAGCTTTAGGAAGGCAGGAACCAAACTGGAAACCAGGAGCCACAGTCAGGTAAAATCACCAGCAAGAAACTAGGGAGTCGGCTGCCTTAAATCCAATCAGAAACTCCTGATGTCCAATCGCAATCCTCTTCCTCAGGTGGCCGGTCTCTGCCATTTAGATCAGCTTCATTACCTCCCCTCACCAACAGAGGGAGTCCAGATAGAGAACTCACTACTCCTCTGTCAGCACAGCCAGCTCCATAACCCTCACCAGAAGCCAGAGGCAAACCCGAAAATGAGCTCACAATAGATGTCACTGTAGGAAAGGGAAGAAGGTGAAAGGTACCCGGGCCTGTGTGTAGAAGCTGTCGTGCTGCTGTTGTGTTGCTGTGGTCATCGGAGGATGGCCAATAAAGAGGACCTGTTGAACGCACATCGGTTTCTGTCTCCAGTCTGTTCGCAGCGAAAAAGGGACCACCCCCCAGTCGGCACATGCACCTACAGGGGTTTCATCTGAATCACGTTACTCTGAGATTTAGACGGAAACCCCAAAGTAATTGGTCAGCGTAGAGCGCCGGGTAAATGTGATTCCTAACGTTGTGTAAAATGCTCCCAATAAAAGCTTCACCTCAGTCAACAAAAAAGCAAGTCCCCACTCAGGTCTGTCATTTGTTAACGGAAATATAGCGGGCTTCCACGTTACTGGTAGCCCAAAGGCTCTGGAAAAGCCTTATGGCTCCTCACCCCCCTAAAAGAAATTCTGCGCTCCCAAATTCAAATGCCCCTCTCCCTTCTGAACCCCAATGGGTCTAAACCACATTTAGCACCCACATGTTTGGCATTTCTGTAGTGAAGAGAGCCCGCCTAATTTATGGATACATGTCTCCAGAAACACGGGCTGGGCATTACGTACTGGTCCTTTTAGTGTACTGGTACCTACAACAGCAGTATGCACTTTTCTTTCAGCAACATCAACTGCTGCTTGTTTCTGGAAAACACTTATGAAGTCAAAATCATCACTACATCTGAGGGTCACTTGAGGGGGGATTCTGCTTTTCTGGCATTTAGGGGCTCTTTATATCGAGTCCGGAAACAATTCTACAATAATTTGTTCTCCAAGAGTCAGATAGTGCTCTTTCCCTCCTGAGTCTCGCTGTATGGCTAAGTAGTACTGTACAGCCACATATGGGGTATTGCCAAGTTCAGGAGAAATTGTCTGACCCATTTCCCAGTGTGAAAATGTAAAATCTGGGGCTAAAACAATTTTTTGTGGTAAAAATGTAATTTTTTTTTTCTTCACTGCCTAATGGTATAAAATTCTGTGACACACTTGTGGTGTCAATATGATCACTGCACCCCTAGATGAACTCAGTGAAAATTGAGTCTGTGGACAGGAGTCTTTTATGACGGTGACTATGTAAGGCCACTGTCTTTAATGCAAGGTAACGAGTTGACTAGGAGCGTCTAACTGGTCTGTAGGAGCCAGTTCTTTTAATGGTTGGTAGGGGATCAAATACTTATTTCTCACTGCAAAATGCAAATAAGTTTATATAAAGTAATTTATACAATGTGATTTTCTGGATTTTATTTTTGATATTCTATCTCTCAATGATAAAATTAACCGACCTTTAAAATTATAGACTGTTCATGTCTTTGTCAGTGGGCAAACAAAATCAGCAAGGGATCAAATACTTATTTCCTACATTGTATATGAAAACAGCACCTATGTACAGGGCACATAAGTTCATTAATATTATCAGGCGCACCTATGATGGAATAAGGGATGTACACAATCAAGAATCATAGAACATATAACTGTGCAATGGAAATGCCACCCATGTTTCAGGCTTCATCAGGGTGTCTGCTATGATAGAACAGTAGAGACTTCAGACAATCAGTAGCAGCTGATTGGCTGCAGCGGTCACAAGACATACCAATGTCATTTGATCACCAGGAGCACAGCACCAACATTAGAGGAATGGCACCAGTCCAGTTTATGTGTTTTTTTTTTTAATTTATAATGGGCAATTTAGCTGTTAAGAAGGAGTTGTCCAGTAATGAACAATTCCTTTAACAATGAGTAAGGTATTACAGTGCATAAACACAGATAGTTCAAAAATCAAATGAAAATCATCAAACATCAAAAACAAGTAAAAAAAAAAAAAATTCCCCCTAATCCCACTTCTGACGACATTTCAGGAACTAGGATATAAGACAAAGAAATCATGTAGAATTTCCTTAGAATGCAAAACTGTATATTTGAAACTATTATGTTAAGGAATTAAGGATTAGATAAGAAGAATTTTAATAAAGAGTTTTAATAGCGTTTATTTATGTACTGTAGAATTTAGCCTGACTATATGAAAGAAATACTCATCTTTTTATAGAGATGAAAGTTTAAGAACCTGTATTATTGACCCAAATACCTTTCATTCTTTTCAAGTTTGCCATCATGAGAGTCGGAGCAGACATTAAATAATTCTCATTTGGATTTTAATTGAAAAGAGATATTGATTATATAGAGTGGCATGTAAAAGTCTGGGCACCCCTCATCAAAATTACTGTTATTGTGAACAGTTAAGTAAGTTGAAGATGAAATGATCTCTAAAAGGCCTAAAGTTAAAGCTGACACGTTTCCTTTGTATTTTAGGCCAAAAATATACAGGGTGTACAGGGGGGTCCATTTATATGGATACACCTAAATAAAATGGGAATGGTTGGTGATATCAACTTCCTGTTTGTGGCACATTAGTATATGGGAGGGGGGAAACTTTTCAAGATGGGTGATGTTCATGGTGGCCATTATGAAGTCGGCCATTTTGGATATCAGTGTGTCAAGAGTGGGAGAAGAGGGTTGCATTGACAATCCAATACAATGGGCAGTACTTTGAACACATTTTATAAGTGGTCATAAACTTGTAAATAACTCATGAAAGAATAAAGTTACAGTAAAACCAAGCACACCATTGTTTTTGTTGTGAAATTCTCAATAAGTTTGATGTGTCGCATGACCCTCTTCCCATTGAAAAAAATAAAGTTGGATCCAAATGGCCAACTTCAAAATGTTCACCATGGTCACCACCCATATTGAAAAGTTTCCCCCCTCCCATATACTAATTTTCCACAAACAGGAAGTTGATCTTACCAACCATTCCCATTTTATTTAGGTGTATCCAATATATATATATATATATATATATATATATATATATATATATATATATATATATATATACACACTGTATATATATATACAGTGCTCCTACTTGGAGCAGTGACCCCTAAGTTGGAAGAATGGCTATACAACAGATCCCAGAAGCAACATCTGAGCTCTCTGTCCAGAAAAGCCCAATACTGGGAACAATTAAGATCCTGCGCAGAACCCTCAAATTCCCAGGCCTCTGGTAGAGGACCTGAGAATGAGAAAGGACAACAAAGACCACCCCCATTGAGGGGTGAGAAGGAAGTTTTTTGTTTTGATTTTTTCTTTATATTGTCCTTTTATTTATTTTCAAAGTTGCAAAAAGGAAAATGATCCGATGCAACTGTTTGGGAACCCTTGGAGATTTGTGTGCTCCGATAACTTTGACCAAGGTTTCAGACCTTAACTAGCCTGTTAGGGTTATGGATTGTTCACCATCATTGTTAGGAAAGGCCAGGTGATGCAGATTTCCCAGTTTTATAAAAACTCAGTCTCTTCTAACCTTGTGCCAAAAAACAGCAGCCATGGGTTCTACTAAGCAGCTACTTAGCACTCTGAAAATGAAAATGGTGGAGCCCCAAAAAGTAGAAGGCTATCAGAACATAGCAAAGCGTTTTCGAGTTGCCCTTTCCTCAGTTTGAAATGTAATTAAGAAATGGCAGTTAACAGGAACAGTGGAGGTCAAGATAAGGTCTGGAAGATCAAGCAAAATTTCAGTGAGAGCTGCTCGTAAGATTGCTAGAGAGGCAAATCAGAACCCCCGCTTGATTGAAAAAGACCTTTAGAAAGATTTGGAAGATTCTAGAGTTGTGGTACATTGTTCTGTTGTTCAGGGACACCTGCACATATATGGCCTTCATGGAAGAGTCATCAGAAGAAAACCTCTCCTGAGTCCTTGACATATAATTCAGCATCAGAAGTATGCAGAAGAACATCTAATCAAGCCGGATGCATTTTGAAAACAATTACTCTGGGCCGATGAGGTTAAAATAGAACTTTTGGCCACAATGATCAAATGTATGTGTGGAGAAAAAGGGCACAAAATTTCAGGAAACGAACATCTCGCCATCTATGGGGGGGGTAGATCAATACTGCTGTGGGGTTGTGTTGGCACGGGGAGTTATAGCTCTCATATACTTCCTGGCCAGTCTGTGCATTGCAGTCTGTGCTCGAACCATGCTGCATAGACGTCTGCACGAGCCCTTACAATTACAAGTGGCCCTTTGTGAACCATAATGCTGGTGTGGCACTCGGTGAAAATGCTATACATGAAGTATACAGGAAAGATGAACTCTATTATCTATAGCCAAGCCATCAGATACAATCGTATATGTTCCAACCCCATGGATAGAGACAAACACCTTGGTCGCCTCAAAAAGACCTTTTTGAATCAGGGCTACCATCCAAGAACAATTGAAAACCAAATTACAAGAGCCAACAGAATGTCAAGGAATCACCTGGTACATTACAAAGCTAAAGAAGAAAATAACCGGGTGCCTCTAGTAGTCACCTACAACCCAAATCTGGAAGTGCTAAGGGGAGCTGCACGGAAATTACAACCTTTACTACAAAAAGATGACCGATTACAATCCATTTTTCCAGACCCCCCACTGCTGTGTTTTAGGCAGCCCCCAAATTTAAGAAGCATCATTGTCAGAAGCTCCCTGTCCTCTCCAACAGCTGCAGGAACCTTTCCTTGAAACCAGAAAAAATGTAAAACCTGTCCATCTATAATGACCATGGACAAGATAAAGATCCCCAATTCACATCAGGACTACAAGATCCCAGGTACTTTCAGTTGCATTACATCTAACGTGGTGTACCTAATTATTTGTACTAAATGTCCAACTTGGGGTCTGTATGTGGGGGAGACAGGGCAAAAGCTTAGAACAAGGATGAATGCTCATCGTCACACAATAAGAGAAAAAAGAATGGATCTACCTGTGGCAAAAAAAAAATTTTTGTATCCCTGATCACAGCAACATGGATATGAAATTACTGGTATTGAAAGTGGTTTTACATCAATTAAGGAATTTGCTCCTAAGACCTTGTGGGGGCTTCATAACACATTAGGAGACCCCAATCAGAGGACTATAAAACATCCGGACTCCTTATCTATGAACTGGTCCAATATCTATGTTTCTCCCTCTCCCATAATCATAATTCTGCTTCACGTCACTTGTCTCATCTATTGCATTTTTTCTGTGCTGTATTGTGCATAAATATGTGACTCTTCAGATTTTGTATTAGTCTATGCCTGATGAAGAGATCTGAGTAGTCTCGAAAGCTTGCAATGTGTTACCATATTTTCAGTTAGCCATTAAAAGGTATCAAGCACTGAGGACTCTCAAATCTGAATATTTTGGTATTGAAAGGTAACTTCAAGTCTCAGAGAGAGAGAAGAGTTTGGGAGTATACATTTATGACGACCTTTGACACTCTCAGTGCTGGAATGAATGTGTCGCATGGATTATGTATTTTTACATCAATTAAGGAATTTGCTCCTAAGACCTTGTGGAGGCATCACAACACATTAGGAGACCCCAATCAGAGGTCTATAAAACATCCGGACTCCTTATCTATGTACTGGTCCAATATTTATGTTTCTCCCTCTCCCATAATCATAATTCTGCTTCACGTCACTTGTCTTATCGATTGCATTTTTGCTGTGCTGTATTGTGCATACATATGTGACTCTTCAGATGTTGTATTAGTCTAGCCTGATGAAGAGACCTGAGTAGTCTCGAAAGCTTGCAATGTGTTACCATCTTTTCAGTTAGCCATTAAAAGGTATCAACCACTGAGGACTCTCAATTCTGAATATTTTTTTATACATGAAGTAATGATTCAGTACATCAAGCTGCTAGAAGCCTGCAATTACTTTACTATTTTGAATAAAAGGCTTGAAAGCCAACTGCACATTCAAGTAACTTTTTAGATTAAGCTGTCCTATAGAAGTACATAAGGAAAAACACTATTTAACTTGTATGCTACATTTTCACCAATTTTCCCCTCTGCAGGCTCTATAGGAGAAGACTAGCTACTATGATTTCTCCATATAAAACACACAAATATATAAATTGATGCTCTTCATGCCTTAGTGTGTAAGCAGGTTGTGGGGTGCAGTGACAGACAGAAGGCAGAGAAAGGGTTAACAAATTTAACAGTTTTAATTCAACAGGGGGTTAACTCCTCGCAAGGAGATAAATGGCTAAATGAGGGTTAAACCGTTCAATGGCAAGCAATAGGCAAAGTTAATGAGCAATAAACAAGAGAACTACAGTTCTTTAAATCACTTATTGTGTCAGAGGCTTCCCAGTCCACAACTGAAGCTTTGAAGGCAGTGGCACCAACAATGGCTGGTGCAGCGCTGTTCCAGTGGGGTCCTGCAAACAACGGTCCGTATTCTGGCGGCAGCGGTCGGTCTCCGCCATGCTCCGCTGAGCCCCAAACAGGGTCGCAGCACAGACAGAGTCCAACGTGGACTGGCAAGTGTCAACTCGTAAGGTAGGTCGCAAATGTCTGTCCAGTACTCGGCTTACTCTATGTGGCACCTGCGCTGTACTCACAGTCATGGAGTGCATGTGTCTCTCTCTGAGCAGCTGCCATCACCTAATTGGCTGCTCTGCACGGCTCTACTCGGTTTGCGCTGCTCTGCTTGTCCACCGATACCAGTAAATCTCTCACGCAGTAAGTCTCTCACACAGCTGTCCCAGATCTGTGCTCTGCTGCCGGGAGCTTTTCCCAACCAACTCTCGCTCAGAGTATTCTGACCAACACGGGTGCTGCTGCGCGTCTATTAGTCTTGGGGAAGACACCTCAGGATCCTGCACCCGGCCTCCGCTCGAGCGCCGCGCTCTGCACAGCCGGGCACACAGCGCTCTGCACACACACTTTCTCACCGGAGCGCCCGCTGAAGTTCTGCTGGAGCACGGCTTCGTGCTGCCTCTCTCGCTGTGGAGCGCACAGCACACCTGCCTCCACTCTCACTGCAGGCGGGAACTGACTCTTTCTTTGCATGCTTTCTCCTCACTGTCTGGCTTAGGCTACTTTCACACTTGCGTTTCTTTGCGCTGCGCACCGTGCGCAGTGCAAACGCACATAAAAAACGCATCATGCGTTTTTTTGTGGTTTTGTGCGCGTTTTTAAAAAACACATGCTTTTTTTGCGCTGACGTGCGCATTACCATGCGCACGTCAGCGCACCCATAGACTTTAATGGGTGGTTGGGTGGAAAAAAAAACGCATTGCATGCGCATGCGTTTTTTGGGGGCAAGTCGGACTCTCAAAAAATGCAACAGAGTGCATTTTGTGCGCCCGAGCGCACACTACAAAAAAACGCATGTGTATGCACACCCATGTAAAGAATAGGAAAAAAACGCATGCAGAAAAACAGCGCAAAAAAAGGCAAGTGTGAAACCAGCCTTAGCCACACCCCTCTTCCTAGATCATGTGGCCTGTCTTGTCCCCTATTGTTTCCCCAAGGCAACATGGGACGCAGCCTCAGCAATTCCGGACCCAGCATGATGCAGGCACCTGCAGCCTGGTCTTCCTCCTTACAAGTGCACAGAGTGAAACAGCTGCAGCATAGAGGAAATTATTCAGTAGTCCTCAGCTGTGTAGATGAGAATCCATCTCAGAAAGGAGTTAAAGGATTTTTAGGAAGTTCAGGCCGATCTTTCTGTGTCTCCCTGTGCCCATATCCTCACACTGCTTCTCACTTCTCCTCCTAGAAAAGAAGCAGAATTCTCTCATAAGATATTACAACATTTCTTATATTTGCATGTACTATTGATTTATACAACTTTTGTTGAAAGTACAATTACTTTTTAAGTTAATCATCTGCTATGATCATGAATCTTGAGCATCAGATGAGTGACATATGCCAAGTTAGAAATCTCACTCCAGTAAAAGACTAGAGTGAGGCTTCTGTTGTTGGAAACACCACAGCTCATCTTGAATTAGACGAGCAGTGGCGTAACACCCCTGCCGCACCCAGGTCCCCACCCAGTTCTATCCATTTTTGCGGAGCTGGGAGTATCTGGGATTAAAATGCCAAAAGTTGCAACCTTTTTGCACAACTCTGTCTGAGATGCGCCAAAATTTTCCTACTTTTGAAAGCTATGTCAGAATTCTGACGAAATTGCTTTGATGAATCGGGCCAAGGTACTGGTAGTTCAGGCAGCATGAATCAGATTACAGGGCATTGTAAAAAAAAAACAAAGCATTTTCTAGTTAGATCTCTTTAATATATATTTTATCAATAATAATATTATTCCCAATGATTTACTATGATATCCCACTAAAACATTTCTTTCTTTGGTGTGGTGTTACATAGTTTTTGGGATTTTGATTTATGAGTATAAACCGGATAGCCAGCCTAAAATTGGCATTAATTGTATTTTCCATGATTGTAATTTAGTTGTGGTCATTAATCTGAAATTGACCATCTGTTTTTTTATATAATTTTTTATTCTCACACTAAGCCTGCATTGTATACCATAAATCCAGTTTCTCTAATCTTGAGAGGTATTTGTTGACTCTAAGATAAGTTTATTTTATGGCAGCAAATTGTTGCATGTTCAAAATCTGGACCCAGGCAAGCAGCAATGTTTACTTCCTTTATAACGGAGATATACTAATTAAGATGCCAGATACTGAGAAAGAGCGTGTCAAAAATGATTGATTCACGTAACAGACAAGGTAGTGGCCAAAAGATGTGAGCGCACAATGTCTACCATACAGAGCAAGGAACCAAAAGACAGAAATAAATTAATATAGAAAGTAAATTTCATTTTAACCTTTTGTTTTAAGCTTTTTACAAGGGAATTCCTTAATTTGATGTTCGCTAATAGGAATTATTGTCATAAATCCATTTTTTGGCTGTAGGAGAGATTCCATTTAGGGCAATATTTCTGAAACCAGGGATTATTGGTATTCAGTCAGGGTTCCTTACCATAAAGATTCACTCTGTGGTGGGTTTTGGACAGTTCTTTGCCTAATGTTGATGCCCTAATCGAACACCCAGCAGATTTCACACTTACAACTACTGTATGCTCCATCATATTGACATTTTTAACAACCGGATCCCTTCTTGGACTACAAAGATATATGTGAGAGATCACAAGATAAATTCAGTACCACAAAGCAGGAGAAGACTATAAGGAGATAAAACACAAAAGAATTGAGCTTGGGTTTAAGTTGCTATACTTGCAGTACATAAACGCATGTTCACTAGTGTTGAGCTTTCCGATACCGCAAGTATCGGGTATCGGCCGATATTTGCCGTATCGGAATTCCGATACCGAGTACCGATACTTTTTTCGTATCGGATACCGGAATCGGAAGTCCAAAATGCAATGAGCCACTTTTGTGGCTCTGATTGGCTGCCGAAATGACGTCATCATGATGCGCTGTCTGTGCGCATCATGATGCGCCGTCAGTTCGGGCCTTCGGGGGGGCTGTGCCGACTGTCCGGGGGTCTGTGCCGGCCTGCCGGTGGTCTGTGCAGGCTCCGGGGGTCTGTGCCGGCCTGCCGGGGGGCTGTGCCGGCCTGCCGGTGGTCTGTGCAGGCTCCAGGGGTCTGTGCCGGCCTGCCGGGGGGGCTGTGCCAGCCTGCTGGTGGTCTGTGCAGGCTCCGGGGGGCTGTGCCGGCCTGCCGGGGGGCTGTGCCGGCCTGCCGGGGGGCTGTGCAGGCTCCGGTGGTCTGTGCCGGCCTGCCGGGGGGCTGTGCCAGGCTGCCGGTGGTCTATGCAGGCTCCGGGGGTCTGTGCCGGCCTGCCGGTGGTCTGTGCAGGCATCGTCCGATGGGACTACAAGTCCCATCGGGCGATGCCTGCTACCATGACAGTGATTGACACATTAGCCAATGATGGGACAGTAGTAGTCCCATCATCCGGCTAATGTGTTGAATGTAAAAAAAAAAAAAAAATTACATGCTACATACATGCTACATACATACAGTCATGGCCAAAAGTATTGACACCCCTGCAATTCTGTCAGATAATACTCAGTTTCTTCCTGAAAATGATTGCAAACACAAATTCTTTGGTATTATTATCTTCATTTAATTTGTCTTAAATGAAAAAACACAAAAAGAATTGTCCTAAAGCCAAATTGGATATAATTCCACACCAAACATAAAAAAGAGGGTGGACAAAAGTATTGGCACTGTGCGAAAAATCATGTGATGCTTCTCATAATTTGTGTAATTAACAGCACCTGTAACTTACCTGTGGCACCTAACAGGTGTTGGCCATAACTAAATCACACTTGCAGCCAGTTGACATGGATTAAAGTTGACTCAACCTCTGTCCTGTGTCCTTGTGTGTATCACATTGAGCATGGAGAAAAGAAAGAAGACCAAAGAACTGTCTGAGGACTTGAAAAACCAAATTGCGAGGAAGCATGAGCAATCTCAAGACTACAAGTCCATCTCCAAAGACCTGAATGTTCCTGTGTCTACCGTGCGCAGTGTCATCAAGAAGTTTAAAGCCCATGGCACTGTGGCTAACCTCCCTAGATGTGGCCGGAAAAGAAAAATTGACAAGAGATTTCAACGCAAGATTGTGCGGATGTTGGACAAAGAACCTCCACTAACATCCAAACAAGTTCAAGCTGCCCTGCAGTCCGAGGGTACAACGGTGTCAACCCATACTATCCGTCGGCATCTGAATGAAAAGGGACTGTATGGTAGGAGACCCAGGAAGACTCCACTTCTTACCCCGAGACATAAAAAAGCCAGGCTGGAGTTTGCCAAAACTTACCTGAAAAAGCCTAAAACATTTTGGAAGAATGTTCTTTGGTCAGATGAGACAAAAGTAGAGCTTTTAGGGCAAAAGCATCAACATAGAGTTTACAGGAGAAAAAAGAGGCATTCAAAGAAAAGTACACGGTCCCTACAGTCAAACATGGCGGAGGTTCCCTGATGTTTTGGGGTTGCTTTGCTGCCTCTGGCACTGGACTGCTTGACCGTGTGCATGGCATAATGAAGTCAGAAGACTACCAACAAATTTTGCAGCATAATTTAGGGCCCAGTGTGAGAAAGCTGGGTCTACCTCAGAGGTCATGGGTCTTCCAGCAGGACAATAACCCAAAACACACTTCAAAAAGCACTAGAAAATGGTTTGAGAGAAAGCACTGGAGACTTCTAAGGTGGCCAGCAATGAGTCCAGACCTGAATCCCATAGAACACCTGTGGAGAGATCTAAAAATGGCAGTTTGGAGAAGGCACCCTTCAAATATCAGGGACCTGGAGTAGTTTGCCAAAGAAGAATGGTCTAAAATTCCAGCAGAGCATTGTAAGAAACTCATTGATGGTTACCGGAAGCGGTTGGTCGCAGTTATTTTGGCTAAAGGTTGTGCAACCAAGTATTAGGCTGAGGGTGCCAATACTTTTGTCCGGCCCATTTTTGGAGTTTTGTGTGAAATAATCAATGTTTTGCTTTTTGCTTAATTCTCTTATGTGTTTTTTCATTTAAGACAAATTAAATGAAGATAATAATACCAAAGAATTTGTGTTTGCAATCATTTTCAGGAAGAAACTGAATATTATCTGACAGAATTGCAGGGGTGTCAATACTTTTGGCCATGACTGTACAACATGCATACTACATATATACTACATGTAACATACATACTACATGCAACATGCATACTACATACATGCTACATACTACATGCATGCTACATACATGCTACATACTACATGCATGCTACATACATGCTACATACATAATACACATATACTACATGCATGCAACATACATACTACATGCATGCAACATGCATACTACATATATACTATATATACTACATGTAACATACATACTACATATATACTACATGCTACATACATGCTACATACTACATACATATATACTACATGCATGCAACATACATACAACATATATACTACATGCATGCAACATGCATACTACATATATACTATATATACTACATGTAACATACATACTACATATATACTACATGCTACATACATGCTACATACACACTACATGCTACATACATGCAACATACATACTACATACATGCTACATACTACATACATGCTACGTACCAGGCAACTATAGGCCGGTGAGTCTGACTTCTATACCAGGAAAGATCTTTGAACAAATTATTAAACAACACGTATGTCAGTACCTGGATAAGAATGAAGTGATTAAACAGAGTCAGCATGGGTTTGTAACTAATAAGTCATGTCAGACTAACTTAATTTCCTTCTATGACGGAATCACTGATTGGGTGGATGAAGGAAATGCTGTAGATATAGTATATCTTGACTTCAGCAAAGCATTTGACAAAGTATCTCATACAATCCTTATTGAAAAAATGACTAAGTATGGAATGGACAAGGCAACTGTTAGATGGATTCATAACTGGCTTAGTGATCGGACCCAAAGAGTGGACGTAAATGTCTGCACATCCAGTTGGAAGAATGTCTCAAGTGGGGTACCACAGGGCTCTGTCCTGGGCCCTGTATTGTTCAACATCTTTATCAACGATTTAGATGAAGGAATTGAGGGTAAACTAATTAAATTTGCTGATGACACAAAGCTAGGAGGGATAGCTAATACTAGAGAAGAGAGAGAGAGGATTCAAAAAGATATAACTAAACTGGAGAAGTGGGCAGCAACTAATAGAATGGTTTTTAACAGGGAAAAATGCAAAGTACTACATCTGGGCAATAAAAATGAAAAAAGCATATACAGAATGGGAGGAATAGGCCTAAGCAACAGCACATGTGAAAAAGATTTGGGTATACTAATAGATCACAGACTGAATATGAGTCAACAGTGTGATGCAGCAGCAAAAAATTCAAATGCAATTCTAGGATGTATTAACAGAAGCATACAGTCTAGATCACGTGAAGTCATTATTTCCCTCTACTCCTCTTTGGTCAGACCTCATCTGGAATATTGTGTCCAGTTTTGGGCACCACATTTTAAAAAAGACATCAACAAACTGGAGCAAGTTCAGAAAAGAGCAACCAGAATGGTGACCGGTCTGCAAGCCCTGTCTTATGAGGAAAGGTTGCAGGATTTGGGATTGTTTAGTTTGCAAAAGCGAAGACTGAGAGGAGACTTAATAGCTGTCTACAAATATCTAAAAGGCTGTCACATTGTAGAAGGATCAACTTTATTCTCATTTGCACAAGGAAAGACTAGAAGCAATGGGATGAAACTGAATGGGAGGAGACACAGATTAGATGTTAGAAAAAACTTTTTGACAGTTAGAGTGATCAATGAGTGGAACAAGCTGCCACGAGAAGTGGTGAGTTCTCCTTCAATGGAAGTCTTCAAACAGAGGCTGGACAGACATCTGACTGGGATGATTTAGCGAATCCTGCTTTGAGCAGGGGGTTGGACCAGATGGCCCAGGAGGTCCCTTCCAACTCTACGATTCTATGATTCTCTGATTCTATGATTCTACATACTACATATATACCACATGCATGCAACATGCATACTACATATATACTGCATATATACTACATGCATGCAACATACATATATACTACATACAATACATACATATAGACATACAGTACATATAACATAGAGTACATACTCACCGTCACTTGTCACTTTGATCCCCGAAGCCATTGTCCCCTTGAGGAATAAATATCAAAATAAAAAAACACCAATATACTTACCCCGATCCGCAGAAGTCCACGAGGGTCCCACGTCCATCTTGCATGGAGAACAGCAGCATCAGCTGATGCTACCGTTCTCTACCAGCTCCAGCAATACAATGACGGAAGGTAGGTATCCTTCTGCACTGTATTCCTCCACCACTTTAAAAAAAAAAAAAAGTCCCTAGTCTCACTTTATGCCATTGCTGCGTGGGAAATTCCCACGCAGCAACGGCATAAAGTGAGACTAGGGACTTTTTTTTTTTAAAGTGGTGGAGGAATACAGTGCGGAAGGATACCTACCTTTCGTCATTGTATTCCTGGAGCTGGTAGAGAACGGTAGCATCAGCTGATGCTGCTGTTCTCCACGCAAGATGGACGTGGGACCCTTGTGGACTTCTGCGGATCGGGGTAAGTATATTGGTGTTTTTTTATTTTGATATTTTTTCCTCAAGGGGACAATGGCTTCGGAGATCAAAGTGACAAGTGACGGTGAGTATGTACTCTATGTTATATGTACTGTATGTCTATATGTATGTATTGTATGTAGTATATAAGTATGTTGCATGCATGTAGTATATATGCAGTATATATGTAGTATGCATGTTGCATGCATGTGGTATATATGTAGTATGTATGTAGCATGTATGTAGTATGTAGCATGTATGTAGTATGTATGTTGCATGTATGTAGCATGTAGTGTGTATGTTGCATGTATGTAGCATGTAGTATATATGTAGTATGTATGTTACATGTAGTATATATAGTATATATGTAGTATGCATGTTGCATGCATGTAGTATATATGTTGTATGTATGTTGCATGCATGTAGTATATATGTATGTAGTATGTAGCATGTATGTAGTATGTAGTATATATGTAGTATGTATGTTACATGTAGTATATATAGTATATATGTAGTATGCATGTTGCATGCATGTAGTATATATGTTGTATGTATGTTGTATGCATGTAGTATATATGTATTATGTATGTAGTATGTAGCATGTATGTAGTATGTAGCATGTATGTAGCATGTAGTATATATGTAGTATGTATGTTACATGTAGTATATATAGTATATATGTAGTATGCATGTTGCATGCATGTAGTATATATGTAGTATGTATGTTGCATGCATGTATTATGTATGTAGTATGTATGTAGTATGTAGCATGTATGTAGCATGCATGTAGTATGTAGCATGTATGTACCATGCATGTAGTATGTAGCATGTATGTAGTATGCATGTTGCATGTAGTATATATGTAGTATGTATGTTACATGTAGTATATATGTAGTATGCATGTTGTATGTATGTAGCATGTAAATTTTTTTATTTTTTTTTTTACATTCAACACATTAGCCGGATGATGGGACTACTACTGTCCCATCATTGGCTAATGCGTCAATCACTGTCATGGTAGCAGGCATCGCCCGATGGGACTTGTAGTCCGATCGGACAATGCCTGCACAGACCCCCGGAGCCTGCACAGCCCACCGGCAGGCCGGCACAGCCCCCCGGCAGGCCGGCACAGACCACCGGAGCCTGCACAGCTCCCCGGCAGTCCGGCACAGCTCCCCGGCAGGCCTGCACAGACCCCGGAGCCTGCACAAACCACCGGCAGGCCGGCACAGCCCCCCTGCAGGCCGGCACAGACCACCGGAGCCTGCACAGACCACCGGCAGGCCGGCACAGCTCCCCGGCAGGCCGGCACAGACCACCGGAGCCTGCACAGACCCCCCGGCAGGCCGGCACAGCCCCCCGAAAGCCCGTACAGACCCCAGAGAGGCTGTACAAGGCAAAAATAGGGTTTTTCTTATTCCGATACCGGAAGTCCCATAGACTTGAATGGGACTTCCGGTATCGGAATCGGCGATACCCGATATTTTTTTTAGATCGGCCGATACCATCCGATCCGATACTTTTAAGTATCGGACGGTATCACTCAACACTAATGTTCACCATTAAACAGACAAAACCTATGAGACACAAAATGATCATATACCCTGCTGTAACTAAACAAGTAGAAAAGAAAAAGTAAATTTAAATAATATAGGGCTCTTAGTAAACACTGTTTTTGATAAATGAAAAAGCATAAAAGCTATCCCACCATTGGCAAGGTGACCCTGTTCGGGATGGTCCTATACTAATATTAAAATCCTTACCATGTGTCAGAGTTGATCTCAATGTGCATAAGGGCAGACAAAGGACCAGGTCCCGAATTGTGGACACCAGCCATGGGAAGATATTTAAATATAATATCCAGCTCAAGTAAGGGAGGCCACACCAAGGCTCATACAAAGTGCAAAAATACAAAGAAAAAAAAACAAAATATTGAGCTTGGGTCTATGTTGGTATTAGTGTTGAGCGATACCACCCGATATTGAAAAATATCGGATCGGATTGGATCGGCCGATCTAAAAAAAATATCGGGTATCGCTGATTCCGATCCCGGAAGTCCCATTCAAGTCAATGGAACAGAAATATCGGAATTGAAAAAAACCCTTTCTTTCCTTGTAGGTTAATTCTACATGAAGAAAAACAACTAAGAATAATGTAGAATGTATTGGGGGAGGTGGAGGAGACATTAAAGCCATAGAGGTTTAGCCCAATCAAATGGAATAGCAGGAATAATTTTTTTATTTTAAAGACGTTTGGAGTTACAAAGATATTGATTATGTTAACCTCTTTTATATTTTGTCAGATATGTATGTTTCACTACTTCCATGCTCTTCACCTTATTTTTTACTTCTCCCACACTTTCTCCTTCATCACCCTCAGCAGCATCTTTTTCATCAACTTCTTCTTCACCTTATTCATCTTCTTCTTCACTTTCTTCCTATTATTCTTTTTTTGTACATTATTCATATTCTTCTTATTCAACGATTATTCTTCTTCATATTCTACTTCTTCATCTTCTTCCTATTCTTCTTCTTCATCATATTCTTATTTGTGACAGGCATTCCTGTAGTTGTTATCTATAAAAGTTTGAAGATTACACCTTCTGGTCTGCCTGTCACAAAAGATTTACAACAGGATTTGTCCGTGTTCAGTTTGGCCTGCAGCAGCAGGCATTTTCCAGGGGCACCACGAGGAGGAACGGACTCACCCCCATACACTGCTTAGTCTTCTTCTGCTTATAATTTAGATAATATCATTTGCTCTTATTTTTAGTCTTATGCTTAATGTTCTTCTGCTTTTGGTTTTTCTGCTTCTTGGTCTTCTGCCTCTTGTTGTTCTGCATCTTGGTGGTTGTCTTCATGTTCTTTGTCCTATTGGTCAACTTCTTGAGGGTCATCTTTTTGGTCTTCTTCGGTGTGGTCTTCAGGGTCGTCGTCTTCAGGGTCATCGTCAGGGAGATCCAGAGTGAGAATAAAAAAACAATTCCACAAGCTTGAACTTGGAAAAGTAGCAGAAGGTACAAGAAGGCTGAGGAACTGCCAGGAACCAGCTGACGGTACTGGAACCCGGATGGGTAGCAGAAGGAACAAGAGCCAATGGCACAACTGTGGAACAGCTGACGGTGCTGGAACACGGTTTCTAAGCAGGAGGTACCTGTGCTCCAAAGCACTACCAAGGACCAGCAGACGTTGCTGGAACTCGGATACCAAGAAGGAGGCACCTAGGCCAAAGGCACTGCCGAGAACCAGCTGACGGTGCTAGAACCCGGATGGGTAGCAGAAGCTGCAAGAGCAAATGAAACTAGCGAGGACCAGCTGATGGTGCTTGAACCCGGAGGGGTAGCAGAAGGAACAAGAGCCAATGGCACAACCGTGGACCAGCTGACGGTGCTGGAACACGGTTACTAAGCAGGAGGTACCTGTGCTACAAAGCACTACCAAGGACAAGCAGACGTTGCTGGAACTCGGATACCGAGAAGGAGGCACCTAGGGCAAAGGCTCTGCCGAGCACTAGCTGATGGTGCTGGAACCCATATGGGTAGCACAAGGTACCCATAATCAACAAAGTTGCAAGGCCACGAGCAGGACGCAGTTACCGAAACCCACAGTCCAACAGGGGGTGCTTGTCCTATTGGCACTACAGAACCAGCCTTTAGTACCAGAACCCGCAGCCCACATAGGAAGCACCGAAACTGCAGGAACCATAGACTCGGCTAACCCGACCGCAACACGACAGGACAACGTATTGGTGGCAAAGTGACGTTGACACTACCCGGAAACAGCAGGCGTGCTGGAACCAGGCTGGGCAGGAGGAAGTGCCCATGCCAAAGACACTTCCGAGAACCAGCTGACGGTGCTGGAACCCGGATGGGTAGCAGAAGCTACAAGAGTCAATGGAACTACCGAGAACCAGCTGACGGTGCTGGAACCCAGAGTGGCAGTAGAAGGAACAAGAGCCAATGGCACAACCGTGGACCAGCTGACGGTGCTGGAACACGGTTACTAAGCAGGAGATACCTGTTCTCCAAAGAACTACCAAGGACCAGCAGACGTTGCAGGAACTCGGATACCAAGAAGGAGGCACCTAGGCCAAAGGCACTGCCGAGAACCAGCTGACGGTGCTGGAACCCGGATGGGTAGCAGAAGCTGCAAGAGCAAATGAAACTAGCGAGGACCAGCTGATGGTGCTGGAACCCGGAGGGGCAGCAGAAGGAACAAGAGCCAATGGCACAACCGTGGACCAGCTAACAGTGCTGGAACCCATATGGGTAGCACAAGGTACCCATGAAAAAGACAAAGTTGCAAGGCCGTGAGCCGGCCGCAGTTACCGAAACCCACAGTCCTACAGGGGGTGCTTGTCCTATTGGCACTACGGAACCAGCCTTTATTACCAGAACCCGCAGCCCACATAGGAAGCACCTAAACTGCAGGCACCATAGGCTCGGCTAATCCGATGGCAACACGACAGGACAACGTATTGGTGGCAAAGTGATGTTGACACTACCCAGAAAAAGCAGGCGCGCTGGAACCAGGCTGGGCAGGAGGGAGTACCCGTGCCAAAGACATTTCTGAGCAGCAACTGGCGATGTTGGAGCCCAGGATCAATCACGGAGCAGGCTGAGGCCTACTTGGAGCTAGTTTTAGATCGGTTGTACACTACTACTGATTGTAACCGTGCTCCACTTAGGCCTCTGTCTCTACTGTCTCTAGTATTTCCCCTGGCCTCCAACCCCACCAGTTGCTGATCTGAAGTGGCGTCTGCACAATCCACACTTGTTCCTGGGTTCCAGGGGCTCTGTCACGTCAGTGGATCCCCTGATGTGTGTCCGGCAAGGTCTCCTGCTCTGTCCACATTCCCACTACTAGTAATGGGAATGTGGACAGAGCAGGAGACATTGCCGGACACACATCAGGGGATCCACTGACGTGACAGAGCCCCTGTAACCCAGGAACAAGTGTGGATTGTGCAGACGCCACTTCAGAATAGCAACTGGCGGGGTTGGAGGCCAGGGGAAATACTAGAGAAAGTGGAGCCAGAGGCATAAGTGGAGCATGGTTAAAAATCAGTAGTAGTGTGACTGTGTAGGCAGCAGGAGAATTTGCCATCCACACAGCAGGGGAGCAGCTGGCGTTACTGAACCCCACTGACACAGGTGCGAGTGTTTCTATCTGTGCGGACGGCACTTCCAAGCAACAACTGGCTGTGTTGAAGCCCAGGATCAATCACGGAGCTGGCTGAGGTCAACCATGGTGCAGCATGATGTTACACTGGAATTTTCCCATTGTGGATATATTACTCTTATAATATACATACAGGGACTTTAATTTGATATGGACACACTTATCTTGATTGTATCTCAATTTTTTCTGTTCAATGCAGACACTCTGATAATATTATACCATACTGTTCTACTATATTGTTTTTTGTAGCTCCCATTTATGTACATTTACCGTTACTACATCTCATGATTATTCAATGGTGCAGTTTGATATTATAGTGGGGCCCTTTTGGACCTGTTGCTAACACCATTTATACATATAGTAGAATTTGACTATTATCGGGTGTCCATGGGCTTTTTCAATCCAAAATACTGCTTTATGTAGCTCCTATTTACATGTACTTACCGTTACCGTATCTTATGATTATTTAATGGTGTAGTATGATATTACAGCAGGGCCTTGGTGGGGCTTTTTGGACCTGTTGCTAACATCATATATGCATATAGTAATATTTTGATTATCATCAGGTGTCCATGGGCATTCTTTATCTTGATTGTGTTGCAATTTGAACTATCTATTGTGGATATACTCATAACATCATATACAGATGGACACAGTTTTCATCTGGGTCAGTGGAGGGAACCTTTCTGGGTGTATATTCATCTGTTTTATATTGACACTTCGTCATGACTCTGTGCACTTTTTTGTAAATTATTTAATACATTTTTGATAATTTTGCAATCATCGTTTCGCTCCTTTCCTTCTCTGTTGGTCTATTGTTTTGGGAGGTAGCAGGAGACTTTGCCATCCACACAGCAGGGGAACAGCAGACATTACTGAACCCCACTAACACAGGAGCTAGTGTGTTTTTCTCTGTGAAGACGGCACTTCTGAACACCAACTGGCGTTGTTGGAGCCCAGGACGAAGCATGGAGCAGGCTGAGGCCTGATGTTTTTGGCATGTGGAGGCAGCAGGAGACATTGCCGTCTACACAGCAGGGGAACAGCAGACATTACTGAACCCCACTAACACAGGAGCTAGTGTGGTTTTTTCTGTGAAGACGGCACTTCTGAACACCAACTGGCGTTGTTGGAGCCCAGGACGAAGCGTGGAGCAGGCTGAGGCCTGATGTTTTTGGCATGTGGAGGCAGCAGGAGACATTGCCGTCTACACAGCAGGGGAACAGCAGACATTACTGAACCCCACTAACACAGGAGCTGGCCATGTATCCAGCTTAGAGACCCAAAACTTGAAGGGGGAAGAGCCATCTGGGAATACACTGACAGGGCAAGACATGCAGTCTGTCACCATCTGACGGAAACGTTGCCTCCTGCTGACTGGAGTGGTCTGTGATGGTGTAGACAATTGTGGCGGACACACAAAACTTTGCTACATTTGGGCCATAGTGGTCTTGCCTTGTGCTGAGGCGCTGCCTCTGCTCCCTCTTTGTGCCGAGTTTCCTCCACTGCCTCGATGCACAGAGCTGCTTTGTAAAGCACTAGCACCACTGCTGTCGGGTGGAATGGAAAACATGTTGGACTGCACCAGTGTGTCTTGGTACTCCCGCAGTTTATGCTCCGGGTCAACGGTGGTATGAGGCTTTGTAAGTTGTCCCGGTAGCGAGGATCTAGGAGGGTGTACATCCAATAATCAGTCGTGTTGAGAATGTGGGCGATGTGGCGGTCGTTTCTCAGGCACTGCAGCATGAAATCAACCATGTGCTGCAGACTCCCAACTGCCAAAGAAACGCTGTCCCCTGCTTGATGCGTCATCTCTGCCTGCTCTGCATCAGTCCACCCTCGCTGTAATACTGACTAGAGGATTGTGTACCTCCCTCCTCTGGAGAGATGTCTTCCTCCTCCATCGACTCCTCATCCTCCTCACAAAGTGTCCCCTGCCTAGGCCTTTGTGAGGAACCACGTAGCGCAGACTGTCCAGAAGCAGATGGCATTTGGGACTCCTCATCCTCCACCTCTTTCAAAACCTCCCTTAGTGCTTGCAGTGTTTTTTGAAGCAGGCAGAGAAGGGGGACAGTCATGCTGACTAGTGCATCATCTGCACTTGCCATCTGCGTGGAATCATCGAAGCCACTCAAAACGAGGCAGATGTCCTTCGTAGAGGCCCACTCAGTGGTGCTGAAGTGTGACCGGCGCACAGTGCGACTTGTTTGCGCCTGATGCAGCTGGTACTCCATGACTGCTGCCTGCTGCTCACACAACCACTCCAACATATGTAACGTTGAATTCCACCTGGTGGGTAGGTCACATATGATGCGATGTTCTGGAAGGCGTAATCGGCGCTGCAGAGCAGCAAGGTGCGATCTTGCCGTGCTGGAACGCCGCAAGTGAGCGCACTCTATGCGGACCTTGTGCAGCAGTGCATCAAGATCCGGATAGTCCCTCAGAAAGCTCTGCACGACCAAGTTCAGCACATGTGCCAGACATGGGATGTGAGTGAGGTTGCCTAGGCCAAGAGCTGCCACCAGATTTCGGCCATTGTCACACACTACCAAGCCCGACTGGAGATTCGCTGGCAGAAACCACACGTCGCTCTCCTGCTTGATGGCATTCCAGAGCTCCTGCGCTGTGTGGCTTCGATTCCCCAAAGAAATTAATTTGAGTACGGCCTGTTAACGTTCGGCCACGGCTGTGCTCCTATCGGTCGTAACAGGCTCCTGCTGCGCTGTTTCTGAGGAACTTGAGTAGGAGGAGGAGTCAATGTGTACAGACTGAATTTCTGCAATCCGTGGAGTTGGCAGAACACATACAGCGCCACTCTCCAGATCTGTACCCGGCTCCACAACATTGACCCAATGGGCAGTGAGGGAAAGGTATCGTCCCTGTCCATGGTTACTGGTCCACGCATCGGTGGTCAGGTGGACCTTGCTACTGACGGCATTTAGTAGCGCATGTTGTATTTTTCCCTCCACATGTTTTTGCAGGGCAGGGACAGCTCGCCTGCTGAAATAAAAGCGGCTGGGCACGGTGTATTGTGGGACTGCCAGTGCCATCAAGTCCCGGAAGGTGTCAGTCTCCACCAGCCTGAATGAGAGCATTTCAAGTGCCAGTAGTTTGGCAATGCCAGCATTCAGAGCCAGTGCTCGGGGATGGTTTACCGAGTATGGCCACCTTTTATCCCATGCCTGTGCTACCGATGGCTGTAGAGTGGCCTGGGAGTGTGTGGAGGACTGGGAACGTGGTGCTGTGGGTGGAAGTTCACTGGGTCTCCGGACAACAGTGCCAGAGGTTCTTCCTTGGCGATCCTGTGAGGAAGACGAACCAGCTGTGTGTGAGCTGGAGGAAGAGGCCCCAACACGAGCTGAAGAGGTGGTGCTGTACGTTGGCCTACGTCTTCAGTGTGTCTGTGTATCTCCACCTCGTGGTTGGTCCGCACATGTTTCCACATATTTGTGGTATTGAGGTTGCTGACATTTTTCCCTCTTTTGACTTTCTGATGACACAGCTTGCATTTGACAAAGCAAATGTCATCTGCAACTGTGTCAAAAAAGGACCACGCACTGCAAGTCTTGGGAGCGCCCGTTTTGCCTTTTGAAAGAGGAATGCTCCTACCGGGTGCCGAAGTGGAGGCTACAGGCAACCAAGTCTGCCCCCTCCCTCTCCCTCCTGTTTTGGCCGTTTGGGGGATCTCTTCCTCAGAGCTGCTCCCACCACCTTCCTGTTCCTCACGCCATGATGGGTCAAGGACCTCATCATCTACACTCCCCTCTTCAAACACCTGCATCTCCTGGGTTGTCTCGTCAGCACCGTACGCACCAGAAAGTGGTAACTGAGTCTCTTCATCATCTGATGCGTACTGAGATGTGCTGACCATAGGCACTAGCCCACCTGCCTCTTTAGATTCCGAGGGACAAAGAAGTTGCGCATCACTGCATACTCCCTCTTCTTCACATTCTTGAGTGCTGCTTGGCTGGCCCCCTCTTTCCAAGCCAACAGATTCAGAGAACAGAAGTAGAGACTGCGATGGCTCCTGTCCAGGGCTCTCTGACTGCCTAGGCACTTTGGCAGGTGGTGAAGAGACAGATGGTTGCTCTTCGGTGCTCTGGCCCTGAGAGGACGTGGAAGTCATTGAAGTCGATGCGTTAGCTGCCATCCATCCGACAACGGCTTCAATTTGTTCCTCCCGCAGCAGTGGGGTACGGCGAGGTCCTTCAAAGCTGCGCATAAAGGACTGTTGCCTGCTAAAACTGGGGGATGCTGACTCACTGGTGCCCGCAGCAGGCACAGAATCCCCATGTCCTCTCCCTGCAGAATCCCCACGTCCTCTCCCTGCTGAAACTCCATGCCTACGCCCACGTGCCTTGCTCCCTGCCTTCTTTATCTTGCTAGACTGATAAAGATAGGCAGAAAAGTACAAAGGGGAGGCTTAGTGTGCTTATTCCTGAACAGCTGGTAACAGGTATAAGAAACACTAATTTTATGAAGTGTGTGTGTGGACTACACTTTAATAGGAGCTAATGTGGCCTACACAACTGTCAAATGTAGTGTTTGGTGAACTTTATTTTGTTTTTGTTTTTTTTTAAAAAACTAAAAGGATGTGATCAAAGATTTGAAAGTGATAGTATCACAAACTTTTTGGAGCTATTACAATGCAAGCAGGTAACCTACAATGCAAAAGATGAGGCTCCAAAAAAATTGGGTAATACTAATCTGGCTGCAGCTGAAGGGCACAAGCCAGAAAAAAGGCTCCTCTATCTACTCCTATATAGTGTTTGCAACCAACCAATGTAGATGGATACGGATGGATGCACACTAATAGGAGAATAAAAAATGAGCTGCTATAAAAGAAAAATATGTGTGAGGCAGTGACGGACGCTGAGTGGCCTACAACTAGACGTAGCTGCAGGACACACTACTCAGCGTGAGCTGCACTCACACACAGTCAGAGACCTCTCAGACAGCTGTGAACAGTGCAGAGAAGTGGGCACTAGCACTGAAAGGCTGCAGAAAGGCTCCGCTGTCTACTACTAGTGTTTGCAACCAACATATATGGATACGGATGGAAGCACACTAGATAGAATTTATGAAAAATAAGCAGCTAGAAAAGAAAAATATGTATGAGGCAGCAGTGACGCACGCTGGGCGGCCTATAACCAGACGTGGCTGAAGGACCCACTACACAGCGTGAGCTGCACTCACACAGCCCTTGCAGACAGCTGTGACCACTGCTGCTAGGCAAAAGAAAGCTACAGTGGTGGTTTATGTAGCCTGGGTAAAGCACAATATGTTTTGGAGAATTGCTATTTCTAACTGTCCCTCACAGTCTTCAACAGCAGCCTGTCCCTAACTGAATTCACAGCAGAGTGAACAGAAATGGCGGTGGCGGCGGCTTTTATAGTGCATCATGACATCATTTCAGCAGCCAATCACAGCCATGCCAATAGTTAACATGCCTACATGCCTAACAGGATGTGCCCACACTTCTGAGGATTCCCATTGGCTGAATCAAATCGAGCGGGCTCATAGCATTATGGGAACTTCCGATTCCGGTATTCGATATGAAAAAAGTATCGGAACTAAGTATCGGAATTCCGATACAGCGAATATCGGCCGATACCCTATACTTGCGGTATCGGAATGCTCAACACTAGTTAGTATACATGTAGAACACATGTTCACATTGGCCATTCAACAGACAAAACTTATACATTATTCCTACTTCTATACTCAAATAAAACAAATACAATATTCTAAATACACCATATATAATAATGTAGACTCTAAATATTATTGTATGCAACAGTAATTTTCTATTAATTATGCACATTTTGTGTTCCTCCTCCCATCACATGCCACACTCAGCCTTTACTTTTAGAGAGATATAAGCTCATTCAAAATGTTGTAGAAAGACTATTTCTGTAATCTGCCTCTCTGTGAGCACCATACCTCTGTACTGCACCGAAGTTGTAACAATAAAACCTGAGTGCCTTACGACCTTGCGGGGTTGACTTCTCGCACCTCTGACCTTGACCAGCAATAAAGTTAGTCCATGGAAGACACAGTGAGATTACTGAATTTGGTCCTCAGAACCTGAATTGGTAAAGTTGTTCCATTTTTTTGTGCAAAGGAAACGGAAAAGAGAGTGTCATACACGGAGGATGATTTTGGCAATGTTCAACTTTTAGCTCTGGAAATCGTTTCATAAGAACGTGACTGATGATCATAAAAGACAAGTGTGAGTCCTCATACCCATTATAAAATATACGACTGTTCTTTTTTTTACGATTGTCTGAAAAATAAAAAGAATGATGTCTGATTTTTATCTAATTTGTGGATCAAACTTGAACTTCAAGCTAACGGGTCCATGAAAAAAATGGATAGCACTCAGATGCATCCATGTGGCATCTAGGAGCTGTCCATTTCTCATTGTTTAATGGGTAGGGGATGCGTGAACATTTTTTTCATATGGGAAAAAAGGATGCCACGCTGTAAAAAATGAACCAAAAGGGGATGAAAATTATAAATAGCTAGCAAATGGATTAAAAAAGGATTCTTATTTCCTCATATGCAAAATAAACAGATGTTTGAATGAGGCCAAAGACCCAATCAATCAGCAAGTTGGGCACATTAATAGTCCGAAATTGACTAATCTATATGGGCCTTCATTCTATGGAAAGACACTGTTGACTGATTCCAGAGGCAACCAGCAGAACTGAGAGTGCAGCTCTTGACTATAAATTATTGTATATAATATATTATGGCGTTAATATGATCACTTGCATTTTCTAACTATAATAGGTAAAGACTGCTGGGGAAAGACTGAAAACAAATGTTAAAAAGGAAAAGGAACATTAATTCTAGAATTGTATTTTAGAAAATCACCAGAATATGCATTTAGCCTCTTAAGTATCAAGTAATTTTTCATTTTAGTCGTTTTAGCATTTTCTTCTTTTGCTCACCTTATTCCAAGACCCATAACTTTTTTATTTTTCCATAGACATAGCTGTACGAGGATGTTTTTTTTTTGTGAGAGAAGATGTAGTATGGAATGACGCCATTAATTTTATTGTACACTATGCTGGAAAACAAGAGAAAAATTCTAAGTATGGCAAAATTGAGGAAAAAAAACAATTCTGCCATTGTTTTAGGAAAAACTCATTCATTTTGGGGGAAAAATTACCTGGAAGCATGATTCTATAGACATTAAGTTTAAGGGGATACCAAACTTGTGCACATTTTTTCATAATTTTATTGGGGACTGAATACTGAAATTTGTTAAAAAAAAAAAACCCACAACATTTTTTGGTTGTGTCGCCATTTTCTGAGAGCTGTAATTTTTTTATTTTTTTGTCCCCAGAGCTGTATGATGACTTGTTTTTTGTACCCAAAGCTGACATTTTTATTGATACCATTTTGGGGTACATATGACATGTTTATTGTTTTTCACTGTATTTTTTAGTAGGTCAGGTGACTGAAAAATGCCAATTTTGGCATTTCAAAGTTTCTTTCTTTTCAGTGTTTAGCTTACGGCTGGTTTAAATAATTGCATATTTTTAAAAATCCTGGGAGATCCAATGGCGTTGGTCAGGGCTAGATGGGAGAGATACATGGGCAACATTTCCACTGAAGAGTAGGAGGACATGCTAGAATCGACAGGATTGGTCTCAATTAATACGGGGCAGAGGAGGTCTCAATAGTTTTTCATACTCAGAATCTACAGAACTCCAAAGTATTATGTAGAATGGGCCTTAGAGCTGATGACTGTTGTCCATGTTTTAGAGAGGAAGGTGCAGATTTAATACATATGTTTTGGTTATGTACTCGACTAGTAAGGCTTTGGCAAAGTATTGGCAGATTGATGATGGAGATTTATAAGATTAGAATTACTCTTAGCGTAAAATCCTGTGTGCTAGGTTTGGTGGAGGACATTGGTGGTTCTTCCCAAGTACAGTTGGTCATTGCCAAAAAATTCTATAAAACTAGGAAGTCTATTGCCAAACTTTCATTGGCAAATGGTCCTCCCTCTGTAGAGGAAGTGGTTCAGGGCTTGAACAATAACATTTTAATGGAAAAAAGGTCTATATTAAAAGGAGAACAAAATTGGGAAAGCAATGGGGTGACAGGAGCAGATGCCCAGCTGCAGTTTCTGGGGATCTGTCAAAAGATCTTGTTTTCAATCTGAAGTTTCTAATTCCTGTCACAGCTAGTGGTATGCAATAACCGATATTTTAACCTAAGGTAGTAGCCTTAAGGGCCTGTCACACTAAGCGATATCGCTAGCAATATCGCTGTAACGTCACTGGTTTTGTGACGTAGCAGCGATATTGCTAGCGATATCGCTATGTCTGATACTTACCTCCGACCGGCTACCCCGCTGATTATCGCTGATTGCGCGTCAGTGTCCTGGACCGTTTCTCATCGTCAGCTTCCTGCTGGGCTTCCTGTGGCGCCGACCAGCGACGCGTGGACGCGGGCGTGAGGACGTCAGGATCGTCTCGTCTGACAGGTAAGTATCGACCCCCGACCCCTGCTATGTCACTGGTGAGGTCTGCCTGTGTGGCAGCTCACTAGCGACCACTTAGCGATGCACCAGCGATCCTGACCCCATCATATCGCTGGTCGGGATCGCTGGTGCATTGCTAAGTGTGACAGTACCTTTACTTAATTTGCTTGGTTGTTTCTCAAGACACAAGGCTAAAGGGAAATAGGGCGAGTTGGCAGGGGGAAGGGTTGTTTTTTGGGGGGAGGGGAGAGTGGGGAGAGTGGCTTGCTACTCATGTACTTGGATTGTATAAGTCTCTGATCATTGCAAACTGTTCTGCTGTAAATTATGACATTGCTTTGACCTCTTCATTCAATCCTCTGAATGAATATTCTAACTCATTTAAAACTTTTGAAACTTTGATATCAGCGAATATAAAGAAATTAGCTAACAAAAATAATCGCAAAACGTGGTATATGACATATAACTTAACAGCTGGTGAGAGAGATTCAATCATTAAACTGCAGGCAAACAATAACTTGATTATCCGCCCTGCAGATAAAGGTGGGGGAATCGTAATTATGGATCATAGCATGTATCACAACGAATCCATGAGGTTATTAGGTGATCATGTCACTTATAAGCAAATTCCCTCAGACCCAACTGTATATTTTCTTAACAAACTCAATACTTTAGCCCTTAAGGGCAAATCTTCAGGCATTCTAACAAAAAAGGAATATCAGTTTATTAATAATAAAATGACGTCAATAGCAGTGTTCTATCATATTCCTAAAATCCACAAAAATGCAGTAAATCCACCAGGCAGGCCCATTATATCCGGCATAAATTGCCTTACAGCTAACTTATCTAAATATGTGGATAACCACCTTCAAAAATGTATGACCCTGCTACCAGCGTACTTGAAAGACACAACTCACACTCTGCATGTCCTGGAACCGCTGGAGTGGAATAATAACTTCATCCTAGCAACTCTGCATATAAAATCGTTATATACTGTCATTGACCCTTCTAAAGGCCAGGCGGCGGCAAAATTCTTTCTTGACACTTTAAAAATTTACAAACCTTCACAGATCCAATTTATCAAGGATAGTATCGAATTCATTATGAAACACAACTATTTTACCCATGAAAACCAGTTCTATATTCAAACCCACGGCACCGCGATGGGCACGAGATTCGCGTCTAGTTTCGCAAACATCTATGTAGGCATGTGGGAACATGAACACATCTACAATAATGGCGCCATACACAAGAATATAAAATTATGGTGCCGTTTCATTGATGATATCTTGTTTATTTGGGATAGCCCACTATTTGACCTTAATTTATTCATTTCTGGTTTAAATTTCAATGATTTTGGACAGGAGTTTACACCTACTGTTAGCAGATCCAACGTAAATTTTCTTGATTTAAGCATTTGTATAGAACAAGGGAAATTAATCACAAAAAGCTATCACAAAGAGGTAGACTCTAATAGTTATATACATATCAGCAGCTGCCATCTGCCTATGTGGCTTATGAATACTCCAAAAAGTCAATATATACGAATCTGACGCAATTGAAGAAATATCACTGATTATCAAAAGGAAACACAATATTTAACTGATCAATTTGTAGCCAAAGGTTATGATACAGAGCTTCTCAATAAAACCAAGCATGAGGTGCAGTCCATGCCAAGATCCTCTTTGATCCACAAACCTCTCATAGTTAATAACCCATCTACTATCCAAGAACAAATTCAAAATTTACCTATCATCACTCAGTTTCATGCGGGCCATAAGGCATTCAACAAAATTATACGCAAACATTGGTCACACCTGCAAGGGGACAAATGCGTAGGTGATCTGCTCCCTAAAAGACCCCGGTTCGTGTACACTAAGGCCCAAAATTTAGGCCTATTACTGGCACCCACGACAAAAATGCGCAGTTCTACTAATTACGTCAGCCAATCAACCCGGTTAAAGTTCAAACCCACTGGGTTTTCAATCATGTGGGAGGTGTGCTTGTTGCATTAGAACAGCAACGTCTAGACAATTGCACAATCATGTCACGGACTCATCCAACAATAATACATTTTATATCAGGGATAGCATTTCGTGCCAGGTGTCATCTATATTTTGAAATGTCCCTGTGGCAAAATATATGTAGGGAGAACTAAGAAACCCCTGCACGTTAGGATTAAGGAGCATCTTGATAATATTAGAAAAGGCTACAAGGGACATCCATTATCCCATCATTTTCTGGATGCTCACAATCGATCATGCAAAGGGGTTTCCTTTTTGGGTATACAAACAGTCCGGCCAAATCCAAGACCGGGTAACTACTTAAAAGCAATGTCTCGGGTAGAATCTAGGTGGATTTATACTCTGGATAGTTTGGCCCCAAGGGGCCTTAATCGTGAAATCGAATTGTATGCATTCTAGCCCCTTTTCTCTCCCCTCCTTTTTCCCTCCTCAATTTTCATTCCCCCCCTTTTTACATATATCATCACTTTGGGCATGATCTTAAACATAACCCCTTCAGACTACATAGGGGTCTTTTTGATTCTTTTTGATTCTTTTTTGATCCTTTTTTCTTTTTCTTTTCCTTTTTCATTATTCATGAGCAGACTCTTATTCATGTATAATTCCCTGTCACCTTTTTTATATATATATTTTTTATATATTTTTAAATACATTTTATAATGTATTATATGAAAACCTCGACTATAAATTTTTCCAAAAATATATGTATAAATGGACGAGTGGGCCAACTCAGGGCCCATGTATTTTTGAGAGAGGTATGCAATTCACCAAGGAAGTTGGTAACGGCATCAAACAACTAATATGAACCAATTACTAAACAATAACAAATAATAAATAATAAAAAATAGAAAACATGAAAAATCATTTCTATGAAGCTAGTAGTGCATATATAATTCAATAAATATTTCATTTTTTATTTGTTTTTTACATTATACTTTTTATTTTAATAGCGGTTCTATATATGCAGATAACCCTTATGGATATCTTCTACTCTCTACTTTATAGGAACACATAACTAAATTTTATTCACATGAATAAATTTGGTAAGATGAAGTTTTTATGTGGTCTTAATCATGCTCTTATGCTAAATGAAACTCCCGGATCATGCATCCATTTGGTTGCCATATAAGCTTATGAACCTTCTAAGTATAATTAAACTAACATCCAAAGAGGCATCTTATTTGCAAAGGTTGGGCTTTGGCATATTTTTATTGTCGTATTTTTTCACACATACATTTTTAATAATACTTTTTTTACATATCTATTTAAATAAAGGTTATGTTTTATTTATTTTTTATTGTCTTACACAAGGAACTTCTGGTTAGAATAGGGTTAAATTTCAATCCATTTCTGTGGAACAATGGTTAATTCCAGGGTCCCACAATCATTTAGCCACATGCAAGTACATCATGATAATGCAGTACATTCAATCAAGGCGCTCAAACAGGCATTTGGGTCAGGTGATCATTCAACTCAGGCTCAGTCTGCTATAAATGGACGGTCCGCACGTTAACAGGCACAACCCTGATGAAGAGGGAAGCTATCCCTTGAACCGCGTCGGTATTGTGCCGCTCTCGAGCCACCATATCATCCCAGTGTATCGTCACGCTAGCCTCGCCCCCCACCACACGCAGCCTCCCTCAGCGTTACCTTCGCCCGGAGCGCGCGAGGCATCGGCGGTCTCCACGTATATACGCTTCAGCAGCAGCAGCCCCCACGCTGAGCACCCAGCCTGCGTCACTGAGCACTGATCTTGCAAGTAAGTGCACCAGATCCAGCACCCCATTTCACTAGTGGGCACAAGCTGTCACTAAAGCTCATCTACCTTGCAGTGCCTGTGTTACCATTAATTCTGCATTGAAAAATCATTTTGACTGTGCCTGTTGAATTTAGCCTGCAGTAAGTTCAGCATCCGTCTGCCATCCTAGCATCTACATACTTCTTTTTTTCTACTTTATTTTATTTTTTTACTTTTATATTTCTTTATATTTTAACCACTATATTTTTGCATCAGAATTATCAAGTGCAAGTATACCAATTTTGCCGCCTCATCATATCAATCTTGTTGCCTAGCATCGGCTGTATGTACAACAAGGATATTATATTGTTTTGACATACTCAAGTGAATAATATCAGTTTAGTCTTTTTTTTTTTTTTAAATATAAACAGACTTATCTCTACTTAACCCTATATATTATCTACTCAGCAGCTTTTGCATCCAAATGGGATGCTATATACATCTGTGACAGTGTGAACAATCTCGGATACCGCCATACATCTCTTACCACAAGATCCTTCACACAACATCAAGTGAGTAACGGGTCACCCGACTTTTTATTTCCCAGTATAGCGCGGTGTATTTCCTTATTTATTAGCTCCAGCTTCTTTTAAACAGCCACCGGCACAGAGCCTGTTATCCACCAGCTGCATCTGTGAATATTAGACCTTCTTCCTCTTTTTAAGTGGATTGGCGCCAGTGTGTTAACCATATACCAAATTATGACATTGGTTTCAATAAAAGTCTCTATTAAAAAAGAAAAAAAAAATAAGATTTCTTTGGACACAACTCTATCAAACATGTTTATTTTGTTTTTATTTTTTTATTTCTTTATTTTTAATGAAGTTTGCTAGGTGTAACTACAACATCGCAACATAATACAAGGGAATGGAGTCACATTGTTGCTCTGAGATTACTGCGACAAGCAAACTGCAAACAATCCAAAATAATCGGACTTCTTGAGTCTTTGCTTTTCTTGCCCACAGTTCCTTTGGGGTCGTAATGCCACCCCATTCACTTGTATTGAGATGTAGCAGCGACACCTAGCGAACTTTGGTCATACAGGTGTGGTGGCCAAATCACTGTGGAGGCATAGCCAAAGACCGGGGTCACGTTAGTGTACAGTACCTTCTCTCATGAGAGAGAATCGGATCATGTATATGACACTCAGACCAAACTCTTATCAGAGTATGATCCGAGTGTCAGTTTAGTGTGAAAAGAATGAAAGAATCGTCGCACAGGTGAGAAGATGGAGAAAAAGATTTCTCCATCTTCTACATTGTTATCTGATGTCAACAAATTCCATGCACCCATGGAATTGAATGGGTAGGCGCAATCTGATTTGCGCAGCATTCTACTGCATGAGAAAAAAGTTGCAGATCTGCAATGCCCCAAAAAATAACATTTGTCTGAGCACTAATGGATAAAATATTGGATAGCAGTCATCCGATGAGTACGCTCATGTGAGTGAACACTTAGCGTGAAGCTTCACAGTGACTTTGGACATGACACATTTCCCCTTCAAAGATCTCAGGGTCTGGATGTTACAGCTCAATGAAAATCTCTAGAAGCACAAATCTGATGGGCTTCTTGCAATTTGCTTGTCCCGATTTCAGCAACCTGTGAGTCACAACATAACCACATTTACTTCAATTACGGTGCGTAGAAATGCCCACACATGCAAAATACCATATTATATTTTCAACAGTTAAAATAATTTATGATACATAATTTTTTTTTGGCATTGCCAGTGGTTGTGCTCCTTGAGGGCCTCTGGGCATGGTATTTCCATGTTATTCACCATACATTGAAAGCGCATAACAGAACAAGGCCAAACAGTGCGCTCAGCAAGCACAGACTGCTTCTAGCTTGCGTGCATCAGCTCAGTTATTTTTAATAATCCATATTTTAAGCTGTTAGCATTCAGTAAAGGGTATGGATGTTTTACATGGATTTATGACTGATTTGTTTACATTGCAATCTCATATTTAGTCATAGATATTATTTTTCCTTCTATGTAGCACTGGTAATTTATAAAGTCCATGCTCTAAAGCCAAGGCTTGGGCTCATGGTGACATATGTTAAGTGCAACATATTGATACTTACCACTGCGCCAGATGGGCTGCATTGCAGATTCATAACATCTTTGTCACATACTATAAGAAACCAAAAGGGTGTGCAGGTGCTAGACCCTCTAGGTAAAGGTACAATATAATGTATAGGATAGTCTACTGTATGTGCCAACCCTTGAGTTGATCACGTCATGTTGGGTTTATTTCATGTCATGTCTGACTCCAGTGTATTTACTCTAAATAATTTTAAAGGGATTGTCCAATCAGAATATATTGATGACCTATCCCGGATATAGGTAATCAATTTCATAATGGTGGGTCCGAAAACCTGAACCCCACCTATTAGTTGTTCCAGGCTTCGGTGGGGGTTGCTTGTAAATGCATTAAATGGAGCTGCGCTGTAAGCTTTATTTGAAGTGTAGTGGCCGTTGCTGGGTACTACAGAACAGATACTATTCAAAATAAGAGCTGTGCCTGACTTCGGACATGACACATTGAATGGAGGTTCACAATGCAGTTCCATTTAATGTATTTACATAGGGCCGCTGCCAGAGCTTATCAATGGGGGTGCCGCAAAATATATTCTAATTGGAAATCCTATTTAATATAAAAAAAATTTAACATAATAATATATTATAATATGTATGAAAATAAATTATTCACTAATTTAAAGATTAGTGATGAGCGAGTATACTCGTAGTTCCGGTTTTCCCGAGCATGCTCAGGTGTCCTCTGAGTATTTTGGCGTGCTCGGAGATTTAGTTTTCGTTGTTTCATCTGCATGATTTGCGACTGCTAGACGGCTTGAATACATGTGTGGAATGCCTGTTTGTTAGGGAATTCCCATATGTATTCAGCCTGTCTACAAGTCGCAAATCATGCAGCTGAGACGACGAAAACTAAATCTCCGAGCACACCAAAATACCCGGAGGACACCCGAGCATGCTCAGGAAAACCTGAGCAACGAGTTTACTCGCTCATCACTATTAAAGATCAGTTATCTTTGAGAATTATTCTGGAATGGACCTGCATGGACCTACGTTTTTCTCATTTTGAGTCAGAGTGCAACTTGCTTGGGAGAGGTCCCTATCACCCATGATACAAAACCATATGGCGTCAATGGGTTCAATATAAATAGTTGAAAGATGTTGTGTGTGGACATTTTTGGGCCATGGTAGACCCATAACAGTGTCAGTCTGTTCCCATGAGACTACGTTCTCATGATGAGCATTTGGTGAATTTTTGGTGTTGCAAATTTTCTACACCATTTCTGCAACTATTAAGTAATTTACAATATATCCAAAAAAAAGGGCCTGCCAGAAAATGGCACTTCAAAAGTATCAAAATAGACAAAGGAAGTTAAGCCATAAAATATACAACTTTATTGAAACAAGAATCTGCAAACAATAAAAACACAGTAAAAGGAGATGCTAATCCAATTACCCAACAAGGCAAGTATGTTAATACATATCCCATATGTAGGCATGTGCCCAAGGGGAGATCTAAAGGTATAATACCTGAATAAAGTCTACCAGTGACTACATAATCAACGCTCCCTACTGGGTACAATATATATCCTCATCACATGATAATAATGGAAAAAATAATGATGGTGAACATATATTGAGCACACTCCGCATCTAATAAATACCTGCTCAGTATGTTAAATCAATGACCAAGCCCTATAAAACTAATGGTTAGTAGTGCCCGAAGATATACCTATTCAGCACTATTGATCAATAACAGGAGCACGTATGCCATATAGTTGGTAATGTGCAAATATATGCAAGTTCATTAAAAGTATAGCTAATCACACAGCCACTGACCACAAGAGCATGGCCCCAAGAGCTAAAGTACACGTGTTTCACACAGTGGAGATCAGTATGTATACCCACTGCTAGTGCAGGCAAGACTAACCATTGTAATAATTAATAATGGCTATAATAGGAACATTACCAAACATTCACAATGAAATGTTTTTGAAATACACACTGCGGGTCAGATTATGCTGAGTAAAAAATAAATACAGTGTGCATGAGATTTCTATAAATCCCACCCACTTTGCTGGAACCGTAAGACACTGTTTCTCTAATAACCCCCCATGACAGCACACCTGGAGGGTGTTCCCCTTTCCTATTAGGGACAAGAAATGACAAAGAGGTTAAATACCCTTCCCACATCCTCCCCTTTCAGTGTTCTTTCCTGTCCCTTTCTTGGAAAGTATAATATTACAGGGTATATACACTAGTTTCCTTAATATTGCATTGATCCAGGGAGCTAGTCTGATTGCCATATGTGGAGTCGGGAAGGAATTTTTTTCCCCAATGTGAAGCTTACTGTTGCCACATGGGGTTTTTTTGCCTTCCTCTGGATCAACATGTTAGGGCAAGTTAGGATAGGATATGGGTTGAACTAGATGGACTTAAAGTCTCCCTTCAACCTTAATAACTATGTTACTATGTTACTAGGGATGAAGAGGTGATCCTCAGGTGTACTGTGCCGGCCGCGGTCACCAGGGGGAAAGCTGTTATGAATGGGTCACCGAGGAGAATAAAGCAAAACAAGCTGAGTCACAGAAAACCAGAGAGGTTGGTAACTATGCAGATTGCAGATCCCTGATCCTACCACACAACTAGCAGCAGCCGTGGAGCGTACCTACGATGTTCCTAGACGCTTTGTCACAGCTGGAGGACTAAATAAGCCTGAAGCATGAAAAGGGGAAAACTAACTGCCCCAGAGCAGACCCCACACATGTATTGACAGTGAAACAAGATGAAGGCACAAACACAGGCAGGAAAATAGGCTGAGCAAACGATGGGGCCCATACTAACTAGAGAGGAAAGGAAAGACACTGTATGCAACCTGCAAAAAACCCTACAAAAATAATGTCCAACACTTCTGATAGCAAAATTAACCCTGAAGTCACTAGACTTCTCCCACTATATCAGCACTCTGAAATATTCTGAGACAGAGCAAAAAGAGACCAAACTAGTAAGGGACAAAAAGCAAATTGGCAAACTACTGATAAATAAGAGTGGAAATTCAGCACAGCCCCCAGCCGGGGCTGGCTGACCACACCAAAAAACTGAATAGACCAACAAAATCAAGAGTGAACATTAGCAGAAAAACTTAACTTTAGATGACTGGAACAGAGCTGGAAACCAAGAGCTGACAAGCCAAAAGGAATCACCAGCAACTGAATAGGGCGTCAGCTGTCTTAAATCCAATCTAAGACTCCTGAGATCCAATTGTCATCCTCATTCTCAGGTGGCAGATCTCCACCGATCAAATCAGCCTCACTAACTCCTGTTACCACCAGAGGGAGTCTGGAAGGAGAACTCACAACTGGTGAACCAGAGAATGAACTCACAACAGAAAGCATTGTTTGCCGGGCAGCAGACTTACCTTTCCTCCCCGAGCGCTGCTCCCGTCTCCAATGGACTTGGGATCCCCCCTCCATTCCAACCTTCGGGCAAGGTCTGGTGGGTTTCTTCAGCTGGAGGCCTCTCTGAGCTCTCCAGCCCCTCTCCTCCTCCCGTGTGGTGCAGCCGCGACAGGTCTCAGGGCGCACATGAGAGACGACTTACGGGTCTGAAGCCGGCGGCAGGATGTGACGTCATTCACTGGCCAGATTCAGCATAGGAGATCTTTTTGCATTCCACGCTGGAATGCATGGCGGTTTACAGCACAGAGATGGTGTTGGCGGGCCTCCCTTCCCCCACACCTGGACATCAGAAGGAGGAAGTCCTCTAATTAGAGGACAGGTGCTGGGTCTGGTCGCCCATATAAGAGCCTTGGCCAAGGAAGACATCTAAGGTAGGACCACTGTGTGGTGAAAACAGATGGAGATGTCAGGTTCCTCTCGCTCTGCATCTGCAGATCCCAGCACCATCCCGGTCCCAGTAAGTACTTGGCACCGGGTGTCCATTCCCTTTGTGCAGGTTTAAAATTTTATTATTCCTTCTCCCCTTTTTTTCAGGGGGCAAGGAACCTGCACAAGGGAACAAGTCTAAGACTACACGGATATGTGCAGTCTGTATGAAAAAATTGCCCTCTTCACATAAATAAACATTATGCATGGAGTGCACAGAAAAAGTCATCAGGGAAGAACAGCCATCCTTGATGGAAGAACTTAGGGGCCTAATCCAACAGGAGATTAAAACCTCCTTGGCCGCCTTTTCCCAACCCACACCCTCTCCCAGTGCCCCTCCAGAAACTAAAAAGAGGAAACTTAATGTAGAGGAAGAAGGGGATGATGACTTGCAGGATGAAGCATCAATTCCAGACGAGCCTCTGGAAGAAGGTGAATTAATTCTAGACTCAGAGGTCTCCCAACAGGGGATGTAGAGGGACTCCTCACTGCAGTAAGGAGAACCATGGAGATTGAGGAGAAGATGGCCCAAACGGTACAGGATGAAATGTTCAAGGGAATTCGTTCTAAGAAGAAACAAGTATTCCCCATTCATAAAAATATCCAGGATCTAGTCCTAGAAGAGTGGGAATCCCCTGAAAAGAGGCTGACCATTCCAGCAGAAATAAAGAACAGGTTCCCTGTTGACGACGAGATGGCATCATGCTGGTCGGAAATACCAAAAGTCATTGTCCAGATTGCTAGGGTAGGTAAGAAGACCACACTACCATTTGAAGATGCCTCACAGTTAAATGACCCTCTGTAATGCAAGATGGATTGACTACTGAGGAAATCATGGGAAACCTCAGCATCTTTATTGAATATCAATGCCATATCTACCTGTGTGGCCCAATTGATGTACCGTTGGCTGGGGCAGCTGGAGGAACACCTGTCCACAGGTACTCCCAGAGAAGACATCATAGTCTCTCTACCTCTCCTCCAAAAGGTAACCGGTTTTCTAGCAGACGCTTCTGTGGAATCCGTGATCTTAAGGATTGTCAAACGATGTGAGACGAGCACTCTGGCTGAGGTCTTGGAGCAGGGACATGACTTCAAAAATCAAGCTGTGTTCCATCCCCTTTAAACGGAAATACATGTTTGGTCCTGCCCTTGACGAGCTATTGAAAAAATGCTTCAGATAAAAGGAAGACCTTACCAGAACCTAGGAATCCTAGGAAAAGACCCTTCCGCCCACAACAAGAGCATACTCCTCAGTATAAAGGGAAGGGCAAGTCTGGGCGCTGGAGCTACCCACTTGCCCTTCCCCACTCTCAAAGACAGAAGAAGCAATGCCACCATCACGGTGGCAGGCCGCATTTCAAACTTCCTTCCGCAGTGGCATAAGATCTGTTCAGATAAATGGACAATAAGAGCAGTCGGGGAAGGAATAAAAATAGAATTTGTGTCGTATCCTCAGTCCTCCCTGATAGCGGGAGTCGAAGACCTTTTAGCTACAGGAGTAATCTCCATGGTCCCGGAAAAAGAAAGGAACAAGGGACATTACTCGAACCTGTTCCTTATAAAAAAAAAAGCCAAACGGTTCTTACCGGATAATGGTCAATCTAAAACCACTGAATCGATATGTAACATACAGAAGATTCAAGATGGAACCCATCAGATCCACAGAACCTCTCATTGGGCAGGACTTCGTCATGGCGACGGTAGACCTACATGATGCATACTATCACATCCCGATCCATTCAACTTATCGGAGATTTCTGAGGTTCGCAATAGCAAAAGGGGAACACACAGTCCATTATCAATTCAATGTCCTCCCGTTTGGACTATCCTCTGCCCCAAGGATCTTCATGAAAATCATGTCCGAGGTCATGGCTTACATCAGAGACCAGCACATATGCATAGTCCCATACCTAGATGACCTCTTGGTGGCTCCTTCGGTACCCATACTACAAGAACATCTACACATGACAACCCAAATCTTATTGTCTCTAGGCTGGATAGTGAACCTCAAAAAATCAGACATGGTTCCTGCAGTAACGAAGACATTCTTAGGAGTCCTACTAGACTCACACAACCAGATGTCTTACCTGCCCAAACAGAAACAGATCTTAAAAAAAGCAAGAATATAGATTCTACACAGCAAGGATGTGGTATCATTAAGATGGGCCATGTCAGTTCTCGGATCTATGACGTCCTGTATCGAGATGGTAGCATGAGCACAAGCACACACCAGGACACTTCAGACCCATATCCTGGCAAACTGGGATGAATCCCCAGAATCCTTGGACAGGAAGATCCGGATACCTCCTTGTGTAAAATCCTCACTGACCTAGTGGCTAAAGAAAGAAAACTTAAACAGAGGGGTTCCCTGGATACAAGATCCGGCATTCACTATAAAGTAGATGCCAGCGAGAAAGGATGGGGAGCCATGGTATCCCAACACATAGTACAAGGGTCCTGGTCAGACGAGATAAGCAAAAGGTCCTCAAACTTCAGAGAACAAGGCTGTAGAGGAAGTCCTCAAGACAGCAGTAACCCTAGTCCAGGGTACACACGTGAAAATATATTCAGACAACATGACAACAGTTGCCCACCTTTTTCATCAGGGAAGTACAAGGCACGAGGATCTGAAGGCAATATCAGCCAGAATATTTTCATGAGCAGAAGAGCATCTTCTCTCCCTGTCCGCTCTGCACATAAAGGGTGCGGTAAACGTACAAGCCGACTTTCTGAGCAGGATAAGGATCCATCCTGGGCAATGGAGTCTAGACACCGAGGTCTTTCAGATACTGACCAGAAAGTGGAGCCATCCAGAGGTGGACTTATTTGCAAACTCTCAGAACACAAAAGTGGATCGATATTATTCACTAAACCCAGCTGATCCCTGCCTAGAAGTAGATGTGTTAGCCCACCCATGGACATTCAGACTGGCTTATGCCTTCCCCCCACTACCAATCCTTCCAAGAGTTTTTCAAACAATAAGGAGGGAAAGGGTCAAGGTAATCTTGGCGGCTCCATTCTGGTCCAAAAGATGCTGGCTCGGAACCCTTGCCACCTAAAGGTAGATGGACCGATACAACTACCCCCGGTCAAGAACCTTCTCTACCAGGGACCCATATTTCATCCAGATCCCAAGAGGTTGCACCTGAAGGCCTGGCTTCTGAATTTTCAATCCTGAAGACCAGAGGATTGTCAAAGAGAGTCATTAAGACACTACAGAAAAGCCGAAAGGCAGTAACCAATGCCATTTACCAAAAAATATGGAAAACATTTATCGCATGGAGTGCACCAGAACAACCTAACCCGCAGCAACCGAACTTAGCCAGGATCCTGGATTTTCTGCAAGAAGTACTAGAGAAAGGTCTAAGACCTAGCACCTCAAGGTCTAGGTGGTGGCCTTAAGCTCATACTTTGATCAATCATAAGCCGACCACTGATGGATTAGAAGGTTTATGACGGCAGCATCTCTCATGTGTCCAAAGGCTATGAACTTAGTTCCATCCTGGGACCTCAATGTGGTCTTGAAGGGACTCACCCTACCACCCTTTGAACCCTTGTCATTAATAGATGTAAACAGACTTTCCTGGAAAACAACTACAGGCAGGAGAGTGGGCAAAATACAGTCACTCGCTAACAGTGAACCCTACATGAAGATCTTGCAGGACTGACTCATTCTGCGATTGGATCCGTCATTTCTTCCCAAGGTCATCTCAGAGTTCCACAGGATTCAAGAGATTTTTCTTCCCTCTTTCTTTCAAGAACGGAGAAATGAAGAAGAACAATACCACACCTTGGATATTCGAAGAACAGTACTCCATTATCCCCAGGTGACGGAGAAAATTAGGAAGGACCATAACCTGTTTGTTCACCTTCAAGGTCCAAATAAAGGGAAGAAGACTTCCAGATCCACAATCGACAACTGGATCAAGAGAGCAATCTTGGAGGCATATCAGGCACAGGGCCTTCCACCGCCAAAGAAATTTACAGCTCACTCTACCAGAGCAGCATCTGTCTCCTGGGCTGAGAAAGCCAGTGCTTCCATCGAGCAGATATGCAGAGACGCTACCTGGTCCTCGGTCCATACATTTACTAAACATTACAGGCTAGACCTGATGTCAAAGGAGGACTTGGCTTTCGGGAGAAAAGTCCTTCGAGCTATAATCCCTCCCTAAACATTACTCTTGGGTACTGCTCCAGGTGTGCTGTCGTAGGGGATTACTAGAGAAAATAGAATTAGACTTGCCGGTAATTTGGTTTCTAGTAATCCACCATGACAGCAGGAGTAATCCCTCTCTTTGCTTAATTTACGTTCTTAGAGAGAATAAAAATAATTTGAAGCATTCCTTCTCCTGTGGCCCTTTATAATAACACTGAAGGGAGAGGATATGGGAGGGGTATTTAACCTCTTTGTCATTTCCTGTCCCTATTAGGAAAGTGGGACATCCTCCAGGTGTGCTGTCGTGGTGGGTTACTAGAGACCGAATTACCGGTAAGTCTAATTCTATTTTTTGAAACAGCAAAAATATTCAGCCAAAAAAACTCACCAAAAAGTCATCCTGAGCACACAGCCAAAAACTTTTAGCCACAGTGAACATGTAGGAGAACGGAGCATAGGAGATAAAACACTGAAATGGCTTGTGGCTTCCAGGACTGGATAAATCCCTGCGGAACTGATCCGAAGGAATATAATTACAGGAGGGACAGAATAAGACAGTACTCCAGGTCAGGTGACGGTAACGACATCAACCATCAGTATAAAGGCGAAAACGGGAGCGGAATTGGCGCCAGGGGAAATTGCAGCAACTCTTGCTGTAGTTCCAATGGCAGCCGCAGGTACCTGCAAAGCCAGACTCAGATGAAGACAGTCAAGCACTGAAGACCAGAGCTATGCCAGTATAGGTCAAGATTGCACCAGTTGACGGTCAAGCACAGAAGACCCAAACAACGCTGCTCAAGGTTCCTGACTCAGACGACACCGGTCAACAGTCAAGGAACAGCCCCCATCGATACGGACCAAAGAGACACTCGTCGGTGGTCAAATGCCACGGAGGTCCTGAGGGTAGTCAGCCGGTGCATGGAGCCTAGACCAGTGATCAGGGAAGAGATGTGAGACGGGCTGTCCCTTCCAGCACAGACGTATGGTGCCATGTGTGGGCAGGAGATAGGCCACAAGCCAGATGGGGTCTGGCTTAAGCTAAAGTGGGTCAGAGAGTGCTGATAGATTTGATTAGGAAAATGTGTGGCTAATGAGACAGAATAGTGGCCTTTGACAGGGATCAGAAAGCCGCGGACGTTCCTAGTACCATTCCCGCCAAACACGGTGTTTGCCTCCCTCCCAATTAGGACCATGTTGGACTGTAAATCCTGAGATTCTTTATTGCATAATAACCAGCATATTCCCATCTGTATAATTGTTTTTTTCAGTAATTCTGTGAATATATTTCCTGTGTGATTTGCCTTTAATAACCACCTTTTCCCCATATAATCAAGTTAAGTGAATATATTATTACTTTTGCCTGGCGTCTCCACTGTTGCATCCACTCCACCTGCTTACACACACTCTACACAAACACTTAAAATTAAACTTTTGCCTACACTTATGAAGCACTTCTAGTCTTAGTCCTCATATGAGGTTTATGCAATTGATAGTAGTAGTAATTCTTGTGTGACCTCCAAGAAGGCCCATAACAGTGCTGCCTTTCAGTTTGACCTAGTAGAGGACAGGAGGATCCTACCATGGCATGGCAGTTAGTTACCTCTTTGGCGTCCACAAAGGAAATACAAGTTTTTGTTGCATGATCCAATGGAAAACTGATGACTGAACAGTATTGTTATAGGGCATCAATCATTTTTATAGGGAAGACTCCAAATAGTGTAAACTACAGCTAATGTGGCTATAATACTCTGTTCACATTTGTGTTAGTTCTTCTCTTTCAGGTTTCTGTTGCCATTGATGATCAGACTAATGTAACATTCTTCCATATCGTATGCAGTAGAATAAAGGATACAAAATGGGTAATGGATGCAAAAAATAGGCTACGATGGATCATCAGACAGATCGTGATGAATCTGGAAATATCTTCTATATCTGTTTGGGGTCCTGTAAAATGGATGTCCTGATGCAAGTTTGGACAGAGACTTATACAGTTAGGTCCATATATATTTGGACAGAGACAACATTTTTCTAATTTTTGTTCTAGACATTACCACAATGAATTTTAAACAAAACAATTCAGATGCAGTTGAAGTTCAGACTTTCAGCTTTCATTTGAGGGTATCCACATTAAAATTAGATGAAGGGTTTAGGAGTTTCGGCTCCTTAACATGTGCCACCCTGTTTTTAAAGGGACCAAAAGTAATTGGACAGATTAAATAATTGTAAATAAAATGTTCATTTCTAGTACTTGGTTGAAAACCCTTTGTTGGCAATGACTTCCTGAAGTCTTGAACTCATGGACATCACCAGACGCTGTGTTTCCTCCTTTTTGATGCTCTGCTAAGCCTTCACTGCGGTGGTTTTCAGTTGCTGTTTGTTTGTGGGCCTTTCTGTCTGAAGTTTAGTCTTTAAGAAGTGAAATGCATGCTCAATTGGGTTGAGATCAGGTGACTGACTTGGCCATTCATGAATATTCCACTTCTTTGCTTTAATAAACTCCTGGGTTGCTTTGGCTTTATGTTTTGGGTCATTGTCCATCTGTAGTATGAAACGACGACCAATCAGTTTGGCTGCATTTGGCTGGATCTGAGCACACAGTATGGCTCTAAATACCTCAGAATTCATTTGGCTGCTTCTGTCCTGTGTCACATCATCAATAAACACTAGTGACCCAGTGCCACTGGCAGCCATGCATGCCCAAGCCATCACACTGCTTCCCCCGTGTTTTACAGATGATGTGCTATGCTTTGGATCATGAGCTGTACCACACCTTTGCCATACTTTTCTCTTTCCATCATTCTGGTAGAGGTTGATCTTGGTTTCATCTGTCCAAAGAATGTTCTTCCAGAAATGTACAAAAACCTACAAAAGACAAAATGAAAAAAACCCTGCTATAATTAAATAAGTAAAAAGCAAAAGTGCATTTAAATCATACAGAGTTCTTAGTAATACTGTATTTGATCAAACATAGCATAAAAGCCGTCCCACCATCGACAAGTGTAGACAGTGTAGGACCGCCCCGACCACAGAGTCACCTTGTCGATGGTGGGACAGCTTTTATGCTATGTTTGATCAAATACAGTATTACTAAGAACTCTGTATGATTTAAATGCACTTTTGCTTTTTACTTATTTAATTATAGCAGGGGTTTTTTTCATTCTGTCTTTTGTAGGTTTTTGCATGCTTTTTGGCCATGTGAACATGCATTTATATGCTGCATGTGTACCAACTCAAACCAAGCTCAATTTTTGTGTTTTTTATTTGTATTTTTGCATTCTGTGCAAGCTGGGGTGTGGCCTCCCTCTCCTGAGCTGGAAATTGTATTTAAAGGCTTCCCCTGACTGGTGTCCTAGTGGTTGGGACCCGGTCCGTGTCTGCCCTTATTCACACAGATGTCAACTTTGACACATGATAAGGTTATTAATATTAGACAGTGTAGGACCGCCCTGACCGTAGAGTCACCTTGTCGATGGTGGGACGGCTTTTATGCTATGTTTGATCAAATACAGTATTACTAAGAACTCTGTATGATTTAAATGCACTTTTGCTTTTTACTTATTTAATTATAGCAGGGTTTTTTTCATTTTGTCTTTTTAAGGTTTTTGTATGCTTTTTGGCCATGTGAACATGCATTTATATGCTGCATGTGTACCAACTCAAACCAATTTCAATTTTTGTGTTTTTTCTTCCAGAACTATGCTGGCTTTTTAGATATTTTTTAGCAAAGTCCAGTCTAGCCTTTTGATTCTTGATGCTTATGAGTGGCTTGTACCGTGCAGTGAACCCTCTGTATTTACTTTCATGCAGTCTTCTCTTTATGGTAGATTTGGATATTGATACGTCTACCTCCTGGAGAGTGTTGTTCACTTGGTTGGCTGTTGTGAAGGGGTTTCTCTTCACCATGGAGATTATTCTGCGATCATCCACCACTGTTGTCTTCCATGGGCACCCATGTCTTTTTGCATTGATGAGTCCACCAGTGCTTTCCTTCTTTCTCAGGATGTACCAAACTGTAGATTTTGCCACTCCTAATGTTGTAGCAATTTCTCAGATGGGTTTTTTCTGTTGTTGCAGCTTAAGGATGGCTTGTTTCACCTGCATGAAGAGCTCCTTTGACTGCATGTTTCCTTCACAGCAAAACCTTCCAAATGCAAGCACCACACCTCAAATCAACTTCAGGCCTTTATCTGCTTAATTGAGAACGACATAACAAAGGGTTTGCCCACACCTGTCCATGAAATAGCCTTGGAGTCAATTGTCCAATTACTTTTGGTCCCTTTAAAAACAGGGTGGCACATGTTAAGGAGCTGAAACTCCTAAACCCTTCATCCAATTTTAATGTGGATACCCTCAAATGAAAGCTGAAAGTCTGAACTTCAACTGCATCTAAATTGTTTGGTTTAAAATTCATTGTGGTAATGTCTAGAACCAGAATTAGAAAAACGTTGTCTCTGTTCAAATATATATGGACCTAACTGTATGTAAACACTCGAACATCATAATTATAGGAGGTCATAAGTAGCCGGGGAGAACGGGACATCAGAGCTTAAAGAAGGATGTAAATGCTTAAAATATAGAAAGTTTTATTATTGTTTTTAGAATACAGAAAAGTGATTTTGCAATGAGAACATATGCTGCCTACTTTACAAATTGCATCTATAAATGATTTTAGTACATAGTAAAATTATTTTTGTATATGGACAGAAGCGGTGAAAAAAATCAGACAGCTTTTATCAATGATATTATTGAGATTTTGCAAAATCATTTACACAGTAAGAAGAGTGCAGGGCATAGAAAATGCAAACTTCAATGATATTGACAGCCATTCGGAGTAGATACAATGGGTCCTTGGAAGCCAGAGAAGACTCATACAACCCCTTCAACATTAAATAAAGGGGCTTTAATATACTTCAAATCACTGTATGTACAGAAATGTAAAAATTATTGCTGTCATGGTTAAAATTTTGCCTGCAATGAAGGGGTTACAGTACTTCATTATCTATAATCATGAGTTCTGAGGTTTGAATAAAGGTAGACGAGAATTCCCGAAAATCTTGAAACATTGCCATACTCATACGCAAAGACCTGTTCACCTTGCTGAAGATAATGACATTTTTTATTCCATGTAAATTATGCTAAGACGTGCTCTTAACTATGCAGGAGTCTCCAGACCATTATACATTTAGCAAAGCATGGCTTATTGTACATTTTGTTATATACACTGTATTCGGGGCTGTACTTATAGCACATGCTGCCCTAAAAACAGACACCAAATAAAGAAAAATTACTAGTGCAGTTACACTAGCTTTTATAATGTAATATAAGTAGATTTGTCACTTTTGTTGGCATTTGCAAATTTTATTTTGAATATTGGAATGTGTCTGGAAAAACTGGAATTACCTTTCTGTTGCATTTAGATCTACTAAACTTTCTACCCACTTTTTATCCTAGAAAAAAAGCCAGTGAACAAGGTCATGTGAGTCTTATGTTGAGTGGGTCAGTATTCCTCAAAAGTTGTGTTCTGCATTGTCAAATCCATCCATAAAATGTCTTTCCTTAATCTGCTTTAACACCAAATATACAGTTTGCCATAAACACTAATATACATATAATAGTACAAATATCAATAAAAATACACTGACCAAAAAATCAAGAAGACACTTAATTCATATCTCAGATCTCAATAAACAAAAAATTAAAGTTGAAAATCTTTACAGGTATAAATAGAGTAATTCATTGAGAACGAATTATGAATCAATTGTCAATGGAAACCAAAATCCAAATTACCTCAAAAATAAAAATAAAAACTTGGTCTCACAGGTGAATCTAGTTTGCCTGAATTTTATCTCAACAACTCGATGTACAATAAAAAATAATATTGTGGTACTGTGTTATGCAGAAAAATAGATGTAAATACTTATGTCCCCAACAAAATTGAGAAAAGTATTCAAGGAGTGAAACCTTTATTGGCTAACCAGAGAAATTATATTCGGAAGCTTTCAAGGCTCAGAAGGCCCCTTCATCAGGCCTAGGAAGCGGCCTACTGAGCCTTGAAAGCTTGCAAATATAATTTCTCTGGTTAGCCAATAAAGGTATCGCTCCTAGAATACTTTTCTTAATTTTTTGGGACATACAGTTGTGGCCAAAAGTATTGACACCCCTGCAATTCTGTCAGATAATGCTCAGTTTCTTCCTGAAAATGATTGCAAACACAAATTCTTTGGTATTATTATCTTCATTTAATTTGTCTTAAATGAAAAAACACAAAAGAGAATGAAGCAAAAAGCAAAACATTGATCATTTCACACAAAACTCCAAAAATGGGCCAGACAAAAGTATTGGCACCCTCAGCCTAATACTTGGTTGCACAACCTTTAGCCAAAATAACTGCTACCAACCGCTTCCGGTAACCATCAATGAGTTTCTTACAATGCTCTGCTGCAATTTTAGACCATTCTTCTTTGGCAAACTGCTCCAGGTCCCTGATATTTGAAGGGTGCCTTCTCCAAACTGCCATTTTTAGATCTCTCCACAGGTGTTCTATGGGATTCAGGTCTGGACTCATTGCTGGCCACCTTAGAAGTCTCCAGTGCTTTCTCTCAAACCATTTTCTAGTGCTTTCTGAAGTGTGTTCTGGGTCATTGTCCTGCTGGAAGACCCATGACCTCTGAGGGAGACCCAGCTTTCTCACACTGGGCCCTACATTATGCTGCAAAATTTGTTGGTAGTCTTCAGACTTCATAATGCCATGCACACGGTCAAGCAGTCCAGTGCCAGAGGCAGCAAAGCAACCGCAAAACATCAGGGAATCTCCACCATGTTTGACTGTAAGGACCGTGTTCTTTTCTTTGAATGCCTCTTTTTTTCTCCTGTAAACTCTATGTTGATGCCTTTGCCCAAAAAGCTCTACTGACCAGAGAACATTCTTCCAAAACGTTTTAGGCTTTTTCAGGTAAGTTTTGGCAAACTCCAGCCTGGCTTTTTTATGTCTCGGGGTAACAAGTGGGGTCTTCCTGGGTCTCCTACCATACAGTCCCTTTTCATTCAGACGCCGATGGATAGCATGGGTTGACACTGTTGTGCCCTCGGACTGCAGGGCAGCTTGAACTTGTTTGGATGTTAGTCGAGGTTCTTTATCCAACATCCGCACAATCTTGCGTTCAAATCTCTTGTCAATTTTTCTTTTCCGTCCAAATCTAGGGAGGTTAGCCACAGTGCCATGGGCTTTAAACTTCTTGATGACACTGCGCACGGTAGACACAGGAACATTCAGTCCTTTTAGATGGACTTGTAGCCTTGAGATTGTTCATGCTTCCTCCCAATTTGGTTTCTCAAGTCCTCAGACAGTTCTTTGGTCTTCTTTCTTTTCTCCATGCTCAATGTGGTACACACAAGGACACAGGACAGAGGATGAGTCAACTTTAATCCATGTCAACTGGCTGCAAGTGTGATTTAGTTATTGCCAACACCTGTTAGGTGCCAGAGGTAAGTTACAGGTGCTGTTAATTACACAAATTAGAGAAGCATCACATGATTTTTCGAACAGTGCCAATACTTTTGTCCACCATCTTTTTTATGTTTGGTGTGGAATTATATCCAATTTGGCTTTAGGACAATTCTTTTTGTGTTTTTTCATTTAAGACAAATTAAATGAAGATAATAATACCAAAGAATTTGTGTAAATGTGTAAATGATAGCCCTGCAAGCTCTGGGGTTCTTTGGCAAATGAAAATTGAGTTGCATAGTCCCCAGGCTGGGAGCCTCAAAGGAAGGTAAATAGCACAACTGGACTTTTTGATCGCAAAAATGGCTGGAATTGAGAGTGGACGCAATGTTGTGCTTGTAGAGCCTCTGATGTGCCTAAACAGTGAAAACAGCCAAAACGTGAATCCTATTTTGGAAACTAGACGCCTCAAGGAATGTATCTAGATGTGTGGTGAGCTCAGTGAACCCCAACGTGCTTCATAGAAGCTGTGAAAACAAAACATCAAATTTTTCATGCAAAATCGTTTCTTAGATCCAAATTTTTTATTTTCACAATGTTAACATAAGAAAATGGATCCCAAAATTTGTTGTGTAATTTCTCGTGTGTGCACTGATACCCTATATGTGGGGGAAAACGACTGTTTGGGTGCATGGCCATGCTTGGTAGGGAAGCAGCACCATTTCACATTTTGAATGCAAAAATGGCTGAAATCGAGAGCAGATGTCATGTCGAGTTTGGAGAGCCCCTGATGTGACTAAATAGTGGAAATCCCCTACAAGTGACCCCATTTTGGAAACTAAACCCCTCAAGGAATTTATCTAGATGTATGGTGAACCCTTATGTGCTTAACATAACTTTATAAAAGAAAAGGGGGAGACAGGGCGCTTCCAATGCGTAGGTCTGTATGGAAAGAAGATGAGTGCACAGCAAGTGTTAGGCTCACCTGATAGGGTTGTGAGAGTCACAACACCTATAATCTCATAAAACAGCTGCAGCAGTCTGCACGAGGTCCAAGGACTTGGTACAAAGAGAAGGCTGGTAGTGCAATAAGAGACTGCGCTGCTGTGGTAGAATTCAATGTATCTTTATTGCCATCGCGTTTCCTGAGCCAGTCCCAGCTCACTTCATCAGGGCATGTTACAGAAGATCATTGCAGGGGTATATATACACATAAAAAAAAAAAGGGGGAGGCGCCAAGAATAGTGGGGTGACACGTCAGCATGGATACATATACATGAATCATACAAAACAATAAAACTTTATTACAACCATATTAAAAACGATGTTTAAAATGTCATAACTATTAGAATCCACCTCTTTAAAAAACGTTTTACTGCAAATCTTGGAATCCCTGATGAAAAATGTGATGCCTGTAGTGATGGTTGTTCCGGTGCTGTATTCATGTATGAAATATTAATTCCAGCTCACCCAGTTGCTCTATGTTCATCCACCTCGGGCTCAGACACCAGCCTCGCCCTGGCCTCACATCAAGGGTAATAGAAAAATTGGAGTCCGGCTCAACAGGACTGGATTTTCCTTTTCTTTCCATTTTTCAAAAGAAATTACAGTGCATTGTGAGAATCATGTGGGAATAATGGATGAGGGCAGGTATATCTCGCCCAGATTCCTTTCCTATGTGGCCTAGTCTGGTCAGTATCGCACCTGCTTACTAATGGATAATGGGAGGTGGATATAAAAGGATGCAAGGTGGTTGTGTGAGTGTCTCAGCCTGGGAACACAGAGAGCCTGTCTGTGTGAGAGACACACACGTGAGTGGAAGCAGTGCCCACTGCAACTGTGGTTTGGCTGGACGGGAGAAGCCCGCCAGTTGGTAGTTAGGTTGTCCATTGTTTAGTTAGTGCCGGACAGGCAAGGATTTGTTTTATGTTTTATTTCCTTTTGCATTGTTTTCACCGTTAATAAACCTGACCCACGGTCAGTTATACACGAATCCCAGCTCTGCGCCTGAGTTTCATGCTGACTGCACGTGACCTTTGACCCCAGCAAAGGCGATCCCGGAGTGTTTTATCACATTGTGGTGGAGAATGCGGGCATCACGTTGCAAGCATGAGCATGGAGGACGTGGTGAAAGCGCTGGTACAGTCCACCGCCGTCCAGCAAGAAGCTAATCGGGTGATGATGGCCCAGCTGAAGGAGTTGGTGGACATGACAGTTACCGATCGTTCACTTCTCCAGCAGGTGGCGCAGCGCTTGGCAAGCTTACCTGAGCTTAACCTGGAAGCCGAGTCGAGAGTGATTCACGTGAGTCGGTACTGGCAGAAAATGACGACCGAAGATGACGTCGAGGCATAACTGACCACGTTTGAACGGACGGCGGTGAGAGAAAAATGGCCGAAGGCACGATGGGCCGGCCTGATTGCCCCGTTTCTTTACGGTGAGGCCCAAAAGGCTTATTATGACTTAGAGCCTGAAGCCGCGCAGGACTTTGACAAACTGAAAGCCGAGATCTTGGCCCGGCTGGGAGTGACGACCGCTGTCCGTGCACAGAGAGTGCATCAATGGACTTATCAGCCGGATAAACCACCGCGGTCACAGATGTTCGACCTGATCCACGTGACGAAGAAGTGGCTACAACCCGAGGTGCTGACAGCGCCAGAGATAATCCAGAGAGTCGTCATGGACAAGTACCTGAGAGCTCTACCGCCAGCCCTGAGGAAGTGGGTAAGCCATGGAAATCCTCCGACGGCAGATCAACTGGTGGATCTGGTTGAACGTTACTCCGTGGCGGAAGGACTCCGAGACGACGCTACCCCACCTCGTTCTTCATCATCTCCACGTGGAACCGGTAAGACTGTTCCAGGGAGTAGGGGAGATGGAAAAATCCCTAAGACAGTGGGGGAGGAAAACGGGACTGCCCGCACTGCGAGGCCGAGAGTAACGAACTATGGTCTAAGCAAGGGGCCCGTTAGGTGTTTCCGCTGCCAAGAGATGGGACATATTGCTGCGAACTGTCCGGTCACTACTGAACCCATGCAGTGCGACGTCACAGACTCTAAAAACCGCATGTCTATGGTTGCACGGGTAGTGAGTGTGAATGCCGGTCAAAAGGATGCGGAAAAACACTTGTGTGATTTAACTGTTGATGGCAAAAATGTGGTGGCATTGTTAGACTCGGGAAGTGTGGTGACTCTGGTGAAGGCCAGTCTGGTGTCAGCCCCGACTGGACCATCAGACAAATTTTCTGTAACGTGTGTGCATGGAGACACCTGTTCGTACCTCACCACGGTCATATGCATTACTACTTCCTATGGGTCTGTGCAACATAAAGTGGGACTCGTCCCGGCGTTACTGCATGATGTTATCCTGGGCCGGGATTTTCCCCACTTCTGGCAATTGTGGGAGAATCAGTTGATACCCCAGGGTAATAGTGTACATGATTCTTCTCCCAGGGCACGTGTGGGTCCCGAACCCCTGGAAGAGGTCTCCCCGGAAGACTCTGGGGAAGAGTCTGCGGGAAATGACCTACAGTTCCCATTTTCAGTCATGGCGGGTGATACGGAGGAGACCGGGGAAGAGGAGGAGGCTGACAGCCGTCCACCTCCCCGTTTGCCGGATTTAGAAGTTCAGAAAGATGACTTCCAAAGCGAGCAAATAAAGGATCCTACCCTTTCTCAGGCTAGGACAAATGTAAAAGTGATAAATGGGGTACCCGTAGAACCTGGCTCTAGGCTGGCATATCCTTACATGGTTCTGGAGAATGATTTACTCTATCAGATAGAGAAAAAGGGGGAAGATACGGTGCAACTGTTAGTCGTGCCAAAACCCTACCGGCGGCAGGTGCTGGACCTGGCCCACGGACATGTGATGGGAGGTCACCTGGGAGTCCAGAAAACCACCGAAAGGATATTACACTGTTTTGTTTGGCCAGGCATGCATCATGATATTCGTGTATATTGCGAGTCTTGTCCTGACTGCCAAGCCTCTGCACCTAAGCCCCGGTTCTGTAGCCCTCTGGTACCCCTACCTATTATTGAAGTCCCGTTTGAGAGGATTGGGATGGATTTAGTTGGGCCCCTTCCACGGTCTGCACGTGGACACCAACATATCCTGGTCATCTTGGATTATGCCACTCGTTACCCGGAGGCCATCCCTTTGCGTAACACGGCCACCAAGACGATTGCCAAGGAGCTGGTGCATGTGTTTAGTCGGGTCGGTATACCAAAACAGATACTCACCGACCAGGGACCCCCTTTATGTCCAGGATAATGAAGGAGCTCTGCCGATTGTTACAAATCGAACCGTTACGCACATCCGTGTATCACCCTCAAACAGACGGGTTGGTTGAACGGTTCAATAAAACTCTGAAGCAGATGCTGAGAAAGGTGATAGACAAGGATGGGAAGAACTGGGACTATTTACTTCCGTATTTGCTTTTTGCCATCAGGGAAGTACCCCAGTCTTCCACGGGATTCTCGCCTTTCGAGTTATTGTACGCCCGACGTCCTCGCGGACTGTTAGACGTTGCAAAAGAAACCTGGGAGGGTCAGGTCACTCCATTTAAAACAGTGATAGATCACGTCACACAAATGCAGGACCGTATTGCGGCTGTGATGCCTATCGTCAAAGAACACATGATACAGGCTCAAGGAGCCCAAAAAAGAATCTATGATAGGGGCGCCAAGATCCGTACGTTTGCACCCGGAGATAGGGTGTTGATCCTGGTCCCCACGGTGGACAGTAAGTTCCTGGCAAAGTGGCAGGGCCCCTTTGAGATCAAGGAAAGAGTTGGTGAAGTAAACTACAAAGTATACCAGGCAGGTAAACGGAAACCTGAACAGATTTATCATGTAAATCTGATAAAGCCCTGGAAGGATCGGTCTGCCTTGTCAGCGGAGCTGGCCCGTCCTGTCTGCTCGCATACCGTACCGGAGGTACGGGTTGCAGAGACTCTCTTGGAGCGGCAAAAGACGGAAGTCAGGCAGTTTCTACTTCACAACCAAAAGTTTTTCTCAGAAAAACCCGGGCAGACTATGCTAATGAAACATGACATCGTAACGGAACCTGGTGTCACAGTTCACGTAAAGCCCTACCGAATCCCGGTAGCGCGCCGTGAAGCCGTTTCCCGAGAAGTGAAGGCAATGTTAGAGTTAGGAGTCATTGAGGAATCGCACAGTGCGTGGTCCAGCCCGATTGTGCTAATTCCTAAACCGGACGGCACCATCCGGTTCTGCAATGACTTCAGGAAACTGAATGCGGTCTCAAAATTTGATGCCTACCCCATGCCCCGGGTCGACGAGTTAATAGATCGGTTAGGAAAAGCCCGGTATATTACAACCCTAGACCTAACAAAGGGGTATTGGCAGATCCCTCTGGTGGAGGCTGCCAGAGAAAAGACGGCATTTGCTACGTCGGAAGGTTTATTTCAGTATGTGTATATGCCGTTTGGACTGCACGGGGCACCGGCGACCTTCCAGAGACTGATGGATCGAGTCTTGAGGCCACATAGGCGGTACGCTTCGGCCTATTTGGATGACATTGTCATTTACAGCTTGGACTGGGAGACTCATCTCCAGAAAGTACAAGCTGTGATTGACGACCTGTGGGAGGCAGGTCTAACCGCGAACCCCAAGAAATGTCACATCGGGCTAGAAGAAGCCCGGTATTTGGGGTATGTAATTGGGAGGGGTGTTGTTAAACCCCAGGTTGATAAGATTCAGGCGGTTCAGGACTGGCCACAACCTGTCAACAAGAAGCAGGTGCAAGCCTTCCTGGGGATCGCCGGTTATTATCGCCGGTTCATACCCAATTTTGCAGCCATCGCTACCCCCCTGACGGATCTTACAAAAGGGAAAGACTCCGTCATGATTAAATGGAGCTTAGCGGCTGAAGAAGCCTTCCATAGCCTAAAACGGGCACTTTGCTCTCAGCCCGTACTGGTGACTCCGGACTTCCGCAGTGAGTTTGTGGTACAAACGGATGCCTCTGATACCGGTATCGGGGCTGTACTCTCACAAGTGAGGGACGGAGTGGAACACCCAGTCCTCTATCTCAGCAGGAAGCTGAATAAACACGAGCAAAGGTATGCAGTCGTAGAAAAAGAGTGCCTCGCCATTAAGTGGGCTCTAGAGTCCCTCAAATATTACCTGGTGGGCCGAAAGTTCAGGCTGATCACTGACCATGCCCCTCTCAAGTGGATGCACTTGAACAAGGAACGGAATAGCCGGGTGACCCGGTGGTTCCTTGCCCTGCAGGCCTACACTTTTACGGTGGAGCACCGCCCAGGGGTACAGATGGGAAATGCAGATGCCCTGTCCCGAGTGCACTGTTTGGCGGGTGTCATTGCTCGACCGGAGTGGTCTGAGCAGAAGGGGGGGATATGTGAGAATCATGTGGGAATAGTGGATGAGGGCAGGTATATCTCGCCCAGATTCCTTTCCTATGTGGCCTAGTCTGGTCAGTATCGCACCTGCTTACTAATGGATAATGGGAGGTGGATATAAAAGGATGCAAGGTGGGTGTGTGAGTGTCTCAGCCTGGGAACACAGAGAGCCTGTCTGTGTGAGAGACACACACGTGAGTGGAAGCAGTGCCCACTGCAACTGTGGTTTGGCTGGACGGGAGAAGCCCGCCAGTTGGTAGTTAGGTTGTCCATTGTTTAGTTAGTGCCGGACAGGCAAGGATTTGTTTTATGTTTTATTTCCTTTTGCATTGCTTTCACCGTTAATAAACCTGACCCACGGTCAGTTATACACGAATCCCAGCTCTGCGCCTGAGTTTCATGCTGACTGCACGTGACCTTTGACCCCAGCAAAGGCGATCCCGGAGTGTTTTATCACAGCATACAAAAAAAAAGTACATAGTCAACATGACCCAGTAGACGCTTTTCGACTGCAATAAGCAGTCTTACGTTTGACTGTAATTTCTTTTGAAAAAGAAAAGGAAAATCCAGTCCTGTTGAGCTGGACTCCAATTTTTTCTATTATCCTGGCTGTATTCATGTACTGATCATGTTTCAGGTGATATATTTATCACCAGAACCATCATAAGTACATAAATACAAAACCAAAATTATCATTAGAACATAATTTGAGCACCAGAGCCATCAATAGTACATGAATATACAGTGGGGGAAAAAAGTATTTAGTCAGCCACCAATTGTGCAATTTCTCCCACTTAAAAAGATGAGAGAGGCCTGTAATTGACTACAACTATGAGAGTCAAAAATGAGAAAACAAATCCAGAAAATCACCTTGTCTGATTTGGCAAGATTGATTTTTGCAAATTATGGTGGAAAATAAGTATTTGGTCACCTAAAAACATGCAAGATTTCTGGCTCTCACAGACCTGTAGCTTCTTCTTTAAGAGGCTCCTCTGTCCTACACTCATTACCTGTAGTAATGGCACCTGTTTGAACTTGTTATCAATATAAAAGACACCTGTCCACAACCTCAAACAGTCACACTCCAAACTCCACTATGGTGAATACCAAAGAGCTGTCGAAGGACACCAGAAGCAAAATTGTAGCCCTGCACCAGGCTAGGAAGACTGAATCTGCAATAGGCAAGCAGCTTGGTGTGATGAAATCAACAGACCCCCCATCAGTACTTGATGATGTCACCAGAACCACATCAGTAAATTAATACGTCACCAAAACCTCCATCGGTACATGAATACAGCACCAGAATCACCATAATTACATGAATAGATGACTAGAACCAAGAGTACTTGAATACAAAAACCAAGGTTAGAACAACAGTCAATTGCAATATCAAGTCATCCCCATAAATAATTGTATTGCGTGAACCTACAACCCTACAACTCCCAGTATGTCCTTAACAATGGTAAGTGAATACTGGTAGTTGCTATTAACAGCCATTATCAGACTGCGGACCATACAGGAACCACAGTACTGATGACAATTAGTATAACAAATAAATATTTACATCCAGGTACCTTATAGACTTCATCTTCTCTGGAGTCGTCTCTTTCTTTTATTTCCATCTTGTCTAGATAACATGATGATTTTTCACATCCATAGCTCGTCTCTGCAGAACTCCCTCTTCTCTGGTCTTTTACAGCACATCTCGACACAGTGCCATTAAAAATAAGCCTCCTATGGAATATGACCTTCACACTGTCTACAATTATCAGCTATAACCGCCACATCATCTGCCCTTATGAACCACGGCCTGTACCATGGCTGTGCCCTGTCTAATATCCATTACACTTACTAAATCTCCACACTGTCCCCCCGCCATGCTAACCCCTCTCCATATTGTGCATCCATTTCACGCTTTCCCCTCTCTATATCCTTTCTGTGCCTCCTTTTCACATTATGCCCTCATACTGCCCACCACGCTGCCTTCTTCAAACTGTAACCACTCCTCATACTGTCTCTCTACACAGTATGATGGTAACCACAGCCACCTATAAGGTATGCTCTCCATAACAAGCTGCCAATATATAGTATGGCTCATCACAGCCCCATATATACTTTGATGTCCACCACAGCCCCCAGGTATACTCTGATGGCCCCCACAGCATCCCATTTAGTATTATGGCCCACAAACAGTACAATATTTGCCACAGTTCCCTATCCAGTATGGTCACAGCCACAGCCTTCATTTTATCCCCCCCCCCATCTGTACAGCCCCCCAGTTTAATCAACCAGCTGCACAGCCTCTCAGTTTATTCCCCCTCATCTGCACAGCCCCTCATTTTATTCCATCCTCTACACAGCCCTTCATTTTATTCCCCCAACTGTGTAGGGGAATGGACTGATATGTGGACCTGTCTGATTGTAAAAAGGCAAATGTGTATGTGCTATGTAACATGTTTGACTGTAACTTGTATACATGTGTGGGGAAAGAAGATAGAATTAGCTAGAGACAGTGGAGTACAGAGTTTGACCACTAAGGGGAGACACAGGATGGTGAGAAAAGGACCTAAGAGCAGCTGAAGCTAGGAAACGCCAAGTCATGGTGGGCGGAGTAACTGGGACTGAGAAGGGGAGTTACGGAAAAGGGGAATAAAAGGAGGGAGAGTCCCAGGGTCAGTCAGTCGGGGGTGGCCCTGACAGGACAGCTGCAGACAGAGGACGCTTGGGATACCGGACGGCTGGACACCGAAGAGGCAGTAGGTGTCACAGCAGGCAGACGGGCTCGACCAGGGGAAGCGCTGTGGCCAGAGACTTAGGCGCAGTGAAAGAACCTAAAGGGCCGTCGCATCGGGAACAGGTAGTAGGAGAGGTGGTGACAAGTACCCAGGCCAGTGTGCAGGAGCTGTCGCTTGTTGAGGATGTTGGAGAAGACACCTAATAAAGAGGACCTGATTGAACTTCTACACCCTTCTGACTCCAGTCTTTTCGTGCATCATGAGCATGAAGTGTGTGCTGAAGGGACCACCCCCCAGTCGACACACGATCCTACATCTGCACAGCCCCTCAGTTGATTCCCAATCTGCACAGTACCTAATTTTATCCCCCTTCTGTACAGCCCCTCATTTTATTCCCCCATCTGAAAAACCCTTCATTTTATTCACCCATCTGCACAGCCTTTCAGTTTATTCCCCCATCTGCACTTCATTGCGCCATCGAATGTCCCCTACATGTGCGTTCTCCTGCAAGGCGCGAGCTGGAAGTGGCCTACGTCTTGCTGGAGAGGCTGACGGAGCATGGGAGATTACATCTCTTCTGCTCCTTTCACAGGCGGCGCACACTGTAATTATATTCACGTCTGACAGACTCGAATGCAATTGAGCGCAGGGAGGGAAGATCTCCAGGGCACAGGTAGGCATTCAACAGTTTTTTTTAAAGTGAGCCCCCCTTGGGTAGACAGGGGGTGGTGCCCTAGGCAGGTGCCTACCCCTTATTCTGTACCTGCCTACAATGCTGAGTTTTAATTCTGAATAAGACTTTAAGGGAAGCAGAGAATTAATTTATGAGCATATGTAATGTTCTACAAAGCACAGACAAATGCAGACCTCTCCCCCAAGAAGGAACTGAACTAAATGATCACAGCAGAGTGCAAGGCCAGTAGAGCAGGAAACAGCACTGTGCTGCACATTCTATCTTGACTTCTGCTGCGGACACAGCTAAAGTTCGGACATAGCTCTGGCCTCCCGGGACAGCAGGACATTTACCCCAATGTGGGACTGTCCCACTGGATCTAGCATGATTTGCAGATGTGGGTGTAACAACCCTGCCGGCATCACTGAATGGCCTCCCATCCCCCACCTACCTTACTCACTACTCCGGGCCATGCTGTGAGTTCTGTCTGCTGCCAGCTCTATGCTGTATGCCTCTTGCCTGCTCTCTGCATACTTCCTGGCTGTGTGCATAGGGGGGACGGCACTGGCACTCTCTGGTTCTTATGGAATCAGTGTGCACCTGTCAATGGTGTTCCCAGCCAATTACCATGAGGCCTCTAGTATTTAGGGCAGCTCTACCTGGTGGAAGCTGCCTGCGCAATGCCTTTACTCAGTCAGTGCCAGAGTTGCCAGGTCCTGTCCTGTCTCTGCCTGCTCTGGAGGGCTTCATTCCCAGATCTGTTTACGTGTGCTTTGAGTCTTGTTTTCTGCCCACCAGGAGGCTGTATATCCTGGTCTCTGTATCCCTATCTCTGTGCCCTGTGCATTTCTCGCTCCACCCACCAGGAGGCAGAATATCCTGATCTGTGTCCTTGTTCCTGTGCACTGACTCGTACCTTGCTTTGTCTGAACTCATTCCTATACCTGTGTCCGTCTTATCCCTGTCTCTGTGCCTTGCTGTTAGGCGTCGGGTTCCTGCCACTGCACACCAGGGATCCAGAGCCTTGCACTCGGCGGTCTCCCATTCTCCTCCGGCCACAGAGGAGCCTGCTCAGCAGACTCGTCGTTCCCAGCGCTCTGCTCAGACAAGCACTGTGGGCTTGCTGGCTGCTGCCACCTCTGGTCCACATATAGAAATGCAGGCTGGCCAGCAGCGACTTTCTCCAGGGGCTAAGTCCTCCTTTTGGTCCACTGAGCATGCCCGTGGAGTGGTCTCCCATTGGAGATCGAAGGTAACGTGCTCAGGTCCTTCTCCAGCTCGGATTGGTCCATCCAAAAGGCCAGGAACGTCCCAGAAGCACGCGGCTATAAAAGGTTCGCATGGCCGCTCGGCCATGAGCTAGTATAGACTGCATTATCAGACTATGAGGAGTGAGTGTTGTATGCATGTATGAATGTCTCTGGTGAATGACTCATTAAGAAACCCCTACCCTTGGTACGCATGTGTTGTGCAGCCCAGGCTTAGGTGAAGGTAGGACAGAGTCTGAGACAGGCATCAGTCTCCACCAGTGGCTCGGCACGCCTCAGTGCACGTGCTCTACACTCCGTAGTCAGCATCTATAGCAGCACCCGCAGTTGCGACGCTGCAAGCTCAGAAGGTCTAGAGGGACTCTGACCCCGTGTCCTTGGGGCAGAGTTCTGAGACCGCTTTCTGTGCGCTCCTTGGCCGAGCTCTGTGAGCTAAACAGGCTCCGGCATTTATGTTCAGCGGTAGTGCGGCTCTGTGAGTTAACAAAGTTCGCTTCTGTTCACACTGGGTGACGTTAACCCACGTGTGACCTTTCCACACCGCTTTATGCTCCCGACATTCCCTATTAGCAGTGTACCACCTCTGCACGGTGGACCCCGGGCTGTGAACGCACCTACTATTATTTTATAATTTGGTGCGTTCCACCAGCCCTAACACTTGCTCTGTACGCTGCCTAGTCTTAACTCTGTCCTATATCTCTGTTAGTCTCCTTGTCTGTGACTCCTTTCTCTGCTGTGTTATTCTTGAGTCCTCTCCGTCTGCCTGCTCTGGTACCTTGCTCTGCCTGTGCTCTGCACTCTACCGATTCTGTCTGTGCTCTGCACTCTTGTGGTTCTGGCTGTGCGCCGCTTCTGCTGCTGCAGAACCTTTTGCTGCAGCTCCTCTCCGCATACCTTGCTGTTGTGAATTCCCTTGCTTAAAGTTCTGATCCGAAGCTCCCTCTGCAGGTTACTGAGAGTAGAGGGAGCTGGCCGGAAGTTCCCCACCTAACGACAATAATTGGGAACCTGAGATTACTGGCTGGGAGCACATAATTGAGCTGGCTGCTCTTGGAGGTTGCTGGTGATTTCCTCCGTGTGAATTTGGGAGTTCTTTTGTCCCCTGCCTGATCTGCATGGTTCAGCTAAGTGATTCTTTTGCATCTCATCTGGTTGTGCTTTTTTTTGCTTTCTGTTTTGCTGCTAGGGTTCAGCGTGCTCCCTGCTTCATATGTTGCAGTTTGTTCAGTCACCTGTTATGTTAGTATCTTTTTGCTTTGCTGCCAGTTTATACCAGAGTGCTGAATCTAGCAGGGGTGAGGTCGCGTGACCTCAGGTTTTTCTGTATATCAGAAGTGTTGGACTTTTTCAGGGTTTTGTGCGTGATTGCAGATAATATCTTTTCTGTCCTGTCCGGTCTAGACAGCTTGGGCCCCACCGTTTGCTCATTCCGTTCTCTGCCTGTGTCTCATCTTGTCTCACCGACAATATATGTTTGGGGGCGGTTTATTCCTTTGGGGATCTGCTCCGGGCAGTTTAGATTTCATCTTTCTGTCTTTAGGCTTAGCTAGTCCTCTGGCTGTAATGAAGCATCTAGGGCATCGTAGGAACGCTCCACAGCTACTGCTAGTTGTGTGGATAGGATCAGGGGTCTGCTATCCGCTTAGTTACAAACCTCTCTGGTCTTCTGGTGGCTTAGCCTGTTCCTGCCATCCTCCTTGGTGACCCATTCATAACACCTTGCGGTTCCGCTTTGCTCCGCTCCTGCTGCAGAACCTCTTACTTCAGCTTGTTAGGCGTCGGGTTCCTGCCACTGCACAACAGGAATCCAGAGCCTTGCACCCAGCGGTCTCCCATTCTTCTTCGGCCGCAGTGGAGCCTGCTTAGCAGATTCGTCAGTCCCAGCGCTCTGCCCAGGCCAACTCCGTGGGTTTGCTTGCTGCTGCCACCTCTGGCACAGCTATGACAATGCAGGCTGCTCAGCAGCAAGATTCTCCAGGGACTAAGTCCTCATGTCGGGCCACTGAGCATGCCCGTGGAGTGATCTCCCATTGGAGATTGAGGGTCACGTGCTCAGGTCCTGCTCGTGTTCGGATTGGCCCATCCGAGAAGCCAGGAAGGTGCCGGACGCCCGTGGCTATAAAAGGTTCGCATGGCCGCTCGCCCATGCGCTAGAATAGACTGTATTTACAGACTATAGGGTGTGAGAGATGTATGCACGTAAGAATGTATCTTGTGACTGACTCATTATGAAACCCCTACCCTTGTTATGCATGTGTTGTGCAGCCTAGCCTGCTAGTGTGGTGCCCCTGAGGCTCAGTCGCCACAGAGGTACTGCACCTTCTCCTAAGGTGTAGTGCCCCACCGCCTAGGTAAGTTGGGAACTCCTTTCCACACTCCAACATCTGAATCCCACACACAGGATAGTTCAGTAGGTCCATCTAGCAGCTTCAGGCTGGGGGTAGAAGAGCACCCTTCGTGGAACCCTGCTTCGTAACACGAGATGTGCTGGGAGGTGGATGGAGTTAGTATAAAAGAGAGGGAAAGTTGAGAATTGTAGGTCAGTCTGGGGTGAGTCCCAGAGAAAGAGGAATTCAGTTCTGAAGTTAGTTTTGAGTTCAGTTTGAGTTCAGTTTAGAAAGAGTGCTGCAGCTGCCTCAGTGATCTGAGCCAGCTGGCACGGGAAAGAGAAGAGAAGGAGAAAGACGTAGACCTGCAACCTAAGCTTCCATAAGAGAGAGAAGGAACAGTGCGGAACGAAGGAGTAGGAGAACAGAGAGGAGTTGTGGGTTGGAAGAGGAACCCTGCCTATAGGTTCTCAGCGCAAGGCTGGGGCCCGGTCCCCGAGGTTGTATGGACACTTATGGTTCTGCAGCAGACACCGGTGGAGTAGTTGGCTGTAAATGCACTACTCCCATCAAAGACTTGGGACACAACAGAAACTGGATAGAGAGCCAGGACTTCTGAGAAGGGAGTCCCCGATAGAGGCTACAGCTGTCTGTCATACAAGTGAGGTTCTAGGAACATCTGACAGGAGGAATTTCAGAGTACCACGGTCCTGGAGCTCTTCACACTAAAGGCGCAATAGGCGAGTCGTTCAAGAAAGGTACATGTTGGCGGAGTGTTGGAGAGGAGAACCCTGACTTGCCCGGGAGGTTGATTGAGACTCTACCCCGGAGGACACAGCACGGAGGCAGGCTCCAGTGGGTACCACGAACTGTGATAAAGCTTTGAAACTGCAAGCCCTGGTGTCCTCCATTCATTCGCCGCTAACACCTTCAGCACTGCTACATCTGGGTACCAGCATCTATACCATTCTGCGCCTCTCCTCATCCATTGCACCCACACTGCCCTGGGTCTACAGCTCCACCTGTGGGGAGCTACACCATCTTTGCTGCACCACACCATCAGTCCCAGTGGATCTGCATGCAGCGTTTGCTCAGCATCTTACTTGCCAAACACCACGGGTGGCGTCACGAACTAACCATATAAACTGTACTATTAACATCACCGCCAATGATATTGGGCGCCCAGGGCCACGGACCGGGTCACTGCTGCTGTGACACATCCCCCTGACACCGGCCCGGTACCGGGTACCCCGCTGACCTGGGTGTGAGGGCGACTGACTCATTATGAAACCCCTACCCTTGGTACGCATGTGTTGTGCAGCCTAGCCTGCTAGCGCCTAGGCTTAGGTGTAGGTAGCTCATGGTTTGAGTCAGACATTGGTCCTCACCAGTGATCCAGCATGCCTCAGTGCACGTGCTCCACAATCCACTGCCAGCGTCTTTAGCGGCGCTCGTGGCAGCGACGCCGCGCGCTCAGTGGGCCTAGAGGGACTCTAACCCCGTGTCCTTGGGGTAGCGTTCTGTGGCCGTACTCTTTGCGCTCTTTTAGCCGAGCTCTGTGAGCACAAACAGGCTCCGGCGTTTATGTTCTGCGGTAGTGCAGCTCTGTGAAGCAACAGAGTCCACCCCCGTACACACCGGGTGACGATAACCCGCGTGTGTTTTTGTAGTATACCGCCATATAGCATTCGCCATTACTGAGCAGAAGGTTACCACCCCTGCACGGTGGACCCCGGGCTGCGAACGCACCTTATTACCATCTTTATTATTTGGTGCGTTCCGCCAGCCCTAACATTATCCTAGCGCCAGGGTCTGGCTAGTAATGGCGGATGAACAGCGACTGCTGCAGTACATCCGGCAGCTGCAGGGCAGGTTGGCGGCTCTCGAGCATTCAGCCTCAGCTGCGGATGTTACTGCGGTCGCTGTTCAGGCAGCCACAGAGGCTGTCTCCCGTGTGACCACAGCCATCCCTGCCCCGACTTTGTCCCGCCTCCCGCTGCCCGAGAAGTTTTCGGGTGATAGTGCTTCTTGTAGGGGTTTCATAAGCCAGTGCTCTATACAGCTGGAGCTGCTGGCCGCACGATTCCCCTCTGAGTGGGTTAAAGTGGGATTTATTATTTTCTTCTTGTCAGGCAGGGCTCTGGAGTGGGCCACACCGCTGTGGGAGCGTGGTGATCATGTGGTGCAGAGTGTCTCGCGGTTCTTGGACACTCTGAAGCAGGTCTTCCTGGGACCACGAGTCACCCATGACACTGCGCTCCGGCTGCTGGCATTGTCACAGGGCTTGTCCATGGTCAGCCACTTTGCCATCCAGTTCCGGACGCTGGCCTCAGAGTTAGAATGGCCAGATAAGGTCCTCATTCTGGCATTCTGGAGAGGTTTGGTTGGCCATGTGAAGGACGCTCTGGCCACCAGGGAGATTCCCGCTACACTGGAGGAGCTTATCACTATCTGCACCCGTATTGATCTTCGCTTCGCCGAGCGAAGGTTGGAGCGGGCCCAGTGTATGCAGAGATTTAGGTTGGCACCTAGTTTTGGTAAACCTCTGGAATCTTCCGATCGGGCGTCCGAGCGTCAGGGGGCTTCCCGTGAGGGATCCAGGCCCCAGTCCGCTCGAGCTCCTGTGAGCTGTCATGTTCGCCGGCAGTCCGGTCACCTTACCAACTGGTGCCCACAGCAGCTGGGAGAACACTCGCGCCTAGTGGCCGTAGGAGGCAGCGCACTAGAGTCAGCGGCGTTTTCCTCCAAGCTGTCCTTTAAGGGGACACTTGAGTTTGATTCTTCCACTCTGGGAGTGGAGGTTTGCGTGGATTCCGGGGCAGAGGGCAATTTTATGTCGTCAGCCTTCGCTCAACGGCATGCTATACCCCTGGTTATGATGTCTACACCAGTCACCGTCAGAGTGGTGAACGGCGCCACTCTACCCTCACAGATAACCCACCAGACCGCCCCCTTGTTACTCTCAGTGGCTCCATCTTATCAGGAGACGATATCCCTCCTCGTCATGCCCGAGGATATTGACCAGGTAATTCTAGGGGTCCCCTGGTTGCGGTACCACTCCCCCCATATAGAGTGGTCCTCAGGGATGATTATTGGGTGGAGTAAATCATGTGAGGGTAGATGTCTGAGGGAGTGCATTCAGGTTGCCTCCACCGAGGTTCCCGCAGATCTCTCCTCGCTCCCCAAACACTATCGACAGTATGCAGACGTGTTCTCCAAAAAGGCGGCGGAGACCCTTCCACCGCATCGCCCCTATGACTGTCCTATTGACCTCTTGCCTGGTGCTGAGCCTCCCCGGGGTCGAGTCTATCCCTATCTCTTCCGGAGACAGAGGCCATGTCTCAATACATCAGGGAGAATCTGGCAAGAGGATTCATTAGGAAGTCAGTGTCACCAGTGGGGGCGGGATTCTTCTTCGTCCAGAAGAAGAGTGGGGAACTATGTCCTTGCATTGATTACAGGGGTCTTAACATCATCACCGTTAAGAATAAGTATCCTCTGCCCCTGATATCAGAGCTGTTTGATAGGCTACGGGGAGCGAGGGTGCTTTCCAAACTTGATCTGCGGGGGGCTTACAACCTGATTTGCATCCGTGATGGGGACGAATGGAAGACGGCATTTAACACCAGGGATGGGCACTATGAATACCTGGTGATGCCCTTCGGCCTCTGTAATGCCCCGGCCGTCTTCCAAGACTTTGTGAACGATATCTTCCGGGATATGCTTACCACCTCAGTTGTAGTCTATCTGGATGATATTCTCATCTACTCTCCAGATATTGACTCCCACCGGAGAGATGTTCACAAAGTTTTCGATCGCCTGCGGGCAAACTCCCTCTATGCCAAGATGGAGAAGTGTGTGTTTGAGCAGGAGTCCTTGCCTTTCCTGGGCTATATCATCTCCGCCCGGGGATTGGCCATGGATCCTGCCAAGCTACAGGCGGTGATGGATTGGCAGGAACCTCATTCTCTCAAAGCGGTGCAGCGCTTTATGGGGTTCATAAATTACTATCGCCAATTCATCCCCCACTTCTCGACTTTGGTAGCACCCTTGGTAGTCCTCACCAAGAAGGGTGCAAATCCCAAGTTATGGTCGGAACCGGTCTCCAAGGCCTTCTCCTCCATTAAGTCCCATTTCGCTAGCGCTCCCATTCTGCATTGCCCCGATGTAGATAAGCCCTTCATTCTGGAAGTGTATGCCTCTTCCCTCGGTGCTGGAGCGGTCCTGTTTCAGAAGGACACGCAAGGTCGGAAGCACCCATGATTTTTCTCCAAGACCTTCACACCGGCGGAGAGGAATTATGCCATCGGGGACAGGGAGTTGCTAGCGATGAAGTTGGCCTTCTTGAAGTGGAGACACCTCCTGGAGGGGGCTCACCACCCTTTCCAGGTGGTCACCGACCACAAAAACTTGGTGTACTTGCAAACTGCCCAGCGGCTAAATTCTCGCCAGGCCAGATGGTCTTTGTTCTTTTCCCGGTTCCACTTCTCCCTCCATTTTCTCTCCGGGGAGAAGAACGTCCGGGCCGATGCTCTCTCCCGCTCCATGGTGTCATCGGAGGAAGAGGAGGAGGAGCCTCGGCTGATCATCCCATCCGAGAGCCTGAGGACTGTGGCTCCGGTTGCCCTTGAGTCAGTACCTCCGGGCAAGACATTTGTCCCTGCCCGTCTGCGACTGGAGGTCCTCTCTTGGGCTCATTGGTCCAGGGTGGGTGGACATTTCGGGACAAAACGGACCTCTGAGTTTCTGGCGAGGACGTACTGGTGGCCGCATATGGCCCATGACGTCAGGGACTATATTCAGGCGTGCGTCTCTTGCGCTCAGAATAGGTCCTCTCGGCAGCGGCCCGCTGGGCTTCTTTATCCTCTGCCGGTAGCGGACAGGCCCTGGGAGACGGTCGGTATGGACTTTGTGGTGGGGCTACCCAAGTCCAGTGGCAGCATGGTCATTTGGGTTGTCACCGACCATTTCTCTAAGATGGTGCACCTGGTACCTCTCTCCCGGTTACCTTCTGCGCGGGGCCTGGCAGTGTTGTTCATTAAGCACGTTTTCCGCCTGCATGGCATGCCGGACAAGATTGTCAGTGACCAGGGTCCTAAGTTTGCATCCCGGTTTTGGAGAGAGCTTTGTTCCCTGCTCTGCATTGAGCTGAATCTCTCCTCGGCCTATCATCCCGAGACGAACGAGTTGGTAGAGAGAGCCAACCAGACCCTGATCACATATCTTCGACATTTTGTCTCGGCCAGGCAGGACAACTGGGCATCCTTGCTGCCGTGGGCAGAGTTTGCTTTGAACAATGCTGTGGCCGACTCCACCGGTCAGACCCCATTCCTCCTAAATTACGGCCAGCATCCGTGCGTCCCTGTGCCCATGCCCGTGTCATCCACCGACTCCAGGGTGGCAGACAAAGCGGTGGAGGCACGTGACATTTGGGATCGCACCCAGGATGCTATCCGGGCTTCCAAGTAGAGAATGAGGACCTCCGCTGACGCACACCGGCGCCCTGCTCCGACTTTTGCCCCTGGCGACTTGGTGTGGCTCTCCGCCCGAAACATCAGGCTGCGGGTAGAGTCCGCTAAGTTCACACCGCGCTACATTGGCCCCTTCCAGGTCCTCGAGCAGATCAGCTCTGTGGTCTACCGTCTGGCCCTTCCACCACACTTGGCTATCTCTGATACATTCCACGTGTCCCTCCTTAAGCCTGTTCACTTGTCCCGGTTCTCCGAGTCATCTGCCGGGACATCAGACTTGTCTTCGGACGAGTTTGAGGTCAATGCCATCGTGGGATGCAAGGTGATGTGGGGCAAAAAGTTTTATTTGGTGAATTGGAAGGGTCATGGTCCAGGGGCTTGGACCTGGGAGCCAGTGGAGAACATCCACGCTCCACTCCTCATTGCGGTGTTTGAGCGTAGCGAGGCTCAGAGGGGAGGCGGCCCTAGGAGGGGGGGTAATGTTAGGCGTTAGGAATCCAGAGCCTTGCACCCAGCAGTCTCCCATTCTTCTTCGGCCACAGTGGAGCCTGCTCAGCAGATTCGACGGTCCCAGCGCTCTGCCCAGGCCAACTCCGTGGGTTTGCTTGCTACTGCCACCTCTAGCACAGCTATGACAATGCAGGCTGCTCAACAGCGAGATTCTCCAGGGAAAAAGTCCTCATGTCGGGCCACTGAGCATGCCCGTGGAGTGATCTCCCGCTCGCCCATGCGCTAGGATAGACTGTATTTACAGACTATAAGGTGTGAGAAATGTATGCACGTATGAATGTATCTGGTGACTGACTCATTATGAAACCCCTACCCTTGGTACGCATGTGTTGTGCAGCCTAGCCTGCTAGCGCCTAGGCTTAGGTGTAGATAGCTCAGGGTTTGAGTCAGACATTGGTCCTCACCAGTGATCCAGCACGCCTCAGTGCACGTGCTCCACACTCCACTGCCAGCGTCCTTAGCGGCGCTCGTGGCAGCGACGCCGCGCGCTCAGTGGGCCTAGAGGGACTCTAACCCCGTGTCCTTGGGGTAGCGTTCTGTGGCCGTACACTGTGCTCTCTTTTAGCCCAGCTCAGTGAGCACAAACAGGCTCCGGCGTTTATGTTCAGCGGTAGTGCGGCTCTGTGAAGCAACAGAGTCCGCCCCCGTACACACCGGGTGACGATAACCCGTGTGTATTTTTATAGTATACCGCCATATAGCATCCGCTATTACTGAGCAGCAGGTTACCACCCCTGCGTGGTGGACCCCGGGTTGCGAACGCACCTTATTACCATCTTTATTATTTGGTGTGTTCCGCCAGCCCTAACACAGCTTCTCTCCGCATACCTTGCAGTTCCGCCTTGCTTCGTTCTTGCTGCTGCAGAACACCTTGCTGCAGCTCCTCTCTGCATATCTGCGGTTCCGCTCTGCTCTCCTTCTCTGTGGCACCTGCTACTGCAGAACCCCTTGCTGCAAACTGCAGTTTCTCTGTGCATACCTGCAGCTCCGCTCTGCTCTCCTTTCCTGTGGCACCTGCTGCTGCAGAACCTCTTGCTGCAAACTGCAGTTTCTCTCTGCAGCCTTGCGGTTCTACCCTGCTCCGCCCCTTGCCGTTGTAATCTGCTCTCTATCTCTGCGGTTCTGCTCTGTTTCCTTTCCGTATCCTGTGGATCCTTGTCCTACCCATCTGTACTGGTTCCTGAACCAGTTTCTGCATCTTCTGTGTGAACAGCTCTCTACCTGTTCCCTCACACCGTTATATCATTCTATGTTTCGTCCTTCCCGAACCAGTTCCTGCACCTCCAGTGTGGACAGCCCTTACCTGTTCATATATCCTACTCGTCCCAGTCTGTGTCTCTGTCCTGTCACTACAGAGTCAATTCCTGCCTACCAGGGCCTCAGCCGTGCCCGCCTGCCTGCCAGTGCTTTAGACGTGCACTGCCAGAGTGCCAGCCGTGCCCGCCTGCCCTGCTAGAGTGCCAGCCATGCCAGCCGTGCCCGCTTGCCCTGCCAGAGTGCCAGCCGTGCCCGCCTGCCCTGCCAAAATGCCAGCTGTGCCCGTCAGAGTATCAGTCGTGGCTGTCAGCACCTGCTATCAGTGTCCAGACCCTCAGTGGGATCAGCAGCCACAGCCAGACACCACCCTGGAGTGGTACCTGGCAGCTACCTGCCGCATAAGCTTGACCTAACCATCAGAGGCTCCAGGGAACACCAAGGTAGCTGCTTCATGCCCCTCCCAGGGTAGTCTGGTTTGTGGCACAGTGGTGCCACTCCCCTTGGTCGCACCAACCAGCCAGGGCGCGAGCGTTACAATGGGTCAGGTACACTACTCATGCCACTTTCATGGAGATTGTTTTTGACAGCTTCATGAAAAACACTGGAGGTCACTTTGTAGAACTTTGATAGGGCTCCTCTAGTTGCTACTTTCACAAAAGAGCGGATTTTGGTTCTGCTTCTGGGTCGGTTCCCTTCTATAGTCCAGTCTGGCTCTTCTCATTTAACAATCGATGGCTTGATATCTGCTCTGTGCTCTTGAGTCTGAGCTCAGAGACACAGAAACTCGTCTTGCAATCACACATATGAATGAGCCATACTGGACAAGATGGACTACCTGTACAACCTTGTGATGAATCTCCAGAGTATCAATTGTCAATTTCATTTGCACTAGAAAAGGTGAAATTAATTCCCAACTGCTTCCTAACTGGATAGATTGATCCCCAAGTTTAAATGAATTGGATTACACTGTTCTCTCAAAATGTTCCCTTAATTATTTGAGCTCGTATACAGAGTAATTGAATAATACCACTACGCAACACTACAACTATTACATAGTAACTGGTTTATGCTACCAAATACTTACTGAATTATACCAATGAACACAAAAATAAATCAGTTCTATGTTATGACCAATAATACTAATGAATAATGGCTAAATAATAGTGCTAAACAGTGACTCGATAATACACTTTTCTGCTACACTTTTTCATGCAGCCATAGCTTCTCTCCTCTTGCACTTCAAATCATCCGTGAGCCTCCTGGCACAACGTTCTGCTTGCCATTGCTGTCTCCTTGCTGGCACCTTTGGTACAGTCTGTAACACACATGGATATTCATAGGCAAATGTGGCGCCCCTGAGGCTCAGTCGCCACAGAGGTACTGCACCTTCTCTTAAGGTGTAGTGCCCCACCGCCTAGGTAAGTTGGGAACTCCTTTCCACACTCCAACATCTGCATCCCACACACAGAATAGTTCAGTAGGTCAACCTAGCAGCTTCAGGCTGGGGGTAGCAGAGCACCCTTCGTGGAACCCTGCTTCGTAACACGAGATGTGCTGGGAGGTGGGTGGAGTTAGTATAAAAGAGAGGGAAAGTTTAGAATTGTAGGTCAGTCTGGGGTGAGTCCCAGAGAAGGTCAGTCTGACAGGAGGTCAGTCTGACAGGAGGCCAGGCGAGAAGGAGTTCAGTTCTGAAGTTAGTTTTGAGTTCAGTTTGAGTTCAGTTTAGAAAGAGTGCTGCAGCTGCCTCAGTGATCTGAGCCAGCTGGCACGGGAAAGAGAAGAGAAGGAGAAAGACATAGACCTGCAATCTAAGCTTCCATAAGAGAGAGAAGGAACAGCACGGAATGAAGGAGTAGGAGAACAGAGAGGAGTTGTGGGTTGGAAGAGGAACCCTGCCTATAGGTTCTCAGCGCAAGGCCGGGGCCCGGTCCCCAAGGTTGTATGGATGCTTATGGTTCTGCAGCAGACACCGGTGGAGTAGTTGGCTGAAAATGCACTGTTTTTTCATTTAAGACAAATTAAATGAAGATAATAATGCCAAAGAATTTGTGTTTGCAATCATTTTCAGGAAGAAACTGAGTATTATCTGACAGAATTGCAGGGGTGTCAATACTTTTGGCCACAACTGTATAAAGGAGTAGCAGGTGGTCTCACTCACTGTTGGTGATATTGCTCATTTCCAACCAAGTCTGGTGAAGGAAGGAACTACAGAGAGGAGTTCCTGGCAGCTCTGGTGTAATAGCTTCAGGCAGAAGCTGAATTCAGGTGTCGAGCTTCAGGGGTGAAGCTGAACTTTGGTGTCGTACTCTGTTGCTGGGAGCAATAGCAACAGAGCAAAGCTAAATGGTGTTTTTCCCTGTTTATTACTTTCCGTGTGTGTATTTGTGCAGTGGTGGGATTAGTTTCTGCACTGTCCAATTCATTAGAAAGGGATAGGTGCAGGGCGAGCTAGGGATTTGAAGTATTCAGCTCGTCGCCAAGTGCGAAACCTGCCTAGGGATCATCAGGAATGTAGGGACACTGACTCGGGTTAGTGCAGGAGTTCTCCACGATTCCGTTCCCTATTGCAGGGCCTTCCATTGTAACGGTTTCCCCAGTGTTTCCCTTAACTCTGTTTAAATTCGCCCTGCTGGAGGCAGTGTATCCAGTCACACGTGACATCACATTATCACCAACCCTAACATTTTTCTCTGGTGAGCCATGGGCCAAGTTCAAACCAGTGAGCAGTTGCTGCTGGTCCTCATTGAGATGAGTGAGGAGCTGAATGATGTGTTTAAGCAGCACCTGCAGTGGAATTATGGGTCTGAGGCCTACTCTCTGGCTCCACTAGAGGGTCCATTTGCAGCTTTGGCGAAGATGTGCCTTGGAGTCCCTGCTGGGGAGCAGGACTTGCTTATACAGGCGGACGTAACCAGGAAGGGAGAAGTTGTTGTCCCCATGGTGCTGCCTGGTGTTCCCCAAGGTGAAGGGGTACGTCCCTGTAGTGAGCAGACTAATGATTTAGTCCTTGGCACTGACGCTGAAATTTCTGTACTACCAGAGAATCCGTGCCCCCCTGGTCGTGTGGAGGAAGATGACCTGGGAGTGTATATTTCCTCCTCGCCCTCAGAAGGTACTATGTCAGCAGAAGTGATGGTTGGCGAGGTACCTGAGGGCATACCGGTGCTTGTTAACAGTGGAGCAGAAGTCAGTCCGGTGGATGCTCAGTTTGTCCAGACTCATGGTCTGAGGTGTGAGACGCCAGACAAACCCATAAGCATCCAGGCCATTAACTCTGTCCCACTGAGCCAGGGGGGTTAAACCAAGTCGTAGAAGACATTGTGCTGCATAGTGGACATCATGATGAGTCCCAGTCATAATACGTCTTGGAGGGAAATCCAGCACCTATCGTTTTGGACCCCCTTAGTCTAAAAAAAACAACCCGGTCTTAGATTGGCGGACGAGGGAAGTAGTCTGCTGGGAGCAGCCGGGTGAGGACTGCTGCCTAGGGGCTACTGTCTCTGCCGTCTCTCTACAATCGTCCCCTTCCTCTCCTGTGGGAGCAGCAGAGGTGCTGCAGGAGAGTAGGGGCAAGGCTCAACCCTCGCCATTAGCCAACCCTGAGAGGCGTAGACCTCGTAGTAGGAGGGGTTGAAGGGTGGTGTGAGTGTGGTGAAACAGGGGGACGCCTCTGTTGTCAGTTCCTGAAAGAGTTCACCGTATTGTGACAAACGAATGTGTGGCAATAAACGTTCAGGTCCGGACCTGTGTGTGAACGAGCATGTAGGGGTGGCCACCAAAAACATCCAGTGGAAGTGTGTTGCGGGGGTCTGGAATTCTCAGGTGATCGGGCCGTATCTGGTGTCAGCTATCCAGGGCCCGGAGACTTACCAGCTGGAGTTACCCACATACTTGCCCATACACCTCTCGTTCCCCAGATCGGCGCTTTGGAGATGGGTGGTGCCTCCGGAACAGGCATTGCCAATACCAGCGGTGCTCGTTTGTCATAAACCTGAAGTTCAGGTAGTTGTTGGGGTGAACTCTGGATCTGGGCATCCCCACTGTAGGTGGTTTTTTGGTGAAGAGCGGTCTTGAGGGTCCAGAGGCCCCTCATTGAGGGAGGGTACTGTCATGATCCAGGTTGGATTATGACAGATTTTGCACAAGTAACCTTTCTTTTAAGCTGTTTGCTTAAAGTTAGTTTTGCCCCCGGTGGCCATTAGGGTCATTACACTGTGGTTGTTTTAGTTCTAGTTTTGCCCCTGGTGGCCGTTAGGGTCATTGCACTCTGGTTACTTTAATTTAGTTGCCCCCGGTGGCCGCTAGTGTTATTGCACGTGATAATGACGCAGGTGTGATTCCTTGGCTGCTATAAAGGAGAAGCAGGTGGTCTCACTCACTGTTGGTGATATTGCTCATTTCCAACCAAGTCTGGTGAAGGAAGGAACTATAGAGAGGAGTTCCTGGCAGCTCAGGGGAGCTCTGGTGTAATAGCTTCAGGCGGAAGCTGAATTCAGGTGTCGTACTCTGTTGCTGGGAGCAATAGCAACAGATCAAAGCTAAGTGGTGTTTTTCCCTGTTTGTTACTTTCCTTGTGTGTATATTAGTGCAGTGGTGGGATTAGTTTCTGCACCGTCCAATTCACTAGAAAGGGATAGGTGCAGGGCGAGCTAGGGATTTGAGGTATCCAGCTCGTCGCCAGGTGCGGAACCTGCTCAGAGATCGTCAAGAGTGTAGGGACACTGACTCAGGGGAGTGCAGGAGGTCTCCACGTCCCCGTTCCCTATTGCAGGGCCCTCCATTGTACCGGTTTCCCCGGTGTTTCCTTTAACTCTGTTTAAATTCGCCCTGCTGGAGGCGGTGTATCCAGTCACACGTGACATCACAACCAGCTTCTGTAACCACTAGAACATCTTTTCAAGACTGAAATGAGCCCCTCTCTTGTGAGCCTCCATAGCCACTATGCCGGTCATCTTCTCTGGGAGCACCGCTTGCCAGGTGATCCCCAACTCCCGCCCCAACTCCCGTACCAACTGCTCTTTTCTTTACAGCAAGCCATCTTCTAATTGGAGCCTCTCCCATTGTCTGAGAATCTGCTGAGTCCCCGAGGACAGAGCGGCTCTCTCTTTCCAGCTGGGGAGTCACCTCAAAGCCACCCATTGTCTCAATTGGGCAATTTCCCTGTCTTCCTGTTGGAGCTGCACCCAGTCATCTCGAGGTCGACCCAGCACTTGTTCTCCAGACGCCTCTCCGATCTGTCCCTGTGTCACTACCAACGACCTGGCGAGGTCCCGGAAGCCAGGAATCTCTTCTGCCTCCAACTTTTCATCTCGGTCACGTCCCAGTCGATGAGTCAATTGGGACAGAGCATCAGCATGTGTGTTCTCGGCTCCTTTCTGATATGCGATCTTGTATTGATACTTGGCCATGCGGGCCACCCAATGTTGCTCCAGGGCCCCCAGTTTTGCATTTTCCAGGTGAGCCAGGGCGCTGTTATCGGTGCACACCAAGACTTCGAACCCCGACAAGTATTCAGCAAATTTTACGGTCATGGCCCTCATTAACGCCAGCAATTCCAACATAAAGGAACTGTGATTGTCTGGGTTCCGTTCCGAGTCATGGAGGGACCGGCTCACGTTGGCAACCACTCGTTCTTTCCCTTCCTGCATTTGCGATAGTACAGCCCCCAGACCATGGAGACTTACATCGGTGTGTAGAATGAAGGCCTGGGAAAAGTCTGCGTAGGCGAGTATTGGAACCTCAGTCAAGGCCATCTTCAAGGCTCGGAAGGCTTCCTCTTGGCTCTCTCTCCACTGAATGGTTCGATTCTTGGCACCAGACGGCACCCCTTTCAATAGTTCCAGCAGCGGATTAGTGATGCGAGTGAATCTCTTCACAAACCTTTGGTAGTACTCTGTAAGCCCCAGAAGGGCACGAATGTCCTTTACTGTCTTTGGGGTGGATCAGTCCTGGATTGCCGCTATCTTCTAACGTTCAGGTCTCACCCCTTCAGCGGAGACGACATGTCCCAGTTACTCGATTTGCTTACGGAAGAGATAACATTTTTGGGGCTTCACTTTTAGGCCGTGCTTCTGCAGTCGACTCAGCACCTGCTCCAGCCGCTGAAGGTGTTCTTCAAAAGTGGCTGCGTAGATAATGATATCATCCAGATAGATGAGTGTAGCTTCAAAGTTCAAATCTCCCAAGCATCTCTCCATCAATCGCTGAAATGTTCCACGAGCGTTAGGCCGAAGGGCATCAGATTTAATTCAAATCGTCCCATAGGCAGTATGAATGCCGTCTTCGGCTGATCATGCTCAGCCATAGGCATATGCCAGTATCCGCTGGCCAGATCCAAGGACGAGAAATACGCTGCCTTCCCCAAGGCAGATGACTCCTCAATTCTAGGCAGGGGGTAGGAATCCAGCACCGTACAGGCATTCAGTCATCTATAGTCTACACAAATGTAGTTAGTTCCGTCCTTCTTTCGAACTAGGATGATGGGAGCTGCCCACGGGCTCTGACTCTCCTGGATGACTCCACTCTGCAGCATCTTGGCCAACATTTAGTTCACTTCTTTGTACATCTGCGGCAGAATCTGCCAATATTTCTCCCAGATCAGTGCGGCACTTCCTATGGGGATCTCATGGGCATAGCCGTAGTACATCCGAAGTCGTCATCATGACAGATGAAGACATCTCGGCACCGCTCCATCACAGATTCCACCAGTTGTACTTGTGGTGAGAGTCCTGTGAATTCAGCCCGCATCTATTCCAAGATCCAACGCCCCTCCTTTATGCTTGCTTCCAGACGGGTGTTCCAGGGTCATGGTAACGGCTACAGTGCAAGGGTCTCCTTGTTTTACTGCCATCTGGACGACCTCCGGTGGCACCAGTTCTTCCAGCATGCCCAGCGCTTGTGCCACTTCTCTCTTGGGTGAGAGAGTAAGATTGTCCTCCCCCAGATTGACACCACTACATCATCATCATGGACGGTGGCCAGTGTCCTTGCTACGAGGAGTCCTGCGGGTATTTGGTCCATCAAGGTTGGTCCATCAAGGTTGTGAGCACCATTTGACCGGGCGGTAGGACAAGTTTAGCAAGCAGCATAGACCATCACTTTTCCTAATACCTCCCCTTCACTCGATGTTTCTTGGGCTTGGGCAACTCAAAACAATTTTTGGAACACTTTTCTCTGGGAGGTTCGTGGGCTCCATCGGTCTTGAAAAGCATCTGGCGGTTTGCTGATCAAAAGAGTTCCAAGTTCTTTCAGCACATTCATCCCTAATGTCACTGCAGGGCCATTGCCAGGATCCCCAGCGGTCAAAACAACTCCCTTCCACCCCACATCTTTGCCGCACATGGTAACTTGCATCCAGAGTACCCCTGTGACCGGGATGGGTAACTGATTGGCCAGTGTTATCTTGATCACTGGGCCCCACTCAGGCCACGCCGCCTCCGGAAAGTGAAGTCTAAAATAGGCTTCGGGCATGGTGGTCACCTGGGAACCGGTATCAACTAGACAGCGGATGGCTCAACCGTCCATTTCAGCCTACACAATGGGGCTCAGGGAAACTAAACTTTCAGGACTGCCTTCTCTCTTCCTTGGCTGTTCAGGATCCGGACGACGTCCCTCCCACTAGTTTAACAACTGCTGAGCGAGTGGCCGTCCCCTGTCTTGCACAACCTCGGGCGTAGTGTCCAATGTCCTCACACTTGAAAGAGATCAGGTGTCTCTCTGCACGGGGTTGTCCCATTGCCTGATGATGTGCCGCGGGTAAGGAACGCTTGGGGTCAGTCCTGTCTCTGGATGGATTTGGAGCCACAGAGGGCCCTTCTGAGGTCAGACCACTCTTCTCGCATTTCCTTCTGGATCTCACTGGCCACGCCTGATTCTGTCGCTGGCAAGGCGGGTACCTCCCTGCTCTGTACCTTCCCTGCTGAGGCTGCTGTTCCCTGCTCTTGCTCTCGCACGCGGGCTTCCGCCCCGATCTCTAGAAAAGTCAAATGCGGATTAGCACACAGGCGCTCCCTCACAGCTTGTTTAAGCAGAGCGTCCCTGAGGCCTGCTACAAGTTGGTCCCTCAAAATCACATAGGGGGTCCCACACCCACATCATCCCACTTAGCGATCGCTACGTACACCTCCTGTAATGTGTTCATATATTGGGTCACGGATTCTCCCTCTAAATCAACGCGGCTAAACAATCACATCCACAATTCTCTGACATCAGTGGGGTCCCCATGCATTTTCTCCAAAATTTGTAACACCTTGATGAAGGTGTTCCGCTCATGTGGGGGCTGAAACATCACAGAACATCCAGCCTCCCCATCCAGGGCCATCACAGCAATCTCTGCTTGCACGGCAGGGGTCATAGGGTGCATCCTAAGCATCCCCTTAACCCACCCGATCTAGTCCCACAGCAGTGAATTGCTTTCCGTAAACTTTGGGAGATTGCTGAGCATGGCCCCCAATGGCAAGCTGGCCCTTGGGGCACCCATGACCGCTTGGTCTGCTGCCTCTGCACTCGTGGACTGCATCCTGCCGACTACGCCAAATGTAAGCAGGTTGCGGGATGCAGTGACGCAAGGGAGGCAGAGCAAGGGTTAACAAGTTAACAATTTAATTGGAACAATAAAGAAACTCCTCACAGGGAGAAATCAGTTAAATTGGAAAGGGGAAATTGTAATGTAGCAAGTCCAGTAATCAAACTTATCGTGTCTTTAAGGTTCTCTGCCGCAAGTGTCCTGAGATGAGGTCCAAAAGATAACGATCCAACTTCTGGCAGCAGCGGGTGGTCACCAGTTTTAACCGCTGAGCACCTAGTCCATAATCCTGTGCAGCTGAAGCAAAGAGAGCTGCCGAAGTTACGGTGTCAAGCGTGGGCTGCTGTGCTCTGGCCGGCAGAGAAGATTGCAACTTAATGTCCTGCAGCCGTGGTGGTCACACTTTCAGCCAAGCGCACGGTACTCTCCAATCTCACTGATCCGCCCGAGGGTGTGGAGTGAGCTGCTCACCCTGCTGCGCTCTCCCTGACTGCGGGAAACTGACTGTCGCTTTGCGCGCTTTCGGCTCTGCTTCCAGATTGACAACGCCCCCTCGCCCCGGGTCATGGGGCATGTCCGGTCCCCTTTGTCTTCCTCCGGGCAACAAGAGACATACTGTAGCCTCGACAGTTCCGGACCTGTCTCAATAGAGGTACCTGCAGCCCGGTCCGCCTCCTTACAGATGCACCAAAGCCCCCCTCATTTGTATATGGATTAAACGTTATTTTCACAAGCATTGTTCCAGTAATAGGTACAGTGCTGTTATGATTGTTATAGGGATGAAATCTCCTATGTCATTGTATAGTTAGTCAAGAAGGCATTTGGGGAGACAGACTCCATTCTTACACCCAATTCACCAAAGATAATTCAAAATTAATTGCACAGGATTAAAAAAAAATGTCTGTTTTCTTTCACTAACAGAGCTACACCTGTTTATGAGTTATGCCTTGTATTGAAATTAATTTGGCTGATCCAAAATCACACACACAAACTGTGGTACAGTTTTTCTAGCCCTGGAGACTCACCTAAGGTTGCAACCTGTCATGTTGAACTTAACCATACTTATATTCTTGAACCTTCCCGTGAGACTAAAGTAGTAAACAGAAAGCCGAAAGTCAGAATCTGAAATATCTGGAAAACATTAAGATCTCATTTGTAAGACCTAAGACTTCGTTATTCTGAGTGAGAGCTTTTGTCTACAAATGGAGAAGACGCAGAACAGTGGGCTCTCCATAGAGGAAAAGTAACAACACAACCAGTCATTTACTCAGAACAAGGTCCTAAGTACGTCAAACTCTGTTATGGCGAGCTCTGACTTCACAATCAGGGTAGGAGCACATCACATTTTCTTTCCATCCAAGACAAACGATTATTTTATTCTGATCAGAGTTTGATCAGAGTGTCATCAGTTTGGTGGAGGTGGAGAGAAAATAAAAAGTTTCTCCACCCTGTCCATTCTGTCCGTCTGTGAAAATTGCACTTGGCTGTCATCCAAGTGCGGTGCTCCAAACAATGTCAAAGTGAGATCTCCCCTACTGTATCACGTTAGTAACAGAAAAAAGTATTTTTTTAGTGTGGATGAGGCCTGTATAACATAGAATACATGATCCAAACAATTTCAAAGTGAGATGTCCCCTACTGTATCCTGTTAGCAACAAAGTATTTTTTTTTGCTGTGGATGAGGCCTGTATAACCTAGACTAGGTGCTTCAAACAATTTCAAAGTGAGATATCCCCTACTGTATCACATTAGTGACAGAAAAAAAGTATGCGGTCTGATTTTATTGGACTGTCAGAAAGGAGAAGGCGAAGAAACTTTTTTTTTCTTCAAGTAGGAGAAAAACTGATGATAATCGGACCACACTGTGATCAAACTCTGATCAAAATAACCAGTCTGTTTATCTGGTGTGTGAGAAAAACAGATGTCTGAATGAGTGATTATTACATGGAAAGTTTACTAATAAAATAAAATTGATACCATCTTTTATAACTGACAATAATCATCAATAGGTCTCATTCAGATGTCAGTGATTTTTCTCATACGTAAAAACAATGTTGTTCATGAGTGTTTGGTCAGTCTGTCAGATTTTACTGTCAGTGTTGCGTCAGTGATTTTTCACAGATGGAAAAAATAAAAACTGCAAAGATTCTATTACCCATTACAATGATAATCATGACCTGCACACAGATTGCACACGCATGGTAATGTCTGCTGTCCATGATTTTCAGAGACCCATAGGCTTGCATGGGTAATTTAAATTTGTGACTTGGACCAAAAACAGGACATATCTCCGTAACACCAAGAGGTCTGTAAAGAAAACCTTTCACATGTGAACAGCACCATTGACTATAATGGCTACCTATCCAAGAAAAAACACGGACAGATCACTTACATTACTCCTAGACATCTGAATGATATCTTAGTTAGCCAAACTGGATGTCAATACCATAGACTGTACTCACCCTTCGAAAGAACATTTTAGGTCCTTGCAAATAAGAATCATATTTTGCCCCCCCCCCCCCCCCCCCCCCCCCCAAGTTCCTCTCTTTATATCCTTATTTATATGTTTGCGCTCAAACAGATGAAACTGTTGGGAAGGCCTTTCTTTTCAAAGATCCATTCATTAGAATGGGCAAAAAAAAAAACAGGCATTTAAAAAGACCCGTAGACTAAAATGTTGTCCATGTGCTACAAGTTTAAAAAAAGGTCATCACACATGTGAATGCCTTTTTCACATTTCCATTTTTCGACGTCAGTCAAAATCCGCCAGTTTCTGAAAAAAACTGATCTGCCCCTTTTTTGGCGGATCCACTTTTTTCCCCCATAGACGTATTAGTGGCGGATGTTGACTGACGGTCGTCTGTTGGATCCGTTTTTTGACGGATCCGTGAAAATTTTAGCGGTTCCCGGGCAGACCAGATGGACCCTGCAATGTTTTTTTTTTGGTTGACGGCCCGCTATTTTTTAGCGCCCATGGCTGGACGCTTTGCTCCGGGAAACATTTTCCTATCCTGGAAGCAGCGAAATTCTCTCTCTCTCGTTTTTTTACAACCTGGCGGATTTTGACTGACGTCAAATAACTGAAATGTGAAACAGGCCTAAGAAATTAATGCAATTACATTTGAAGAGGCAGTCTTAAAGGTGTTGTCCACTACAGGACAACCCCAGCTAAATCAATTTAGGACCCAAATTACAAAGGAAAAAAAAATGTGCCCACTGTTAACATCATTTATCCCTCTTCTGACATGATATATATGTCAGAGGAGAGAGAAATGATGTTCCCAAGCCCCCCCGCCCCGGTACCTCCAGCATCCCCTCTGCATTCTCTACCAGAAAAAGCAATGGCGGGCACATGTGCAACAGCAGGGAATTTTCCTATTGGCTACTGACTTGATAACTATCACAGTGATCAATAGCCAATAATTAGTAAATCATCCCCCGTGTCTTCCCCTTAGTCAGATAATAAAAAATGTATTTTATCATTTGTATTTTTTACATTCTTTGCCATTAGGGTTAAGCTTAGGGTTAAGGTTGTCTTTGGCTTAGCTCTGGGCTTAGTATTAAGGTTGTGTTAAGGGTATGTGCACACGTTGCAGATTCGTCTGCAGATTTTTCAGCGCGGAATCTGCAGAATCCGCAGGTCAAAATGCCTGCGTTTTTACACCTGCGGATTCCTATAATGAAATAGGTGTAAAAACGCTGCGGAATCCGCACAAAGAATTGACATGCTGCCGAAAATAAACCACTGTGTTTCCGAGCGGAATTTTTCCGCAGCATGTGCACAGCGGTTTTTGTTTTCCATAGGATAACATGGTATTGTACATCCCCTGTAAAACTGCTGCGGATCCGCAGGGCCAAATCCACTGCGGATCCGCAGACGAATCCGCAACGTGTGCACATACCCTTTGGGTTGTGCTTAGGGTTAAGGCTGGGCTTAGTGTTAAGCTTGGGCTTAGTGTTAGGGGTGGGCCTAGGGTTGAGCTTACAGTTATGGTTCGGCTTAGGCCTAGGACTGGGTTATGGTTAGGGATTTTACAAATGTTGCAAAAAAAAAATAAAAATGATGACGATATGAGCCCTAGTGTCGAAAAATGATGCAGCTGTAAAGTAGACAAATGGGAAACGTTATACATTAACTATTTTGTACAGCAAGACTAACTGGTTTAAGGATATAAAGATTGAAAATTGTGATTTTTTTTTTTGAAAATTTTATCCAAAATTGCGATGTTTTCACAATAAGTCGTATGAAACAAGTGTTACCACTATCATGAGGTACAATATGTCACGATAAAAACAATCTCAGAATAAGTGGTCAGAATTGTAAAATTTGTCCTGGTCATTAAGGTGAAAATTAGCTCTATCACTAAGGGGTTAAATAGACTTGATGTCACAAGGCATAAAAGTGACGCCACTCTTAAATTTTGTGCATTCCATTCTGATGAATTTCAGTTTATTAGGAGATCCACATAAAAGGACAAGAAAAAAAAAAAAAAAAAATCAATTTTGCAGCATTTTCTGTCTTTTCATTTGTTAGGGTGTGTGCACACGTTGCAGATTTTTTCTGAAGAGAGAGAAAGAGAGAGATAAAATATTTTGTCTCGGAACGAAAACTGCAGCAGCGGTTCCGCAAAAAAGAAGTGACATGCTGCGAAAAATAAACCGCAGCAAATCTGAATTTTCCGCAGCATGTGCACAGCGGTTTTGGTTTTCCTTAGGTTCACATGGTACTGTAAATGGCATGGAAACTGCTGCGGATCCGCAGGACCAAATCCGCTGCGGAACTGCAGCAAAAACCGCAACGTGTGCACACACCCTAAGGGTATGTGCACACGCTGCAGATTCCGCTGTTCCGCAGCGATTTTGGCCACTGCGGACCCACAGCAGTTTTAGCTGCGGTGTACAGTACCATTCAAATGAATGGTAAAAAAAAAAATGCTGTGTAGACGTTGCGGAAAAATCCGCGCGGATTTGCTGCCGTTTTGAAACCGCAGAAAGAATTGACATGTCGATTCTTTCTGCGGAATCCGCAGTGGGTTCCTATCTCCACCATTGTGGAGATGGTGAATCCGCAGGACCAAACCACAGGCAAAACCGCAGATAATCCGCAGGTCTTTTGACCTGCGGTTTATCTGCGGTTTTTGCAAAATCCGTGCGGATTAATCTGCAGCGTCTGCACACAGCCTTAGACTCTTAGCAGCCCTACTTCCTAATGGTTAAAATCACCCACTTTTCTCTACACTCTACACCAAAAATCTCAAGAAGAGAAAAAAAAAGTCACAAATTTTAACATTTGGCAAGATTTGCATCCATATTTTTATATTTATAGAAAACTACTGGGGTAAATCTGTTGATAAATTTCTCATCTTTTCCATCTCTTCCAATCTCTGCATGCTTTCTTTGATGAATGACAAACTAAGTTTCTTGTAGTATTATATTGTTCCTATTCTCTGCAGAAAAATAAAAACAATCCTCTATTGGAAACTGTAATACAATATTTATTTATGCAGATAATGGGCCATGCAATTTCTCATTGCAGGTTCATCAAGTGCTGATCCGTAGAGAGCAAAAAGAATGAAAAACGGCATCGCTGAACATAGAGTAATTCAAATTTGGGTGTGTTACAGACTGACCCTAAACAAAGCAACGATCACAATACTGGAAGATATAATTTAGGCAGTAATATATACAGTATATATATTCTACAACCCCTGGCAAAAATTATGGAATCACCGGCCTTGGAGGATGTTCATTCAGTTGTTTAATTTTGTGGAAAAAAGCAGATCACAGATATGGCACAAAACTAAAGTCAAATCAAATAGCAACTTTCTGGCTTTAAGAAACACTAAAAGAAATCAAGAACAAATAATGTGGTAGTCAGTAATGTTTTCTTTTTTAAACCAAGCATAGGGGAAAAATTATGGAATCACTCAATTCTGATGGAAAAAATTATGAAATGATGAAAAACAAACCAACAAAAAAAACACTCCAGCACATCACTAGTATTTTGTTGCACCACCTCTGGCTTTTATAACAGCTTGCAGTCTGAGGCATGGACTTAATGAGTGTAAAACAGGACTCTTCATCAATCTGGCTCCAACTTTCTCTGATTGCTGATGACAGATCAGCTTTGCAGGTTGGAGCCTGGTCATGGACCGTTTTCTTCAACTTCCACCAAAGATTTTCAATTGGATTCAGATCCGGACTATTTGCAGGCCATGACATTGACCTTATGTGTCTTTTTTCAAGGAATGTTTTCACAGTTTTTACTCTATGGCAGGATGCATTATCTTGAAAAATGATTTCATCATCCCCAAACATCCTTTCAATTGATGGATAATCAAAGTGTCCAAAATATCGACATAAACTTGTGCATTGAAGATGTAATAACAGCCATCTCCCCAGTACCTTTACCTGACATTCAGCCCCATATCATCAATGACTGTGGAAATTTGCATGTTCTCTTCAGGCAGTCATCTTTATAAATCTCATTGGAACGGCACCAAACAAATGTTCCAGCATCATCACCTTGCCCAATGCAGATTCGCGATTCATCCCTGAATATGACTTTCATCCAGTCATCCACAGTCCACAATTGCTTTTCCTTAGGCTGGTTTCACATTTGCGTTTTTTAGCGCTGGAAAAAAACGCATACCTGCGCATGCGTTTTTTCCCCTATATTTAACATGGGTGCGCATACCTGCGCGCTGGTAAGCGCATGTATGCGATTTTCATGCGCTGCGTTTTTTTGGGGTGTGCGTTGGTATTTTCCAGACGCAGCATGTTGCATTTTTTGGCCCTGCAAAAAAGCGCATGCGCACATATGCGCACGTTTTGCGCTAAAAATGGCCATTATAGCCTATGGATGCGCATATGTGCGCACTGGCATGCTCATGTATGCGTTTTTTTTGCATATGCGTTTTTTTTTTTTAACCATGGAATTTAGGGGTTTGGGTTAGAGTTAGGGTTAGTTAAGGGGGTTTAGGGTTAGGGTTAGGGTCAGGGTTAGGGTTTGGGTCAGGGTTAGGGTTAAGTATGGTTTAGTTAAGGGTTAGGGTCAGGGTTAGGGTCAGGATTAGGGTTAAGTATGGTTTTGTTAAGGGTTAGGGTCAGGGTTAGGGTTAGGGTTAGGGTCAGGGTTAGGGTTGGGGTCAGGGTTAGGGTTAGGGTCAGGGTTAGGGTTAAGTATGGTTTTGTTAAGGGTTAGGGTCAGGGTTAGGGTCAGGATTAGGGTTAAGTATGGTTTTGTTAAGGGTTAGGGTCAGGGTTAGGGTTAGGGTTAGGGTCAGGGTTAGGGTTAAGTATGGTTTTGTTAAGGATTAGGGTCAGGGTTAGGGTCAGGATTAGGGTTAAGTATGGTTTTGTTAAGGGTTAGGGTCAGGGTTAGGGTTAGGGTTAGGGTCAGGGTTAGGGTCAGGATTAGGGTTAAGTATGGTTTGGTTAAGGGTTAGGGTCAGGGTTAGGGTTAGGGTCAAGTATGGTTTTGTTAAGGGTTAGGGTCAGGGTTAGGGTTAGGGTCAGGGTTAGGGTTAGGGTTAGGGTCAGGGTTAGTTAGGGTTTAGGGTTTGGGTTAGGGTTAAGTATGATTTGGTTAAGGGTTAGGGTCAGGGTTAGGGTTAGGGTTAGGGTCAGGGTTAGGGTTAGGGTTAGGGTCAGGGTTAGGGTTAGTAAAGTCATGGTTTGGGTAGTGTGAGGGGCCACCTAAAAATGTTGGAAAAAAACGCAAACGCGGTAAAAACGCACTAAAAACGCATACAAACGCATAAAAACGCTGCGTTTTTTTCATGCATGCTCATAAAAATGCTTGAAAAAAACGCAGCAGTTGTATGCTTATGTATGCGTTTTTTCAATGCGTTTTTTTGCGGGAAAAACGCGCTGCAAAAAAAAGCAAGTGTGAAACTAGCCTTAGCCCATTATAACCTTGCTTTTTTCTGTTTAGGTGTTAATGATGGCTTTTGTTTAGCTTTTCTGTATGTAAATCCCATTTCCTTTAGGCAGTTTCTTACAGTTCTGTCACAGACGTTGACTCCAGTTTCCTCCCATTCGTTCCTCATTTGTTTTGTTGTGCATTTCCTGTTTTGGAGACATATTGCTTTAAGTTTCCGGTCTTGATGTCTTCCTTGGTCTACCAGTATGTTTGTCTTTAACAACCTTCCCATGTTGTTTGTATTTGGTCCAGATCTTAGACACAGCTGATTGTGAACAACCAACATCTTTTGCAACATTGCGTGATGATTTACCCTCTTTTCGGAGTTTGATAATCCTCTCCTTTGTTTCAATTGATTTCTCTCGTGTTGAAGGCATGTCAGTCCACTTAGTGCAACAGCTCTTCAAGCTGTGCTCACTCTTTTTTAGATGCAGACTAACGAGCAGATCTAATTTGATGCAGGTGTTAGTTTTGGGAATGAAAATTTACAGGGTGATTCCATAATTTTTTCCTCAGAATTGAGTGACTCCATAATTTTTCCCCTATGCTTGGTTTAAAAAAAGTAACCATTACTGACTACCACATTTTTTTATCTTGATTTCTTTTAGTGTTTCTTAAAGCCAGAAAGTTGCCATTTGAAATTACTTTAGTTTTGTGCCATGTTTGTGATCTGCTTTTTTTCTACAAAATTAAACAACTGAATGAACATCCTCCAAGTCCGATGATTACATAATTTTTGCAAGGGGTTGTACTTGTTAGAATTTCTGGAAAACTCATTGATTTCACAAGAAGTTAAAATTAATACTATACTTCCTGCTAACTGGAAAACAGCTTGACATTATGGATATCAACAGCATTCTTTTGATTTAGATATGCTTTTAAGTGACACAATGGCTCTTTTATGCACAAAATGTTCCCAATATTTTAAAGTGTTTTTCATTCTGCTCTTGTTGCATTTTTTAAATTTTTTCTCTCATTTTTAAGGTGCATGGTGAAACCTATGGGAAAACGATAATACAGCATACCCAGAGCATGCTGCATTATGAAAAACTACTACAAACTCCAAAAATTGTGTGTATGTAGACTTTTTAGGCTATGTGCACACGTTGCGGATCCGCAGCGGATTCCGCAGCGGTGTGCAGTACCATGTTAGCCTATGCAAAACAAAAACCGCTGTGCAGATGCTGTGGATTTTTCCATGCGGTTTTGCCGCGGATTACAATCCGCAGCATGTCAATTGTTTGTGCGGAATCTGCAGCGGTTTCACATCTTATCCTTATGAGGTGTGAAACCGCAGGCTAGTAGTCCTGCGGATTTACCTGCGGATTTCACCCAATCCACGCGGAAAAATCCGCAGATCAATCCGCAGCGTGTGCACATAGCCTTAAAGGGAATCAGTCATGTAAAGAAATGCTATTAACCTGTAGATATAGATTTAAGCTGCAGGATAATAGTGTTCTGAAGCTGCTCAGCACCTGAAATGAAAGACCCGCTGCCGGAAGGAAATTAACTTTATTACTTCCGACAGCTTCAGACTTTCAGTCACTGGGGTGAGCCAGCGCAGCTTTAGTCACCGCTCAGTATACAGTGAACAGCGGCTGTAACCACACCGCTGGCACTGACTCTAATGCTTAGTCGGCTGACAGTCATTACTGGGATGTGGTTACAGTCGACACTCACTATTCACTGAGTGGTGACTGAATCCGCACCAACCGCAATGACTGAAAGCCCAAGGTTTTCGGGACTTATGAGAAATAAAGTTAACTTCCTCCCAGAAGTCAGGCTCTCAGAGTGGGCACTGGGCATCTTCAACTTCTATTAACCTGTAGATTAACCCCTTACCTGCACATTAAGACTGGGGTCACGCAAGCGAATGTTCTCTAGTGCGTGATAATTGGGCTGATTATGACTCTGTCACAGTTTGATTTGAGTGTCCAATTCTTTCGCATCAGAGACTCGCAAGCACAGGTGTTTGAAAAATGGAGAACAAAATTTCTGCATCTTCTCCATTGACTCTGTGTGAGTATATCAGACTGCACTCAGATGACATCCGAGCGCAGTCCGGTTTTTCACTCGCACCTATAGATTTGAATAGGCGAGTGCGATCTGATCATCCGATTCAATCACAGCATACTGCTATTGTTTTCTCATGCCGAATCGGTATGAGAAAAAAAATCACAGAGCTCCACTGCCCCACACAATAACATCGATCGAAGTGCAATCCAAATTTTTATCGGATTGCAATCATCCAATTTATTCGCTCGTGTGAGCCCTTTTTTTTCTTTTACTTCACAAGTTCCCTTTAATAAAGCAAAATGTGGCTCCACTGTTTTTCCACTTAAAAAAGCTGCTAGATAAAAAAAAAAATGTTCTTTATAAATCCAACTTGAGATAACTTTTTATAAGAAAAAACATCTAGATATTTTTTAACCACTTGATATCAATTTTCCTATATGATACTGCTAGATAATTAGTTCTTTATCAGTGCTAACATGTTCCTAATGATAAGTATGGCGCCGATCATGCCACTTTTATCCCACAACCCAGCCTGTAGATATAAACAAACCCATTGGGGACCCAGCTGTGTGACACTTATACATTCCTCAAGATTGCCCCCTTCTTTCTTCCTCCAATTTACAATCCACCACTCCCCACTCCTCTCAGCCCCCCCCCGACCCCCACCCCGTGTAATAACCGAAATGGCTCAGCATCTTGCCCCCAGGCTCTGACGGGTCCGGAGTATTCCAGGGAGATCTGATCAGGATTGGTGACACAAGAGATGAGCCTGCTATGAATTCATTGTTGGTAGAATAGGCTCCTTGTTCTCCGGCTTCCTACAGAATTACTTGTCTAGAAATTATCTTTAACCCTTTCAGTCCTCACATCTTTTAAAAATGTAAAGATGCAAACACGACACTTTAGTTTATTTCCTCCTGACTTATGTAAAATTGCCTCCAAAACTTTCATGTATATATATATGTATTACATTTTATACTAATAAGCCAAGCCATTTAGTATAGCTAATGTACAGATTTATTAATTATAGGAGCAATTATCCAATACTCTGCACAATAACTAAATCCACATGTGCAACAGGTGCCTGGACAGGGAGCAGCGCCAGATGTGGTGCTGCCAATAACTGGTTCCAGATGTGTAACAGGTGCTGGTTAGCGTTGTTATATCGGCTTCACATGTGTATAATGCTGAGCAGGACTCGGGATGCCACCATGCAGAGGCCAGATGTTGCCAATAAGATCCACGTGTAAGACAGACCTCACATGATTAGCTGCATGTGCCCCACAAGGGCACTTTATTAGAACCATATGCATGCTCCCTAAGCCACAATGAAATGAAATAGCATTGCCCAAAGTTCTAAAATCACGTCACATTCATTTGGAAGCCAAAACCAGGAGAGGAACAATCAGAGGAAAAGTATAATAGAAACACGTCACCACTTCTGGATTTATCACCCGCTCCTGGTTTTGGCTTACACATACTGAGGTAAAAAACTCGCCAAATACTGAGGTAAAAAACTCTCCAAATACTGAAAAATACTGAGCTAAAAAACTCACCAAATACTGAGGTAAAAAAAACTCTCCAAATACTGAAAAATACTGAGGTAAAAACTCACCAAATACTGACCAAATACTGAGGTAAAAAACTCACCAAATACTGAAAAATACTGAGGTAAAAAACTCACCAAATACTGACCAAATACTGAGGTAAAAAACTCACCAAATACTGAAAAATACTGAGGTAAAAAACTCACCAAATACTGACCAAATACTGAGGTAAAAAACTTACCAAATACTGACCAAATACTGAGGTAAAAAACTCACCAAATACTGAAAAATACTGAGGTAAAAAACTCACCAAATACTGACCAAATACTGAGGTAAAAAACTCAAATACTGAAGATATGAACAATGATGACCTTGGTTTTGTGCCTGTTTTACAAAAAGAAAAACTGAAGTTAGAGTGTTATTGAATCCCAATGTGATCTAATTTGTGTTCTGACAAACTACCAAAGTGCACAGGTTTGTTTTTTTAGTGATATGGGTGTAAAATAACAATTGTATAAGTGACTCCTGAGTCATGGCGTTCCCCTTGGCCACAGATTTACTTACCTTAACACCACCATTCTGGAAACACTGCTGTCCTCGTCTAGGCCGGAGGCCACAACGATCTGGCAAAGGTACAGAGTTGTCATCAGCACCTAGCCTTGTATGTAGACTCTAAGGATATGTTCACACATTGCATTTTTGATGCATTTTTTTCCAGCAGGCAAGACCTGCTCTCTTGGCAGTATTGAAGCATCTTAAAAAAAAAGCAGTGTCTTCCTTGCTTTTTGGACATTTTTTGCACCACCCATTGGGTGAAAAACGATGCTAAACCGCTGAAAGAAGTGACATGCTGAAATTTCCAAAAACACAGCACTTTGAAAAAAAAAACCAATGTGTGTGCATGAGATTTGTGAAATCTCGTAGACTTTGCTGGTACTGTGAAACACAGCTGAAAATTTGCATGAAAAAAATGCATAAAAAACGCTGCAAAACGCAATGTGTGAACATGGCCTTAGGCTAGGTTTCCATGTGGCATTTTTTTTTCTGCAGCCAAAACCTTCACTGCTATAAAAAAAAGAAGCTATTTTCTTAGTTTTTGCTGCTTTTGTTTTGGTGTTTTAAATGTGTAATTTCTATGGGTAAAAAATGCAGAGGAAAGAATTGACATGCTGCAGATTTTCAAAAATGCGGTCAGGAAAAAAAATAAAGCTGTGTTTTTGAAATCTCATAACTTTTACTGCTACTATAAAACTTACCGTAGTTTCTTTTTTGCTGAACAAAATGTTGCAAAAAAAAAGCCACATGTGAACAAAGCCTTGAATGGTAATTGTGTGTGTACAGCCCTATGACTACGTTCCAACAATGAATTTTTGATGAGTTTTTGACATATGTTATGTTACTTAATGGGTGGAGAAAGGCTACCGAAAATCTGCAACATCAGAAACTCACCAAAAGTTCATTGTGGGAACATAGCCCAAAGCCCTGCACCCCCATGGCAGGGACACAGTAACAGTGATGTGGTTGTAATTTTCCTAAATCTTATCCAAAGCGTAAATAGTCCTGTGCTAGGAATTTTCCTTCCGCTGTACGTCACTTAAGGCTATGTTCACACGCTGTGTTTTCGCTGCTTTTTTTATGCAAATTTTAAGCTATGTTTTACAGTACCCACAAAGCCTATGAGATTTCAGAAATGTGATTCACACGTTGGTTTTATTTTCCTGACTGATTTGGAAAACTGCTGCAATTTTGAAAACGACAGCATGTCACTTCTTTTCAGTGTTTTTTCAGCATGTTTGCAGCTTTTTTCACCCATACGAAACAATGGGTAAGTGTAGAAATGCAAGAAAACGCAGCAAAAAATGCAGATATCAGCTTTTGCTGCGTTTTTGGTGCAAAAATCTTAAGGAAGTTGCATCATGATTTTTTGGGGGCACTAAACTTTATCAGCAAAAGACAACAAAAACACAGCAAAAAAAGCAGCAAAATCTGCTTTTTGCATCAGCTTCGAGCAGAAAAAAACCCGCAACGTGTGAGCATAGTCTTATGCTGTGGCGTCTCCCAACTCGGCAGCATTTCTGAGGAGGTGCTGATTTTGCTGCAGTTTTTCAGCTGCAGAAAACCCTCTGCAGATTTGCGCGGCTGTGCTCTAAATATGTACGTTCTATACTGTAGAATTGCAGCAGGTTGGTCACATATTGGGGACTGATGCTTTTTTAATTTTTACACGACTTAACCCTTTACAAACAAAAGATAGAGAAATGAGAATTGCCACGTACCGCAAATCATATTTCTCTATGTCTCCATTCATCCAGTCTAACTAGTGAAACTAATTTAGACAGGTTTCACACCTATCCCATGTCTTATTAGCATTGATCTTCCAATATGGCACCAAAAGAACCATTTAACCCCCCCTAAGCCCCAGGACCGGGTGTGATGGCAGCCCCTGTACTCACTATACTTACACCAGTGTATTTGCGGTCTCATTTAATTTGTGTTTTCATTTTGGATAGGATTACAATTCCCACATTTCACAACATATTTTATGACATTTCCCCTTAAAATCACTTCTTCTGTAACAGACTGAAGACATTTCTTAATTCTAATGTGAATTTTTTCTTGCCTTGCAGGAGTATAGTAAGGGGGCTATATCATTAGTAATTGTATTTGCCATTCGAGAGTCTGGGAAAGCTGGGTGATTGCACCTATGACAGCTGTAGGGTGGTCTTATTGGTTTCATCCCGGCTTTTGAGAAATACAATATTCTAAGATGCCTCTATAAGATATAACATGTCACAATTCAAGGACTCCTCTGAATGTGGGAGAATTTTTTTTTTTTACTTTACATGTTGCAGTTCAAGGTGGGGAAATTCTAAAATCACAATTCATACACCAATAAGTAGCTGCCACTTCATGATCATGATGTTATCATTGTCTATCTGTAGTTTAGCAGCCATAGAGGATTCCTAAAGCAAATGATGTACGGCTACAACTCAGCTCCTGCCCCGGGCTGTATGATGAGCAAATAAGGGACTGGAAGCTTCAAAAATCAACATGTAAGGCATAAGTAGTACACCAAGTGAGACAACTTCCCATCACTTTGAAGCACTGGATAAATTTACATTGTCATTGTACTCCATAACTTAAAAGAGAATTGATATTCTGGCAATGACTAATATGACAAGTTTATGGTGGGGTTTTACAGAGGGGGTCAAACATCTTTGGGTACAGTAAAAAAAAAAAAATCCCTGACTGTAAGTCTAAGACTCAAGACTTGTTCTTTATAAGTAGAAGTGTTGCAGAACTCCAGTGATGGAAACCTCTAAGCCCCAAGGGGGTTTGGGCTGTATAGAGCACTGAGGCCCCTCAGTTTGGGAGCTGGCAGGGGTCGAAGCTCATGGACCTTCACCAATTACATATTCTAATATTTCACCATAACATCCCAGAAATGTATTTAAATTGGAATTCTTATTAAATTCATGTTTCTTTTTCAAGTCTTTAAACCAAATGATTAATGGTTTTAACATGGCAGTGCAAATAGGAAAGATGAGCCTTTCACCAATTATATATGAAATTATCGCCAGCATAAAATAATACATACATATATTTATATGTATATTTATATATGCATATATAGATATATATTTATGTGTATATAGATGTATATATATATTTATTTAGATGAGGTCGCTATTTCATACCACCCACCTAAATATGTCATGTTTTTGCCAAACATACATGTAAATTTTGGAATCGGCTATTAGTTATTTCAGTATAAGGCATGTTTTAAATTTGTAATTCTGCAAGTAATTCTGTAGTTTGTGCTGACTTTTTGTGGTCTATTCTCATCCTCAACAACATTGGTTAAAGTTGTGCTGCATTTTCCTTACACCTTATACGGCTCGTCCCTTCTGGATCCAATCCCAATGTCCAGGAATAAATGCAGCCATCAAATGCACCACAACGATTGTGCGGACGCCCAGCGTAAGCACATCCTGCCATTAATTAAAGCTAAATGAACGTTTAGTTCACACAACTTGTATGTAAGACTATCACTAAAGGAGCATTATTCAACAGGTCAGGGTATTCAGTAAGCGAACACTACTCCCAATGGTTCATATATTATTCACAAGACCATTCTCTGTGTAATTACAGGCTGCAAATCTAACACAAAAGTAACAACACTGAGCCAGTCATCCCCTTAAACGTATATGCAAGTAGGAGAGTCTGCAGGCAGTGATGAGAGGGTTAATAGCAGGTGCATAAGAGAGGGAGCCCTGTTCATTCCCATCTAGGATAATACCTTTGATCACAGGACAGATTTAATGGGACAAGATTACACACTGTCATCACCAGGAAAGATATCATAGAGGAATGCATCAGAAAGGTGCCTCGCATTTTACCCTTTCAGTTCTAGTGGTCATTCACATGAAAGAAAATTAACAATTTATAGAAAACTCATGCCCACTGCTTTTTTTAAATAAACTTCCTGTGGTGCCAGTTTCAAATCCGCAACATGGCAATCTCTCTTGCTGGTACAGTTTTATGTGTGTATTTTCCCCATACACTTGCATTAGATGCAGTAAAATCCACATTTAAAAAAACCCACACATACTAAAATGAGAAGAAAACCGCATCAAAAAATACAATAAAAAACACATGTTAAAAAAACCCACATACTCAAAAAAGCAACAAAAAGAACTCAACCTAATTTACTTAAGAGGTGCAGAAATGCTGCAGAAAGTCTGCAACAAAAGCTCATCATGTGAACGTGGTCTTAAATGGATAAAAAAAAATACAAGTATGGAACCGTGAATAAACCTCTTCTCTGAGCCTTTTTACATACGTTTCATCTGTTTCTAGAAAAGTTAGTGTGGCTACAAAGACGGCAGATTCTCCACTCTTACATCCATGCATCCTTACATGACTAGAGAGGATGACTGTTCAGGGTTCGGATAATAAACTTGGTGGACGCAATTTTGCCCCAAAAATCGAAAATATTTTTTAAAAAATCTTTACACCTGAAAATTTCAAAATGAAGTTTCTCATCTTTTCTAAATCGGATACAATTATATATCTCCCAATGGAATAATATATTATACTATACAAAGACTATGCGGTATTATTCGGGATGGTTCTAGAATGGACATTAACATTGCATGTAATCACAGTAGTAAGTAGGTGGTGAGAATATGTGTGATATATTTTTCAGCAGCGTTTATACATCTCGTACTTAAATACTGATGTTATAAGTGCAGAAACACAAATACATGCTTAAAAAATATATAATCCTTGCATATCTGGCTGCAAAGCTCCTCCCATAATGGTGACATGCAGGGTCTCGGGAAACTAGGGCCCATCTCAGACTGCTTGAATAATGAGAACCAACCAGGTTCATCTGCAGAAGGAAAAGCTATTTTCAAGTTTCCCACCCCCACTGCTCGCTTTTTTTCTGAAAATGAATGAAGTCGTTTCACCTGTTCCCAGGCTTCAAGAGTCATCCAAAAAATGAACACTTACAAAGATGAATATGTAGAGTCCAACCTTTCAGATCCTGAACATGTCAATGATCTTACTGTAAAGGCAAATATCCAATATACCAGACACCAAATGAATTAAAGATTTTTTTTTTCCCCAAAATATCCAGGAATCCTATAGGTGATCTCCGCCCCGATCTTCATCATTTGTAAGGAACATCCACCATAGAAGCCTTTCACCCTCCATAAATTTTCCATAGTTTGTAGAGGATATCCAAACCTGCGAGATGCTTCTTTGCAAGACATATGACATCTACAGAGTTGAAAGAACAGATGCCCCTCCTGATGTAGAGATGCCCTGTATACAAGACCGATAGATGGGAGCAAACCCATCCCTGCAGGCAGTAAGCTATGTTTCCCCCAAGCCTGCACACTCTATCTGACAGCCCTCGGCAGAGCCCGAAAACTCTTTATAATAACCGCTCTGTCCCCCTTTCATATCACATGATTTCGGTTCACCTGGAACGAACAAAGAGCGTATACACAAAGACAAGCCGAAAATCAAGAAAAAAAAGACCCATGAGCCAGGCCTAGAAAGATATTCAGTGTTTTCAATCCCAGGGAGGGAGGAGAAGAAGAGGAGGGGGCCTCTGTATCCCTTATCAAACTTTCATTGCTCCTTTTTTTAAAACACAAGAGTTATTGTGAAGAGTTTTTTAATGTCCCCTTTTTACTGTATGTAAGATTTCATTGTGCAGGCTTTCGGCCTAGCCTAGCTTCGCCAATAAGGCAGGACAATGGAAGGTCTATATGCGATCGGCCTGCCCTCAGGACAAAAGCCTGCGTTGTCTAAGAAGGGGGGAGGGAAAAAAGCTCAGGTAATAGAGGGGTGAGGATCACTGCAGAGCTGCTGAACATAAAACTGGGTATAAACTGAAAAAAACTCATCGGCACAGCTCCTGTCCTTCTAAGGTGAAACCCCTGGAAACTACCAGCAAGCTTGATATGACCGCTACTCAAACTCTGTTGGCAACTTCTCAGATCCAAACCCATCCCTCATCGGAAACCAGCCACACGGAAATGTCAATTCCTCCTAGAACTTTACGAATGGGACTGAAAAGTCTATAGCTCTGGAAAGTGTATTGCCAAACTACTCCAAACTCCATGATTGCAAAGTCTAATGTTCTATGAGGCTTTTCAGGGATTGGTACTTGTCCAACTTTATGAAGGTCTACTAATGCAAAAATATAACTACATCTGTGACTGCCTTCCTTCCGAAGACATAGGCAAAAAATAGTTGTTTTCTCCCCCCCACCACCCCACCTTCCTCAACCACCAGCCCCTGGGATAGTGCTTGTAACACTAAAATAGTTAATGAACCCTTGTGACTTTATAACTTTGCTTCTATGGGAAGGCAGTTGCCAGTTACTGAGCTTTTCATTCCTAATAGAGGGGGTCCAACAATTGCGTACTGTTCAGACAGTTGCACAGATGAGGACAAGGGACCCTCGGGCTATGCATGACATCCTCTGTCTGCTTTTCCCCTCCTACAGACCATACCTACACAGACTCATCCCACAACATCTGCGGGAACAATGTGTGCAAGCCTGGCACTATCTGTCAAGTGAGACATTGCTGAAGAAGCATCCGAAATATCAGGGCTGATAGGTTATAGTGAAGTAGTAGAGACAGTAAAAAAAGGGCTGTGAAGGCAGAAAATCACTTCTATCTTGTGTGGATACAATCTGAGGGATTCTAACATTATCGCCTGCATATGGTGGGGTGTCTGATCCCACCTTTCTATATAGATTTGCATCCTGTACACAATCATTTATATAGAGTATTGACATCAGGACAAAAATACATATTCTGTTACACTTTATAAAGAGAACCATAAAGAGCACATTTCATGTAATAACTTCGTTTTCTTGCAAAGTAGCAATATTATTGCTAGAATAATTTTTTTTTTGTGCCACAGAGTTAAATTCATGTGTGTGGTGTACACAGGATATGTGTTTATATTATGTATTTTGTGCTGTGCCAAAGCAGAGAATAAGATCTGTGGATTAATGAATCAGGTTTGGATTAGGAGTGAATGAATGAGGTGTTGTGAGCGCTGTAACTCAGGATTAGTTGTACAGGAGCACTGGGGACATGCCATAGGTCTGGTCACAGATACACTCGGCTTCCAGACTGTGCGTGAGTGTAGCCCGGTAGGGTGAGTAGTGTAGAGTGCATTCATTCCAGAGTGTATCGGGGTTAGCATTCATCACTATAGTATTTGGGAAGAGTTCTGTGATCTGACTTAAGTAGAATCTTAAATTCTGGGATTTTGCTCCAGCTTTTCTGGAATACGTAATGTGCGATTTGCTGGTTGAGCACTCGTATATGGATAATACATTACCGTAGTTAGTTGTTTTTTTTAAGGTTTTAACCCACAAAATGTTTCAAGGCCATTTAAAAAAAAAGTAGAGAATCTCGTATTTTTTGTTTTCATTTTCTTGGCAGAAATAGGTACGTTTCGTCTTAGCCCCACCCCTACATCGGCTGCAGCCAATTAGAAGGGCCAAGGACTGTTTGAGAAAAGCTTTGCCTTAAATGCATTGGGAGAAGTGATCAGGGCAGCGAACAGAGCATCATTCAGATAGGAGAACAGAGCCTCTATTACTGACACAGCATCGAGCCAGCACACCTCCTACCACTAAGACTCAGTAGGTACATTCTGCATTCCAACTCTTCCTGCTTTGCCTCTCACTTAGCCTTGTATTCACTCTCGCTGTGAACTACAGTATCCCACTTTACATCAGCTACTAACATTTTACTATTTCTTATATACTCTTTATATAACACCCCCTTCTAAAAGGACTACATATGGCGTGTAACTTTATTTTTAACCCTCACTCACGTTCCCCATGTAACTTTTGCTATAATAGCTAATTTTTCTTTTTAAACACATTCCTTTAATTTGCTAGTCAGAAATTATTTACATATTTTTATTAATTTTTCATATCATGTTATTTTAATACATTTTCATTCTTTTCTTATAGCTATCATGTATCATTTTTTAATTCTCGCTTAATATTTTCTCTTTTCCAAAAAATAACTTTGTTTCTCGCTTAATTTTTCCCCCTAATATAAGACTTGCCCTCTAAAGTTTATACTATTTGCCCCCCAATGTTAGTTTTTAATGGTCTCCTTTATACGATAACTTGAATTTCTTTACACATATTCTAAAAGATATTATACAATTTTGAGGAAAAAAAAGGTGGAATATATGTTGTACTTTTTCCATTTCTACGGAAATATTGACAAGATTTATCATTTTGGACTAAGTAACTTGAAGAAAACTATATTACTGTTTCATTTCATTAGCATTCATTTATTTTTCAAAAATGTCCATTCTTTTTGTATGTATTTTTGCTACAATTATTGATTTTGTATGATCTAACGAAGCAGAAACATTTAGTTAGAAAAGAGCTATGCAATGATTTGTATTCTATGCTTCTTTCTATTTACTTGTTACTATATCTATCTGTCTATCTATGTGTGTATATATATATATATATATTCTGTCTATCTGTCTATCTATGTGTATATATATATGTGTGTATAGGTATGTACACTCATATGTATATTAATATATATGTGTCTTCTTTATATATGATCATTTCACATTTATGCTAGAAACATAAATTGGTTGATCTTTACTGTTTAGTATCATATAGGTTTTTTTTCTAAATTCGCATTTATTATTCTTTCTCACTATTTATGAGTATTTTAGATGTATCATAATTACAAAATGATAAAATGAGCATAACATTATTTGTTTAGAATTTGCAAAGCCTACACAATAAACCTATATGTGCAGCCTTTCCACTATCCCGCACACGTTTCTAATTCTGCATTCAGCAGCTAAGCAATTGTGTCCTTATTTGGATATGATATTGTAGGTATTTGAAGATATTTGACTTCCCTGCTGTAATTACCAATGAAACAATGAACCTTTATGACCAATAATAATCATGTTGTCATTGTTTTTTTTTAATGAAATTAACACTTCTCTTAGAAGTTTAATATTCTGATATTTCAAACATATAGCATTTTGTAATATAATGTCGATTAATACAAATGCAAAGTAACTATAAGTTAATAAATGCGAAAATTCCACCCTTAAATCTGTATGTACAAAAATGTGATAAGTAATAAATGTGTCAGGGGCAGCCCAAGATCAAATGAAAGCACCATTTAAGTGGTCAAAAACTATTACATGGCATAATATCTGGGTGTATCTGTAAAAAGTTTTAGTATCAAGACACAGTTCATAGTCAACTGTCAGGAATTGAGATGTTTGTTGTTGTCTCAGATGACATTACTGCTGTAACACATAATATCCAGCTTATGTGTCAAAGTAAATAACTATAGTTTGGATACTTAACCAATATTGTTTCACTTCACTTGTAATTCTTATATACTGTTAATCTGTCAATATCTGTAAAGCGAAATCCCAAGCTTTCTATACCCTGTATATTAGCATAAATAGTAAAATCAGAACACTTAATTTTGAAACAGTATCAATATCCTTTAGTCTTTGTTTGGTTACATGTGGATAAGTACTTTCGTATTGTGTTAGAGTCATTTGTTTATTGATCCTAACACTGTGTGGACATCCCTATATTTGACTTTTGGTTATATATCCATATCATGTTTCTTCTGCAGTTTTACATTTTCCTTGTAGTGTAACCATTGTTCTCCATTTATTCTGTAATAAAGTATCAAAAGCAATATTTTTTTTTTATTTCCCAGCAAACTAGGGACTTAAACCTATTAGAACATTAGTTGTTGCATAGTTCAATTATTACAAAACAAATTGTAGAGATTTTGCTAAACCCATTTGCCCTGCTTAGAAAGATTTCAGGAAGGATTTGTATGCCTCTTGTTAACTCAGCATGAATCTGTTTTCATGTGGTTACTAATTACATGCCGTACCAAGATTACTGCTAGAAGCATTCACTTAGTATATATAGGGACTAGGCATGAACATTGCCAATGTTCATTCCTAGTTGTCCATTTGGAAGCCACCAAATTACAAGCAGAGTGATATATTCCTTTGGAAGTGTAGAATCCCAGGGTTAGTTCCTACAAGTGACTATTGGAAAGTTCACCACCTAACATTACCAGCAAGATAATTTACTTTACTAAAGCCATGCTTGCATCCCAGTAGTGTATACCATATCGTAATTCTATATGACCCAAAGGTTCCTTGCCTTACATAGCAAAATATGTGCTTAAGCCTATGATATTTTGTAAACACGGTAGAGGGAAACTTGGCACGCACTTGACTTGTGTAACTATTATCCCGTTGTGTGTGTTCGGGGAAAACATTTTCTCCATAGTTTTTTCTGTTCTATAGATAGCACTCTATTTTTTATTTTCTATAGTTCGAGCAAATTTTGTAATACTATTATTAATTGTTCCAGTTTCCTAGTAAAAGATACATCATGAGTGATGATCAGAGCCTTTCAGAGGTGGAGATGAGCCCAGTTGGGTCTGAAGATCCTTCTTTGACACCTGAGCCCCTGGCATCTCATTCCCATTCTGGTCCAGATGATGATGAAGATGGAAAGGTGAAGAAAGAGCATGATTCAGAGGATGAAAGGTTTCCTGTCTGCATTCGTGAAGCTGTCTCCCAAGTTTTGAGTGGTTACGACTGGACATTAGTTCCTATGCCAGTGAGGGTCAATGGTGGCAACAAGTCTAAACCACATGTGAAGAGACCCATGAATGCTTTCATGGTATGGGCACAAGCTGCCCGCCGTAAGTTGGCTGACCAGTATCCACACCTACACAATGCGGAGCTGAGCAAGACACTTGGCAAACTTTGGAGGTAAGATTTTGAGTACACACCTAAGGATCACATTGAAGATTTTTAGAAAACCAAATATATTCATTATTTCATGAATTATTTTTCTAGTAATTTTTTCATTCCTATTTTGCACAATTTTCATTTATCAATATTTCTGAAGTTGATTTTGTTCATTGTAGCAATGAACAAAATCAACTTCAGAAATATTGATAAATGAAAATTGTGCAAAATAGGAATGAAAAATTACTAGAAAAATAATTCATGAAATAAATATACAAACTGTTTGCCCAACAGTTTCTAAAGCAAACAGATCACTCTAAAACTTATATATTATTACAATGCTATAGTTTTCGGTCCGTAGCAGAACGTTCTTAGTTAAAGTGATACCTTTCCAGTGTTTTCTCAGACTATGAGAGTAGTCAAAGAATTCCCTTAATGTACAAATTTTCTATTTTTATTTGGTGGTTTCATATAAAAAAAAAAACAATCTTGGAAATACCTGAGAAAAGTTTTAATCTTTGTTGGGTTGCATTTTACAGATTGTTAAATGAAAATGATAAAAGACCTTTCATTGAAGAAGCTGAGAGACTGCGGATGCAACACAAGAAAGACCATCCAGATTATAAATATCAGCCTCGTAGGAGAAAAAATGGAAAGCCCACGACCGGAGAGGGAGATGGTTCCTCTGAAAATGAGGGAGGTGCAGCATCCATACAGGCCCACTATAAAAACTCACATATGGATCATAGACATGGTTCTCCTATGTCTGATGGGAACTCAGAACACTCTGCAGGTAATATAAATCAGGCTAATTCTCATGTAAAAACATTACATCAAACTCAATAACATGGAAATGATAATGCAGAATTTTATTTTATTATTTTAACGGCCTTTGGCTCGATCCCAAGCTATGGCTACTTGATGAATGAATGATCTGTAGGAAGATTTTTGAAAGCCTAGATAGGTCCACCATGATCCTCTCTGTCGTTATCTTGATAGTATCAGGTTGCTGGTCTTCCTCTTCGTTATGTTCATTCTATTCTTCTGACCATGATGAACTTCTCCCATGGTTGCTTTCTTCGTATGATGTAATACAGAGATACAAAGTAAAGAAATACAACAATCTTCACAGTAATCTAAAGGCCCCTTTACATTTAGCGATGCACCAGCGATCCCGACAACGATATGACCCGGTCAGGATCGCTGGTGCATCGCTAAATGGTTGCTAGTGAGCTGCCACACAGGCAGATCTCACATCGATGCAGCAGCGATACAGCGGTCGTTACTTACATTTCAGACGCGGCGATCCTGACGTCCTCCCGTCCGCGTCCACGCGTCGCTCGTCGGCACTAGCAGGAAGCCCAGGAGGAAGCGCCCGACGAGAAATGGAGCTGCGCGATCAACGACAGACAGCAGGGGAGCCAGTCGGAGGTAAGTATCACACATAGCGATATCGCTGATGCGTCACCAAATCGGTGATGCTTTAGCGATATCGCTATGTGTAAAACCCCCTTATGGCTTGACCAAAGATAAGTCACTCTCTGAGTTATTGTACACTGGAGGTGTATTAATTAGGTGAATGTTGGCCATATATCTAGCAAGTATGAGGTGAAAACAAGGTCACGGGAGTTGCCACAAGGGGTGCCTAGCAGTGAATGAATAGAGAACCTATGCACGCTCTGCTGAGCAGTGTATTCAGATCTATAGGGAGTCAAGGGGAATACCTGCTAAGCATTTGCCCAATAAGTGGACACTCATTGGCTCCAGCTGGCACGTGATACAACAATGTCATGTCACTCCCAGGAACAGTGGCGCTGACATCGTTGGAATGGTGCTGCTGTAAAAGGTGAGTATACACTGTTTTTATTTTAATTTAGGTCCTTAATTGATTAAGGGGTTGTGCAGTAGTGGACAATCCCTTTAACACACCCATAGGCCACATCACACAAAGCTCAGTCTTCTGCCCATTTTGATGACAGACATATTTGCTTCTGTGATGTATGTATAATCTTTTCTCAAGTTAGCTATGAAACAGTAATAATATATATTGTAAGAAAGTAAACTTATGTTCTCCCACGCTCATCGGCAATTGCATGAAAAATAAAAAATACAAAATGGAGAAGTCACAAAGATTATGTTTTTATGGACTTCGAGTTATATTACTTTTTCTAACAATGTGTATCCATACTTCTTTATTTTAGGACAAAGTCATGGTCCTCCAACCCCACCAACAACACCTAAAACAGAACTTCAGGGTGGAAAATCTGACGGAAAGAGAGATGGATCTCGCTCTCTTGCAGATGGAGGAAAACCACACATTGATTTTGGCAACGTTGATATTGGAGAAATAAGCCATGATGTTATGTCCAATATGGAGCAATTTGATGTCAATGAATTTGACCAGTACCTTCCACCTAATGGTCACGCAGCACACCCAAGTCACATTGGGGGTTACACTTCCAGCTACGGTCTCAGTGGAGCTTTAGCTGCTGGGCCTTCAGCCTGGGCCCTCGCAAAGCAACATGCTCCCAATGTGGCAGACTCAAAAGCTCAGGTGAAGACGGAAAGCTCAAGTACCAGCCACTATACCGAGCAACCGTCCACATCACAGCTGACCTACACCTCACTGGGGCTGCCACACTATGGTTCAGCCTTTCCTTCCATCTCAAGGCCACAGTTCGACTACTCAGACCACCAGTCAGCGAGTTCTTATTACAGCCATTCTAGTCAAGCATCTGGGCTCTACTCGGCGTTCTCCTATATGGGCCCTCCACAGCGTCCTCTTTATACTGCAATTTCTGATCCACCTAGTGTGGCTCCATCACATAGCCCAACACATTGGGAACAACCTGTCTACACCACTCTGTCAAGACCATGAGAATTACAGAAAAACAGGCAAAGGAGGGACATCTCTCGGAGAGAACCATACTCCGATGGGGTCCTCCCACAGCTCAAATCCCAGGTAGAATCCGGATTCAATGAGCACCAGGGGAACTGGTTTCTATGGGCCACTGAGAAAGACGGTGACCAGGGAAAAATGGGCCTATTCTCTTAAGTAAAAACAAAACTCCAGTGTAAAAATGGTGGGCTAGAATAGCAGGGCAATGCAGGGATGGGGGAAGGGAATAAAGATTATACACTGATCATGAACTAGTGTCTCTCATATTAGAGGAGGACGCTGCAACATCTGACTTTGTAGTGGCTTTGATTTTAGGCGCCAGATTGGCTGGCAGAATTGACTATGCACAGCCGATGGCTGCAAAAACAAAACAACAGATTTCTATCTGAAAGTAGCTTGACTTTCTCATCCAGTTGACCTGGGCTGCTAACCAGTTTGAAAGAAGGGATAGTCAATGTATCACTAATCAACTTAACATCATGGGAATAAACTGATTCTTAGTTTCTCCAAGTCACTTGTACACATCATCCTAAAATGATTATTAGTTTATGATGGAAAGTCTGATACAGTTCTTGCTTTACCTTTTCCTAATCCCATCAGTCTAGATGGGGAGCAAATAGAGCTGCATCGTAAAATTCCTGAAGAACTAGAGCAAGTGATGGCAGGAGATAACTCATTCAGTAGTAATCCACTCGTTGTGCAGTGGTCAGCGCAATAAAGTGACAAATAGCTCCAATGGGAGTTAGTGTTGGGTGTCTCAACATGGCCAACATTTGGCTTGCATATTCATCCACAGTACTGTGCAATGCTCAGAAAAAAATGTCTTAAATAATACGGCATTTTATTACTTTGTCCACATGGTATTGCTAATGGTATGCATTCTGAATGCTCTATGTTTATTAAAAAACATCTGGAAAGGAGAAAACCTGGGCTGTCCACTTCCTACATAAATCTTTAGGGGTAGTTGCATCACCGTGACCCAAAGGAAGTACCGAAAAGCAAGTCTCAAGAAAATAAAGTTAGGCTTGATCAAATACTTGCCTTAAATAGATAAACTTGGACTTACAGTCCCTCTACTGTAGAATGATTGTAACAGCTTTCTACTTGTAATAAGTAACAAATCAGTTACAAGATATGAAATATATTCCTGTCTTTAATCAGGAACCTTGTGTGGAAGTTTACATATTTTTATAATGTCTTAGAATGTCAGTGATAGCTGTAAACACGAGAATACAATTTTCTTGTAGATGTATAGCAATTTAATATGCTAGCATACATAGATACGAGCCCATTTGGCTACCTTACTCCAGCGTATCATCCTAAAATAACTTGTACATGAGATAAAGCGACACATTAGGGATAGTACAGAGGGTAGTCAGCTCTGCATTTCCCTCTGCTACATCTGTACGATGGCAGTCATCTTGTTTCCCCCAAAAAACACTATTTACTGACATTTCTCCTAACAGGATACTATGAAGTATGTTTATCAGGATGAAAAAAATGGAAACAGTAAAGGCTATATGTAAATATAAAAATATATATCTAAATATATATATTTTTTGTTTTCGACAGGTGTGGCGAGACAGGTGCTTTTATACCAAATAATGTCTCGATAGACTTTGGTTTAATCATTTTTGTTTCAATTTTGGGTTTTTGAAATGAAGAGGGACAGAAATCCATGAGCCCATTTGGGGTTAAGTTATTTGATGCTTTGTCCTATGCCCAGATTAACCCTAGTGTATAACGACATTTTGTCCCTTCCTCCATCGGTCTTCATTCAGCTAAAAAAAAATGTTGTTTTTTTTTTCGTTTTCAGTGTTTGTCGTTAATTTTTCACTATGTGTTACTGTATCTATCTTATTTATGTAAATATCATACTATTTTACCCAGTTCTTCTGACATGTCATTCTTTTTAATTGTGCATAAACATATACAAGATAAATATATAAAAATAAAAAGTTAAGTTTTTTTCTGGACTATTCAATGTAATATTTTACATACATTTGATTTGCTTTTCATTTTCTTTTTCTTATCATAGGAACCTGAAGCGTCTTGGCGTCAGGCACGGAACTTCCTCCTCTCTCAGTGCCTTTGACAGCAAAAATGAAATTGAGGGCCTTATGGTGTCTTCAAAACTGTTTTATTATGGGGCTGGGAATATGTTTAGAATGAGAACATTGTAGCAGTTAAATACATATAATAGTAGGGGGACATAGAGAAGTATAAAACCTAGTAGGAACATTATATAATTTCTTAAAGGGCAAGGACTATATCATACATTGCCTCATTCTCTATTGCCCATCATTGCAGTATAAAACACTTAATGGACCATATTTTATGTGTAAAAGTAACATTTAGTGGGGCAGTCTCTAAACAGAGGCCTTGAAAATTCCAGGACAATGTGCAAGGGCCTGGTTTATATGCATACTCAGTTCATCTTCATCTAATATAAATTATTTTTAGCCCAGTTATGCCTTTAATGTAATGCATGCTGCCTTCACATACTTTTTTGTGGACTTTTTTTTGATGCTGGTAAAAAAAAAATATGAATTTTATGCGTTCTTTACAAAAAAAAAAGCCATACCTAAATGCTAAAGGCATGTAAACACATAAAAACACCACAGAAGAAAGCAATGTTTGTATTTTGCTTCATAATCAGCTATTGATTTCCAAGCACTTCAGCAAAAAAAGGCCAAACCAACAATGCAAAGGAATGTTGCAATTTTTCTAAAAAAATTTCTAAAAATACTATGTGTGAAAGCACCCTTAAAAAAATCATACTATCATCATTACATTTATATTAAAAAGAAAATGTCAGCTGGTACATGCTGCCCAAACCGTGGTCGTCAGGTATCAGCCACTGGCTGTACGTTCACAGTCGTGTATGTTTGACTCTGAAACACTGCGATATTTAAGACATTAATATACTTTTAATAGCCGTCGAGGACTGAGCTATTTAATGTCTTAAATATCGCAGTGTTTCAGAGTCAAACATACACGACTGTGATCGTACAGCCAGTGGCTGATACCTGACGACCACGGTTTGGGCAGCATGTATCAGATGATGGGTTTGTCCATCATTTTACAACACTTCATTATTGGCCCAAGGCTGGTGGAAACATTTAAACAAAAATTAATCCTTGCTTCCCAGATCAACGCTGCTCCTCTGTACTCGGGAGCCATGTCAGTCTCCTAGTTTCCTCTTCCGGTGGGGGACATCACATGACTGCTGCATCCAGTCGGCAGCAGTAGGGGACATATTGTTTAGTTTTGAGCTGCACCGGTCTGGGAGGTGTGTCTGATATAATTTTCTACCACCATGGGGCCACTAATGAGGTTTTGCAAAGTAGTTGATAACCCCCCAAGTACCTAATATCTACTTTGTTGGATGAAGTTAGTGACCCGGTCACAAAATTTGGGTATCGTGACACTGAGATCATGTGTTTATATATGATAAGGAAGGAAATACATCAAAATACATTATCAGACATAGCTACAATAAGGACACACTATAGCCATTTGCTACACTGGGCTAGATAGCACTATCAGCTTAGTAGATATACTTATTTAAAAGTAATAAAATGCCTTTAACATGAAACATTTCCATTAGCCAGGTTATTACCACTAAATTCCAGAGTGTATGATTGGAAGAGTGTATGATGGAAGTATTGCATCTGAATGTACGTGGGTCATATAACCTGACAATAAGTTAAGAACAAGCACTCTTATTCAATTCTCTCAGTTTCAATGGCAATCACATCCGAGAAGTGATTGGGGGAATCAATAGAAAAAAAAAATCTCTGCAGTACTAACATACAACCAGTAATTCCAGATAGAATGAGATTTGTAACGGGTTAAATATGGCGTCCTCTGAGCTCCCTCCCATTTCAGCCCCTCCCCAAGACCAATCCAACAGTCTCCGGTTCCTCATGATCGTATCATTCAGCCTTGAAAACAAAGGCTCTATTTAATGGAGCTCTTGAGAATCTGACCCCGGAAAAGCAAGAACTGCTCCTGCAGATTTACACACAAAGCCGCGTCTGCACGGATGAAATTTCACATCCCCAATGTGATTAAGGGATTCTGCTGTGGGACGCTGGCCTGATTAGCTAATTAACCCTATTTGGCCAGATTTAACCTCACAGTTACCAAGAGCATGGCCTTTATTTCACCAGTAAACAAGCCTTTGAAGTATCTTCAGACTGATTTAATGAAAAAATTGAATGAGCCCCTATAGGATCAGTTAATATAACTTAATACAGTGCGAACTGTAAGGCAGGAACTGTTGTGCACAATGGAAAATGTTTTCATTGTTTTGTTTTTTTTACAAGCAAAACCCTAAAAATTTTTCTTTTTCATTTCCATTTTTACAACTTTTCAAGGTATAATTCAAGTGAGAATTGAAGATTCAGCACCTCCAATATATTCCTAGAAGCATCCTTAACTAATATTCCATTAAGGGAAAGTTCACGTGACCATATTTTCGGTCCGAGTGCTGTCCGTGATAAAACCAACAGTACATGGACCAATATTATTCAATAATAGTGTAGATGAACGATTTTTTTTCACTGAGCGGATCTTTGTGTGAAAAAAAATCACACTAGTTTCTTTCGTAAATTGGATGAAACGCACCGATTCTAGTCTATGGGTGTGCAAAAAAAAGGAACCACGGTATAGAACCAGTTATGGATACATTGTAATTCTGTAACATAGAAAATGATAAATAAATTTAAATGAGCTAAATGTAAATTATCTTCGAAATTAATAAAAAAAAAAACAGATTGCATAAGGAATGCACATGGATGACAAGTGAGAAACAAGATCATAAGCGTTTTCTGCGCTGGTATGAACTTACCCTAAAAGAGCTTGCAATTTACATTGAAGTCACTTTATTCAAGGTATGCTCCACACGGCTTAATTATGAAATATGCAAAACATAATTAAGAGTGCACATTTGAAACATACATTATTGACAGTGCCATTATCGGCAATAATATAAAACACTATAGAATGTGCCTGTAAATAAACTCTATAATAGCGCTTGCTCAATTATCTTATGGAGAGCATTAGGCAGTCCCTACATTTGAGATATTACAAGAAAAATTAAGCCAAACACTGTATATGCAACTATATACTGTAAGCCATGGGGAAGTGATTGTAATCGCCTGCCAAACTGGTTTGCAATGCATTAGTCCATGACACACAGTCGCACAACGACAGAGGGGGTCATTTGTAAAATGGTGCGTGGTCATTCTAGCCCTGAATATGCTTTTCTATACTCCCAGATGGGTGTTGCTTCTTTTTTTGCCCCTGGTCCAGCACTCTAATGTGGAACTTGCTTGAACTTTGATTAATACGCTATATAAAAAATCCAGAATTCCTACAGCTCTGTGCAGTCATTTCAGAATCTGACAGTATGATGGAGCATCTTGTTGATGAATTTAGATACATAAAGGGACATTTACTAAGGTTTGCCTTTCAGACAAATTCTCCCCCTCACTGGCTAACCTCTTCTTGGTGGGAAGAAAATGGTCTATATACGACCACCAATCCATTTTCCAAAATTTTTAAGTGGTATGGTCGTTATATAGACGATATCTTGATAATTTGATTATGTCATTACTTCTGTCAGATTTTGCAATTTTATTGATTCTAACCATTTATATCTTAAATTCACTATGGAACATCATCAAAATATTGTTTCCTTTTTTTGATATACTGATATCCAGTAATTTCATTTTTGGGTCTATCAAAACAATATAATAAAAGGTCATTAGTGGAAATGCTATCCGGAATGTAAAAAGCAACCATCCTAAACACACTATTATCAATGTTCCCATAAGTGAATTTGTCATAGTGAAACACATATGTACTGTTAATGCCACATATGAATTAGGACCAAAGGTTTTAAATCAGAGGCTCAGACAACGGGGTTACAAAAACAAAACACTTCATAGGTCAAAAACTATTGTATATAGCAAAATATGAGAGGAACATTTTTTGGATCCCCCCCAAAAAATTGGAAAAAAATAGCTGGGATTTTTTTTCTACTCCTTATACTGCAATTTTAATAGCATAAAAAATGTGGCTTACGCCGCCTCCCTATCTCTTTGTGAATTTATGGATCCATGAGCTGCACTAGACACTGGCAGTGTCTTTTTTTCTTTCTTTTTTGAATTTCAGACCCTAGTCTTAATCAAAAGCGCACTGGAGTGAAATGGGAAAAATTTAAGAAGAGGTGAAAAATTTGCAACTAAATAATGCCATTCATAAACCCTGCTTACAGTTTATAAATAATAAACATTATTAAATTATTATTCAGCAAATTAAACATATATAGTAGGGATTCGCTCTGGTAGGTAATGGCAGGGCTGCAGTAACGAGGCAACACACAGGCTAATTTCAGTGGTTTAATGTCACGTTGCAAACAGCAGGTTAACAGGTTAACAGGAAGTAAGGAAAAACATAAATATACTCCAGCTTGGAGAACCATTAGTCCCAGACTCATCCTTTGCACGGGAAGGGCTTAACTAAGCAGCTGCCAGGTCCGCGGCATCCGCCAGGTGCCATTCCCAGGGTTGTTGAGAGTCTTGCTGCTATAGTCCTGCAGCACGGGGATCCTGTATACAAGTTCAGGCTAAGTCCAGCCAAGTTCCTGTAACTTCCAGACACACTGACACCATGTGCCAAACACCAACCTCCATTACATAGCCCATAACCCCTCCTACAAGTGAGGTAAACATCACATGGGCTGATCACATGACCATGACATCATCGCAGGTCCTGTCTTTAGGGAAAAACCCGGCCAAACATTAACCTGCTGGGAGAAATGTATCTCCCATCCAGTAAAACACTCTTTACTGTACCACATACCTCCCTCCTATGTTCAACCCTAAGGGGGTGGACACATTACATACAGTGAACTCTGGACAGGGCATCTGCAATCCCCTGTAGTCTGCCCGATGTTCTACTGAAAATGTAAAATTTTGCAGGGACAGGAACCACCTAGTGACTCAGGCATTCCTCTCCTTAGCTTGACTCATCCACGTAAGAGGGGAGTGATCTGTCACCAACCGAAATGTTCTCCCCAGCAAATAGTAGCGCAATGACTCCAGTGCCGACTTGATGGCCAGGCACTCTCTCTCCACAATACTGTACCTGGTTTCAGCTGGGGTAAGCTTCCGGCTTAGGAAACTAACGGGATGCTCTTCCCTGTTAACCTCATGAGACAGCACGGCCCCGAGCCCTATCTCAGAGGCATCCATCTGCACAACGAACTCTTTTTTGAAATTTGGAGTGATCAGGACTGGTGTACTACACAGTACCCCTTTTAACTTTGTAAAGGCCTCCTCTAACTGATCATTCCAGTGGACGATCACAGATTTCCTCCCTTTTAAGCAGTCTGTTAAAGGCGTGGACAGGGTTGCAAAGTTGGGAATGAACCGCCTGTAATATCCCACCAAACCTAAGAAGGCTTTTACCTGTTTTGCTTTGAGGGGACGGGGCCAGTTCTGAATTGCCTCCACTTTGTTTGCTTGAGGCTTGAGAACTCCTCTCCCAATGACGTAACCCAAGTACCAAGCTTCCTCCAACCCTATGGAACACTTCTTTGGGTTGGCAGTTAGCCCTGCTTGTCGCAGAGAGTCTATCACTGCCTGTACTCTTGCTAAATGACTTCCCAGTCGGTGCTGTACACAATAATATCGTCTAGATAGGCTGAGGCGATGGGGACGGAGAACAATATCCATTAATCGCTGGAATGTTGCTAGTGCGCCATGCACCCCAAAGGGTAACACCTTATACTGGAACAGCCCCTCGGGTGTTACAAAAGCCGTTTTTTCCTTCTCCGCCTCTGTTAGGGGTACCTGCCAATAACCTTTTGTGAGGTCCAGAGTTGTAAAATACCATGCCTGCCCAAATCGCTCTATCAACTCATCAACCCGGGGCATAGGGTAGGCGTCAAATTTTGAAATGTCATTATGCTTTCTAAAATCATTACAGAATCTTACAGACCCATCAGGCTTGGGTATTAGGACTATTGGGATGGCCCACTCACTTTGGGACTCTTCTATGACCCCTAACTGTAGCATAGCTTTTACCTCTTCCGAGATGGCTTGTCGCCGGGCCTCAGGCACCCGATACGGCTTTAGTCGGACTTTGGCCTGTGGCTCCGTGACAATGTCATGTTGGATTAGGGAGGTGCATCCGTGGAGCTCCGAAAAAACATCTGTATTTCGGCTAATGAACTCCCGGACCTCCTGAACCTGTCTAGGAGACGAAGTGTATGCAATTTTGACTGCGGGTTGGGCTTCTCCTGCCTCATCCCGAGGTGATGGAGCCTTCTCCATCTGAAACGCAGGCAGAGGACTATCCCCACCAAGGTTTTCTCTAGGTTTCCATGGTTTAAGCAAATTTACATGGTAAACCTGTTCTGGCTTTCTCCGTCCTAGCTGGTGGTGTACCTTGTAGTCTACGGGCCCCACCTTTTCCATGATCTCGTAGGGTTCCTGCCACCTTGCAAGAAATTTGCTATCTACGGTAGGCACAAGTACCAACACCCGATCCCCAGGGCTAAAGGTTCTTACCTGAGCCCCCTGGTTATAGACCCGACTCTGTGACTGTTGTGCTGTCTCCATAAGTTCCCGGACTAAGAGTACTACTGTCTCCATTCTTTCTTGCATTTTTGCAACATGTTCTATCACACTTTTGTGGGGGGTAGGTTGGTTCTCCCAGGCATCTTTGGCTATATCGAGTAAGCCCCGTGGATGTCTGCCGTACAATAGTTCAAAGGACGAGAACCCTGTAGATGCCTGATGCACCTCCCACACTGCAAACAACAAATATGGCAATAAGAGATCCCTGTTAGGCGTCGGATTCCTGCAGCTGCACAGCAGGAATCCAGAGCCATACATCCAGTGGTCTCCCATTCCTTTCTGACCGCTCAGGGACCTGCACAGCAATCTCGGCGATCCAGGCGCCCTGCTCAGACCAGCTCTCTGGGTCTGGATGTTGCTGCCACCTCTGGACCAGCAATGGTAGCGCAACCTGCTTTGCAGGAAACCACTCCAGAGGCCTCTCGCCGCGCTACTGGGCATGCCCATGAGACGATCTCCCAGTGGAAATCGGGGGTCACGTGCTCAGGTCCTTGTCCTGATCTGATTGGCCCATCTCAGAGGTCTGGAAGGTCCCGGAAGCAGATGGCTATAAAAGGCCCGCATGGCCGCTCGCCCATGCGCTAGTATAGGCTATACTTGCTATGTGTGAATGGTGATGGATGGATGTGGGTCGCCCTCCCAGGGCTGTGGGGTACTCGGTACCGGGCCGGTGTCGGCGGGATGTGTGATGGCAGTGGTGACCCAGTCCTGAGTCCCGGCTCACTATCCAAGTTGCTGTTGTGCCCCCAAGTCTTTGATGGGAGTAGTGCATTTACAGCTCACTACTCCACCGGTGTCTGCTATAGGACCATTAGTATCCATACACCCTCGGGGACCGGGCCCCGGCCTTGCGCTTAGAACTTCTAGGCAGGGTTCTCTCCTAACCCACGTCCTCTGTTCCCTTTTACTCCTTCGTTCCGTACTAGTCTCTCCTTCTTATGGAAGATCAGGTTTCTGTCACTGAGGTCTGCTGCAGCACCTCCTTCCTCCATCCCTCTCCCAGGGATCTCCTCTCCTCACTCTCTCCTCCTGACTCACTGACTGACTGACCTGAAATCCTAAACCTTCCCGCTCTTTTAAGTATTCTAACTCCACCCGCCTCCCAGCACGTTTCGTGTTCCAAGCAGGGAGCCACCAAAGGTGCTCTGCTACACTCCAAGCAGGGAGCCGCAATGTGGCTTTGCTGAACTACTGTGTTGTGTGGGATGCAGGTGTTGGAGCGAGGTCTGGAGCCTCCAACCTACCTGGATGGTGGGGTACCACACCTCAGGAAGAGGTGCAGTACCTCTGTGGCAACTGAATGCTCAGGGGCACCACATATGATTCTGGTGACTGATTCATTTGAAACCCCTTCCCTCTGATATTACGCATGTGGATAGGGAACTAGAGAGTCAGCGACAGTCAGTGGCAAGCTATAGGCCACAGTGCATACCGCACCTCTGCACTAGCGTCCGATGGTGTCACGCCTCATGGCACTATCGTATAGCGGCAGTAGTTACCGCCGCGCTGCAGTTAGCAGCACTTACCGGCGTCCGCGGTTGCGACGCCGCACGCACGGTAGGTCAAGACGGACACCGACCTCTGTCTTGGGCCGTGTCCTGTGACCATATACCGTGTGTGCACGCCAGCTGAGACCTGTGAAGCTAACAGGCTCGGCATTTATGCTTTAGGGCCTCTGTGAGTTTAACAGAGTCCGCTCTGCACACCCCGGGTGACGTTTAACCAGTGCGCAGTATACCGCCTTATAAGCGAGTCCGCCATTACTCAGAAGCGGTTGTTACACCTACTGCACGGTGGACCCCGGGCGGCGAACGCACTTCCTGTTATTTATATTTAGTGCGTTCTGCCGTCCCTAACAATCCCAGTCCTTCCCATCTTTGGAAACTGCCTTTTTTTAACATGTTCTTCAGTGTCTTATTGAATCTTTCTACCAGACCATCAGTTTGGGGATGATAGACTGATGTGCGCAACTGTTTAACATTTAGCAAACAGCAGAGTTCCTTCATAATTTTTGACATAAAGAAGGTTCCCTGGACTGTTAAAATTTCTTGAGGAATTCCCACCCGCAAAACATACCCATGAGTTCCATTGCTATAAGCTTAGCTGATGTGTGGCGCAGAGGAATGGCCTCAGGATATGGGGTAGCATAATCTAGAACTACCAAGATGTGTTGGTGTCCCCTTTGCTGACTTATTGAGAGGCCCGACCAGAACCATTTCCACTCTCTCGAAGGGACTTCTATGTATGGTAAAGGCACCAAGGGCAAAAGTGAGGCTGGGGACTGGTTAAATGGCACACTGGACAGGAATTACAGTACCGTTTAACTTCTTCATGGACCCCCAGCCAGTAAAACCGCTGCAGAATTCGGTCTAGGGTTTTCTTTTGGTCCAAATGCCCCCCAAGTACATGCTCATGCGCTAAGTCCATTACCAGCCTACGATATGCCTGAGGTACCAGTAACTGTTCTACCATTTCCCCACGTATTTTCTCCACTCGATACAACAAATCTTGGTTCAGCTCAAAGCGTGGCAACACTGTAGCTGCACCAGGTTGTTGGGGCTCCCCATTAACAAACAGTACATTTTCTCTGGCCAGGGCCAAAGTAGGGTCTCGGAGTTGCGCCGTACCAAAATTGTCACCTGCTACATTCAAGTCTGACAACTCAGGTCCTGGCGGCAAGTCTTCCACCTCTCCAGCCAATACTTCTATGGGAGAATTCTTCCCCTCCTCCACCGAAGGGAAGGTTACCCCTACCGCCAGCACTTCTTCCTCCGGGCCACCAGGTTCATGCCCTACTTCTGGAGAATGTAACCTGGTTGCCTCTGGTGCCGGAAGTTGCTCCGTGGGTGGGACAACAGATGGCCACAGCACAGAAAATAAAGGAAAGTCTCTTCCAATTATCACTTCATAATGCAGATTAGTCATAACCCCCACCTCGTGGCACTGCCTTCCCGCTGGCGTGTTTATCACCACTAGTGCCGTGGGATAGTCTTTTAAGTCCCCATGTATACACAACACCCCTATTTTCCGACCCGTATACTCGCTGGTTTGTATCCAGCTGGCTCATACCAGGGTTACAAAACTCCCTGAGTCCAATAGGGCCACAGCCGGAGTACCTTCCACTTCAACCCGACACAAAAGTTCCATATTGGGACCATTCGGGGTGCCCATTGCACACATTGGTTCGGCATAGTGAGACTGGCGGTACCCAAAGTTTGTGTCCATGGGCTCAGCCAGGTGGGGGCAATCAGCTCTCATTTGACCTGGCTACTGGCACCGCCAGCAGATTACGGGGCACCTTACTTCCCCAGATAAGTCCTGAGCAGCCTTCCTGGGCTCCGCTCGCCGAGCCAGGGGTGGAGACTTAGGGAACCTTCCTGTTACCTTCCGGGGAGTCCCTCCCTGTAGCCCTTTGGTAGCCCCATACCTTTCTATGAGGTCTATCATCTGCATGGCATTAGTAGGGGATGCCTATCTGACCCATGTCTGGAGGGAGGAGGGCAAAGCCCTCCAGAACTTATCAGTCACTATGCGGTCCAGCATGGCCGTGGGGGACAACACCTCAGGCTGCAACCACTTTTGTAACAGGTGCATCAGGTCGTAATACTGGGACAAAGCCAGCTTGGAGGGGGTAAACTCCCACTGGTGTACCTGCTGTGCCCGAACTAACATTTACCCCAAGACGTGCCAGTATCTCACCCTTGATGACCGTGTAGTCTGCCCTTTGCTCCGTGGGTAGGTCATGATACGCTTTCAAAGGTTCTGGGGCCATAAACGGAGCGATGATTTCTGCCCACTGGTCCCGAGGTAGCTTCTCTCTCTCAGCGACTCCTTCGAACATGTCCAGGTACGCCTCCAAATCGTCCGACCTCCATTTTGGGAACCACTTTCCGGACATCATGGATTCCCCGGTTAGTTCCTTTTGTCTGTGCTGTCATGACATGCTGTATCAACAGGTTTCAATCAGGTTTCCTGCTGCTGCATAGCCTGCTGCTGCATAGCCTGCTGTCGCATGGCCTCCTGCTGCTGCTGTGTAGCCTGCTGCTGCATAGCCTGCTGCTGCTGTCGCATGGCCTCTATGAGCATTTTTACCATGGCCTCCAATTCTGGAAAGTTCCCTGCCTGGGTCTGTGCCACTCTTTTCACCCAGGACATAGGCTGGGGTACAAATCAAAAATAAGAAAAACACCCTGGCCTCACTGCGTTTGCCCGCATTCAGTCCACCAATTGTAGGGATTCGCTCTGGTAGGTAATGGCAGGGCTGCAGTAACGAGGCAACACACAGGCTTAAAGTCCAATTTCAGTGGTTTAATGTCACGTTGCAAACAGCAGGTTAACAAAAAGTAAGGAAAAACAAATATACTCCAGCTTGGAGAACCACTAGTCCCAGACTCACCCCTTGCACGGAACGGGCTTAACTAAGCGGCTGCCAGGTCCGCGGCATCCGCCAGGTGCCATTCCCAGGGTTGTTGAGAGTCTTGCTGCTATAGTCCTGCAGCATGGGGATCCTGTATACAAGTTCAGGCTAAGTCCAGCCAAGTTCCTGTAACTTGCAGACACACTCACCCTGTGCCAAACACCAACATCCATTACATAGCCCATAACCCCTCCCACCAGTGAGGTAAGACATCACAATGGGTGATCACGTGACCATGACATCATCGCAGGTCCTTGTCTTTAGGGAAAAACCCGGCCAAACATTAATCTGCTGGGAGAAATGTATCTCCCATCCAGTAAAACACTCTTTACTGTACCACAATATATATACACAAATAGTAGATATATAGATATAAATATCAGTATGCCATTCACTACCTTACTGATACTTTTATCTACTCGTATTTAGAAATAAAGTCTCTAAATTTTATGCACAGACCTGAGTTTGCTTCTACAATACTATAAATAAATATATATAGAGAGAGACACATACTGTATATACAGTAAGTGTAATAATATTAGCAAATGCCTCCAATTAGAAATGTAGTATAGTTCTTCTGATTTTCTATGTCACCTCATGTGCAGGGCACTGCAGTAGCTTATGTATACTTGGTTACGACTACTCATGTAGTGACAGATAGTTAGCCGTTAGTGGTCATAACCATAGACACCAACGCTACTGCAATGCCTGCACATGTGGTAAGCAACATAGGTAATCAGAAGAACTACCATACGCTATATTTCTAATTGGAGGTATTTGCTAATATTATTATTATAACTATTACATATTGGGATAGGATCTTGGAGATGGGTATACCCCTTTAAAGATTATCTGGCTTGATGCCAACAGTAAACAATCACAGAGCAAATTTCAATTCATAATCTGCTCATAAATAAATTGAAAAGCGCCGTCATTGGTTGGTAGAGACAGCTTTATATATACATTTCCCCCCCTAAACACACACAGTTTGCAGATAAAATCCATTAATAATAAGATAAACAGTAACATACTTGGCCATAGTCCAGATTTTGACTTAACCAAAGGTGGGCATTTTGTGGGCAATCCTAGACATGTGGGGCCTAGTGTTGTGCCTTAAATGTTGGATTGTGAAGGTTGATAGGTATGCAGTAACATCAGCGATAATAATGGAAACAAATATGAAGGACATTTTAGAGCTGACTTTGTTGCCCATAGCTACCAATCACAGAGCAGCTTTCATTTCATATTCTATTTTTAAAATATGAAAGCTGCACTGTGATTGGTTGCCAGGGGTGTCACATATAGACTCGGACTGGCCCACAGGAGAATCCCCTGCTAGGCCCCTTTGAAGACGTGTTAATGAGTGGTGATTAGTGTTGAGCATTCCGATACCGCAAGTATCGGGTATCGGCCGATATTAGCTGTATCGGAATTCCGATACTTAGTTCCGATACTTTTTTCATATCGAATACCGGAATCGGAAGTTCCCATAATGCTAGGAGCCCGCTCGATTTGATTCAGCCAATGGGGATCCTCAGAAGTGTGGGCACATCCTGTTAGGCATGTAGGCATGTTAACTACTGGCACGGCTGTGATTGGCTGCTGAAATGATGTCATGATGCACTATAAAAACCGCAGCAGCCGCCATTTCTGGTCACTCTGCTGTGAATTCAGTTAGGGACAGGCTGCTGTTGAAGACTGTGAGGGACAATTAGAAATAGCGATCATCTAAAATATCTATTGCTCTACCCAGGCTACATAATCCACCACTGTAGCATTTTTTTAGCCCAGCAGCGCTGTTTTAATAGCTGTCTGCAAGGGCTGTGTGAGTGCAGACCCACGCTGTGTAGTGTGTCCTGCAGGCACGTCTGCTTGTAGGCCGCCCAGCGTGTGTCTCTGCCTCATACACATTTTTCTTTTATTGCTGATTTTTTTTTCTCCTCTATAGTGTGCTTCCATACGTATCCATATACGATGGTTGCAAACACTAAAGGAGTGGACAGCGGAGCCTTTCAGTGCTATAGCCCATTTCTCTGCACTGTTTTTGGCTGTCTGATAGGTCTCTCTGTGTGTGAGTGCAGCTCACGTTGCAGTGTGTTCTACAGCCACCGCTAGCTGTAGTCCGCTCAGCGTGCGTCACTGCCTCATACATAGTCCTTTTTTTGCAGCTAATTTATCCAGATTTTTGTTCCTATATTAGTGTGCTTCCATCTGCATCCATTGTCATTGGTTGGTTGCAAACACTATATAGGATTAGATAGAGGAGCCTTTTTGCTGGCTTGTGCCCTTCAGGGCCAGCCAGACTAGTATCACCCTATTTTTTGGAGCCTCATCAATTGCATTGTAGGTTAGCTTCCTGCATTGTAATCGCTCCAAAAAGTTTGTGATACTATAGCTTTCAAACTTTGGTCACATCCTTTTCTTCCCCCCCCCCCCCCCAAAAAAAAGGAAATAAAGTTCACCAAACACTCCACTTTACAGTTGTGTAGGCCACATTAGATCATATTAAAGTGTAGTACACACACTCTTAGCCAAACTAGTGTTTCTTATACTGGTTAGCAGGTGTTCAGGAATAAGAACACTAAGCCACCCCTTTTTTACTTTTCTGCCTATCTTTATCAGTCTACCAAGATGAAGAAGGCAGGGAGTAAGGCACGTGGTCGTGGCCATGGAGTTTCAGCAGGGAGAGGACGGGGGGATTCAGCAGGGAGAGGACATGGGGATTCGGTGTCTGCTGCGGCCACCAGTGACCCGGCATCCCCCACTTTTACCAGGCAACAGTCCTTCATGCGCAGCTTTGTAGGACCTCGCCGTACCCCACTGCTGCGTGACGAACAAATTGAAGCCGTTGTCGGATGGATGGCAGCTAACACATCCACTTCAATGACTTCCGCATCCTCCCAGGGCCAGAGCACTGAAGAGCAACCATCTGTCTCTTCACCACCTGCCAAATTGCCCAGGCAGTCTGAGAGCCCTGTACAGGAGCCATCTCAATCTTTACTTCTGTTCTCAGAATCTGTTGGCTTGGAAAGAGGTGGCCAGCCAAGCAGCATTCTAGAGCGTGAAGAAGAGGGAGTATGCAGTGATGCGCAACTGCTTTGTCCCTCTGAATCTGAAGAGGCGGGTGGGCCAGTGCCTATTGTCAGCACACCTCAGTGCTCACCTGATGATGATGATGATGAGACTCAGTTGCCAATTTCTGGTGCGTACGGTGCTGGCGAGACAACCCAGGACGAGCCGGTGCTTGAAGAGGGGAGTGGAGATGATGAGGTCCTTGACCCATCATGGCGTCAGCCACAGGAAGGTGGTGGGAGCAGCTCTGAGGAAGAGATTCCCCGAACGGCCAAAAGAGGAGGGAGAGGGCGGGGGCAGACTTGGTTGCCTGTAGCCTCCACTTTGGCACCCGTGAGGAGCAATCCTCTTCCAAAACAGAAAACGGGCGCTCCCAGGACTTGCAGTGCGTGGTCTTTTTTTGACACAGTTGCAGATGACATTTGCTTTGTCAAATGCAAGCTGTGTCATCAGAAAGTTAAACGAGGGAAAAATGTGAGCAACCTCAATACCACAAATATGTGGAAACATGTGCGTACCAAGCACGAGGTGGAGTTACACAGACACACTGAAGATGTAGTCCAACCTTCAGCAGCACCTACCACCTCTTCAGCTCGTGTTGGGGCCTCTTCCTCCAGCTCACACACACAGCTGGTTCGGCTTCCTCACTGGAACGCCATGGAAGAACCACTGCCACCGTTGTCCAGAGACCCAGTGAAATTCCACCCACTGAACCACGTTCTCAGTCATCAGCACACTCCCAGGCCACTCACCAGCAATCGGTAGCACAGGCATGGGAGAAAAAGCGACCATATTCGGCAAACCATCCCCGAGCACTGGCTCTGGCTCTGAATGCCAGCATTGCCAAACTACTGGCCCTTGAGATGCTGTCATTCAGGCTGGTGGAGACTGACACCTTCCGGAACTTGATGTCATTGGCAGTTCCACAATACAATGTGCCCAGCCGCTTTTATTTCAGCAGGCAAGCCGTCCCTGCCCTGCAAAAGCATGTGGATGGAAAAATTAAAAATGCGCTACTAAACGCCGTCAGTAGCAAGGTCCACCTGACCACCGATGCGTGGACCAGTAGCCATGGACAGGGACGATACCTTTCCCTCACTGCCCATTGGGTCAATGTTGTGGAGCCAGGTACAGATCTGGAGAGTGGCTCTGTACGTATTCTGCCAACTCCAAGGATTGCAGGAATGCAGTCTACACATATTGAGTCCTCCTCCTACTCTAGTTCCTCGGAATCAGCACTGCATGAGCCTGTTAGGCCAGATATGAGCACAGGTGTGGCCAAACGTCAACAGGCCGTCCTTAAATTAATTTCTTTGGGGAATCGGAGCCACACAGCACAGGAGCTCTGGAATGCCATCAAGCAGGAGAGCGATGTGTGGTTTGTGCCAGCGAATCTCCAGCCAGGTTTGGTAGTGAGTGACAATGGCCGAAATCTAGTGGCAGCTCTGGGCCTAGGCAACCTCACTCACATACCATGTCTGGCACACGTGCTCAATTTGGTCGTGCAGAGCTTTCTGAGGGACTATCCGGATCTTGATGCACTGCTGCACAAGGTTCGCCTAGAGTGTGCTCACTTGCGGCGTTCCAGCATGGCAAGATCACGCATTGCATGTCTGCAATGCCGATTCCGCCTGCCAGAACATCGCATCATATGTGACCTCCCCACCAGGTGGAATTCAACGTTACATATGTTGGAGCGGTTGTGTGAGCAGCAGGCAGCAGCAATGGAGTACCAGCTGCATCAGGCGCAAACAAGTCGCACTGTGCGCCGGACACACTTCACCACCACTGAGTGGGCCACTATGAGGGACATCTGCCAAGTTTTGCGTGCCTTCGATGACTCCACGCGGATGGCCAGTGCAGATGATGCACTGGTCAGCATGACTGTCCCCCTTATCTGTCTGCTTCAAAAAACCTTACAAGCACTAAGTGAGGAGGTTTTTGAAGAGGTCGAGGATGAGGAGTCAGAAATGCCATCTGCTTCTGGCAAGTCTGCGCAACGTGCCTCCACACAAAGGCCCAGGCAGGGGACACTTAGTGAGGAGGATGACGAGGAGTCAATGGAGGAGGAGGAACACATCTCTCCAGAGGAGGGAGGTACACAAGGCTCTAGTAGTCAGTGTGTACAGCGAGGGTGGGGTGATGCTGAGCAGGCTGAGATGCTGCCTCAAGCTGGGGACAGCGTTTCCGGTCCAGTTGGCAGTCTGCAGCACATGGCTGATCTCATGCTGCAGTGCTTGTTAAATGACCGCCGCATCGCCAACATTCTCCACACGGCTGATTATTGGGTGTACACTAGGGTGACCGGATCTCATATGGGGGGGAAAAAATGTCGGAATCTTGTTCATCTGGACCCCACAAAACGATTCCCCTTTCCAGATATTGAGATAGCCAAAATTTCAGCTCGATCAAACGACGTTAACCCGTGCCGCTCGTTGCTCAAAGTTTGAAAAAATCCAAATTGAGGTATTTTAAGATTTAGGTATTTTGCATAGTCTGTTAGACTATAAAGAATGTGACAACAACACTGCAGAAATAGCCCTGACCAAATTTTCGAACCATTTGTGGTATTTGAATGCAGAGTTGGTGGGATTATCGTTTTTTGATCCCACCATTACAGACAATGAAAAGTTGTTAATGGCTAATAAATTGCTCAATAGCACAGCTGAACCATCAGAGCACGCTAACCTACATGAGTTGATAATTTTACATAGTTATCTTATCTATTCTAGAGCTTTTGTTAAAGTAGTTTTTGAAACGTCAGAATATAATGCTCGGCATTTGCTTACAACTTGCAGGACATATTGCTTTTGTTCTTCATCTTTTGTCAGAAGGTCGTTAAAGTCCGTTACTTCCTACGTCTTTTAATTTTTCTTTCCTAACTTTTGGATTTACAACCCTAGCGTGCTCTGATGGTTCATCTGTGCTACTGAGCAATTTATTAGCCATTAACAACTTTTCATTGTCTGTAATGGTGGGATCAAAAAACGATAATCCCACCAACTCTGCATTCAAATACCAGAAATGGTTCGAAAATTTGGTCAGGGCTATTTCTGCAATGTTGTTGTCACATTCTTTATAGTCAAACAGACTATGCAAAATGCCTAAATCTTAAAATACCACAATTTGGATTTTTTTCAAACTTTGAGCGACGAGCGGCACGGGTTAACGTCGTTTGATCGAGCTCAAATGTTGGCCATCTCAATATCTGGAAAGGGGAATCGTTTTGTGGGGTCCAGACGGACAAAATTGCGACATCGATTTTTTGCGGTCACCCTAGTGTACACCCTCCTAGATCCTCGCTACCGGGACAACTTACAAAGCCTCATACCACAGTTGAACCGGGAGCGAAAAATGCGGGAGTACCAAGAAACACTTGTGCAGGCCATCATGTTCTCCATTCCCCCCGCAAGTGTTGCTGGTAGTGCTTTTCAAAGCAGCCATGTGGGTAGAGGCAGTGGAGGAAGCTCTGCAAAAAGAGGTAGCAGAGGCAGTGCCGCAGGACAAGGCAAGGCCAGTATGGCCCAAATGTGGAAAAGTTTTGTGGGACCACCACAAACGGCTACACCATCACAGACGGCTCTAGTCAGCAGGAGGCAACGTTTCCGTCAGATGGTGACAGACTACTTGTCTTGCCCTGTTAGTGTACTCCCAGACAGCTTTTCCCCGTTCAAGTATTGGGTCTCTAAGTTGGATACATGGCCAGAGCTTAGCCAGTATGCATTGGAGGTGCTGGCTTGTCCTGCTGCCAGTGTATTATCGGAACGTGTCTTTAGTGCTGCAGGTGGTGTGGCAACAGACCGTCGCACGCGACTATCCGCCGATAATGTTGACCGGCTTACTTTTCTGAAAATGAACAAGGCCTGGATCTCACCTGAATTTGCCAGTCCTCTTCCAGAATAAATAATTGGCTGGCAACAGGATCCAGGTCTCCTGTTGTGTTCATGTTTCTATGACCGGAACTTTATTTCCTGGGCTACAGCAACGCCCGTTGTTGCTCAGAAGTGCTGTCCACACAGACAAATACTCGCTCATGTGTAAGTGGGGTTCGGTAACGTCAGCTGATCCCCTGCTGTGTGTATGGCAAAGTGTCCTGCTCCCTCCACAGTCAAACAACCTCAGATTTACACCTGGCTCCAAGTAGGCCTCGGCCTACTACCTGATTTTCCCTGGGCTCCGACACCGCCAGTTGATGCTCAGAAGTGCTGTCCGCACAGACAAAACACTCGCTCATGTGTAAGTGGGGTTCGGTAACGTCAGCTGATCCCCTGCTGTGTGTACGGCAAACTCTACTGCTGCCTACAACTTCTGACTACCTCTGATTTAATATGTTCTCTGATTTGCCCTCTGTCTCCACTCTGTTTTGAGTATTTCCTCCGGCCTACAACACCGCCTGTTTCTGCTCTCAAGTGCCGTCTGCACAATCCACAGTTGTTCCTGTGTTACCTGGGTCCTGTAACATCTGCTCATCTCCAGAGGTGAGTCCGGCAATGTCTCCTGCTTTGTCTACATTCCCACTACTTGTAATGGAAAAGTGGACAGAGCAGGAGACATTGCCTGACTCACCTCTAGGGAGAAGCTGCTGTTACAGAACCCCAGTAACACAGGAACAAGTGTGGGTTGTGCAGACGGCATTTCAGAGCAGCAACTGGCGTGGTTGGAAGCCAGAGGAAATACTCGAAACAGAGTGAAGACAGAGGCCTAATTGGAGTACGTTGACAGTTAGTAGTAGTCTAGAAACAAACAATCGAAAACTGCCACCAAGTAGGCCTCAGCCTACTACCTTATTTTCCCTGGGCTCCGACACCGCCAGTTGGTGCTCAGAAGTGCTGTCCGCACAGACAAAACACTCGCTCATGTGTAAGTGGGGTTCGGTAACGTCAGCTGATCCCCTGCTGTGTGTATGGCAAAGTGTCCTGCTCCCTCCACAGTCAAACAACCTCAGATTTACACCTGGCTCCAAGTAGGCCTCGGCCTACTACCTGATTTTCCCTGGGCTCCGACACCGCCAGTTGGTGCTCAGAAGTGCTGTCCGCACAGACAAAACACTCGCTCATGTGTAAGTGGGGTTCGGTAACGTCAGCTGATCCCCTGCTGTGTGTATGGCAAAGTGTCCTGCTCCCTCCACAGTCAAACAACCTCAGATTTACACCTGGCTCCAAGTAGGCCTCGGCCTACTACCTGATTTTCCCTGTGCTCCGACACCGCCAGTTGGTGCTCAGAAGTGCTGTCCACACAGACAAAACACTCGCTCATGTGTAAGTGGGGTTCGGTAACGTCAGCTGATCCCCTGCTGTGTGTATGGCAAAGTGTCCTGCTCCCTCCAGAGTCAAACAACCTCAGATTTACACCTGGCTCCAAGTAGGCCTCGGCCTACTTCCTGATTTTCCCTGGGCTCCGACACCGCCAGTTGGTGCTCAGAAGTGCTGTCCACACAGAAAAAAACAATCGTTCATGTGAAAGTGGGGGTCGGTAACGTCAGCTGATCCCCTGCTGTGTGGAGGGCAAACTGCTGCTGCCTCCAAATTGTAACTACTTCAGATTTAAACATTCTCTGATTTGGCTTCTGTCTCCACTCTGTCTCTAGTATTTCCCCTGACCTCCAGCACCGCCAGTTCCTGATCACAGTTGCCGTCCGCGCATTCCACACTTGTTCCTGTGTTCCTGGTGTTCTGTTACGTGAGCAGATCCCCCAATGTGTGTCCGCCACTGTCTCCTGTGCTGTCCACCTTCACACTGCAAGCGGTGGGAATGTGGACAGAGCAGGAGACAGTGGCAGACACACATCAGGGGATCTGCTGACATTACAGAACCCCAGTAACACAGGAACACGTGTGGATTGGGCAGGCGGCTGCTGTACGCATAAACTGGCGGTGTTGGTGGTCACGTGCAATCCTGGAAACAGAGTGGAGACAGATGCCTAATTGGAGCACGTTGACAGTCTGTTGTAGCCTACAAACAACCTAAAACTGCCACCAAGTAGGCCTCGGCCTGCACCATGATTGTCCCTGGGCTCCAACAACGCTAGTTGGTGCTCGGAAGTGCTGTCCACACAGAAAAACACACTTGTTCATGTGTAAGTGGGGTTCAGTAACGTCAGCTGATCCCCTGCTGTGTGGAGGGCAAAGTGTCCTGCTCCCTCCAAAGTCAAAATACCTCAGCTTTACACCTGGCTCCTAGTAGGCCTCGGCCTGCACCCTGATTGTCCCTGGGCTCCAACAACGCTAGTTTGTGCTCGGAAGTGCTGTCCACACAGAAAAACACACTTGTTCATGTGAAAGTGGGGGTCAGTAAGGTCAGCTGATCCCCTGCTGTGTGGAGGGCAAAGTGTCCTGCTCCCTCCAAAGTCAAAATACCTCAGCTTTACACCTGGCTCCTAGTAGGCCTCGGCCTGCACCCTGATTGTCCCTGGGCTCCAACAACGCTATTTGGTGCTCGGAAGTGCTGTCCACACAGAAAAACACACTTGTTCATGTGAAAGTGGGGGTCAGTAAGGTCAGCTGATCCCCTGCTGTGTGGAGGGCAAAGTGTCCTGCTCCCTCCAAAGTCAAAATACCTCAGCTTTACACCTGGCTCCTAGTAGGCCTCGGCCTGCACCCTGATTGTCCCTGGGCTCCAACAACGCCAGTTGGTGCTCGGAAGTGCTGTCCACACAGAAAAAAACACTCGTTCATGTGAAAGTGGGGTTCGGTAACGTCAGCTGATCCCCTGCTGTGTGGAGGGCAAAGTTTCCTGCTCCCTCCAAAGTCAAAATACCTCCGATTTACACCTGGCTCCTAGTAGGCCTCGGCCTGCACCCTGATTGTCCCTGGGCTCCAACAACGCCAGTTGGTGCTCGGAAGTGCTGTCCACACAGAAAAAAACACTCGTTCATGTGAAAGTGGGGTTCGGTAACGTCAGCTGATCCCCTGCTGTGTGGAGGGCAAAGTTTCCTGCTCCCTCCAAAGTCAAAATACCTCCGATTTACACCTGGCTCCTAGTAGGCCTCGGCCTGCACCCTGATTGTCCCTGGGCTCCAACAACGCCAGTTGGTGCTCGGAAGTGCTGTCCACACAGAAAAAACACTCGATCATGTGAAAGTGGAGTTCGGTAACGTCAGCTGATCCCCTGCTGTGTGGAGGGCAAAGTTTCCTGCTCCCTCCAAAGTCAAAATACCTCCGATTTACACCTGGCTCCTAGTAGGCCTCAGCCTGCACCCTGATTGTCCCTGGGCTCCAACAATGCCAGTTGGTGCTCGGAAGTGCTGTCCACACAGAAAAAAACACTCGTTCATGTGAAAGTGGGGTTCGGTAACGTCAGCTGATCCCCTGCTGTGTGGAGGGCAAACAGCTGCTGCCTCCAAATTGTAACTACTTCAGATTTAAACATTCTCTGATTTGGCCTCTGTCTCCACTCTGTCTCTGGTTAAAACTAAAAGAGAAAGAGCGCAATAGGGTCTTACCCAAGTAAAAGGGATATAATTCAAGCTATTATACTCACCAATAGCAGGAGAGTTTTAGGCATAAAGGAATAGAGGTCAAGCTGCTGCCCATCCAAATGGCCACGCCGTGACCATAGATCATCAGATTTCAAAGAAATAGTTTTCGGATTAAACGTGCGCTGCTAGACAAAACTACTCCTTTCCAGATTGCATATTTGTATACTTTTATTTTCCCATTTACATATTTTCCCATGTACATATCATCCCCTGAGGAAGAAGTTTCTAACTTCGAAACGCGTTGGGAAAATGGGAAAATAAAAGTATACAAATATGCAATCTGGAAAGGAGTCGTTTTGTCTAGCAGCGCACGTTTAATCCGAAAACTATTTCTTTGAAATCCACTCTGTCTCTAGTATTTCCCCTGACCTCCAACACCGCCAGTTCCTGCTCGCAGTTGCCGTCCACGCATTCCACACTTGTTCCAGTGTTCCTGGTGTTCTGTTACATGAGCAGATCACCCAATGTGTGTCCGCCACTGTCTCCTGCGCTGTCCACCTTCCCACTGCAAGCGGTGGGAATGTGGACAGAGCAGGAGACAGTGGCAGACACACATCAGGGGATCTGCTGACATTACAGAACCCCAGTAACACAGGAACACGTGTGGATTGGGCAGACGGCTACTGTACGCATAAACTGGCGGTGTTGGTGGTCACGTAAAATCCTGGAAACAGAGTGGAGACAGATGCCTAATTGGAGCACGTTGACAGTCTGTTGTAGCCTACAAACAATCTAAAACTACCACCAAGTAGGCCTCGGCCTTCACCATGATTGTCCCTGGGTTCCAACAACGCCAGTTGGTGCTCGGCCGTGTCGTTGGCACGGGTACTCCCTGTTGCCCAGCCTGGTTCCAGCACGCCAGCTGTTTCCGGGTAGTGTCAAGGTCACTATGCCACCAATCCGTTGTCCTGTCGTCATGCGGCCGGGTTAGCCGACTCTACGGTGCCTGCAGTTTAGGTGACTCCTATGTGGGCTGCGGGAACTGGCACTGAAGGCTGGATCCGTAGTGCCAATGGGACATGGACCCCCTGTAGGACTGTGGATTTCGGTAACTGTGGCCGGCTTGCGGCCTGGCTACTTTGCTTTGGATGGGTACCTTCTGCTACCCACCCGGGTTCCAGCACTGTCAGCTGGTTCTCGCCAGAGCCTTTGGCCTAGGTGCCTCCATCTCGGTATCCGAAGTGCAGCACCGTCAGCTGGTCCTTGGTAGTGCTATTTAGCACAGGTACCTTCTGCTTAGTAACCGTGGTCCATCACCGTCAGTTGGTCCTCGGTAGTGCCATTGGCTCTTGTTCCTTCTGCTACCCATCCGGGTGCCAGCACTGTCTGCTGGTTCTCGCCAGAGCCTTTGGCCTAGGTGCCTCCATCTCGGTATCCGAGGTCCAGCACCATCAGCTGGTCCTTGGTAGTGCTTTTTAGCACAGGTACCTTCTGCTTAGTAACCGTGGTCCTTCACCGTCAGTTGGTCCTCGGTAGTGCCATTGGCTCTTGTTCCTTCTGCTACCCATCCGGGTGCCAGCACTGTCAGCTGGTTCTCGCCAGAGCCTTTGGCCTAGGTGCCTCCATCTCGGTATCCGAAGGTCCAGCACCGTCAGCTGGTCCTTGGTAGTGCTTTCTAGCACAGGTACCTCCTGCCTAGTAACCGTGGTCCAGCAACGTCAGCTGTTCCTCGGTAGTGCCATTGGCTCTTGTAGCTTTTGCTACCCATCTGGGTTCCAGCACCGTCAGCTGGTTCTCGGCAGTGTCTTTGGCACGGGTACTCCCTGTTGCCCAGCCTGGTTCCAGCACACCAGCTGTTTCCGGGTAGTGTCAAGGTCACTATGCCACCAATCCGTTGTCCTGTCGTCATGCGGCCGGGTTAGCCGACTCTACGGTGCCTGCAGTTTAGGTGACTCCTATGTGGGCTGCGGGAACTGGCACTGAAGACTGGATCCGTAGTGCCAATGGGACATGGAACTCCAGTAGGACTGTGGGTTTCGGTAACTGCGTCCGACTTGCGGCCTGGCTACTTTGCTTTGGATGGGTACCTTCTGCTACCCACCCGGGTTCCAGCACTGTCAGCTGGTTCTCGCCAGAGCCTTTGGACTAGGTGCCTCCATCTCGGTATTCGAAGTCCAGCACCGTCAGCTGGTCCTTGGTAGTGCTTTTTAGCACAGGTACCTTCTGCTTAGTAACCATGGTCCATCACCGTCAGTTGGTCCTCGGTAGTGCCATTGGCTCTTGTTCCTTCTGCTACCCATCCGGGTGCCAGCACTGTCAGCTGGTTCTCGCCAGAGCCTTTGGCCTAGGTGCCTCCATCTCGGTATTCGAAGTCCAGCACCGTCAGCTGGTCCTTGGTAGTGCTTTTTAGCACAGGTACCTTCTGCTTAGTAACCGTGGTCCATCACCATCAGTTGGTCCTCGGTAGTGCCATTGGCTCTTGTTCCTTCTGCTACCCATCCGGGTGCCAGCACTGTCTGCTGGTTCTCGCCAGAGCCTTTGGCCTAGGTGCCTCCATCTCGGTATCCGAGGTCCAGCAACGTCAGCTGGTCCTTGGTAGTGGTTTCTAGCACAGGTACCTCCTGCATAGTAACCGGGGTCCAGCACCGTCAGCTGTTCCTCAGTAGTGCCATTGGCTATTGTTCCTTCTGCTGCCACTACGGGTTCCTGTACTGTCAGCTGGTTCTCGCCAGTTTCTCAGCCTTCTTGTACCTTCTGCTGCATTTCCAAGATCAAGCTTTTTGAAATTGTCTTTGGTAATCCTTATTGATCTCCATGACGACGACCCTGATGATGATGACCCTGAAGACCACACCAAAGAAGACCAGAAATATGACCCTAAATAATAAGACCAAGAGGACAAAGAACATGAAGACAACCACCAAGATACAGAACAAAAGACAGAAGAACAAGAAGCAGAAGAAGCAAAAGCAGAAGAACAGAAAGCAGAAGAACATTAAGCATAAGACTAAAAATCAGCATAGAAGAAATCAAAATTATAAGCAGAAGACTAAGCAGTAAATAGGGGGTGAGTCCGTTCCTCCTCGTGGTGCCCCTGGAAAATGCCTGCTGCTGCAGGCCAAACTGAACGCGGACAAATCCTGTTGTAAATCTTTTGTGACAGGCAGAACGTAAGGTGTAATCTTATAACTTTTATAGATAAGTACTACAGGAATGCCTGTCACCATAAGAAAATGAAGAAAAAGAAGAATAGGAAGAAGATGAAGAAATAGCATATGAAAATTAATAATAGCTGAATAAGAAGAATATGAAGAATGGAAAAAAAAAATTAATGGGAAGAAGGTGAAGAAGAAGAAGATGAATAAGGTGAAGAAAAAGTTGATGAAAAAAATGCTACTGCTGCGGATCATGAAGGAGAAAGTGTGGGAGAAGTACAAAAGAAGGTGAAGAGCATGGAAGTTGTGAAACATACATATCTGACTAAATATAAAAAAGTTAACATAGTCAATATCTTTTTAACTCCGAACGTCTTGAAAAAAAAATTGGAATTAATGCTATGCCATGTGATTTGAATAAACCACTATGCCTTTAATGTCTCCTCCACCTCCTACAATACATTCTACATGATTCTTATTTGTTTTCAATTATGTAGAATTAGCCAACAAGGAAATAAAGGGCTTTTTTAAATTCCGATACCGGAAGTCCCATTGACTTGAATGGGACTTCCAGTATCGGAATCGGCGATACCCGATATTTTTTTCGTATCGGGCGATACCATCCGATACGATATTTTGGGGTATCGAACGGTATCGCTCAACACTAGTGGTGATATTACACATGATTCACGATTCGATAAAAAAAGGATATTCTAGTCATTAATTAAACAAGCTAGTCAAATTCATATTACATAGAAGCTAAAGTAAATTTGTGTACTAAGATCAGGCTATTTTTGCATGTAGCTGAACAGAGGGCCCCATGAGTCAATGTTACTAGTGGGCCTTTGCCAACTCAGTCCGACACTGAATAAATCTACATTTTTGGGGAACTTAGACTTTAAAATCTGCATTTTTTTTTAGTTACAGAAGCACTCTCATCCATATTTTTTAATTAAATGTGTGTATGACTGCATGTAATGTGGTGTGAGTGTATTAGTATACTGACATACTGCTGCTTTCTCTGGGACCCAGACCAACTCCTCTTCTCATTGACATCACTGTAATTCCGACTCTCCGGCTCACTCAATACTCTGTGTGAGCCTAAAGTCTCTTTTATAATCCTATAAGCCTATGGACCCTTGCTCTGACGCTACATAGGCTGACATTGTAAAAGTGACTTCTGGGTTACAGAGAGCGCCGTGTGACCTGGAGAATCTGTCACGGGTTTGTCAGGTGTGACAGACAGTCACCCTGGATCCGGTTGTAGAAGGTCTTTGTGTTTAGCTCAAGCGCCTTCTTGATTTTGCATCTCTGTTATGGAGTGATATCCTTCTTCCTCTAGGCCCCCAATGGTTACCTCCACCTTCTACTGCTAATCACACACCTGTTCTGAAGGTTCAAATACATTCAACTGCTGCAGCATGTTGCAAGTGTTAGCTCATACTTGCCTCAGTCTTCTTGGAAGTTCTAGCAGTCGGTTAGTGTCTTACCTGAGGACCCTTGGAGGATTGCTGGTATGACATCTCAGGTGTCTTCTCAAGCTAAGTGTTTTCCCCCTTACATCTATCCTTTCTGTCTTTAGCTTTAGTCGGGACTGACTGGTGCTCACTCCGTCCCCTCCCTATGTAGGGCCTATTGCTATTGTCAGGCAAGGAATTCGTTCATGCTCGGCAATAGGTGCAGAACCTATGTATGACGTTTAGGGCATACAGGGTGATTTTAGATCTGCCTAGGGGTCTCTATTCCCCTCTTCCCTAGTGTTTGGACTCCCCCCTTCCCATTTCCCGTTGTTGTGCACTTACCTATTCTTCACCCCGCATGACAGAATCCCTACAAAGCGGCAACATCATTAAGAAGCAGAGCGGCATTGGACACCGTAGAGAGCAGCTATAGGTAAGTAAACTAATACACTCACACTACATTACATGCACCAGGGGTGGACCTACCGCCCGTGCAGCCCATTCATTGAACGGGGGCCCCGGAGGAGAGGGGGCGCCTCCAGCACTGCATGGCTAATTCATGGCTCCCAAGTTCCAACCGTCCCTATTCCCGCGGGACAGTCCCGTTTTTGACACCCCCCTCCCGCATCCCGCCCGGGACCCTATTTTTCCCTCATTGCACTGAGCCACCACGCCACGCCCACCCCATCCACCGACACCATGCTCGCTGTCCCAGATAGACGCACCGTAGCCTGCAATGATGTGGCTGGGCTGTGTATGTTCTGTGCGCAGAGGACCTGAGAGGGGAGGAGTCAGGGGTCACATGATCAGGGCCCTCCGTGTCTATGTGGCTCGGCTCTGTGTGTTCTGTGCGCACAGGACCTGTGAGAGGGGAGGAGTCAGGGGTCAAATGATCAGGGGCCATGTCTGCCTCTGTGTCTGTCAACACTCTGCAGGATCCTGCTGTGCTGGTTGTCTTGGTGCTGGCTGGATGAGGTAAAGTTTCTTTGTGGGGTCAGGAGGGTTTTACAGTGTGGATCTAGCAGAGCTGTGTGTGTACGAGGTGTACGGAGCGGAGCCGTGTGTGTACGAGGTGTACGGAGCGGAGCCGTGTGTGTACGAGGTGTACGGAGCGGAGCCGTGTGTGTACGAGGTGTACGGAGCGGAGCCGTGTGTGTACGAGGTGTACGGAGCGGAGCCGTGTGTGTACGAGGTGTACGGAGCGGAGCCGTGTGTGTACGAGGTGTACGGAGCGGAGCCGTGTGTGTACGAGGTGTACGGAGCGGAGCCGTGTGTGTACGAGGTGTACGGAGCGGAGCTGTGTGTGTACGAGATGTACGGAGAGGAGCTGTCTGTGTACGAGGTGTACGGAGCGAAGCCATGTGTGTACGAGGTGTACGGAGCAGAGCCGCGTGTGTACGAAGTGGAGCCGTGTGTGTACGAGGTGTACAGAGCGCACCCGCATGTGTACGAGGTGTGCGGAGCAGCGTGTGTACGGGGCGTTCGGCGCAGAGTCGCGTGTGTACGGAGCGGATCCGCACATGTACGAGGTGTACGGAGCGGATCCGCACATGTACGAGGTGTACGGAGCAGATCCGCACATGTACGAGGTGTACGGAGCGGATCCGCACATGTACGAGGTGTACGGAGCGGATCCGCACATGTACGAGGTGTACGGAGCGGAGCCGCACATGTACGAGGTGTACGGAGCGGAGTCGTGTGTTCTTGGCGTACGGAGCGGAGTCGCGTGTGTATGGGGTATGCGGAGCCGTGTGTGTATGGAGTGGAGCCATACAGTTGTGGCCAAAAGTATTGACACCCCTGTAATTCTGTCAGATAATACTCATTTTCTTCCTGAAAATGATTGCAAACACATTCTTTGGTATTATTATCGTCATTTAATTTGTCTTAAATGAAAAAACACAAAAAGAATTGTCCTAAAGCCAAATTGGATACAATTCCACACCAAACTTAAAAAAGAGGGTGGACAAAAGTATTGGCACTGTTCGAAAAATCATGTGATGCTTCTCTAACTTGTGTAATTAACAGCACCTGTAACTTACCTGTGGCACCTAACAGGTGTTGGCAATAACTAAATCACACTTGCAGCCAGTTGACATGGATTAAAGTTGACTCAACCTCTGTCCTGTGTCCTTGTGTGTACCACATTGAGCATGGAGAAAAGAAAGAAGACCAAAGAACTGTCTGAGGACTTGAGAAACCAAATTGTGAGGAAGTATGAGCAATCTCAAGGCTACAAGTCCATCTCCAAAGACCAAAATGTTCCTGTGTCTACCGTGCGCAGTGTCATCAAGAAATTTAAAGCCCATGGCACTGTGGCTAACCTCCCTAGATGTGGACGGAAAAGAAAAATTGACAAGAGATTTAAATGCAAGATTGTGCGGATGTTGGATAAAGAACCTCGACTAACATCCAAACAAGTTCAAGCTGCCCTGCAGTCCGAGGGTACAACAGTGTCAACCCGTACTATCCGTCGGCGTCTGAATGAAAAGGGACTGTAAGGTAGGAGACCTAGGAAGACCCCACTTCTTATCCCGAGACATAAAAAAGCCAGGCTGGAGTTTGCCAAAACTTACCTGAAAAAGCCTAAAACGTTTTGAAAGAATGTTCTCTGGTCAGATGAGACAAAAGTAGAGCTTTTTGGGCAA